>NW_004955403.1:43111803-43227693 GCF_000276665.1 Chinchilla lanigera | reverse complement strand
CAATGTATTTTTAATTTACAAGTAATAATATATCTATGGCACTTAATATAATGTCTGATTTTTCTATATTTAGAGAAAGATTCAGTCAAGCTAATTAACAGGCCTGTCACCTCACCATTTTATCACCTGTGTTAAAACATTGACAAATCTATTTCAGCAGTTTTGAAACATACAATACCTCATTACTGCCCGTGGTCACCATACAGTACAATAGATCACTAAGCTTACTCCTCCTATTTGACGGAGACTTGGTACTCTTTGGCGCACATCTCATCTCCCCTTTCCCCATCCCTTCCCTTTCTGCCCCCAGCCCCTGGTAACTGTCATGCCAATCTCTGCTTCCATTGATTCAAGTTTTTAGACTCCATATGTGAGAACACTCAATATTTGCCGTTCTGAGTTTGGCTGATTCCACTTGGCAAAATGTTTTTAACTCCACGTGTGTTGTCGCTAGTGACAGAGTTTCACCTCTTCTTGAGGCTGAATAGCACTTCGTTGTGAAGGACCACCCCACCTTTTCGTCATGCATTTGTCTGTTGAAGGACACTTACTTTCCTCCCTACCTTGGCTATTTTGAACAGTGCCAGAAGCACAACAGACACATAGCTGTTGCCCATGCTAGACTCCTTCTTGTTCAATAGACTTTTTGGCGACCTCACTCATACCCATAGCTTCGACTTATCTGGTGGAAAGGACCAACTCTGTGTGTCTGAAAACACCCGTCTGCTGAATCAGACCTACTCACCCAGCTCCTCAAATCAGCATATCCAAAGCTTAACCCGTAAGTCCTTTCTCACCTGTCACAGTCGTGTGCCATTGCCCCTGCCCCTCCCCTGCCATCCCATTCTCCAACCACATCGTCTCCAGCCTCTTTGCCCTCCTCATCCTCTCCACTGCCAGCAGCTTGGTCCAGGCCCCTGTCATTTCCTGCTACCCCAGACGGCTTCTTCCTTCTAACTCCTGAGCTGTTTCCCTGTCACCCACCATGCTCTACACTGCTGTGAGGTGAATGTCCCAGGACGTCTCCTCTTCCCTGTGAAAACACCAAGCTGCTTCTTCTGTGCTCCAGGACAGGGGATGCTGCCAGCGGCCTCAGGTGTTGTGGCCTCTTGGACTCTCCAGCTGCATCTCCCACCTGTTTCCCACAGATACCTGTTGTGCTCAGCCTTGCTTAACTGCTTCAAATCTGCCAAACATGAAAAGTTCTTTTGTGTCTGTTTTTTTCAGTACCTTTCCCTATGCTCCTGCTCTCTGTCTAGCATGCCCTCTCTGACTTTGTAATCTTGCCACACACCCGTTCAATCTTCAGTTCTAGAGATACATCTTCTAGAAGACTGTCCCTACCCTCCCTCCACCAGGTGGAGATGCCATCCTTTTTTCTTGTTATTATCCCCAAACAATAGGGTATAACAACTATTTACATAGAATTCACCTCAAAATGGTACTTTATAGAACCCAGAGGTGATTTAATATATATAGGACATGTACGTATGTTTTATGCAAATGATTTGAGTGTCTTTCTTGGATTTTAATATTCTGTGGGGATCTTTGAACCAGTTTCTCAGTGGTAGTTGTTTTTTTCCTTGTTGAAAATAAGATTTTCCCTCCTTTCAAAATTTACTACTTGCAATGTTTTACAGATTGGGCATTCAAATAGCTGCTATTTAACAACTGTCAAAATTATATGGTAAAGTAGAAGAAAAGCAGTAAGGGTCGACAGGATTAATTGTGGGTAAATGAGCCAAGCATAGTGGGTTTCACCGCAGCATTTATGTTGTTTATTCTAACATCTCAGTAGCTGTTTCCGTGTTCTTGATTCTTTTCTGTTCTCATGGTTGTCAGTGTTGAGTATGAATGTGACTCCAGGAAGGCAGTTTTTGAACTGGGTCTGTACAACCAGTCGCCAACAAGGCAGGCTGACCTGGCAAGTCGCAATGTCTCTAGGTTCAGTTTGCCATCTGTCTGGACCAGATGATTTTCGTGGTCCTTTCATGTTCTCTGATATACCAAAGGTAGTTCAGAAAGGGAAGGTTTAGATGCTGTGGCACAGAAGTGTCTGGAGGATGAAGGGTCACTTGCAGTAGAGAATGCTGTGGGGATCGTCCCCAAGAGGGAGGACCAGACTCAGAAGAGCCAGAAGTAGAAATTAGGCTGTGGAGTTCTGTGTGAAAGTTTAAGACTAAGATGTTGCAGAAAGAAAGCAGTCATCATGGGAAAATGTACATAGCATAGAATTGATTGTGAATCATTTTTAGGTGTTTAATTCAGTAATTTTGATTATGTACAAACTGTACAACAATCACCACTATCCATTCCAGAATATATTCATCTTTCCAAATGAAAACTCTGTTCAACACTCACTCCCCATTCCCTGCTTTCCTTTTCCCTGGCCCCTAGTAATATCTATTCTATTCTTAGACCATATGATTCTATCTAATTTAGTGCCTCAAATAAAAGCGGAACCCTACAATATTTGCTTTATCATGACCAGCATATTTCATCTAGCATAACGTCCTTGAGGTTATTCCTTGTTGTAGCATGTGTCAGAATTTTATTTCTTTTTAAGATTGAATAATATTCCTCTGTATGTGTATTTGTTAATCCATTCATTTGTTGGGAGAGATTTGTGTTGTTTCTTTTAGCTGTGATGAATGATATGGTTATGAACATATATTTAGCTGTGATGAATGATATGGTTATGGACATATATTTAGCTGTTTAGCTTTTTAAGGAATTGCGTACCATTTTCTCCAGCGTATAGACTGTTTTGCATTCCCACCTGCAGCTTCTCCAGGTGAGAGAATGCTTACAAGGATTCAGTAGACACCAGTCTGGCTGCAGCCTAGATTTCATAAGCAGCAGCAGAAAGATATGCAATGAAGACAGCAGACTGAGTCCATAGGATGGAATCTTGATGGCTAGGTCATGGTATTACTACCTCCTCTGCAGACTACAGGAAACTGTTAAGGACTTTTGAGCCAGGGAAGAGTAGGATTAGAGTGGCTGTGTAGGCAAGTTAAGGGAGAAGGACTATTTGTGGTGTGGCTTGGGCCCTGGCAGCACGGATCAGAATCTGTGAGCTGGCAGATGATGAGAGATCTATCTAGCTGGGAGATCTGAGCTCTGTATAGAAAAGTTAGAGAGGCAGGGATGGATGTGGAGGCCCAAGAATAAATATGGACGAGTGAGAGATGTCTTGCAGACAGGATGTTTGCATGGGCTCAGCCCTTCCTGGGCTCAGCAGTGGAACATTGGTGACCAACCAAGTCCACCTATGCTGAGTGAAGGTAAGATATGTGACAGTAAGGAGCAATACCCTCCTCCTCGAGTGTCATGATTTGCAAGGTGAGGACAGGGCATGTCATGATTTGCAAGGTGAGGACAGGGCATGGGAGAGGGCCTGTGCCTGGTTAGTGCCTTGTCTACTGGAGGAGTAGACTTTGCAGTGGCTGCTGAGCCGTTTCCTGGATTCCTGGAAATGCCCTCACCTAACTGGGGGTCCCAGAGCCCGGCTCCTTGAATAAGGAAAGATAGGGGTTGGGATATTTGCACAAGGACCCAAAACACCGCACTCAAAGCAAGCTGAACATCTGTGGAGGGAAGGAAGGACAGACAGGTGCCATTCATGGTGTCGAAAGGAGATCTAAGACAGCTGCTAAATTCTTATTTTGATTTTTAATTTACATAGTACATAAGATTATAGTATATTATACAATATTACAGATAGTCTATCCCTGATCTGAAATGCTTTGGACTGGAAGTGTTTTCAGTTTTGGAGTTTTACAGATTTCAGAATGTTTGCATAGACTTTGCCAATATGAATCAAAAAATCTGAAATCTGTGCTGGGCACCGTGGCACCCATCTGTAATCCCAGCACTCTGGTTGGCTGAGGCAGAAATATGTCAGGCTCAAGCCTACCCTTCCACAAATCTGAAATCCAAAGCCTTTTCAACATTGTATGTCTGTGTTTAAAAAAAGTTTATGAATTCAAATTTTCCGATGAGGGACACTTGATCTGTAAAGGGAAGGTGTTTGTATGACTGATTTGTTTTATATTTGGCATGTGTAGCTGCCAACTTCTAGGTAAAAGTATATTTCTTCCTCAGGATACTCTTTCTCTCTGTTCCTTTGGTTCCCACCACTGAAGATTCCAGAGGGCAAAAGGATTCTTTGAACTCTGCTTTGTGTCAACAGATGACACAAACTGTGAGTGCTGTGTGTGTGCAGTGTGCCAGGTTACGTGTGTGGGTGTGGTGACTGTCTGTGGGTTTTGGTGGACCTAAGTTGCAAGTGTTTTAGAGAACTTCTGTTTAAAATAGATTAAATGAAAGGATCTAAAATCAGATTTAGAAGACATAATTAAAATAATTAGGCGGAGTATGAGGAAACACACTAATAAGTTGATGTAACAACTGTTTCAAGGCATAGTATGTAGAATACAATGAGAAAGCAGCTAAATCATGGTGTGACCCTCCCACTGAGAGGCGTGAGACACCCAAGACCCGTACACACCAGGACCGCACAATGTGAGATCCCTGCCACATGGGGGGAGGCTGGTGGAGACCATAGAGGTGAATAGTGCTGAGTAGTTATAGGAGCCATTATTAACAAGAATCATTGCATCGTCTGTGTTCTTTATGAACAGAGATCCATTTCTTGAGACAGATTTGAATATATTGCTTTCGTTCTGCTCAACTGTGGATTTAGAATTTTAAAAAGTTAATGATTCTTATCCTGGTGCTGAGAAAGAAAATGACTCAGTTGGAAAAACAATCTCTCAGCCCACGTACATTTTTTATCTGAACGTTGAACTGTCAGCAGCCTTTTCCAGGTTTGGTGCTGTGAGGGGAAGCCGGGCTGCTGACATCCAGCGACAAAAGTGTGACAAGGCACAGCCACCAACCTGCTCCATTATGCAAATGCGCCCTCTGTGACCAATTGTGACTCCTTTCTGACTCAGCCCTGCCTCATTTGGACCCTGGGAATTGGTGGTTAACCAGCTGCTCTGGATATTAGAGGTGGGAAATGAGCCTGTTTCCTCAAGGGGGACTAATTGCCCAAAAGCATTAGCTTGACTTTGAAGGCAACCACTTATGATTTTCAAAGAAGTCCTCTGAGCTCCCAAGGAAATAAACCTCTGTCTTTCATGATTCCCCTCATCCCAGCCCCAGGACTCTGAATTCTTTTCCAGCGTGAGCTCAGCAGAACTCTCCCACATTTCCTGACTTTGAGAGCAGTTGCTCGCTGTGACCCAGTACCCAAAGAGCCAGCACAGGCTTCAGAAGAGAACCCAGCCCTTGTCCTGTGCCTGCGTCTTTATATCACCTATGCTTTCCTGGGCATCACGCCTTTTGAATGGTTGAGGCAGGCATGTAGGACACCTGGGAAAAATGAGGCCACCTTGAAAATTCACCATACCAGACTCCTCCCTGTGTGCCTCAGGAAGACCTAGACTTTGAACAGGATCAAAGAGGCCATAAGTCCAGGCATGGGGGATGAAAAGCTCCTGTGAGGTAAAGAACAGAGAAGAGAACTTGGCAATGTTTGTAAGGAAGACGTGTAGAAAAGGGCAGGAAGAGTAAGGGAGAAAAAAGAAATGGTTAGTGAGGGGCCTTGGAAGCCTATGGAACTCACCAGAGGCAGACATTTTTTCCCCTGGAGATTTATTTTTGTGGCTACTCAAAGCCTTGGAGGTGGTTTCTCCAACTAACATGAGGATTAAGAGGAAGGAAAAGATGTAGAATAGAAAACATGGTATAAATCCAAACTAAAAGCTTTTCTGGTGATACGTTGAATTGTATTCATTTTTCTTTTTCCTGACTTTGTAAAATATACCTATCACAGCAATGATATGAGGCAAGAAATGGATCCTTGACATCAGGGAAATTGTTTGCTCTTTAGACAGGGAAATTCTGTCCCAGTGGCCCTGGAGGGGCTCATCCAGAGAGCTGAAGATGCAGAGATGCCACCTTCAGCCTGACAAGTGACACGCAGTGGAGTCTCTGAAAGGAATGTAAATAGACTTCTCTCCTGCTTCCAGATCTTCTCAGTATGCCCTGTTACCACAAGGCTGACAGAACAAACTAGGGCAGAGATGTCGGTGAACATTTATTGAGTGTTTACTGGGTGCCCCGCTGTTGTAATGCCTCGACGTGTATTGAAGAATTTACTTCACATGGGAATCCATGGGGAAAATGATGCACAGAAAGATTAATTTTACACAGCAAATCTGTGGGCCCAGGGGATTTCAACCCAAGCAGTCTGGCTTTAACATATGTACTCTGAAGTACCGAGCCACACTACTTAGAGGTAACAAGGAAGATGTGAAACTAAGTATGATGTATGGCATGTGCCTATCCACCGTGCTGGGTGCTGGGTGTTGCTTGCTTTAATGTTTCCAGAAGCTTCCAGATGGCCACATAACCCAAGTGTCTGGCCCTGAGCTCCTCTAAGATGTCCTGAAGAGATCATCACATTTGGTTCATCTGAATAGCTATGACTTCTAACCAATCATTCTAATGTATGCATTAAAATAAAATCGACATAAGTATACCCATATTCTTTTAACCGTATTGCAGAAAATGTGAATAAAAGAAGGAAATATACATCCTACTGTACATCATAATCAGTCTTATTTTGCCATATTTCCTAACAGCCCTTTTTGAATAACTCTGAATAATATAAATACAATTTTATGTCTAACATTGAAAGGATTTTTCCCTATGTTTTTGTGAAGTCTTCATAACTGTGGTTCTTAGACTAGTAATATTTTTATTTCTTACAGTATTTTCATTGGGAACATTTTGAGTTTCCTAATAATTGCTGGGGGTGGAGATTTAATATTAATTTTTAAAGGCATTTTGTGCTAGATCTTGGTTATACAGCCACTCAGCGGGCAAGGTTACTTTTTTTAAACTATGGTTCCTTGTTTTTCTGTTAACAGGGATCTATCGAACAGAAAAGGATAAAGGTACTTTGTACGAGCTCACCTTCAAAGGGGACCACAAGCACGAATTCAAGCGACTTATCTTATTTCGACCCTTTGGCCCAATCATGAAAGTAAAAAAAGAGAAAGTCAACATGGCCAACACACTTATCAACGTTATCGTGCCCCTAGCCAAAAGGGCGGACAAGTTCCGGCAGTTCATGCAGAATTTCAGGTTTGTTTGTTTGCACGTGGTATTTATCTTCCTCAGTGGGGTGCGTGTTAGAACGCTGATATCACTTCCCGTCATCTGCTTCCTTTCCCCTGCCAACTACAAAGGCCCCTTTCTCCTGCCTGCTCAAACCGTGTCTTCTTCAAATGAAGTTTATCATTTGTATTTGCCTTTCCCTAGAGCAATTGCAAAACTCCCCTGTAAACGTATTTATTTACCAGTGGAATGAACGTGGGAAGGCCTGGGTTCTCATCAGGATGTGCAGAGCTGACCCAGTGCTGTGAGGTTCAGCTCTGGCTTGAGTTTGGGCTCATCTGTGGGCACAGTGGGAACTGAGACTCTTCAAGACGAGTGGGCGATGTTCTTAGTCTTCAGGAGGAGGAGGAGCTGGCTGGTGACACGGTGCCTGTCCACGGTGACCTCTTGGTAGTGGAGGCTCCTGTCAGTGGAAGGGTTCCTGCTTTAGCTGTGACTGAAAAGGACTGAATCAGGATTTTAGTTCTAAGCTACATCTTCTAAGAGATTGAATCGAGGACTATATCAGGAACGTTTTGAGTACTCATTTTTATAGCTGCTCAGTGAGACTACGTGGAGTTTCATTCTCAGACGCAGATACAGCTTTCACGCCTGTGCGTGGAAGCTCCTTATTATACGGCATTGGATCTTTGAAGCCTTTATGTCTCAAATTCACGTGTTCACGGAAGTTCGCCAGCTAATTTATGGTCAGCTTGTTTCAAAGAGACAGAGTCATATTATCTGATTATAAATCCTGGAAGATTAAGTTTACTTTTAATCTCTAATCGTGAAGTTCATATTATTAAAAGGCAGTAATGTTCAGTATGTGGATGTGGCTGGTACCTCTCAAACTTCTGACTAATAAACACATTCTTTTTTCTTTAACTTAAAGAGTAACCCCTTTGCAATTAGGTTACTTAATAAGAGAATCAAATAGCCTGTGTAGAAGAGATTTGTGATGACATCTGCTCTAATCTCTTAATTTAGAAGCCCTGACCTGCGGTTCCCTAAGCAAGGGGTGCAGACCAGGTAACCCCTGCTTCTCCAGGGAGGCTGCCTCCTTGTCTAGATCAGCCCTAGATGGAAAACTCTTCACTGTTTGGACCTGGAGTTGGCCTCCCAGTGACTTTTATCCATTGACTGTAGTTCTAGCATCTGGAGAAATAACTGAACAAATCCACTTCCTCATAACCATCTTCACCTTTCAAGAATCCAAAGAAGAGAATGACACTTCCCTTCTCTTCTTCACCAGCTCTCATGTCCCCAGCTTTCTTAGTCCCTGGCTGTGAGCTAGTGGCTTCTCAGCTGGAGTTCTGCCTTTGGCCACGGCATAACCCAGTGTGAGTGGGCTCAACTGTCCATCTGTGCCCAACCTGCAGAACCCACCTCTTCATTCACAGTCACTTCCCTGCCGAGTGTCTGGGGAGCTGTGAGACTGAGATGATGTTCATGTCGTTGAGCTCCTTTGATGTGTCTGCACTTTCTTTCCTATCTCCTCTTTGGAATGGCAGAGTATTGGTTGATTCAACATTACATCCTGAGAACAGCTGAACCCATGGTGGGCAGTAGGCATTCTGCTATGCCTTTCTGCTATGAGGACTAGGTTCTAGCATGTTGCTTAGGCAGATTCTGGGTTCTGAGCTTTGATTTAGCACACAGCCTGGTCATGGAACACATTGGGCTGGGTGAGGTAGCGGGTACACTAAAGGGGCCTCTGCTCAGCACAAGGCCAGGTCCTCAGTGTGGTCCTCAGAGGTCCTGGAAAAGAAGAATTCTCCTGGGCATATGTGGTCAGCTCTTTATTCAGTGTCATGAGTATTACAAGTAATTAACAATAAGAAGACAACTAGCAGGGAAGTATTGTTGAAAAAAGTAAGGGTAGTCTACAAGTCTTTAAAGTGGGAGCAGTGAGATGGAATGTAAGTGTACTTAATGTTCAACGTACACAAAAATCCTAGGCATTGTTTTTCTTGGCTTTTGCTAATGATGTGTCCCCTGCAGCATGCAGGTAGGAAGGGGTGAGGGAAGGGCTGGTTCTTGGACAGGATGTTTTGGGTGCCTGTTGAGAATGCCAGGCACCCTACCCAGATGTGAGAGGCAAGGAGGAATTCTGGATGTGCTCCTTGCCTTCCTGGAAGTAGCATCTGCTGTCACAGAACCAGGTGCTGCAGGAGATACATGCAAGGGACAGGGCCACAGACAGAAGGCCCCAAAGCACAAGCCTACATTTGCTCTGCAGGCCAGGAGTTCCCCAGTGCTCTGAAAAAGTGGGATGGACAGGGTGAATACCCCAGGGTTTTGTGCGCCTGGGGAGCACCTAGTAAAGATGGTGTTTCATAGCAGCAAAGAACCCATCATTCAAAACATGGTGTTCAGATAACTAAAGAAGCACAGCAGGAAAAAATTATTCCACACCTGAAACTAAGGTAAACGCTAATCAATTAAATATTTAGAAGCAATTAGTACAACCATAAAATTACTGAGAGAATATAAAGCATATGGGGCTATTTATGAAATATTTGGTATTTTCTCTCTGGAATTCTTTCCAACCCAAGATTGGAAACTGTTAACTGTAATTGCCACCAAAGGTGCTACTGTGAGTGACTTTTCTTTCCTTTTTTTATTTGCTTTTCAAAGTTTTGTATATTACCCTATGCTTCATATTTTATTGAAAAATTCAGTGAAAGGGTTTTTTTGGCTTTTATAATTTAAGCATGACTTTCTAGTTTGTAGGATCAACACCGGCCTCTATAAGATGTGTAAGCAATATGGAACGCTACGGGGAATGAGTTATTTAAAAAGTGACTTTAACCACAGCATGGCTGGGGTTATATGCATGTCCCACCACATCTAGCTAATTTTACCTTTCTTAAAGTTATAGAAATCGTAATTATTATTAGTTGATCATCAATCCATGCACCTTTCTGTGCATATATGCAGATTGAAGGACAGCTTGCTAGCTAGGAATAATTTAACGTGACATGAGGTATAGTTTATATTCTATTTCTGATGAAAAAATTTAATTTTTCCTTTTTTACTTTGTGTTACTAAGGATTGAACTCAGGGCCTTGCACTGAGCTACATGCCCAGACCTTTTGTATTTTTGTTAATTTTGTGAAAGGGTCTTTGTAAGTCACTAAATTGCGAGCGTGACTTCCAACCTGGCAATTCTCCTGCCTCAGCCTCTCAGCATGCTGGGGTTATAGGCATGCACCACTATGTTCAGCTAATTTTATCTTTCTTAAACTTTTATAGAAGAGAGTCTGAAGTATAGCAGAAAAAATTGCTGAACTTTTAGAAAATCTTTTCACTAGAAGAGAGATTAGTTCCTCAGAGATACCTCTAAAATTAAACAGTGATTTTGCAAAAATGTTGGAATTATTGTATATTTTATAGCATTTTAATTTTAGACTGGATTGAATTGAAAATAAGAAAAAGAAATCAGCACAGTTAATATTTTCTTCTAATTGTTGGCTATCTCCTACTATAACCTTGGTGGGGTTTGCAACCTTTATAAGCTGTTCTGCAACGTGCTAGTTCTACATGAAGTGAGTTTAGTACATCAGTGAGCAGACCACTTATAGTAGTAGCTCCCTTCCCAAGTTCTTTGTGGGGTGTATTTCATGGGCTATCTTTACAGGAGTGGTATGTGCTTGAGCATTGATATCTACCTGCTGTCTTTGCCGTTTGAGGATAACGGGCCTAGGTTTAAAATTTTGGAGAGGGGCTTACTTTCTTTCTCCAAAACTTTGTAGATATTCTTCTGGCATTGATTGACATCATCTCTTCTGCAAGTGACTTACTTTTGCCTGAGAATCCCCTTTTGTGTGTCTTGGATTGTAACAAGTTAACTAACATCTCTCTGGTCTTGATGTCTGTTGTCCTGTAGCCATTTGCCTGGGATACAATTGCTTTCCTTGTTTTGGAGGTTGTGGTGGTCAGGGAGATTGATGCTCTGTTTGGGGTGCTCTGGCTCCATTGGTTTGTCTGCGCTGCACAGACACAATTGTGTATTGCACATGGTCCCATTTATCAGCCTCTCTTTGGTTTTTAATATCTCTGTCTTTCATCTGTATTTGGGTAAACGCTTCCCTTTACGTCAGGAATTTGATTTGCTGGTGTATCTACTCTGTACCTTGCTACTTTCCATCTAATACCTCTGGGTTTTTTTGACTATCAGTGTACTTCCTGAGCACACGCTATGCGTCTTACTCCTATTTTGTTGTTTTTATCATTTCCTCTTTAAACCCTTTTAAAAAAATTGAATTCACATTTTTGTTAAAGTGTGAAACATTTAAAAAAACACTTTTGTGTGAATTATACTTTCTTTCAGACTAGGTTTTCATTTGTTTTGAATGCTAGTTCTTAAATCTATACCTTTCATAATACCTCTTTCTCTGTCTGTCTTCCTCCCTCCCTCCTCCTCCTCTTTCTTCTGCTTCTGCTTCTCCTCCTCTTTCTTCTCCTTCTTCTTCTTTTTCTGTTTGTCTGTCTCTCTCCCTCCCTCTCCTCTCTCCCCTCTTCTCTCTACCTGTATTCTTCCTGCTGGGATGAGGTTGCTGTGATGTTGCTTTTCATCTTTCCTCTGTGTCAGGTGCACAGGGTACCCTATTTGGGTACCTATTTGCTCCTATTCGGGCTTCCTATTTGCTCTACAATGATGTGAATGGATTTTTCCTGACTCTTTCCATCCTGCAAACCGTATGTGACTACCCCTGGCTGGATTCTGAGGACAGAATGTGGCTCTGTTCACTTTATTTGTGGTGGAAAGAAGTGGGTGGTGGGCAGAAAGCTCACCCAGACCATGAGCACCCTTCTTGCAGCTCTTTGGGACTTTGGAGTGGACATGCGTCTAGTTGATACATCCTCTTACTTAACGTAGATGCTTTTGGCTCACACAGTGGGTCCTCAGGTGAGACCTGGAACCCTAGAAAGAATCAGCCCAGTTTATTCATTTCTCCTCTGTCATCCTCTTCTTCAGCAGCTCTTTCTACTCTTTCAAGTCAAAAGGAGGAAGAAAGAAAGTTTGGGCTGCTCCTTTAATGGTTCTGTGGGGCATAGAAGAAATATGCATTAGACATGTCATCTGGCTGTCAGTGTTCCTTACCCCTTTTCTTCCTGCTCTGATGAAGGATCTTTTTTAATGTTTAAAAACTTTTAATTTTTTATTAGTACATGTTTACATTACATAATGGTACCTTCCTTGTGGGAAGTTGGTACTTGTATATAAGACATCTTAATTCTTTTCTAATCCTTTTCCCCTTCCCTCCCTTCTCCTCTTCCCACTTCTTGACCCCCTTCCCTTTTGCAAAAGATCTATCTCCCTATTTCTATGATCTGTCTTGTATTTTGCTCTTTATTTATATTTTAAGTTTCTCATGTAAAAGAAACCACATGATGTTATGCCTGTATGTCTAATTTATTTCACTTAACATTATGGTCTCAAGGTGTATCCATTTTCCTACAGATAACTCAGGTGTATCTTTCTTTATGGCAGGGTCATACCCCACTGTGCATAAATACCATGTTTTCTTTATCCATTCATCTGTTGATGAACATACAGGCTGTTTCCACAATTTCGCTGTTACGAGTTATGGCAGGAGACCCTGCTGTGAGTCTAGGTCCTGTCTCCTTTTGCTCAACAGTATATTGATTTAAAACGTTGGTTCAAACATGGGTAACAGGATGACTTTAACTCTTTCAGGAAGACACCTGGAAGGGGAGTGGTTGGAGTGAATGGAATTTCTACTTCTGCTTTTTAAAGAGATCTCAACTAAAGGCAGTTATCTCTCCCACCTTTAGTTGTGTCACATCCACTTTATTGACAAGGGTCAGTTGAAAAAGCATAATTAGGATAGAACCACTGTCCTTTTTCGCTGTCATTACAACATGGAAGGACCGCGGCTCTTCCTGCTCCCTGCAGGCTCCACTATCCCGGGGTGGTGGTTGGGGCTCTGTGGTCTCCCTGGTGCTTGCCGAGGCATACTGAATATTCCTCAGGCCTCTGCTGCTGAGGCGGGAGCTCACATCAGGCTGTGATAGTCTTCCATTTCTTCTTTTGGCCTCCTCTTTATAAAATCATGGCAGAAAAAGTATGCCCTTTCATGGGTTTTCCATGGGTTATTCTTGGTAGGAAGATTTTTTCCATTTTTCACTCTTTGGGGCACATAGTTTGTAATTATCATGACTTGAAGTGATTTATTTAGAGGATTATCCTTCTAGCGCATGGCCTTTCAGATATCAGCACCTTCTGCTGGTGAATCTTGTACATGTAACTCCTCTGTGTCTCAGCTTGGTGCCTTCTAAAGACAACACAAGTATTGTCCAGCAGAGCCCACCGGAGCCTCTTTGTTGATTCCAGCGGGGGCTTTTAGGTTTTAACTTCACCATAATTGCTAAGTATTCACCTAGAAAAGACACACATGGCTAATGTTTAGAAAAATATGTCTTCAGTTGTTCTTGGGCAGATGAATAGATGTGGACCTTAGAACTCCCAAGAGTGCAGGCCTGGCTGTGAAATCCAGAGAGGCCTCTAGGAAGACTGGGTCTGTAGATGACAGTGCTCCTGGGGCAATGGCCTGGTGTTGTGAGCAGTGCACGAACCTGGAGGCCAGCTTGTCATACTCCAGAGCAGTGAGTTGGGTGGGCCAAGGGGCAAAATGGATTCCTGAGTGTATAGGGAAGATAGACTCAGGTGCTTGTATTCTTCTTATTGTTATGATAACCATATTAACAAATCTTAAAAATTATTTGTGTTTATAAAACACAAATCTAATAAAACTATTTTTATTAAGTTCCATGTACAGAGACTTAGTCACCAGATGGAAAGAGGATAACTGTACTTGGAAGTTAGGACAAACAGAAATAATTGAAACTCTTCAAAATGCCAGATTTCTGAACTTCCTGACAGTCAAGGAGAAAAGGGAAAAAATTACTTCATCCCTTAATAGTCAGTGACAAAAAGTCTGCCTATTGTTGGGTGAGAGGAGATCTTCTCTAGCAATAGACCCTAAGGGCTTTTATTTAGGAGACAGTGAACACTGGATGAATGATAATCCTAGGATTTACAGAAATTGTGATGCTAACACTTGAATATTGTCATCTCACTGAGTAAAAGTAAACCCACTGTATTCATTGCAAGCACTGTAGATGGCTTTACTATTGCTGTCAGGTGATGTGCCACAGGACGCCATGTTTGGTCCTGGAGGGCAGATGGCTGGTTATTCCAGCAAGCTTCTTCACTCGTGCTGTGTCATTGTGGCCTACATTGGAACTTCACAGGCTTCCTCTGTTATTCTCTGTCCCATAAATGTCCCACCTTCCTCCCTTGGGATCACTGGGCTCCCAGGTATGGCCAGGAATAGAGGATGCACACCAGGAGAACTCGTTGCAAATTTAGGTCCTATCTCCTTTTTCCCAGTAGTGTATTGATTTAAACCTACTTGCTCTTCTTTGGTTTTTAAAAAGAACTTTATTTTGCTTTTGAAACTATTTTTGCCTTTGTTTTTGGTTCCTGAATTTCTCTCAGCTTCCCTGTTATAGATTATAAGACTGTATGCTCATTTGTTATTTCATTGAGGTTTTTTTTTAAAAAACCAGGATCAATCTCATAATAACAAGGCTGTAGATTTTCTTAGGGTCTTTATCTCTGAGTTCTCAGGGAACAAAAATGTGGAAAATATTTCTCATGATTTCTTTAAACCATTCTCTATTCATTACAGGTTCGTTTGTTTTTTATTGTGACTACTTCCAGCTGGACTGAGAACCATTTTTTATGTTATGGGTTCCTCCTTAGATTGGGTGAATTATTTTTGGTTTAATGTACTTCTTTATTTTCTCCCTCTTTCTCTTCTCTCACCCCTCTTAAGGGGTTTATGACACTTTAATGCAGCATCAGGGAAATTTTTATATGACTTTTCTGTAGCAATTCTTTCTCTTTTTTGTCATAGAACATTTAAGATGGTTCTAGAAATTTCTGGAAATAAATATGAAGTTATGATTACAGAATTTCTGATTGAAATAAACCTTGAACATTTGGCTAGGCTACACTAAGTAACAGAAAGACCTCAGGCCATCAAATGTTGGATTTTGATAGCAAAGAATTCCTGGTTTTGAGTTTCTCAAAACAAATATGGTAGTGTTCTATTTTGCATGGCCTAGTCCTCCCACCCTACTTCAGCCCCACTGCCTCTGCACTCATACAGAAGTGTTGCCCAAGAAAGTGTTGTGACTGAAACATTTGAGATACACTAACCTGCGTGATTTACCTTACTTGGATAAATGTTTCCCTTTGGGAACTTAATAAAAATTGATGTTGTTTTCATTTGAGCCACAGGTTGCACAGGAACATGAATCAAATACAGCTCGACCACTTGGAAAATCATCTTGTTTTATGTTCTGACATGGGCAATCCAGAAAGTAGGTCCCAGTTGTTTGGTTGAGAGTCAGAATTCACTGTCATTTCTTAACACTCATTGGACCTTTCAGATAACAGACTAGGAGAATGATGCATTAAGTGATCATAACATAGTGGGAGAGGAAAGGACCTACGAAATAAAAGGAAGAATACAGTTTTTAAATGTTTCTAAAGGCCCTCAGTAATCATCTGTCCCCTCTCCAGGAATATACACATTCCTAATTTCCAGTGTCTCTGTGGCTAAGAAATTTTCTTCCTGTCTTCTTAGCAAGCATAGGTTTTCAGGAACGAAGGCGCTAGTAGTATGCATGATTTCATTTGCATGGGACACCCCTTAAAGTCCAAATAGAGTCCTTAGAGTCCAAAATCTACTGTACATCTGAGTAGAAGACTGACTTGGGAAAGAGTAGAGCTCTGATCCTCTTGCCAGCTGTGCCGTTTCTCAGCTGTGAACGCCTTTCTCAGCTCCTCCCAACTTGTCTGGAGCCTACTCGGCTGTCAGGGCTCACTCAGCTGGGATGCTCTCTCCTCTTGATACCTCTGGCCCCATCACTCATCAGAAATTAGGCACATTCTGCTCTGCATCCTCTTGGTTCTTTACCCCTCTGTTACTGCAGTTGTTTCATTCTGAGATTAATTGTAACTCTCAGTTGGTCATTCTCTGAAAACTAAAAAGTTACAGACATAAGTAGAGGGCCAGTTGTCCCAGTTTGTCTAGGCTGAAGGGATTTTTCCAGCATGTAGGCTCTTCAGCACTGAAACCTGAACAGCCCCAGGCAAACCTGGGTGGTTGTCATCCTGTGAGGACCACGCATGATAACCCTTTGTAAACCAAACTCCAGTGAGAATAATGCATTGCACAGCCCTGGTGCTCCCTTCAGTGTTTATTATTGAAATTGTGTGCATCGATCTAATTTCCATTGCTACCACAAAATACCTAAGACTGAATGCATATAAAGATCAGAGACTTATTCAAGGACATGGTGCCAGCATTGGCTGGCCTCTGGTTAGGGCTCAAGGTAAATGCCATCGTAATGGGAGCAAGTAGGAGAGGAAGAAATCATGTGGTGAGAAATGAAGCCACAGAGCAAGGAAAGGCCGGGATTGCTCTTTCGTTTGGGTTTGTTCAGGGGGGTGGTTTGGTTTTAGTTTGGTTTTGATTTTGTTTGCAGTAAAAGAAATGGAACCCAGGGCTTTGGCACTGGAAGCCTGAGACCTTGAGGTGGTTACAGAGGTTTCAGTTACAGCACTGCTGTGGTGTTTCTTTGCTCATGGAGTCTTGGAAGTCACCTCCAGGGACCCAGACATCAGTGTCCAGGTACAAGTAATGAACGGCACAAAGCCAGGCATCTGCATACACCATGAAAAGATGTTCCTCCCTTTTCAACCCTGTGGTTTATTTCTTAACCATTTACCACCAAAGCAAAGGCATACTCAGGTACACCATCGCCCGTATCCATACTTTCTCACACATGCCATCCCAAGGAATGGAGTTGAGTGAGGATGGATTTTAGAAATACAGAGATTATTCACACCCAGAGACTTTGTCTACACACTGCTAGGCTGTTACACTAAGACATTTGCTGATTTCATTGTAGATAGCTTTGGTCTTGAAGGGTGGATGCAGAACTCCCCAAGGGCAGACATGTCTGTCTCACTCATTTTTTAAGATTGCCTGGTACAATATCTGGCATATGTGGTATGTTGTTGACAGATGTTTGCTGAATGAATGAATGAATGAATGAAATAATACATGAACACCTGGTCTACTTTCCTCTTTCGAGTTACTGTCTCACCTGATCATAGGATTTAAAGGCTTGGCACATCTCTGATTTTTCTTCCTTGTCTTTGTGCGTGCGTGTGGTATTAGGGATTGAACCTAGGACTTTCATACTGAGCTGCACCCCCAGCCCTTTTTTCTTATTTTTTACTTATTTTGATTTCTTTTTTTGGTATTAGGACTCGAACTCAGGACTTTGTACTTTCCAGGCAGATACTGTGCCACTGAGCTGTATCCCTGGCCCTTTTTATTTATTTTGAGACAATGTCTTGCTAAGTAACTAAGTTGCCCAGCCTAGCCTTGAACTTGCAGTCCTCCTGCTTCAACCTCCCAGAGTGCTGGGATTCTGTTTTATTTCTTAAAAACAGGAAATGCTATGAATGAATGTCAAAATACCAGAAAGGGAGACAGTAAAGATGTTACTGGAAAAATGAGAGTGCTTTTTTAACCAGGTTCAGCAGGTGACCCTTTGCTCATTCTGGGATGGCTTTTATTCTAATCACACACACAGTTTTAAAGTGCAGCTTCCCAAGTGCTGGGCCCTGCGTATTTTTCTTCTAGCTTGGCAGACGACAGTAAAGCTGTACCTGGCAGGTGTACCGAAGTGGTCTTTCACGTATAGACTTTGGTTGATGGTAGGTGAAGAGTCAGTCTGCTGGGACTGTAGCTGCGCAGGAGCAGCTGCGAAGGGGCTCTTGCTTTTGAAGCACATCCTAGCACTTGCTCCCAGCCCCTGCCTTCTCACTGCCCACCATCACCCTGTATTCTCAAGGCTACCCTTACCTGGGCCCACAATTAGAAACACAATCCCCAGAACCACATGTGCACCATGCTGAGCCTGTGTGCCTCTCGCCCAGTGTCAGTGTGAGCTTCCCTGTTGGTTCTGCTGCTGGGTCCTCTTCCTTCCCCGTTCCATCTGTCCCAGCTGCAAAGGGCCCCAGCCACGCTAGCCTGTAGGACGTGCCATGCCTCTTGAATCCCTTATGCAGTTTCCAGTGTCCCAAGTGATCTGATTGCCCGGTGTGGTAGTGCACACCTGTAATCCCAGCACTCGGGAGGCTGAGGCAGGAGAATCACTGCGAGTTCGAGGCCAGCTTGGGCTACAAAATGAGTTGAAGGCCAGCCTGAACTGCATAGTGAGACCCTGTCTCAAAAAAACACCAAACAAAACCAAGTGCTCTGATTATTTTATTTTAGTTCATTTTATTTCCCTAAAATTTTCCAAGGGCAGAAGCTATTACTTCTGTTGCTTTGGATTCTCCCAGCAACCCCAGGAAGGTGGCCACTTCTTTTCCATGTCATTACAAATAAAGCCTTGAGTAACCTGGCCTTTGCATGGAGAGCTCTAATATCTCTGCAAAGTTTTGATGTGGATTGTTTTGGGGGGATTAAAGACAGTGGTCAACACAAGAACGTAATGGAAGGACATCCAAAAATCAAAATATCACAAAACCATTTCACCAGTAGAATCTTTTCATTAAACTGCTCCTGAAAAATTCCTGTTAAAATTATGCATATGCACAAACACGAGTATATATGCATATAGATGTATGTATAAACATTTACACATGTACAGATACATGCCCTTGTATGCACATACATGCACAAGCATACTCACATACACTTACACAAGTGCACATACCTGTATGAAATAAACCCAGCAGAGAGCCTCATGGCAAACAACAGATAAGGTTTCATGGGAAACAGGTCAAGTCCCGGCCAGAGCCAGGCCTGGCCTTAAAAGGGCTGAGCCAAGTGGTTGCTTTGTCAGGTGCCAGGTGCCAAGAATAGTCAGATCCTCAGAGAGCAGTGGGGCAGCAGTGAAGGTGATGGCAGTGGTGACGTAGGACACAGCTTGAGCAGGCTGAGATGCAGGGACCACTGTCATTTCGTTAGACAGCCCTATCACTGGATGTTTGCACAAGTTTCTAGAATCCTAAATAGAAGAATGCCTTTGCCTTGGCTCATCCAATCTCTAAGGCACTCTATGTTCTGTGCACATCTCAGAAGAGAGCCACTGACGAGTGCTGGAGGATTTTCCTCTCTGGTCCTCAGCCTTCTCATCCGGAACGTGGAATTACATCTTCTGTACTCCATAGGCTTCTTCTGGGACGAGAATCCATTGCTCTTTCCCTTATACCATGTGGCTTCCTGTGGCCAGGCCTGTGGCACATCAGGCCTGGGGTGTCTCACATCTGCGATGTGATTTGCCTAATCTGAATATTTAAATTTCTTTATTTTGTGATAAAGTAACTACATATTCCAGAAACTGGGATGATCAACCAGGAATATCTTGGCTCCCAACTTCTGCTTTCTTGGCAATTTTCTTAGTACTTCAAACCCTCTTTTTACTCCCCTGCTCCAAAGTTTTTGTTGTTGTTTAGATTTGGTTTCTTGGGGAGTGTTTTTTTTGCCTTGCCTACTAAGGTGAAAACGGAACCAGACATAGTGACACACTGTGCTTTGTTTCCCAGGGAGATGTGCATCCAACAAGATGGGAGAATCCATCTCACTGTTGTTTACTTTGGGAAAGAAGAAATGAATGAAGTCAAAGGAATACTTGAAAACACTTCCAAGTGAGTACAGCCTGGAGCAGAGACAAGAAGTCACGGTGACCAAGTGCAGAAGTGCACAC
Source organism: Chinchilla lanigera (assembly GCF_000276665.1). Classification (NCBI taxonomy): domain Eukaryota; kingdom Metazoa; phylum Chordata; class Mammalia; order Rodentia; family Chinchillidae; genus Chinchilla; species Chinchilla lanigera. The sequence continues at coordinate 43,207,689 of NW_004955403.1, read as the reverse complement.
TCAGTCCTTAGTTTTATTTTCCTTAACACCAAGGAAACTGGGAGATTAATGGCTAGTCCAGTGTAGGAAAATACAGCATCCTTCTTCCCAGAAGGCGACCCGCCTGACACTGGTCTCCATTGTGCAGGGGGGCCAGCTTTGACAGTGGAGATAAACAGGGGAGTGTGGGCCTCTGTGAGCTCCCATGTGACCAGAGGTAATCACTCAGCAGATTGGGCCCTTCGGATCACTGCAGAGTAGGCCTGGCTGAGCAGGAGCACAGCTGTGCAGTGAGCTCTTATCTCTGCCACAGCTTCAGAAGCCAAGAGTGATAGTGTGTTCACATCTCATCCACTTGGCAAAGGGTCTCACTCTTTCACCTTTCATTCATTATGTATTTAGAGATGGGAAGGGGAAGCCAGAAGGGTTGGCTGGGATGGCCCCCTTGAGTAAAACTACTCAGCTGAGCAGAAATTAGGTAACTAGACCTTTTAGGCCCAAAGTTGTGTATCTGTATCTCATTCATCAGTTACACAGAGCATAAATATATTCAAAAGCAGCATAAATGGATTTTTTGTCTGCCAAAATATATAACCCTCCTAGCATCTTGTACCAGTGGGGAAGCAAGAATTGGTACCATCCTGCTCCCCTTTGGCTTGTCCTGGAAGTTTGCAGGGCTTTAGCTGAATAATCAGTTAGGTGGGTACTTTTCTGCATAAGTGAAGCTTTGATAGTGATCAGTAGTAGTGGCAGAAGAGCCTGAATAGGTTCATATAGTTTAGGTATAATCAGGACATTCTGTTTGTGAGTCTCTGGTAAGTGTAACAGGATGATACTTGAAGGATAAGATTCCAAGATTGAGAGTATTTTCTATGTATATTTCCATGCTTTTTTTTTTACTAGTTTTGTATCAATGGATGAAAGATCAGAATGATAGTTACAATTTTTCAAACATTCTAAAACAGAGATAGGAAACTATAGCTCATTGGTTAACTTTGTCACATTTTTTTTAAATAAAGTTTTATTGGAATGTAATTAGGTCCATTTGTTTACATGTTATTTATGGTTACTTTTGTGCTACAACTATAAAGTTGAGAAGTTATGATACTGTAAGACTCACAAAATCTAAACAGTTACCATTTAGCCCTTTACTGAAAAAAAATTGGTGACCCCCATTCTAAAGACTTAAGAGTTTAAAACTGGTGTACAGTGTAAAGCTAAGGACAGTGTGTAAACGAGACTGAATAGAATAAAATACTTGAATATCTTAAATGTAAGTGAAACAGTAATCTGTTAACTTCAGTGCATTACAGTGTCCTCTGCCTAGAATGAAAAGCCTGAGTGATTAGAATCATGTTCTTTGCCCAGGGGTGGCCTTAAACATCTCCACCAATATTCTGGACATAGATTTGAGTTTCCTCCTTTGAATGTGCAGCCAGGAATGAGGACCATTCTGAGGTATTTTAAGCATCTATCCAGGTGACTCTAATGAACAGCCAGAATTGACAATCTCTGTGCTATTGGGACTGACACCTTTCCAACACATCAAAAGATAATCGACATTTGCTAAGATTACACATAACAACTTATGTGAGTCTAATTGGTAGGTTAGATATGTTATGGGAAATGCTCTTTCTAATGACTAGAATTTTTAAGTGGGATTCTTCTCCATATCAAGTTACCAGCCAGTGGAATTCTCAGCCAGAAAGTTTTCTGGTGAGCAGAGAATGCCCAGAATCCAGAGGAGAGATGTGAAATCATTTGGGTGGTAGGGATGGCTCACCTAAAACTTTGGAAAGCATCCATAGATCAGTCTATGCCAGACAGAGAACTTCATGATAAAAGATGGGGTATATGGATGCTTTAAAGTAGCAAATGCTATATAATCTTTGAGGAAATAAATTTGAGCCCCATTTTTCTGTGTTGATATCCTCACGCTGTTCACTGGTGATGTCTGTTATGTTGATGTCACTGGTGCTTTGGGACACTTCCCCCTCTCATGGTGTTCCATTGGTCTGACGACGTTTTGTGGGAATGCGGCATTCAGATGGATGTCATAATGCCACACCACAGTCCACCTTTCAGATACGTCTCCCTACATCACCCATTGCTTTCTGTTACCTAAACTGATTGTTATTTTGAACCTTATCTTTACTTTCCATGCCGACCAGTCCCCTGGGCTTCTGTCCACCCTCTTTTACATTCTCGCAGAGCTCCCCAGCCTCTACCCTTAGTGGTGTCTCCTTCATGGAGCTGCTCCTGATGCCACGTCCTTTCCTCTCTGAACCTGCGCCTTACTCACTTTTGGCACCTCATATTTGGTGCATGAATCTGATTTGGTTGCTTACCTTTATTTTTATCATCTTTACTTTTTAATTAAATTATAAGCCACTCAGTAAGTGGTGCTATGTCTCCTTCTTCTTGGTATCTCCAGCACTTAGCACAGCACCTTGCACAAAAAATGTTCAAAGTTTGTTTATCGAGGGAAAGACAAGGCCATCTAATTAATAAACTTGCAGAAACTTATATGAGGGTTATTTAAATACCTTTGTCATTGTTAAGGTAGTAAAATTTAATGCAATGGCATTTCATTTTTATTAATAGCTATTATTATTATTTGCACAAATTATTTAATATTTGTGATAAATCCTGTTATTAGCCTCATTTCAGAGGTGAAGAAACTGGGGTTTTAAGAAGTTGTTACTTTGGCTGTCACCCCAAGCACCTCGTTGGTGATGGTCCAGGATTCACAGTCTCACATACCATCAGATTTTTCAAGCTTATATGTCCCTTCCAAAAATCCAGAATTGTTACTTGAAGGTAATAAGACCTATAATCAGACTAAATGTAACATATTGCATTTGGAGAATGGTATTGCAATGAAGCTGTTCTAAATCAGCTAAATGCATGCATCTTAAGAATATGTAAAAATAAAATCATATTTAATAACAGGTTCACAGCATTTTACACACGCTGTCTCCCTAGGCTTCTTCTTGACTCTGTTGCTTTCTGTTGCAAGTGATTGCTATAGATCAGTGTTTTGCAAACTGTAGTTTGTGGTTCATTAGAGGATTGAGAAATCAATTTAGTGAACTAGGTCCACTGTCTTTAAAAAGTGAGATGGAATAGGATGTAAAACATCAAGATGAATCATGGGTAGTAAGAATAAATAACATTTCATGAGACTTTCAGTGCATGTGCTTGTGTGTGTGTGCGTGCATATGCAGATACTGCATCATGATGGATAATATATTCTTTGTAAGGATTATGGTTAAAATGTTTACAAGCCACTGCCACAGACAACAGTGCCAATCCATTCTCAATACTGGATTGTTCATCCATAGACTTTTCCAAGTTTCATTTCATCTCAGATGAAAGCCTACCACAGCACTTCGCAGATATAAATATGCTTTGGAGTAAGCTGGGGTGCTTTTTAAAATGCAAATTCTGACATCCAGCCCTTGGACATTTTAAGGCAGAAGACCTGCCATGAAGCCTGGGAACCAACACTGCCAGCTGGTTCCGTGTGCAGGGCTGATGTGTGTCATCCGCAGGCAACGCTTTGAGAAACACTGACCCTAAGTGGATATTGGGTTGCAGCTGGGTAACAGGAATTTTCATTTTAAATTGGAATAGGTATGAACTGACATTTAACACACTGTGAGTTCATCTTTATCCAGTCATAAGGACACAGGCTTGTTTTAGAGTAGTCATGCCTGAGATCAAGGTAGTAGAAGTGAGGCGCTGCTCTGCACAGTATGTGATGGGATAAGGGCTATAGTTTTGTTATTGTGGTCAGGAACCTGCCTCGCAGTAGTGTGTATCAGCATTTCATGTCCCTTTGAAGTGATCTGATTGACACATACCCTAGGATGAGTAAATATTGATGTGAAAGGGAACCTTCTGGAATTGCGCCCTCCTCCCCAGCTCTGTGGTGACTTGGAAGCCAACAGCCACAAACACAACAAGTGACACAGCCCAGCAGTCACCAGAGGGGCAGAACAGAATTGGAAATCCTTAAAGCACCACCCGAACTGTCATTATCTGAACTTCTGGGTTTCCCTGGAAGACTGCACTCAGAAGGTTGTCTTTATTTAGGCTGTTTCGGAGTTTCCCAGTGCAAAAGACCTTTTTTTGATGTTGAGGAGTATTTATCAAAAACAGTTAGCTTTGTGGCTGTTTAAGATAGTGGACAACAGATTATCTAAAAATGCTCACACAAATGCCCAGAGGTGTGCTTCTGCTGAGCAAAGACCTGACTGGGCCTTAAGGATGAATCTGACCATGAAGCTCTGTGTGAGGAGCAAGTAAAGGTGAAGAGCAATTTACCAGCTGCTTGATTCAGAGTTGAAAGTGCACTAACGTGTCCTGCGAGTTTATCCCCAAAGATAGCGAGACTCACTGATTCCAGGCAAGTAACCACTGGGTTTCTGTGGAACTCACTGGTTTCCATGGAAGAAAATCTGTGTCCAGCCATGAAGAGGTCACAGACAGCACAGATTACAGATGACAGGATTAGTTCAGGGAACTCACCTAATAAATAAGCAGCAGTAAATCAGGGGGAGGAGAGAGATTCTGAATTCTATGGTTGCCACATTATATTTAATTTATTTATTAATCTATTAACATTATTAATTAATTTATTTATTTTTCTGAGGCAGGGTCTCACTGTGCAGTTCAGGCTGGTCTTGAGCTCACTTTGTAGCCCAGGCTGGCCTCAAACTGTTAACGATCCTCCTGTCTCAGCCTCCCGAGTGGTGGGATTACAGGCATGAGCCACCATGCCCAGCTACATTATTTTAAAAGTTCCCATTTTTACAAAAAGTATGAAGCATGTAAATAAATAATTGCCCATGCACAGAAAAAAATCTAGTCGTTAGAAATTATCCCTGAGGAAGCTCAGACACTATAGTTACTATCAAAGACTTTAAATGAACTATATTAAAGAAACTACCTTTAAAGAACTAAAGAAAAGTATTAGAAGTCTGTCTCATCAGATAAGAGAATGTGATAAAGAGGTGTAACTTTTAAAATATATATAAAGTTGAAGATATTCATCAGTAAAATGAAAATTTCACTAAGGGTTGATCAACATCAGGCTTGAGGAAGTGGAAGGAAAAATCAGCAGACATTAAGATAGGTCCACGCAGTGATCCCAGTCTGAGAAACAGAAGGAAGAAAGAAAGAGGAAGATGCTCAAGCCCTCAGATATACCAACATCTGCCTAATGAGAATCAAAAAAGAGGAGAGAAAAAAGAGACAAAAATATTAGAACAAATGATGGTCGACAATTTCTCAACTTGATGAAAGACATTTATTCATACTCAAGAATCTCAACAAAATCTGAGTAGAATAAAGTCAAAGAAATCTACACTAGGCACACTATATTTAAACTGTTCAAAGTTAAAGACCAAAGGATCTTGAAAAAGCAAGAGAAGCAGCTCATCAGGTATCCTTGATAGGACTGTCAAGTGGGGAAGCGTCAGAGGCCAGGAGGGGTGGCCTTAAAGTCCTGAAAGGAAAGATGATGAGCCTTTATTTGGCACAGCCATCCTTCATAAATGAGAGAGAAATGAAGACATTTCCAGGTAACAGCTGAGAGACTTTATCTTTAGCAAACATGCCTGTAGGAAATACTGAGTGGTATCTTTGGGGCTAAGATGAAAGGATGCTAGATTGTAAGAAACACACAGAGCATCACTGAAAGTAACCGTATGAGGTAAAGACAGAAGTAAATATGAATGTATTTGTGTCTGTGACCCTTCTTTCTGCTGATTTAAATGATTTATTACATAAAGCAATAATGATAAATCTGTGCTGATGAACATACAATGTGTTAAGATGAAATTTGTAATGCAGTAATAGCAGACAGAGGAATTAGAAACAGTGACAAATGTTTGCATATTGTTAAGTGAAATTAAGGGCTTTCCTGAGAAAAAATTGAAAATATGACTAAAGCTATAACTAATACATGTATTGCTTTAATAAAATATTCCCCACAATGATGGCTGGAAGTATAGCTCAGTGTAGAGCAATTGTCTAATATTTACAAGATCCTATGTTTAACCCTAGAATGCAATAAAATAAATTTTCTGTGAAGAAAATCCTGGCACAAATTGTTCCACTGTTGATTTGTACCAGCTGTTTAAAGAATTAACCATAGTGCTTCACAGACTCTTCCTAGAGGAGGGAGGCCCTGCTTCCCCACTTATTCTGTGCTGCAACTATTTCCCATGTCCCAGCCAGAGACGTTACAAAGCAAGAAAACTACAGACCAATATCTCCTATAAACAGAAAATCAAAACTTCTCAGCAAAATGCTACTAAACTGACTCTTGAACTGTTTATAATAAAGGATGATACCCTGTACCTAACTGAGGTTTATCGCAGTAGTGCAAGCTTAGCGTGATATATAAAACCAATTGGTATTGATTGTCATATTAATACACTGAAGAACTAAAGCTACATGGCCACCTAAGGATACATAGAGAAAGCAAGTGATAAAAATCCAACACCTTTTCATGATAAAAACAAGGAACGCACTAGGAATAGAGCTCCAACCTGATAAGGGCCATAAGTATGTACACAAACTCACTTATAAGAAGTACACTTGATGAATTACTGAAATCTTTCCCCATAAGATCAGGAACAATACACAAATGTCTATAGATATGAGAGCAAATATTACTGTTCTTGTTAGTTAGTATTCACCATTTTGCTGGTGGTTTTAGCAAGGATGGTTAGACATTCAGACTGAAAAGGAAGAAATAAAACTATTTCTATTCACAGATGACATGATCTTATGGATAGAACATGATGAGAAGTCTCTAAAAACATTTGGGGCTAATACACAAAATCAGCAAAGTGATGAGCTCCAAGATCTACGTATAACAGCTGGGTGTGGTGTAATCCCAACACTCAGGAGGCGGAGGCAAGAGGATTGCTGCAAGTTTCAGGCCAGCCTGGACCCCATAGTGAATTCAAGGCCAGCTTGAACTGCATAGCGAGACCCTGTCTCAAAAAAAAAAATCTATGAATTTCAGTGTACTTGCAATAAATACTCTGAAAATGAGATTAAGCAAATAATTGAACTATAATAGTGTCAAGAAGAATAAAATACTCAGAAATACATTTAATCAGAGAAGTGCAAGACTTTTACACTGAAAACTGTGACATACCTTTGAAAGGAATTTTTTAGAATGGCAAAATAAATGAAAAGACAACACATGTTCATGGTTTTGAACACATATTATTTATATATAACACTTGTCTAATTGATTTAGAGGTTCAATGCAATCTTATTAAAATGCAATCTGGCTTTTTTTTGTATAGAAATGCACAGGTTTATCCTAAAATTCGTACGGTAATACAAGGGATCCAAAACAACCCACACAATCTTGAGAGAGTGAACAGAGTTGAAGGACTCACACCCAAATTTCAAAACTTCCTATAAAATGGTAGCATTAAAAATTGTGGTAGTGGCATGAGGACAGACATACTGTTTAATAGAATAGAATTTGAAAGTCAAAAAGTAAATTTAGACATTGACGGTCCATTGATCTTTCAGGAGAAGAGCCAGTTATACAACGACAGAACCAGGAGACAAATTGGACTTCATCAAATTTAGAAACTTCTGGGCAACCATGAAGATGAAGAAATAATTTACCTAGTGGGAGAAGATATTTGCAAATCCAAATCTAATAAGGGTTTAGTATTAGGTACAGAGAATATTTGTAAATCAACAGCGAAAAGGCAGATTACTCAATTTAAAAGTGGACAAAAGATTTGAATGGATGTTTATTCAAAGATGGTATACAAGTGCCCAGTGAATACTTTGAGGAGATGGTCACCGTCATTTGTCATTAGAGAAATGCAGATCAAATCACAGTGTAAATCGTAACACTGGGATGGCTATTGCCCAAGTCCTAAGTGTCACTGAGGATGTGAAGAAAGTGGGACCCCTGTCCACTGCTGGTGGGAATGTAAAATGGCACAGGTACTGTGGAATACAGTTTGGCCATTCCTTAAATGGCTAAACATAGAGGTGCCTCTGACCCAGCAGTTCCAGTTCCAAGGATTTACCCAATAGAACTGAAAATATGTACTCACATAAATAATCATAGATAATTGTTCATGGCATTATTCACAGTGTGCAAGAGGTGTAAACAGTCTAAATGTCCATCAGCTGATCATGGATAAACAAAATGCATTATAGTTATGCACTGAAATATTTTTCAGCCATAAAAAGTAGTAAGTATGGATACACACTATATTGTGAATGATCCTCAGAAGCATTAGGCTAAATGAATTCAGCCAGGCACAAAAAGTCAATAACACTGATTTCATCTATATGAAATATGCAGAATAAGAAAAATCCATAGAATACAGCACAGGACCCGCTATGCAGAGATGCTGCGCTGGGAGCGCTGACTCCAGGCCTTGAGAAGAAGGCTTCCAGTGCTGTACATGTGGGTAGTGTGCCAGCAGGGAAAATATGCCTTAAGGTAGAGACAATAAACGGAACCAGGATGTGTATATCCATGCTTTACAGAGCAAGGAGAGACTGCGGATGCACGAAGGACCATGCATCCCCCCAGGTGACACCCGAGATCTGCGTGGTGTTGTCCTGCACTGGTAGTCTGACTTCACTTCCCTCTGGGGAGGCAGTGGGAGCTCTCTGAATGGGAAGGCAGCCTCCTTTCCTCCTTCACCCCATTCGTAGTCTCTCTTACTGCCCTGTAGCAGATGCACAGCATTGGTGTCCTGATCACATAGCCTGCCTCCATTTTTCATCCCAAACTGCATGTTGGAAGACAAACCTTTTGAATCTCATTTTTCTAAACATCAGGAAATTTGTGACCTGCCCATGCGGACTTGATTTTCCTATCCACAACAAAATGAAAAGTATATGCCTACAATGAGAAAGAAAAGGCAGGCTGCACGTTTGGCCAGGAAGAGGTGAATTCTAATGGGCTGCGGTCTGCATCACAGCCAACTATGCTGGGCTGTAGGCACATCATTTGCTCTTCTTAACGAACCGTGCCCCATTTTCATGTGAAATTGTAGAACCAGTGGAAAGGCAAAAACAGAGTTCCCTAAAGAATCTTGGTGAAACCAGCTGTGCAAGCTCAGAACCTAGGGAATTTTAAATTAATTGCTGAAAATGCTTACTGTAAAGAACTAGGTGACAGCATGTTTAGTTTTAAATTCTTTATTGCCATCATATGTATTCAGTGAGTACAGTTCATAAATTTTTCATATTCAGGGCTATAACTAAAATTTTAAATTATACATTGGATTTGATGCTAATTTCTATGCACATTTTTAAAGTTTTTTTTGTTCTTAATAAAAGGCTGTTGTTGGAAGTGTCATATTAAGAGAATTTCTTGCAGTTGTGGGAAAAAGTCTATATTAGAGTAAATCATATCAGACAGCAAGATCTTTTATCATGTTTAATCCAGCAGTTCTGGGAAATGCAAGTCAATTAAGGAAATTAAACCTCGAGTAGAAGCAGTAGCTTTCTCAAGTCATTATAACCTCTATAAAAATGACGATGTGTAACCAAGGAGTCCCCACACACCAGATTTATTATATTGAAGGAGGAATGGAGTGGGAAATTCAAGAGTTCCACCAGTTAATAATATGATTCAAGAAGAAAAAAGAAAAAATAATTATGAGCAAATCATGTAGTCATTTGGACTGAGCACTTAGATTCATAATAGGAAATTGTCTAACACTAGCACCCCTGTTCTACCTTGATAAAGCCCAGGTCTTACTACATCATGACTATTGGTGTGTCACTAAATATTGCTTTACATTGGATGAGTAAGTTAAATACTTCAAGCCCATTTTCATCTTATTTTTCTCAGCGCTCTGTTTTTCTGTCATTTTTCATTTTCTTAAAAGCTAAGGTTAAGGAGGGAGAGAAGGTTTGAAGGGAGGGTAGGGGAATGGGAAAAAAAGAATTAAAGCATATCATGCACAGGTACAAATTTCCTATGATGAATGTGATCACTATGTATATCAAAAATGCACCATTAAACTTAATTAAGAAAGAAAACCTAAGGATTGTGCCTATCATTCAGAATCCATTGGTTGCAGTCTGTTTTGGATGTGGATGGGTGTATATACAAAGGGGCTTCTCTGGGGCTCCCCTGAGCAGCTGCAGCTTCCCACCTCTGGGCAGCACCTCCTTCAGGATGGACCTGAAATGAGCCTCAGTGTTATCTCTTGGTCCATCCAGTATTGATTGACTACCTCGGTGTTCCCGTGTGTGCCATTTACTACAAGGTGCTGGATGAAGATGGAAAACATGAATGTAAGGCAGTTGTTGCCCTCGAAAGGTTCAGAGCTTGCCAGAGCATGTCATACATTCTGTACAGGCAAAGCCCAAAGAAGCCGCCAGGACACAAGACAGATGGGCAGGACTGGACAAAAGGCCTGGGAGATAGGAGAGGGCCCTTCAGTATGCAGTGAGCACGAGGGAGGTAGGGACGTTGGACTTGGGTCTTGTGCGATTTTCACAGCAGTGGAGGAAGAAAGCACATTCTGGGGAGGGAACTCTGAGCAGAGACAGGAGGCTCTGTTGGCCCATGCCTTGGTGCTTACATCTATCCTGGCTGGTCACTGTGGGAAGGGGTGACAGAGGACCAAACCTGGTAAGTGCCTGTGCACCTGCATGTAGGGGTATAGCCGTGTAGCCACGGTGTGCATAATCCCAAATCCATCTCACCGCACCCTGTTGGGAAAATCAGTATTTTGCTTCATTCCCTTGGCACGGCCTTGCTGCATGGACAGGGGGCACTTTCGTCTAGCAGTGCAGGCCCCCTGCCCCATGAGCAGTGTTTCAAAATGAAAATGTGAAGATAAGGGGCCTGACTTGCTTAGAGAAGCCAATTCCTGGTCATCCTGCTGCAGCCTTTTCAGAGGCACACGGCTGGTAGTGAGGAGTTTGAGATGAGGAATGCATCTCACTTCCAGGCCCAGGGGGTTTGATGATGTATTCATCTCTCTGTTCTGGAAAATGGAGGAAGTGAAATTGTCCTGATTCTTTCTCTGCTGTTTCCAACTCAATGCCCTTTCCCCACAGACAGAGCTTGGTCATTAATTACCAGAAGCCCTTCCCAGTGGCCAGGAAGCAAAAGGAGTGGTTCTTCCTGATTATTCATTTAAGAAGCGTTGGATTGAGGAATTTGGAAGGAGAATGATACCATTAGTCCTCTACAAATGGACTGAAGCCCTTGCTGGTCAGGCGGGGAACCCCAGATGTATGACAGATTTAGCACTCTGGCCCTCTCCAGGGCCTGTGACTGGCTGACAGTCTTCGCACACCAGCAGTGCCCATGTCCCCACCCTGCCTACTGCGTGGACTCACATCCTGTTGCCTAATCAGGACCTGGCAAGTTGTCAGAGCTTCCGAAAGGAGCCAGCACGGCAGCCTGGATCCATCCAGCAGTCACGGGGTACACTACCTCCTTGGATGAGGGAGCCAGGCACGGCCACAGGGGGCAGAGTGCTGTGTGCACTGGTCCCACACGTGCTCCAGGGAAGCAAGGCGTGGACAGAGGGGTTCACCTTCTGGGACCATCACCTCTCAGATTTGTCCTTTTGGAGGCTGCTGTGGCCTGTGCTCAATGCTGGAGCATGGATTGATGTGCATATTCAGAATGGACAGTGCCAGGGAAATAGCATGGAGGGTCTTAGCCTTCCAGAAAAATTGATGAGAAAGGACGGAAACTGCCTTTTGTGATAGACCAGATAAAGGGCTCCCCAGCACCCATTTTTCTGAATTCTCTCTGTCTGGAAGCAGTACACTGAGGCATAGAGGCTGATGTCTGAAGACTTTTTAAAAAACTGGTTCTCTCAAATTATGGCCATCTCGAACCCTAGACACCATGAGTTGTTCCCTCTCCTTTCTCCTGTGAGTATCATGCAAGCCCAGGCCCCTTCCTCCATGCTCTGCTATAGTGGAACAGAGAACAGTATATATTAGGTAGAGGCTCAAGCTGAGGTTTGCAGAATTTTGTGCAGAACAAGTAAATTAATTCCTGTACTAGGCAGGCATATGTTCCAGATTACTAGTCTCTTCTTTGTAGCACTCAATCTTCTCTCTACCATTCCTTTGTGATTTTTAACCCACAGGCTTGTCATACCTTCAACACCGTTAGCATACTATCTCATGCTGCCCTGTCTTCTTAACTATTCAATATGATTTAGCATTCATAAATACTTGATGTATCTTTGTAAATGAACTGTTGTCTATTCAAAGGGAAAATTCCTGGTGTTCCTTTAGAGTAGCATTTTTTTTTTGTTTTTTTTTTTTTTTTTTTTCTCCGGTACCGGGAACCAAACTCACGACCTTGCGCTTGCCAGGCAGGCGCTTTTGCCGCTGAGCTAAATCCCCAGCCCCCTGGTGTTCCTTTAATGCAGTGTATTAAGGAAACTGCATGCCTCTTGACTTAGCAAAAGTTACTTGCTATTGTTCACATAAAAATATTTTTAGATTTGAAATCTCATGTGGTTGATTCTGGAAACTCTCCCGGGAAAGGTAGCTGAATTATGAGTCAGATTCAACCCAAGTGAATAGGGGCCTTCTCCTTCATTACGCTTGGGGGTGTCCTCTCTTCTCTGAAAATTAGCTAGCAGGCATCCCAGCAGTCAAAGGAGTAGGGATCTTCAAGGGTATAAACTTGAAGAAAGAGACCTTTCACTGGCTGTTAAAGCAGGGCAAGCCTCTGGATGGTGACAAGCACCTTAGGGACCTGGTTGGAGGTGCCCTTAGGTGAACAGGTGAAAATCCAGGCCTGTGTTGTGGGGCAAGCTTCCCAGCAGCTGACCAAACAGGAGAAGAGAAATGGATTGTGCTGATGTACAGCAGCTGGGCTGTAGAAATCTCTGGGAGATATGAAGGTCACCTTCAAGGGCTCATGCCACCTACATGTCTTTGCAAACAGGGAAGTAGTGCTTTTTAACTAGTGCCAGACCTAATACTCAAAAAGCTCTGGAGCATAACTTCAGTGCTGCTAATAGAAAATATGAACTGAGCTCATGTATCCAGAGGAAAGATTCTAAGATAAAGTTTTGAAAGAAGAGAATTGCTCAGAGATAAAGCTGGGCTAAAATGAATACAGAATCTTAAAAAAGGAGAATGACAGAGTGTAAAGGGACCTTAGAGCTCTGTAACCAATGGGTTTGTAATAATGAAACCAAGGCAAAAGGATAAAGTGCCTTGTCCTGAAAAAGTTAGAGGTAGAACAAAGGTGAGAACCATTCATATGTTCACTCATTTATTCAGAAACAACTACTCAGTGCTTGGTGTTGACCAAGGACGTCTTCCAGGTCCTGTATACAGGCTTCCTGACTCATAGCTGAGTGTTCTTCCCATCCTAAGGCCTCCTGCCTTGATCTCTATCTGAAAGGCCCATCTAGCATCAGACTCAGACAAGGTTGGGCGCACAGATTCCCTAGATAAAAAAAATCAAGCACCTTCTCAGATCTGAAAGAGGACGGCAAGTCAGAGAAGTGAGAGCAGAACTGGTTCTCCCTATGAAATCACCAGGTGCCAGTACAATTTAGCGTGCTAAAAGCTGATGACTACATTTGTGTTGACCTTGTAACCGAGCTAGTTGCTTGGAATACAGACTTTCAAAAATAGAAATGGGTGTCTGTACCTTTTGAACACAGCAAGATGAGAGAGAAGTTGGGAAACTGTGGGGCTGGACCAGGCTGAGGAGGGGCGGGGTGGAGGAAACCGTGTGAAAAGACCAGTGATGTTGGTAAGGAGGGGGGCAGGACTGGTCCTCTTGTGATATCTGATGGAAGGCAGTCCCTGTCCCACACGCAGTAAATACATTCAGTTTTGCTCAAGACACACTGCATTTCAGCAGGTTCTGCTGTTTCTGGGAAATATCTTGCCTTCACCATGTGAAACCTGGGAATTCTCGCCAGTGCTAATGACAGCGGTAGCTGGAGCTTGGAGCGTGCTTTGTGTTCTTGGCATCGTTTATCTAACTAATCACCCTGTGAAGTAGGAAGGTGTTATTATTCCCACTTTGCAGATGAGGCAACGGGGGTGCGGGGAGATTAATGGGCTTTCCTGCCTCACAAAGCTAATGTACAGTAAGCCAGCACTGAACCTGCTTCTGCCTTCTGACTCCAGCCGGTCATTTTTCCTGCCTTGCTCGACCTCTTTTCCTGAGGGTGGGGAAGGAATCCGGGTTTCAGTCTGCATCAAGGCAGATATATATCAAGGACGTTTTGTCTGGTTTCTGGATTTGAATACAGATAAGAAGATGGCAGGAGAGCCTATTCCGTGGTGATTTAATATGCTTGACTGAGTGGGTTCATTTGGGTGCTGGAGAAAGCGTGGAGATTTTCCTCGACTGTGCTCCTAGCCTCATTTTGTGAAGGTTTTCTCTTTTACAAAGAGCATTCAGTAGGGGTGACAGTACAGATTTCCATGTGGGGAAACTGCCAGAGAAACAAGAAATAAATTCAGATGAAAAGTTTGCTAGGTATTCTTCATCCATGTAATCCCAGTGGTTTCTGTTGGGCTGGGGCCATTCGTTACCTGCTTCGGTGGTCCCAGTGTCCTTGTTACAGAAGAAAGAGGAAGAGGTGGATGGTGGCCCCTGGGTGTGTGTCTTCCAGGGAATCCCGTGGCCTGGCCAGCATGGACACACAAGTGGCTGACCCTGACCTTCCTTTCCTCTTCCCTTCTAGGGCTGCCAACTTTCGGAACTTCACCTTCATCCAACTGAATGGAGAATTTTCCCGGGGAAAGGGACTCGATGTCGGAGCCCGCTTCTGGAAGGGCAGCAACGTCCTTCTCTTTTTCTGTGATGTGGACATCTACTTCACCTCAGAGTTCCTCAACACGTGCAGGCTGAACACACAGCCAGGTTGGGGCTTCTCTTTCTCATCCGGGGTACATTCCACACCCTCACACTGAGCATTATTCTCCACAGAGTTTAGTCAGAGTCCTATTTCAGAATGAGCCCATTTTACAAACGAAAAGACAGTCCTCTAGTTTGATTTTTTTTTGGTTGCCACAGAACAGACCTGTGAGACACTCAAATCTCAGGACTCTGTGCAACGTGTGTGTATCTAAATAACCCTTCTCCTTTTTTCTTTTCGGTCATCTACAGGAGAAAGTGTGTGTGTGGGGGGGGGGACTTGGACCTGGATAAGCTGCTTGGGCCCAGAGGGGAAAAAGTACCTGTGAGCAGTTACTAAGGGAGGGAGGGCTGAGCGTAGAAAGAACCCACAATATGAAAATTGCTTGCATAGACTTGACTTGGGCAGAGCAGAATCAGCTAAGAGTTACTGGCATGACCAAGTCCATTGCTAAAATACAGAAATTCTTCCATGTAAATTGGTAAAGGGCAACTGCCCTGGGCTGTCCAAGTCT
Organism: Chinchilla lanigera; assembly: GCF_000276665.1. NCBI lineage: Eukaryota > Metazoa > Chordata > Mammalia > Rodentia > Chinchillidae > Chinchilla > Chinchilla lanigera. The sequence continues at coordinate 43,192,302 of NW_004955403.1, read as the reverse complement.
GCAGCTGCCTCGAGTTAGCTTGACCTGTCTGGCAACCCTGAGGATGCCCCAGGAGCCAGCTCTGACCTGCACCCACCCCTTCTGGAGAATGCCAGGGCCAGAGCCACTGCCTGTCAATATCTTACATACTATTTCTGTGCTGGGAAGACAGGAATATTTAAGAATCTGACTGTCTCTTCCACCTGCTGCTGCACTTCCAGCATCTATTGTAGAGTTGAGGGAAGGGTAAAGGAAAAGCAGATGTAAATAGCCGGGATGTTGCAGAGGCCTGAATGTAAATGAATGAAATGAACAATTGAATCTGTCACTTCTAGCGGATTTGTGTTTTCTGCTTTGCAGGGAAAAAGGTGTTTTATCCAGTCCTTTTCAGTCAGTACAACCCCGGCATAATCTACGGCCATCACGATACCATCCCGCCCCTAGAACAGCAGCTGGTGAGTAATTACCCTGCAGATGCCTTTGTGCGGCTGTTTCATGTCTCTCATTACCAGGGGCACCTGACCATGAGGAAAAGTGGGTGGGAATCTGTGGATTGATTCCCTTAGTAGTTTTTAAGTTTGGCAGATGTTCTGGCCTTTGCTCCCAGGGCCTTGTTGATTAAAAGTGCTTGCAATATTTAAAAGTGGAAAATAAATAGGAATAGTACCTTCCAGGAGGGTAATTTCACACCTTCATAGTTTTCTTCTATGGTTTGGGGGAACTAATATTATTGCATTATGGCTGAGCACATTTTTAAAATCCTGCCAGGTAAGAAAGGTGTGAGATTTATGTTCCCATCTGTCAGGTGAAAAATAGACATTAGAAAGGGGTGGCCCACGCCAAGTACATGGTGAGACTGTGGCCCTTGGTGGACATTGACGTCAGAGGTGTCATGGCTGTCTGAGGAGTTGTGGAGCTTCTCTGCCTCTGTGAAAGTTCGGCTGCATAGGTGGTGGGAAGGGCAGCCACACAATCTCCAGAGTCTCTGTGAACAGAGACGACCTGTTACCACACCCACGCCTCAGAGGAACGGGGCAGGCAGCCAGAGGATGAAGCCCGCTGGAAGAGGGTTTCTGTACTGCAGGTGGGCATGTCCCTCCAGGACTGAATTTCCCATTCCACAGGCTGTCCTGTGCTGTAGACGATATGACCCAGGACCCCCATTAGATGCATGACTCCTCGGCTACTACTAACCCTCTCTATACTGTACTTTTTCCCACATACACATCTCTATGATAAAGTTTTAATTTACAAATTAGGAAAAGTAAGAGGTAACAGTAGAGTAATTATGAAAATAAAGTAAACGCTATTTGCAACTTATGAATTGCTTATTTCTGCAGTGTTTCATTTAACATTTCCAGACTGTGATTGATGATGGTAGCTAAAACCTCAGCTAAGAGAGGGCTACTCCGTCAGGGCCAGCATCAGCAGAGAGGAGTTCCACTCACTGCATACTGGACTGTGGTCTTTCCTGCAGGGACAACGGCTGGCTGGCTTGTCCACAGCTGTGTTCTGGCCCAGGCTGAGTCTCAGCAGGCAGTTCTGAAGCCCAGAGCTGTCTGTGCATCCTTGTCTTGAGTAGCTCTGCCTCCTGTTGCAGCAAAGCCGAGTTGCTGCCCACTGAACACCCCTTGCGGAGGAGGAAGGAACTCTGGTGCAGGATGTGAAGACAGATAAGACCAAGTCTCTCTCACCCTGTGCGACAGGAGTGAACAGGTTTCCGCTGTACATACGTGATTTATGTCTTTCTGGGAATTTTTTTTCTCCAGTACCGGGAATCGAACTCACGACCTTGCGCTTGCCAAGCAGGCGCTGTGCCACTGAACTAAATCCCCAGCCCCCTGGGAAATTGTTTTAGGTGACTGACTCTGCATTTAAGTTTCCGGAAGTAGCAAAACCTGTCCTCTGCAGGTCCATCCTGTGCCCTTCACTTTTCTGCCTTCAGTTAAGCTGTGGCAGCTGATGTGACGAGCTTTTCCAGAGCATGGATGCTTTGGGTGCCTTCGTGTATAACCAGATGCACTTCTCCTTCACATCCTCACTTGGTTTCGGTGGGCGCAAGCCAGATGGCACACTAAGGAAGAGAGTGCCCTCTTTGCCCACAAAATGTTAACATCACAGATGTTCTGTGCATCTGTTGATGTGCTGTATCTCTGTCTGTGCTTTATGCATAAAAACAACACATTTTTATTCTCCAAGAGCCAGTTCTCACCTGCTTACAAGCAATACCTCCCCCGTGGAGACGGAAATTTCTTGTTTCTTTTCCTAAAAGGTTTAAGCTTCTACTGAAGTTTTAGGGGGAAATAGGACAGATACACATTCGTATTCTTTCAACCCATCAGTGTTCATTTGGTTTTAAATTTGATATCAGATGTGATTCATGTTTCTAGCTCAAACTCATGAACACTTTATTTGCTTGCAAGGAATTCTTTTCATGTCACAATCTGTAAGTATCTTCCTTCCATGATTATTTCTGTGGAGAAGCAGGAGCACAGGGAAGTTGCGAAGAGGGGAAGAGAGACAGCACTCTTCATGAGGTGTCTCAGACTTAGTGGTCAAGGCAGAAACAACTCAGAATCCTTGCCTCCACACTAGAGGCTCTGCATTATCCCGCACCTTTTGACATTTACTTCCAAAAGGACTTCATAAATCTACCCTTTCACAGTTCCGTTTTTGTGATTATTTAGTCCAGTGGAACACAGCAGTTTGAAAGTTCCCCAACCCCCAAAAGAAAACTATGAGTATGCTTTTTACAGGACAAAGCATTTCACAAGCACTTGCTCCCTCCCAAGGGCGAATCTGTGTGCTGGTGAAGGAGTGCAAGCTCTTCCTGTGCTCTCAAGGGATCTGTGAGACTTTGCTCACCTCTTCTTGCTTTTGAGGAGGGATGCGCAGTCCAAGATTTGACAAACAGCCGGGGGCAGAGCTCAGCCCCAAACCAGGCTTTCCTCACACTAGTGAAGTGGAAATAGATTTGCTGAGGATCAAGATGAGAGCAGAAGGGTAAAGCAAATGGCCTGACAAAGACTCCAAAGGCAAACATCAAGCTGCAGAAGTTAATATAATAGAGACAGAGTATGTGGGCGGTGAGAAGGTATAAAATAAAAAGTAATGACTGGAGATGGATAAATTAAGGAAAGATTCCTCCTGAGGGTGCATTTTGGCTCAGTCTTGACAAAGAGGCTGCATACATAGTCACAGATCCTGATAGGAATATATCAGAATCACAGGTGAGGAGAAACACAGATCTAAAACACGGCTGTAATAAAAGTTACTTAGGCGAAAAAGAGACAGCCTTCCCCAGCAGCCCTGCAAATATGACCTCGTTTGTCAGTGTGCTGGTTTTCACCTCTCATGACTGTTGCTACTTCCATTTTATAGTTTGGCTGCAGACACAAGCAAGGGACCGAATTGACGATTTTTCTTCCTGGTCAGCCACCTCTTTCTTTACTTGCATGTTTTGTTTTTTTTTTTTACCATTGACTATAGATCATTAGTAACAAGGGATATCATGGGATTTTATACTAACACTTAGTTTTTTTGAGTTTTAAAATATGAGAGGAAACTTGCCAATGTTGTAATGTGGACACAGCTTGCAGAGAAAGGCATGACTGTCATTTAAATGAATGTACCTGTTGGTACACTTTCCTGGTCACCCTTTTTCAGTTCTTTATTATGTCCCTGCAGGAGCCTCCTACCCCTTCTTTCTTCAGATTCAACTCTGCCCCATACTCCAAATTTTCTTTTACCCCCTGCTGGACAGATGTTTCAAACACACAGATTGATTCCATTTTTAAAAATCCCTTATGGTATAAAGTCAGTCACTCACTGGTAAATGTTTAACTACCCGCTGTCTTAAACGGGGAGGGGCACCCTGATTATAGCACTAGCCAATTTCCATGGTGTAAGTATTGTCACCATTACCCATCCCAGGTTACCAATGTGATGTCACCAGACGCAGCTCGCATGTCCTTGTGAACTGGCCCTTCCTGGCCCCACTTTGGCACCGTAAACCCTGATTCCTTGTTGGGATTAACTGTCTACCACAAATTCCCAGTCTGATGACACAGAGAATCTCCATAACCCTACCACCTGGCACCTGGGACCAGCGGAATAGACCGCCCAAGCCAGCCTTGCTGCTGGTAGCACACCTGCTCCTAGAGCTCGGACTGTCCTTCCACTTCAGGGCCATCTCCTTACCAGTTCTTTTGTCCTCAGTGTCGGACACAAGCATGTCTGTCTGCTCCCATCATTTCAGCCTGACGGATATGTGCCACCCTGGTCACTGATGCACAATGTGCTAGGTCCTGTCTTCACTCTCTCCAGCCCCCTCTGACAGTATGCTACTGTGGAGCCAGGCGTCAGCCTTTTAAAATTGCCTACTGAGCATAATCCATCCAGTGCATCCTTGCAGTCTGTTTTTATTTATTCCAAAAGGATACACTAAGTAACAAAAATAATAGTAATACTTGCCATTTCATAAGCTCACTCTGTCCCCACATTTTCCCATAGCGTGTAAGGCATCCTTGTTTTCAGTTCATCCATGAGGAATTTGAGGCTCAGAGAGCTTCAGTCACTGTTCAGACTCCCACAGCTGCTGAGTGGCCGAGGTGGAAAGTCCAGTGCCACATCTTGGAGCTGAGCCTGGACTGAAGGTGCTGAGGGACAAGGAGACACTTCCTTTGCCTTCAGAGTGCTTCTAACAAGGCAGAGTCAAGGTGCTGGAAATGAGAGCACCCCGTCCAGCCTGGTGCCCCTAGAAGACACAGTCATAGCTGGGTGTGATGGTGCCTGTAGGATCATAATCCCAGTACTCGGAGAGGCCAAGGGAGGGAGGTTGTAAGTTTCAGAGCAGCCTTGAAACTTAGCAACTTTGTGAGACCCTGTCTCAAAATAAAAAAGAGAGCTGAGGGTGTAGCTCTGTGAGGCCTTGAATTCATGTCCTGATACCAAAAAATAAAGAAAATCATTTTTATGTAGGTAATAATAAAAGACTTGCAAGAAAATGTGATTTAGTACAGACCTGGAAGGAGGAGGCATTTGAGTCCATCCTTAAATGAATTCTTTGAAAGCTGTGGTGCCAAAGTACTTAATTCTCAAGAAATGGAGCTGAGACTGCCACAGCAGTCTTAGGATTGTTCTGGACTCACCTGCAACAGGATCAGTGAATGTGGGCAAGTCTCTCTGCCTCTATACAGGAGGCCACAAGGAAAGGACATGCAGCCTCCTGGGCCCCTGTGCATCATGATCACAGAGCCCTCAGGCTAATGAACAATGTACAGTGCAGTCCCCAATCCAAGCCCAGCAGTCCTCATAGCTCATAGTTCCCTGGGGAAGGACCTGCTGCATAAGTCACATATCCCAGAGCAAAAGGAAAATGCAAACCCTAGTTCCAAAAGTATTAAAGAATTTTCAGACAGCAACAGCAAGGGTAAGGTCTTCCAATCGTGGGGCCCTGTGTGACTGCATAGATCTCATGCCCATCCATACCCAAACCAGCTCACAGGCAACGCTGGTGAATGCAAGGCAGGCCAGACCATCCCTGGAGCTTGGGAAAGCCTGGTTTAAAAGAGATACTCTACTGGAGTGTTTGTTATTTATTTTATTTCAGGGTTCAGCCTGCTTTGTGGGTAGTTTTCCAAGTTGGCCCCAGTAAGGCAGCCCGGCGCTGCCTGCCTCCCAGCTCCCTGTGCAGCTGTGGGGTGGCCGCCTTCCACAGCTCTGGAGAGAGAGGCTGATTTGTGCTTTGTGTTTTGGTTCTAATAGAAAATAATCAACCCTGTCACGTGGATCACTCACAGAGCTGTGGCTCTGCAAACTTCTTGTGGGAGAGCTGACCTGGTGACTGTCCTTTTGTGGAGTATTCAGGCCCTGCATGCTCTGAGGTGGGGAGGGAAGGTGTGCTGAGAGAACGGGGCCTTTGGAACACATTGTAAAGATGGGATGGCATGCCAGGCACAGTGGCGCATACTCATAATCCCAGCTACTCAGGTGGCTGAGGCAGGAAGAGTGAGACCAGCCTGGGGAACTTAGGAGATCTTGTCTCAAAATAAAAAATTTTAAAAAGGGGCTGAGGGTGGATGAAGCTCAAGGTTAGCGTAACCCTGGGTTCATCCCTAGTACTGCAAAATACTACTACTAATAATAATAGCAATTGAAGACAGTGGAATTCAGGACAGGAAGAGATGTTTTTCAAGTTGAACCTTCTATTTTTCTTTTAGGAATTTTTCCTCCTGCATTGTAGACACCATTGGTCAATATATTTTGATGCTTGTGTACAGTAGTGGTGCCTCTTATGCCCAAGGCAAAGTTCCTAAGGAGCCCTTTACCTTGGGCCCCAGGAAAGTGAAAACAGTTTTGTCTATTGGTTTAGAGCTACACAGTTCTGAGAGTTGGTACCACTGGACTTCCTATCCTTTGCTGAACTGCTTGCTGACAGTGTCTCCGGCTTGCAGTGAGTCTGTTTCTCTGAGTGGGAACCACTTGTGCCCAGCACTGGTCTCCCTTTGTTCAGGGAGGAAGTGTCTATGGATTGTTGACTGTGTGCTGGACAGTGTTCCAAGGCTGGAGATACAGCAGCCAATGAGACCAAGACTAACTTTTACATTCACTCATGGTGGTAGCTGAAGACCACCCACAAACAGAGAAACACATGCATCAGCAATATCATGAGCATTTTAGAGAAGACAGGCCAGGCTGATAGGGAGAGAGGGACATGTGGCGGGCAGGTGCACTGACACTGTTCAGAGGGGTCAGGATGACTACTCTGAGCAGCAGAGGAAGGGTGACCAAGTGGGGAACTGCAGGAGTCCTGCCATGGATGCCTATGACCCAAGGGAGATTGGACACAGGGTGGGAAATGGGCTGTGTATAACAGGGAGAATAAGAGGAGGGAAATGGGGTGAGGCAGGCAGGGCCAAGTTGAGGAAGGACAGAGGATTTTATTCTCCTTTCACCTGAAAACCACTGCAGGGTTTTCCATGGGAACATGACAGTGTTGGATGAGAGCTTCACACTGCCCACTCCACTAGTCTGCTCACTGAGGGCACCATTCCAGTTAGTGGCATGGCCAGCGGTGGTGGTGGAATCTCTAATAAGTGAACTCCATCTTGCCCTGAAATTATATGCTGTGGGCACAATCAAATCGGTTTCCACCGAGGGCTGTATGTCAATGAGCCCTTCACGTAGTGGCTTTTTGCAGCTTGCCAACTTTAAAACCAATTCTAATACCTGCTTCTATAGTTCACTCCCCAGTCATAAATCAGTTTGTCACTGTCACATTGTCCTAAGGTGAGGGTCATCCTTCAGCTTGTTCGACCTCGTCAGGCTTCCATAGCCTCAGTCCAGAGTCTTGGGAGCGCTCTTACTCTTCTTTACAAAGCCTGGCCAGTTGCCTTGCCTATGTAGGGCTTTCTCTTTTAAACTCCATGTATTACTCAGCCAAAGAGCTGAAGTCTGAATATCAGACTTCTTTCCAGCTCCCTTTTTATCCAAAGCTTAGAGGACTTGTCTGCATCCTGGCCAGTACTGGAATACTAAGCTTTTAGCCGCAACAGAAATTGTGTACCTGGGACAACAGAGATGGAACAAAATCCATTTTCAAAAAGTGACCCACTGTATATTTCTCCAGACTTTCTTGCCTTGCAGAGTCTTCCAGCTGATACTAATGAAATGTTCTTGTCATGTGGGAGGTGTTGTACGAAAGCCATTTGTCTGAAGTGGTTTTGGAGGATATGACTGTGGGCACATTTTGCCCACAGACCTCACTGGCCCAGGTTTTCCTTAGGTGGTCGAGATGCAGGTTAACGTTTACCTGTAGCTCTCAGTGAAAACAAGGTGGTTGGATAGGTTCTAGAGTGAAATAACTTTTGAGATTCCCCAACCCTTCTGCAAGCTATTCATTGAAAATAATTTATTCCATGTCAAAGCTTCCACAAGATGGAGTAACCGTGATATGATGCTTGGATGTTAAAGGCAGAACCATCCTTAGGGTGATTTGCTCAACCCCTTCATCTTACAATAAAGAAAGCCAAGGCTTGAAGACATGTTGGGACCTGCCTGAGGCAGAAAAGCCAGCCGGTGGTCAGGTTGGGATGAGACTCTGCTACTCCTCCCTCTCCCTTCACATGCTGTTTCAGGTTGGCTTGGTGGCCGGCAGAGCCAGATGTCCAGAATGGGGCACCGCTGCTGTCCTCCCCTGCTCGCCTCCAGGAAAGGGAACTTCTTTTCCTCTAAGCACCTACACAGACTACAAGAACAAATCACAAAAATAACTATCACGATCTCAGAACCGTTCCCAGAATCAGCTCTGCCAAAACAATATATAAAATTTTCACGACATTTTGCTGCCTCAGCAAAATCTATTGGCAATTTACTTGCAAAGTAAGAGATTGCACAGAGCCAGGCCTTGCTCCCGCACCCCGTTAATAGACACTCACTGCTCTGATGGCCTCTCGGCCGCCCTGCAGGCTGGCACTTCTATGTGAGGTTTCCGGAGCAGCTGGGTTCTAAAATAGTGTGAGGATGAATGGGCAATCCTTCTTCAGAACCTGGCCCCTCAGCACGCTCTTCCTCCACGGAGAAGAGGGAGCAGCGTCGGAGAAGGGGAAGAGACTGCGGAGTCTCTGGGGATTTCATTTTATTCCCCGAGGGAGTCCTGTGTGTGGGCTGTGCCAGGGCAGCTGAATTCAAGCTGCTTTCTATCGTTTTTTCTCAGCTTCCTGAGCCCTTTGCTGGCTCCCTGCCGGGGGTCTGTGTGAGGGGCCTGGGCCTAGACCTCTGGTTGGCATTGGTATGGCGCCAGACACGTAGGTGGCTTTTCCGTGGCACTGCTCAACAACTTGCCCTCCTGGTTTGTTTTTGAGTGAGAGAGAGAGAAAGAAAGAGAGACAGAGAAAGAGACAGAGAGAGTGTGTGTTTTCATGCCTACACCCTAGAAACATTCCAGCCAGAAGTGCCAAAACCAAAACTCACTGGGCCCTGTTTGGCGGCTGGTGAGGTTCCTGTATTCCTGTCTGTGGGGACTCCGATGCATGTCTCCCACACAGGCTTGTGGCTGTTGATCAGGACCGGGCCGCGCTCCATACGCAATGCTGTTCATCTGACTTGGTGAATACTCTTTTATGCACCCAGTCTGACCGTGCTTTCTTTGCAGGTCATAAAGAAGGAAACTGGATTTTGGAGAGACTTTGGATTTGGGATGACATGTCAGTATCGCTCAGACTTCATCAACATAGGTGAGACACAGCTGTATCTCTACTGCCACCTGGAGGCCACTCCGTACATAGCCCTTGAGGGAATCATCCCCCAGGTTTCCTACGAATTGATGGCCAAAATGCTGCCATTTACTTAAAAATGTGTGCCTTGTGTCACTGATGCAGGCTAGAAAGAGGGGCTTTGGGATTCTGCAGTACTTTGGTCCCTGTAATCTCCACCACTCATTCCAGGTATCACTCTGCTATACACATGCAGCGTGGAGGCCAGTTCTTGGGCACCTCCTACTCCAGCGTGGGTCCTGGACGGGAGGCCTCCTGTGCAGACCTCCTGAGTCTCTTGGCACATGGCAAAAGTTCTAGATGTCACCAAGTCCAGCCTGAGTGTGCAGTTGCTGTCAGAATACATGCATTTTGCATACAGTCACACACACACACCCACACACCCACACACACACACACACACACACACACACACACGGGTTTCCAGAGCACAGAGCAGAAAAGCAGGTTTCAGCTAAACAGACCAGGGCTCTTAGAGATAGAGGACTACATAGGATGAGGACAGAGGTCCGCCCTGGAGATACCTCACTACCTCCCCTTAGCAATGTTTATGCATAGCTCTGAAGAGAATAGAATGGGATTCCACAGCACTAGCGTGAAAAGTAACTAGCCCGGAATGTCAACCTGGGCTCTGAGTGGCCAGGCAGGCCCTCTTCACGAGGCAAGGGAGTGTCCCCTCCCCAAGCCCTCCAGAAATGCCATCATGCTCTCTCTCGCTCTCCTGGCATGCCCCTCAGGCCCAAGGCCAAGAAGTTCCTAAACTTCTTCTTTTAAAATTGGAGTAGGAGCAGCCTCAGGATTGTTTTGTTCAGTAATGACATTGACTACAGGTTACAAACAAAGGCTGGGGGTGTGGCTCAGCAAAGCCCTTGCCTAACAGGGGTGAGGCTATGGGAGAGAGTGAGGAGGGAGAGGAGGGAGGAGAAATGGAAGAAGAAAGGAAGAGAAGGGATAAGAAGGGAAGGGGAGGGGAGGGGAGGGGGAATTGTGGTATATACTGTGTCTGTAATATCAGCTACTAGGGAGTTTAGATTAAGTCCTGTAAGAGGTACCAGACCACAAGGGTGCTGGTCCCTCAGTGGTGGCTGCTCTAAGACACCCAACAACTGACCGCAGGTGTTCCTTGATGCCTCTATGAGATATATTCCTAAATTACTTTGTCCAGTCAGACTCCTCAAAATGATAGTTTGAAACATTATCCGAAGATTTCCATTCAAGAAACTGTTTCTTTGCTCTTTGTAAAGAAAGCGTTCTGTGAGGACGCATGTGCTTATCAGAGCTGGGTTCATTCTGATATGTTCATCATATTGGATTCTCCTAAAGAAGAATGTCACTTTGCTCTAAAAAGGGGGTCACAGCAGGCTGGGAAGGGCGCCTTCCTCTGGAGGAAGCCCTCAGAGCTTTGTACCCTGGTAGACCCATTCTTTCCAATCTTGTACTTCTTTGCAAGCGCCCTGCTTATGCACCTGGTGTTTAGTAAGTTATAATGATAACAGTAATGGCAATAAATCACCTACAATTATCCAAGCAATGGTCCTTACATTACTTCCTTATTCAGTTAGGATAGTTATTTTACTTAGGGATTAAAAAAACTAAAAAGAGGATAAGTGGCAGCTTCCAAAAGAACCAAGACAAATTCTGGCCCCATGACTCATAATTAGTCTGTTTTCTTTGCCTGCCCCCTAACTGAGAGAGGCCAAGTCCCTCATAAACCTAGCCAGCGGTTGATTGGTTGGTTGTGGTTTCTGGTACCTGAGCCCCCATTTCCGGTTCCGGCCATAGCCTTCCTTGAGCAGAGCGGTGTGGCTGGGGGTGTTCAAGGAGTGAAGGAGCCACCAGAGAACAACTGAGGGAAGATGTTGAGCATCACTTTGCTGTTTCTAGCGAGAGTTGGATAAATCTCCTAGGAGAGAAAGGAATAATGACAAAAAGGCCAGTGGTTCTTTGGTTCTACATGGGACCTGGTAGGCTTTAGGTCACAGGAGGATGTCTCAGTTTACAAAGGTGAGACCTTAGCGGACTATGACACTTTGCAAAAGGATTCATGATATCCAGTTTCTTTGCTTGAAACATCAGAACCAACTCTGAGACCAGTCCCTTTAAAATGACTCTCTTCACCATCTTGCAACTTCTCGGGGCTGTTGTAATCTGTGAAAAGGAGAGTTCTTTTTCGGGCATGATTTTTCCATTCTGGAATCCCCTTTTGTTCCTATACCCTGGGAGCCCCTGTGTGGCAGGAGGAAGCCCTGTCCAGACAGAAACCCAAGAATTTGCACTGGGAGTTTTCAAGTACGAAAGGAGGGGTACTTACTGCTAAAGCTCTTAGCTCCAGGTCAGGCCATCTATTATTGCCAGTGGCTCCTTCAAGCAAGCAAATGCTTCGAATTGTGTACAAGGTCTTGTTGTCTCCAGAAATCTGTGCTGCCTGTGGGAAAGTCATTTCTTTTGGGGATTCCCAGGGTCTCTTGACCTGGTTGGCCCATCTGGTAAGTTAGAGGAACAGTAGAGCACATTGTACCTCCCCTAAATGCCTCTTCATGGAAAGTTCTGTGCTGTATAGCTCAGGGAAGCCAGGGTAGATCAGGATATACCCATACGGTCATGTTAAATGCTGCGTTCTCTCCCAACAGGTGGGTTTGATTTGGATATCAAAGGCTGGGGCGGAGAGGACGTGCACCTGTATCGCAAGTATCTCCATAGCAACCTCATAGTGGTGAGGACACCCGTCCGGGGACTCTTCCACCTCTGGCATGAGAAGCGCTGTGTGGATGAGCTGACCCCTGAGCAATACAAAATGTGCATGCAGTCCAAGGCCATGAACGAGGCATCCCACGGGCAGCTGGGGATGCTGGTCTTCCGGCACGAGATAGAAGCTCACTTGCGCAAACAGAAACAGAAGACAAGCAGCAAAAAAACATGAACTTCTAGGGGGTGAATTTTGAGAGACAATTTTTTCTTCCTTTTGCAATTACCAAACTAATGGCTGCAACAAGGAAAAGACTGCCACAGAGGGCGAAAAAAGAATCTGACTGATTAGTAAAAGATGAGAGGAGAGAGCCTTCAATTTCTCTCTATTTGGTATTATGCAAGAGGAATTAAAATCTCCACTGCGCCTGCAAACATCGCCCAGATGCACCCGAGAAGAGTCTGACAAAGGCAGACTGATTAGGAGATGATAAGCCTGATGGTGTGGAGGTTTTGATTGTGTTTACAACGAAACGAGATCTGTTGTTTTCTATGCTCATTGGGATATTCATGAATTAAGACTAGTTTTGTAAAAAGTCCATTAGAATGAAAGGCAAACACATTTTTCCACGTATGAATGATTCCGTCAGTGGGGCGCTAGTTGTAGAAATATTAAAGTCTCTGAAGGCAGCAGAGGAAACCGAGTCAAGTGTGTAGATCCACTATCATGAGCCTCATGAAGGTAGTAGGCAAAATCAGGTGGACTGGATGGACCAGGAACCATAAATACTGTGTCATTTTCCCCCAAGATTAACCAAAAATGATCTGTTTCTCTTTTGGTCATCTTTTTAACCCTCTCCATTTGTTTATTTAAAAATGCACTTTCTCTTTGCTTTTTGTGAGTTATATTCTGCGTATTTAATTACCAATTTGCAAGCCTTACTAAGAGAGCACAAGTTAGCATATATATGTTTATGGTTTTTTTTAAGAAGATATTTTTAGATGCATTGTGAGAACTTTCAGTTCAGAACATTGGATTAATACCGCATCTGAGGACTTGCCAAATGTGGATATTGTCCAGCACTGAAGGTCCAGCCCTTGAGACACAGGGAGGCCTGGCTGGGGCCACTGAGGAAGAGGTGTGTAGATGCTTTATCTGAAGAGTGAGCAGGAGGAGGAGCAACTGAACACTGGAGGAAAAGAAAAGACACCTTCTCCTTAACCGGAAAGGAATGCATTCTGACTGATGATATCTTGATAGATTTAAAAGTCACTTTCTTACCTGTTTAAATAAACCAAAGTTATGAACCAAACAATCTCTTTTCAAAGCAGGGTGCTCTTCCTGGCTTCTGGCTTCCATAAGAAGAAAAGCAGGAGAAAAAAAAAAAAAAACAACTCAATCTATCTGCCAGAGTCCTCCGAGATGGAAGTTTTTACTACATGTTCACTCACCCCAGGCGAGGTGGAAGTAATTTAATTATTTTTAAAATTAAGCAGTTCTACTCAATCATCAAGATGCTTCTGCAAATTGCATTTTATTACAGTTTCAAAGTGTTTCTTAAAAAATAAGTACAGTTAACATTGAGTGGTTTCTACATCCATGTGAGGATAATTTATTTATTAGCCAGCACCAGATGCACGAGCTAATTATCTCTCTGATTCCTTTCCTTCTGTTTGCCTACAGTAAACTCATTGTTTAAAAGCTTCAAGAGCATTCAAGCTGTTGGTATAAGAAAAAGAACTGTATTGATTTGTACTGGTAGTTCATAAAATTTAATTAAAACACAAGACATGAATGGAAGGTGGCATTGCACAGCTAATAAAAATATGATTTGTGGATTTGATTTCTTCTTGGAATAACAATAACAATGTCTTTAATTTTTTAAGAACGTTATTGTATGTACAAATCAGAACTTCTCAAGATAATTTTTTGCTGGGTGTGACTGCTGGGGTTGTCCTAGACATTTAAGAGCATTTCTACCTGGCCTCTAGCCAATAAATGCCATGACTGTCTCCTGCACAATTTTTTTCTCTTTCTTCCTTGTTTTCTTTTCTCTCTCCCCCCTCCCCCTTCCTCTCCCCCTCTTCCCTCCCCCCATGTTTGCACTACGCAATGTTTGCATTCCTTGTGTGGAGTTGATACACATACAAAATGCATCTTCATTCCTTTCCCCCTTCTTCCCTCCCCATCTCCCTCCATCTCTCGATCCCATTTCTATTAGGAAAATATATTGTCTATTTTGTATTTTGCTCTGTTTTTATATTTGGGGTTTCCCATATATGAGAAATCATGCAGTATTTAAACTTGTGTTTCTGATTTACTTCACTTAGCACTTGGGTCTCAAAGTGCATCCGTTATCCTACAAGTGACTCAAGTTTGGCTTTCTTTATGGAGAGTGGCACTCCACTGTGTGTAAATACCACCTTTTCTTTATCCGTTCATCTGCTGATGGACACAGAGGCTGCTTGCAAGATTTAGCTATAATGAATTGTGGTGCCATAAATGTAGGTATGCATGGGTCACTCTAATATGATGCTTTAACTCTTTGGGGAGGATACCTAGAAGGGGAATAGCCTCTGGTCACTGTAGAAGTGCCCTGGGAATCAGTACCAGGCAAGAGGAAGAAGAGAAACATAATGAAAAATCTGAACTAATGATACGTTGTACTTGACCTTCTGAATTATAGAAAATTGAGAAATGCTTTTCAAGGTCCTTTTCCACTCTGTACTTAATATTGTCATATACTGTGGTGATACTGGAGACTTCAGGGCACTGTCTGGCCTGTCCCAACAGTGGTGCTGATGGTTTTGTGACTGACCAGGGTCAAGAGGATGCATTTTCCACAAGGGTGGTGGTAGAGATAAAATATTTAAGCCATGAAATTGGGCAGGTCTAAGAGTCTGTCTGTGCTACAGTACTGGGCTGCACTACAAAGGGTAATCAGCCCATTGTGCTTGTTTACATTGCATGGTACAGATGCCCAAGACAGTGGATAAGAATTGAACTTTAAAAGTTACTGAGAGCAGCTGAAGAGGTAAAGAAACAACCGACTCAATTCTGTATTTCTTTTTAAAGCTCAGCCAGGTAAAGCAGCTTTGTCGAAGGACAAAGGCTCTTGGAAAGTACAGGCAAGCCATCACTTTCCATGGCTTGCCTGAGGCATAAGTGAAAGAAAAAGCCCCATTAATGCATAATAGGCCGCTGGAATTTAAACTCATACAGCAAAGGAAAGCAGTAATGAAACTGGCTTGAAGGACCCAGCATATTGTATCTTGCAAAGGAAGGATGCTGCCAGGAAGCACTGAGACTTGGGCTGGTTGGAGACCCTTTCCAACCCTCACGCTCACACTATCTACCCCCTTTCAGTTGCCTGTTAACCAACTTCCTGACTGAGCTGGGGTCTAGAATACACTTGGAGATGCCCCCATTGGCACTGATGCAGCTACATCAGGGCCAATTAACACCTTTTCCCAGCTTCTCCCTCAAAGACAGGTTGGCATCTTGAAATAAGCCACAGTATTATTTACCTCCTGCATACCAGCAACTGGCAAATGTTACCAGTCAAGCCTTACTACCCTCCACCCCATTACCCACGCCCCCCCACCTATTGTTAATTATTTACCAACACCACTGCCTCCAAGGGAGGAAGCTGAACTCCTTGTGCTATTTTGCCACCAGTTTTCTACTTTCAGGCCCCTCTTGCTAAGTCATAAAGGCAGTCAGCTTGCCTTTCTTTCCACACCTCCATAATAAGAGAATCTAACCTATGAAAGTAACTACAGAGAACCTACTTTACTAATTTGTAAAGTCATCTGATAGCTCATTTTATCTAATCTTACCAGGATTCAGTACAGTGGGTGGCTAATAGGGCTCTTCCAGCTAGACAACCAGGATTCAAGTTCTAATATTTGTTTTTTTTGTCCTTCTCTCTCTCTGTGTGTGTGTGTGTGTGTGTGTGTGTGTGTGTGTGTCTTGGACATTAAACCTTTGTACAGGGTCTCCCTAAATGACTAAGCTGCCTGGGCTAGGTTCCAACTTGTGATCCTCCTATCTAGGTGCTGGGATTACAGCCGCATGTGTCACCATGCCCAGCTGTACATTCTTATTTCTTCATTTCTTATTTTATGTCTTCATTTTTTATTTTATTTCATTTCTTTTGTGGCACTGGAAACTGAACTGAAACTCATGCAAACACTCTACTAATGAGCTACATCCCCAGCTTCAATTTTTTTTTTTTTAATGCAGCATCTTGCTATGTAGCCGAGGCTGAATTCGAACTTAGGATCTTCTTTCTTTAGCCTCCAGAGTGCTAGGATTCACAGGCATTGTGCCACCATGACACTCTTCAAATTCTAGCTCTTTCATCTGAAACTTACATGAACTTAAATGAGTCACTTAATGTCTCTGTTTCTTAGGTTTCTCATTCAGGGTAATGAATGATGAATGCAATCACATCTATATCATAGGATTGTTGTGAATATTAAATGAGTCAGTATGGATGACGTATTTAGGACATGTCACACACAGCACGCACATGACAGTTATTTATGTCTAGTTAGTATTCAGCCCACAACTCCTCATTTATGACGGTATCTGGGAAATTTTGAGCTCAGTATGACCAGCACTTCCTGGATGATATCAGAGCACCACTAAGGACCATGAATTAGAGATGGCTTTTGTCATTCTGAAAACTCCATCTACACCACAGAGAAGAGAAGAGGACTAGGAATATAAAATGCAGTGGATAATTTCTACCTTAAATTCTGTGCTCGGTAATTTGGAGTTGATGGTTCCCGTAGGCAGTTGGGAGGCATTAGATGTTTTTGAAGTAAGGAATATAGCCAAGAACCTTATGTTCATAACGCCCACCTTAGAAGGTAAGTAATATCATTACTTCCATTTGCCAGGTGCAGAAAATTGAAGCTCGGAAATGTTAAAAGATTTGCCCAGAGGCTCTGCAGGAATCAGGCGAGCCTTGTGTGATCATCTTATCTCTTGGCCAATTCCGGATGGGCTTGAAGGTCTAGAACAGAACTTTGGCCTTGGAGCAAGTCCAGAGCCTGTCCTCTTTGTGCCTTGGTTTCCCACCATGTCCCTGCTCCCATACCTCCAGCCCCGCCTGAGAAATCCAAAGGAAGGAAAACTCATTCACACTGTGATCCGAACAGCTCTCGTACAGAATTCCAAGATGTGAAATTTAAAACCATCTTGAGTAGGAGGGGAGAGCAGGTGAGAAAACTTGTGTTTGAAAAAAAAACCCACAGAGGACTCGATAGTGTTTCTGAGAGCTACTAACGATAGATAATGACCTTCGGCAGCTTCTTAGTGGGACGGGTGTGTTTTCCTCTCAACACACATCAAATACCTGGCAGCTTTGTGTGATCCATATTCTGATTAGCTTTATATTTTAATTCAAAGCTATTTCTCCTGGCAGGGCTTAGGGCTTTGTTGTTGCTGCCAAAAACTGGGGACCGCGCCAGTTGGTTGGGGGGTTTGGAGGGTGGTTTTTTCCAACACAGAGAATATGTTCTTTCCTGCCAGCAGAGGTGCCTTTCAAACGGCCTCTGCGCTGCTGAGCCTCTGAACCTGCTCTCCGGAGTAGGCAGCCCCAGGTCCCCCGGGGCTGCATCCGGCTTTTTGGCAACCCTAGTAAGAGTGTGAACTCAGGGACGGGCCATGGGGTAAAAGGGAGGGCAGTCATGGGGAAGGTCACAGCTTGGGAGGGCAGGTGTCACTCTGGGGGGAAAAGGGCTATGCTCCTTTCTCCATAGTCACCTAAGATTCAGGGATGGCCAGGCCACCTACTGCAGCCTCTGCCCGGCACTCACCAAATGTTCCTTAATCTGGTGTGGGTCGTTTGGTGCAGTAGATTCACTGCTGCTCCTCAGCAGCTGTAGGGTCAGACGCCAGCCTGGACCGCAGTAAGTGGAACACAGGGAGCTCTTTTGCCCTCCACCCTGACCCTGTCACATCAAACCCCACTGTCCAGCTGGGGTTTCAGAGCAGTAAGTGACATCCCCTGGAATGGTATGGCTTCGAAGCCCATTTGAAAAGAATTTTAAAACTCAGAAGAGTAGAAAACCCTCAGTATCAAGCAAAGGCGGAGGGAAATTTTTATTTAACAACCTTTTCTTTCTTCCAGTTGCTAGCCTAAAACGGAACCATGTAAAGATCAGATCAGTGGTATGTGAGCTGTCCAAGCTAGGAGTGGCCAGGCTGGGAAGCGTTTGCTAGGGCTCTGCCTCCGGTAAGACAGTCTCCCTGCCCTCAAAGGAGAGGGTGCTCGCTATCGTGTTTGGTTCCTGGGCACAGTGCTAAGGAGAGTTATAGGATCTTGACTCAGTTGATGAGAAGACTTCATAAAAGGCATCCTGTTAGCTGAAGAAAATCCGAAGATGGGCAAAGGCAGTAGGGCCTCACCCCACTAGCTCCCAGGCTTTGCCTTGGCCCCACCTAACCTGTTAGGGAGACAGGCAGAGTAAGTCCCAAAGTAATAAGTCTTCTGCTCTAAAAGGGAGTCAGACACTCGGGGATTTCTAACCAGTAATCCATGGGCAACTGCATTAGTTTGTAAATGGCCAGTTTTGGGGTACCAGTAATCTGGGAATTGTCAGCCATTTCCACCTTACAAATCATCCCAGAATTCCCGGAAATGGGCCACTAGGGTACACATCCCATTGGATATATGAACTGTCAATAAAGAGGGCCTGGCCTGCACAGATGTTAGCATTGCTGGTCCCACAGCTCCCTGGGAATGATTACTGGTCACGGACATATTTCTCTATGGCAGGCAATTAACACATTTCTTTTCTAATCCTTAGGAGGTGGGTGACTTTAGTAACTGTGGTTTTAGGGATGAAAAAAGTGAAACACAGAGTTACTAATAATTTTTTGTAACCTCCCTCCCAATCAGGTCATCCGTAAGACCCCTGGTTCTCATCTCCTGCTCTACCCTGCTGTACTAGGTTACTCAGGAAAGTCAGCAAGTCCCTGCATGTTACCAGCAGTGCTGGACCTTGTCAAGATGTGTGGGTTGGCTCCAGTCTCACACAGAGTTACCAATAATTTTTCTTTCAAGATTCCACATAATTACTGATATAGATAGTATCCAAACCCAAACTTGCTGGGTGTTCTTTCTATCCAGTTACTTCATTATCAGATAATCTTGTTATCATGGACTAACATGAGACTACTTTGATTCGTTAAGCTTCCTAATAGTTTCCAGTCTTAAGCAGCAGTGAGAAGTATTAAAGAACCCTGCATAGGGAGAGAGGGAAGGATGGCAATTAAATAAGAAATGTAATGGCAGTACTAAAATCTACATAGAATTAACACTGTAGAAGATTTAAACTTTTGTATAGAAATGGGAGATGAGTAACTCTCCTAAAGTACATCAGAAAGAGTAAATAAAAATGATAAAGAAGAGATTACACAAACAGCCAAGAGAAAGCTAAGATTTACAGCTAGCCTGAAGAAGAGAAAAAGCACAGTTCAAGTAGAAGTACTACTTAAAGACATAATTGTAGGGCCAGGTGTGGTAGCACATGGCTGTAATCTCAGCACTCGGGAGGCTGAGACAGGAGGATTGCAGTGTGTTCCAGGCGGGCATGGGCTACAAAGTGAGTTCAAGGCCAGCCTGAACTGCCTAGTGAAACCCTGTCTCAAAAAGACAAATAAAAGATATCATTGTAGAAAACTTATGTTCTAAGATGCGCACTTTGACCTAAAAGTGTTTACTATGTTACTGACAAAAAAGAAAGTGAAGAGTTGCCCACAGATATGCACCCATCCTATCCTATAAATACCGTTGTGTCTTCTCTGGGCACCAACTGGCAGGAGTCCCAAGACATGAATGTGTGCCACATGTTTGGACTCTAGTACACTGAGAAAGCTACCTCTATAGAAGGGGCAACTGCAACAATTTAAGCCACTAAGTTTTTCTCTTTTTAACCTAAAAGCAGATTTCATGCCTATTAGTATATGCTTATATCCTAAAAGAGTAGTTTAATTCAAAGCATTAGCTCAGATAGGCAACTTTTACATAAAAGCCCTGGAGATACTTTGGTGCCCTCTCCATTCCTCATCTTCATATTTTCTTTCTCTTGATCCTTTATCTCCTCAACTATATCTCTGCTTTTCTTCTTCCTGAGGTGACACTGGAGCCAACCCACACATCATGACAAGGTCTAGCACTGCTGGTAACATGCAGGAACACGCTAACTTTCCTGAGCAACCTAGTACAGCAGGATAGGGCAGGAGATGAGAACTAGGGGTCTTACGGATGACCTGATTGGGAGGGAGGTTCTAGTGTTACAGAAGCAGTGATCAGAAAGTGTGAAGAAGGGAGATTCCAGAATCTTACTGAAGGAGAGAAGAATCAACTCAGGCACAGAGTAACATTTGGGAACAGACCCAAAGTCTCTGAAATCTATAGGTCAGAGTGCCTGGAGTAGAGAACCTGGGCAGTAACCAAAGGCAACTTCCCTGACCGAGAGATTTGGGGCAGGTGGGGCAGGAAGCTGGGTTCATAAGGCGATAGGAGAGAACCAGGGCCAAGGTCTGGATGTCACCTTAGGTCATCACTAAAATAAGACATGAAATACATTTCAACACCACCCCCCCGCACTTACCAGTTTCTGAATTCCATAAACCATTCTCTTTCCCAAGGAATTTCCAGTATTACTCCTGGTCATCATATCAGCAGACACTAGATACTTTCTCCTCTGAGTGTCAATAGTCAACAGGAAAATGGTATAGGACTCAAGTATGTTCTCCCTTGTAATAGCAGGTGTAATGGTTGGTGTCTACATGCCAACCCCCAAAGCCAGAGTGGTCTTAGGACTTTTCCAGAGGTGGCCGAATACAGAGTGTGCAATGCTGGAATTAAGGGTGCTGTGATTGTCGTGTGTGGTGGCGCATGCCTGTAATCCCAGCACTTAGGAGGCTGAGGCAGGAGGATTGTTGCGAGTTCGAGACCAGCCTGGGCTGCAAAAAAAAGACAACTCCCCCCCCAAAAAAAACCAAAAAACAAGACATCCAGTTAAATTTAAATTGCTGGGCATGGTGGCGCATGCCTGTAATCCCAGCACTCAGAAGGCTGACGCAGAAGGATTGTTGGGAGTTACAGACTAGCCTGGACTACCAAGTGAGCTCAAGTCCAGCCTGAACTGTATAGCAAGACCCTGTCTCAAAAAGACCAAAAAAAAAAAAAAAAGGGTGCTCTGATTAAGGGCGGGTGATTGCTGGATCAGTCCATAGACTGGCTTGGCACTGCCCTAATCCTGGTTGAATGGATACAATATAAGGGACAGAAAGAGGTTTGTCTTCCCTTTTTACTCTTATTGCTTTTGCTGTCTTCCACTGCCACAAACTGTTGTTCCTCTGCCATGTGCCACTCTGCCTTGGAGCCAGACGCTTATGGACTGAAACCTCTACAACGCTAAATAAATTTTTTTCCTTTTTATCTTTGGGTGTCGGCTATTTTGTCTCAGTAATGAGAGAAAAGTAACTAACACATATTAGGTTAGTTCAGTTGGATCATTTCCTGCTTTCTAAATCTTCTAGTCATGCAAAGTAGCATATCATATAGTTATACTTACGTGATGCTGGAATCCTATGTGTCTCTATAACTGTTGTGACTACTGGGAATTTCATTCATTCTAGTGAGTAATACGATTTAGGATTGAAGAGCTGGATGAAAATAATAAGGACCACCCGGTTAAAAATGTCTTCTTGAAGAATCAAAAGCAATTTCAGAGAGATAAAGAGACTTGCCTAAAATTACACAGAAAATAATGGGGAGAGATGGAAACGGAAGACAGGACTCCACATAATGTGGGACCGCTGCACTGCAGAGACAAAAGCTAAGAGATGGGTTCTTACAAAAGCCTAACAGTAGAAACCATTTTCCGTTCATTAGGACTGTGCAGCTATGACTGGGTCTATGAGATGTGCAGACCCATAATTACATCAGCTACTCCATTAGTTTCCTGGGGCTGCTGCAAAAATGACCATAAACTCAGTGACTTAAAGTAGACATTTATTCTTTTGCAGTTCTGGGAGCTAGAAGGCTGAAATCAAAGTGTCCACAAGGCCATGTCTCCTCCTGAAGCTCTGGAGGGAGTCTGTTTCACACCTATTTCCTGGCATCTGAGGGTTTCCTCCAAACCCGGGTGTTCCCTGCCCAGCAGTAACATCATTCCTGTCTCTGCCTATCTCCTGGCATCTTCTCCTGTGTCGGGCTGTGTTTCTAAATCTCTCTCTCCTTGTGAGGATGCTAGCCATTGGATTTATCTCCATCTGCAAAGACCCTATGTCCCAACAAGGTCACACCCATGTAAAGGGGTTAGGACTTCAAGGTATCTTTTGGGGAACACAATCCAACGCACAAGTAGTATCCAAACAGCTGACTTACTGTGCTTTTGTTTATGTACCACTAAGAGTGAATAAGCACTGTCTCTATTCCTTAGAATGAGCAAAGAAAGTCATAAACACTTGCTCACTTTCCTACAATCCATATGTATCTTTTATATGTGTTAAGCCTTTCATTCTACATTTTAATATGTCCAATCCAATTTATACTTATGAGGTGCTTTTCTGCTTCCCACGCACGCAGTAAGGGAGGTATGTTCTGAGGATCATCTCAGCCATCAGGAAGTTCTTCTTTGTCGACATTCCCAAGCCAAGGTGGAACTTCATAAAAACAGGACCTTGAGATCTTCTGAGATGATACAAAGAGGGAATGGAGAAGTCACAAAAAACTTCACAGAAGCTACTGGTTTTGGAAGTACATCTGAATTCCTGCAGTTTCTTCTGTGTTTGCTTTATCTTATATCCATTATTACGGTCACATCCTTCATCTTAGGTCATTGCTGCAATTGGGACTCTTCTCTCTTTACTTTTGGATTGCGGATGAAGCAGAGGTCATTTCCCCTTGATATTAAACCCCTGTGTTTATGCAGAAGAGAGGTTTCAATGAGGACTTCTGGGAAACTTCCTGTATTGGCTCCACTACAGGGTGACTTTGGCTTCATACACAAAAGTCAAGAGGAAAGCCAAGCCGGAAGTTGTACGATGACCCAGATGGACACTGTCACTCAAAGAGCTCCAGGTAGTCAGGAGGCTGCTCCTGCTGACCACAGGGGTAGAGCAGGAGCTCCTTTCCCACGGAGGTTATGGGTTCCTCCTGTCAATCAGAAGGCACACAGTCAGGATGTGTTGTGCTGAAGGTGCCCTTCCCACCTCCTCGGGGATACAGCTCCTCAGTCCTTGGTTATACAAAGCTTTCATCCCCATACTCTTTTTCTCTAGGGCTTGAATTCTAACTTAAGATTCATTGCCAGATGTAATGAGTATGTCCTCAACTTTGTTAGCATCTCTCAAGTTACTGTGTCTCCCTGAGTATTTGAGGAAGAACTAGATTCTGTGATAAAAGAAATGCAATTGAGAATCCTGATTATTAGGAAAAATTATCAAAGGTTAATCCTCCCATTATTGATCTCAGTCATTTTTCTTTTAATTGCCGTTCTTTGTTTAGAGCTGCTATAGGATAATACTTTACAAAGCAAACTGAGTTTATGAATCACTTTACCTTGTGATATTCCACCAAGTCTGCCAGGGTGGCGTGCTGTAGCTGGTCCACACCCAGGAAGCTGTAGGAGTCGGCAGAGGCATCTATGAGGAAGTGTTTACAGCCCTCTTCTGACAGGTAGGATAGGGCATAGCCTTTGATCTTCTCACTGACTCGGATCAGAAAACTGCCTGGTACGCCTGTGCTTAGGAGCTCATTGGCTTTCTTTAGTGTAAGAATTCCTGTGGGAAGGAGGGAAAAAAAAACCCAGATATTTCAACCAAATACTCAATCTTCTCCTGAAAAGTCTTACTATATGGATAAGGTTTAGTAAAAAATCAGAGCCACTGTAAATGTATTTGGGGTTTAGGAATATAGTATAATATTCAGGTACACTTGGTTACTGGACAAGGACAGATTTTCCAGCCAAATGGACAATGTAAATGAGAGGTATGTTAACTCAAGAAGAACACATTCCCACTTGTATTCTTACCGCAACAAGGTGGTATTCAGCTCAGGAGACAGGATGGGGATGCCCTGATGTCACACTGGGAGTGTCAGATCGGAGGGGGATGTGAGATGCCCTGGGCAACCCCACGCAGTCTACTGATGAGGACTCAATGGCTTAGAGAATGATGTCACTTGGTCTAGAACAATGGTTTTCAAGCACTGTCTGAGAGACATTTTTGGTGGTCATGGATGGAGCTGCAGCTTGCATCCAGTGGCTAGAGGTGAGGGCTGCCATTAAATAGCCTGCAATGCACAGGACAACCTCATACTACCACGAATCAGCCGGCATGGAAGTCCCAAAAGTGCTCAAGGTGAGATGGAAGGGTCTAGGAAGGTCAACAAGTTCACAATCACAATGGACTCTGATCTAGAGTGCCTTCCACTGCAATTGCTGCTCTGTGCATATAACCACCAAAGGCTACAGGAATATCTATCTATCTATCTATCTATCTATCGTCTTATACATATTGAAGTTTTATATAGAGTCATAGTTTGATGCCTCACAAATCCCACTAGCTTCTCCCCAACTCATGAGGTTTGATTCATGTTCCGAAGTTCCTACTATTCCTGTTGTAATTCTTCAGATGAATGGATAGTGTTGTAAAACATACAGAAAGAGCACCAAAGTAACAACTTGCTGAATTATTCAGCGAGCTCTGATTTGGCAAGAAGGAGCCACATTGCCTTCATGTCCTTTTTCATTTCAGTAAACTGAAGCTCTTGACTTTGCCTGTTCCACAGTTAGCTCCCTGGTGATGCTCAGTACCTCAGTACTAGGAAAGCAAGCAAGCAAGCAGAAACCTCAAAAGGCAATGGGTTACCACAGCCCTTCCGATTCTTAGTAATTAAGTCATCCATAGTACATCCACAGTACAACATAAAATAAAACCATTTCTGTTCTCTATTCTGTAAACAGACTTTTAATGCGGGGGAGTTAAATTGCCTGTTCTCCCCCAGCCAAAATCAAGCCACTAGTCTCTCTCCTACCTGCCTTTCTCCCAGGCACCATTCAGGAGGATGTGGGTGCAGGTCCTGCACACAGAGCCCAGTGGGAGAGCTCAGGTCAAGCACAAAGATTTGGGAAAAGGCTCAGCAGCGTACTCTGTGTGCAGGGAGGATGTGGCCCTGATACAGAAGGAAATCTGTGTGCTCTTTTCCACGTGTCCCTATCTACTGCACTGACTTTGAGCAGGACACGGGAGTGTGTCTACAGTACACATCCTACCCAGCTGCCTTTCCCTGATGAGACCGGCCTCCTGAGACATACAAACCTGGCTGGCACCAAGCAAGCCTCCTGATACAGATTCTGGCTTTCTAAGGGGTTGAAATGGTGGCTGAGTCCAGCAGACAAAGGCTTCTGCTCGTGTTGGTCTTTTCACCTTCCCAAACATAGGTGGTGCCCCTGGTAAGTTACACGTGGCAACCTGAACTAGAAGCATGGCAACAAGCAACCAGCCTGCACAGGAACTGCACGTCTGAAGACATGCTATTAGACTGAGAGACCAGGGATACAAGGAGTGATCAAAGCATGATGAATGCTACTGCTGACTACCTACCATCCAATGGACAGGCAGACTCGTACAAACGTTACAGTGTGTCCTCTACTTTATTCACCTGACCTGGCACTGTCCAACTACTGGGTCTTCCCCAAAGTCAAAGTGACCACGAAAGGTAGACATTCTGAATCAACTCAGGACACTGCAGCAGCTGCAACAGGCAACTAAAGATACTCACAAAAGAGGACTTCCAGAACTGCTTCAGAAAGTGGCAAGAAAGTTGGAGTAAGTGTATTTAGAGTGAGGGGGAGAATTTTGAAGGAGATTAATGGCAATTTGGCTTTCACTGTTTTTTTTTTTTAATCACACCCCATATTCTTTATCTGCACTAGAAAGCCCCTTTCCAAATGAAGGGCTCCCTAAACTATGATTGGCAGAGTAGCAGTGTTCTGGAAAAGATTTCTATCTCCCTACAACCTTACCAACACGCTAATTCTGAAATTCCAAGTTCCCTCAACAGATGGAGCAGATGTTATAACTTACACAATCTTGAAGTTATTCAGATGTGTTTAGATTTCTACAGTAAAAGCTATTCTGGAAAATTACAGCCAAACCTGGGCTAAGGTGAAAGTCCTCCTCCAATCAGTTTAGATAGTAACCATAAATCACAGCACCTGCAAGCCTCTTGATCGCTGTAATCATCACCCCTTATGCACTATCGCAGCAGTATCTAATTTCCTGAGATACCAGAACACAGTAAAATGTTCTTGTAAATGCCAGGTCGTAATGGAAACTCTGAGTATACCACAGACAGGAGACAAATTCAAAGGTAAGGGCCATGGGCCCTGGGCTTTGGGTGATCCAAGGAAGTCATTTCTCTGTTCTCTTTGCTTTGTGATGGGTTTTTGGTCCTTAGGCACACACTGTTAGGACATCTAAAAGTGCAGATTGATGCATATGATTTTGTCATAAAGTCTTCAAGGCAGTGCATGCACTCAGGATACCCCAGCTGTGCTGCATCTACCCAGGCTGGGAGTTCCAGAGTGTAAAGCAGACTCCAGTACCAGGTACAGTTGGCTGTGGACATGGCAACCTCTCCCCAGTGCTGATGAGCCCTGGCTTCCCCTCACCTACTGAGAATTCTGAAGCAGGGCCCTGACACTTCCGTCCACCAACCAGCTCTCTGACCTGAGATCACAGGAGACTTTCTGTGCTAGTAAAAGGGGTACAGGAGAGATTTATTTCA
The DNA here is from genome assembly GCF_000276665.1 of Chinchilla lanigera. Lineage (NCBI taxonomy): Eukaryota > Metazoa > Chordata > Mammalia > Rodentia > Chinchillidae > Chinchilla > Chinchilla lanigera. The sequence continues at coordinate 43,165,541 of NW_004955403.1, read as the reverse complement.
CCAGTTTAATGAAGCACAATTTCACCAGGACAATCAATGATCTATCACAGAGCTGGATTTAGGTAGCAAGTAGCAGAATGATGGCAGATGTCCCTGCTCAAGGTCTCATGGGAAGCCTGCACACACAGCACGTAGGTTCACACAGCTGGAGTTGAGGACAAGTAGAAAAAAATGCCCCACTCAGGCCCCTCTCTGTGTAATGCAGGAGCTCCTACCAGGGCAACATTATGTGATGACAACTTCCTGTACTGGTGGAAATGTCTCCTGTGCTGGGCATGGGGTATCCGCTAGCCACAGGTGACCTTCAAGACACTTAAATGGAGCTAGCTGGCTTCACTGAGTGACTCAACTTTACTTTTACTTAGTTTTCACTAATGTTGATGTCCACATGTGATCTGGCTACTGCTCTGGACTGAGTACCTCTAGATTTCTTAAAAGTAAAGGTTTAGCCCAGCCAGGCCAAGCTCAAAACAACTACTTTTCACACAAGGTCCAATCACAGACTCTAAGAGACGTGAAATGACTCAGGAACTCTACCAGGGCCCTAGTTGGAAATTTAAGAGTCAGTGACCGCCTCACAGGAAAAACGTAGGTGAGTGGGATGCCCCTCTGTACAGCTCTCCTGGAAAACTCCTGCTCACTCTGCAAGGTCCAACACAAGGGCAGGGAGCACTTGATTCCTGGCTGAGCAGTAAGACTCAGTTTCCTCCCGGCCTGTGGGGCACCCAACTCTCACCTCCACCTAGACACTCACCTGACACTCAGCTTGGTCAGGGCACTCCCAACACATTCTGCCCCACCGCCCTGCCCTCCTCTACTTCCTTATGAGATCCAGAGGGCAATGATCAGGCCGACTTACAGCGACACCCTCCACAACTGCCCTTGAAGATGCCAGCAAAAGTCGAATGGACGCTTTTGCCTCACAGTTGAGTTTCTGAACTTCTCTGGAACTCTTCTCAGCAGCACTGCCTCTAGTCTGAGAACAGTTATCACAGGGACAAGGTACCCATGTCCATTTCTCTGAAGTATCACTGGGTGTACAACCTACTTCCACATCTGAAAAATATACCTTAAAGGTCAAATAAAAGATAACCAAATAATGACTCAAAGTATGGATGCCTTGCTTAATCTGCACATCAAGTCTGCAATAAGGTACTGGTATGAGCCTCAAAAAAGCCTCAAATTTGTACCACAAGAAGCTCCAGAGCTGCTCAGGGTCACTCAGGTGGGTCAGGAGAAGACTGCATGAGCCCAGAACCTGTTTCCCACCCACCCACCTTGAATATTTATCCTGGCAGTAGCCCAGCACAATGTTTCCCCATTTATTTGTCAGTGAATCCTCCAACTACTCTAGAATAAGCAGAGATGTTATCATCCTATTTTACAGATGAGCAAATTAAGGATATTGAGTGTAAGCACTGAGGCTATGGGATTAGTTAGTGATGGTTCCACATCCTGCTCTCCTACTCTACTGTTTTGTTTTTTTAACACATGTGGCTCAGGAAATCTTCCCAGAATGAACTGAAAATAAAATATGAGTGCTTATCTCACAAGGAGGCACTTGAGAAGGACGCATTTCTCAGTGATGGTTGAGTGTGGTCTGGCTGGGCATGGGGATGTTACTGAATACTCTTTCTCATACTCCCAGGCTCAGGATTCAAGTCCTAAGGAAGAAGATAAGCTGAGAGTGGTGGCCAGGGAGGCAGGGAGGGAGAGAGGGAGGGAAGGAGAGAGAGAAGGAGAGAAGAAAGGTTGATGATGTAGCTTAGTGCAAAAGCCCTGGATTCAGTCCCCAGCACTGGAAAAAAAAAAAAAAGGGAGGGCAGTGTTCATGGACCACTCTCAATATTAACAGAAAATGGTCACATTTTTGCCAGAAGTTTGCTACACTTAGTCATTTATAAGAAAATTCAAAGCATCCGGAAGAAACTGACAATGTGTAGTATTTTCCACAAATAGCTAGTTCTCCCCAGGATAAATCCATGCAGCTTTAGCTGATTTCTGCTGAACCTTCTCCAGTGACTTCCGGAGTAAACAGTCTGAACAAATGGGAGGTAGTTACGCTAGAGAACCATGAAGAACAGTGCAGACAAGGGCTGTGACACCATTAACGTTTGTGAAGCCCTCCTGCTCCAAGGAGCCTCGCTGGTCCCTCAGAAGGTCAGGGCAGTGACCCCCTGGGAAGGGCTTCTGGCTGTCCTTCCCTGCCATCCACAAGCAGCAAGATATTCTTGCTGCTGATCTCAGCGCACCAGCTCCACGTGTAAATGAGGTCAGCTGTGGACCATCCTTGGAGGCTTAAGAACAAAACGCTTTGAGAAGTCACATAAATCAGTAGTTTTTACTTAGGAAGACGGATGCTTTTGTGAGGGGTGGGCAGCATTTTGTCTACCCCATGAATAAGAAATCACTACTCCACAAAAAATGGTTGCAGCGCAGAGCACCTATGGGCATCATTCACAGCTCTGCTAAGGTTTTACCCTGAAAGATACCTCAGCAGGAGTCTGGGAGCCTTTCTGAGTGCTGTCTTTTCAGTGAGGTACATTCGAGCTGGGGAGGCATCTGGTCCCAGTGCTGAAGGAGACAGAAGATGACACGCTGCCAGGCGGAGAGGAGTGGAAGAACATAGGACACCACCTGACAATCGTCTCCAGGGAACTCAAGTCCAGAGCACAACTGCTCCCATAGAGATAGAGACGATTTGCCTCCCAAGGAGAACACCCAGCGGGATGTGTCAAAAATGAGTGCAGTCAGAATAGCTGCAGTCTGAACTACACCGGCACTGCACCAGAGTTAAAGGGATTTTCTTTTCTAAGTAGCTTAAAATATAAACTGCTGGGATTAAAGCATTTAGAGGACGGGCTCCATTATACACCATGACTGCAGAAGTCACCCCCCAGAAATGAGGACCGATAAAGCTATTTCATCAACAGGCTACACATAGCCATATTCGAATAAGAAATTATTAATGACACTTCAGAGGGAAAATGATCAACCATGCATGCATAAAGCAAATATGTGAATTCTCCAGCTACAGAAACAAATGGAAAATTCCTACAGCAGAAATCTTTTGCACATTTATTTCTAAGTTTCTGCCCACCTTCACTCCCCGCCCCTGCAAATTACTCAGCTCCCACTCACTGCTATTTGAAAGGACTGGGGAAATGTTGGCAGACAGAATGAAGAAAGGAATCTGTGAGCTTCTAGACAGATCTTCCATTTTATTTATGCTTTGACCCTTTCTGTAGGATGCTTCAAACATGTTATTGGGTCTAATTAATTACACACCTACGCACTTTGGAGACTCATAATCAGGAGCTGTAATGCATAGGATGAACTTTGTTTATCGGCGGGCGTGACGGTTAGTTAGGAGACTTTCCTGCATTTATCACTTACTGTACAAACATCAAAGGCTAGAAGGTCTGTTGTAAAGTCTTCTGTGATACAGTCACCAGATGCAAGAGTAACAGGAACAAAAACAAAGACTAGATTCAAGAGTCAAGGTAGGCCTGAACTGCAAACAGGACAGGAAACAGAAGGAGAAAGGGCCACAAAGACAGAAGGAAGCAATCTCCCTAAAAAAAATAAACCCAGATTTTAAACCCACAGAGAGCTTTCCTTTAGCAGCTCCCTCAGCCTCCCCGCTTTTCCTCCCAGCCCAATTCAGCCTTCTCCTGCCTCAGCCTGCAGATTTCTCAGCAGCCTCCTTCTCTGTGAGCAGGCTACTGGCCTGTATTCTTCCAAATCACTGTTGCCTTCTGAGGTGAACTCCTGGCACTTGAAGGACTGGCTCTGAATAAGTATTCATGGACGCAGCATGGGACAGTCTCTGCAGTAATTAAGGTCTACCTTACTAAAGTGCTGCTTGTACCCTGTAGACCATATTGTTAGTCAAAATGATAGGCTGTGGCAAGGACCGGCCCATGGGAAGGAAGGGAGGGCAGAACAGGAAGGGAGAGAGCATCCTTCACTGCTCAGTCCTGCAAGCCCTAGCAGAAACGCTGTGTCCCAGGGAGCTGTGCTGAGCACGGGGCATGCATGAGCTGATCTGCTTTATAAAGACAAACTCATGACATATATTAATCATTGCCCTCATTTATAGCAGAAAAAACACAACTCCAACCTTGGGGATCTGGTCATTAAATGTAAAAACTCACATCTCCTTCATTTCTCTTTCTCTTTTTTTTCCCCCTTCCGGGAGCTACACATGAAAGACTAGGACATTCACCAACAGCTGCATATCTCATGGAAATGAGACAGTGACTGCACATGCCCAAGGAATCCATGGGCTCAGGAAAGACCAGAGAAGACCTTGAGTCTATGCCTCAGGCTGGTTCTGGGCAGGGACAGCCCATAACTAGAAAGCAAGACAAAGTACAAACAACAGACCCAAATTGAACTGTATACTTTAAGATGGTTAAATTAGAAACTCTTACATCATACGTACTTCAACAAATACTGTATAAATAAATACGGTCTCTAGGCCTCATATCATATGCAAAAATAAATTATAGGTGGGTAGGCATGGTAAGAACAAGCAACGACCATAAAGGAAAAAGAGCTAAACTCAACATCTCTGAAATTAAAAAGAAAGAACAACTGTGTTTCAAAATATGCGAGGAAGTTAAAAAATAAATTGCAGACTAGGAGGAGGTAGCATCCAGAATACATAAAAGCAAGTAAGTCAGTATAAAAATCAGTTCAGTGGGGAAATGTTCAAAAGTTCTGTAGAACAATTGTAGAGGACGCCCATCTAGCCAGCACATGTAGAGACAATCAGACCCAACACCTCTCCCTGCCAACTCTAAGAAGATTCCACTGTGTGCCTATGGGGTGGATGGAAAATAAAATCTAGCAATGTCAAGCACAGGTACGGGCAAACAGAGACCCAGGTACCGCAGCACGAGTATGCACTGGTATAATCACTTCAGAGGACACTGGGCAAGCACAGGTTGAGGATCCCTTAACCAAAATACTTGGGACCACAGAAGTGTCTCATTTCAGTTCTTCGAATTTTAGAATATTTGCAAAGACTTGACCAATGGAGCATCCCTACTCCAAAAATCTGAACTCTGAAATGCCCTCAGATCTGAAACTTTTGGAGCAGCATGTTGGCTCAGAGCATTTCAGATTCTGGATATTTTGGATTAAGGATGCTCAGACTGCATAATTAAAGACACTCATACCCTATTCCCAGCAAGTCCCCTTTTGGATATATTCTCTGAAGAAATTATCATATATGTGTCCAATAGGACATGCTCAAGGGTACGTACTACATCATTTTCTGTGTGAGAAAAAACATACCAAAAGTAACAAAAGGGATGAATAAGTAATAATAGGTGCATATTATATAATATATATAAACTAAAGCACTATGCAAAATGAATGAGCCAGCTTCCATTTATAAAGTCCAGAAAACATGTTGAGATAAAATGATTGCATGTAAATATTAAACATAATAGGAAATCTTCCCGGAATGAACTGAAAATAAAATATGAGTGCTTATTTCACAAGGAGGCACTTAAGAAAGATAAATTTCTCAGTGATGGTTGAGTGTGGTCTGGCAAGGTGCTGGAGACACATACTGCAGCGCTTCACAGTCCTCGTAAAAGACCATGGGTGTGGAATGTCCAGATTAGTTAAAATGAGTAATCTTTAAAAATATCAAGCAATCAGAAAAATTACACAGTCCCTTTGTAAGGCCCCCCACACACCTGTGGGAGCATCTACGCATTCACGGTTCTATGGTCACAGTGTTGGAGTGAGGCCCATCTGCAGGGAGGTCCTTCCCACGGGTCAGGTGGCCAAACCTACGGGGAAGGGGCCAGCGTGAAAGGCCTGGAATCGGGGCCCAAATTCAGGAATGTGGAAAGCAGCCCAGAGATGGCCAGCTGGTCAGCTTCATTTCCTCTTTCCTAATACCAAATCAATCCAGGTGAAAGCTAGCGATGTGCTTCATCACCACAGAAAATTGATAAAAGTGTGAAAGAACTTGAGATGCTCATCAAGGGAGCCGCAATGGTCCAAATGTAGTTTGTCCCCACCAAAACTCATACTGATGCCTCAGTCCTCAGTGCCATGGTGTGGGGAGGTGGGGCCTTCCAGAGATGATCCCTCATTAAAAGGGATCAGTAGCCAGACGTGGTGGCACAGGCTTGTAACCCCAGCACTCTGGGAGCCAGAGGCAGGAGGATGGCAAGTTTGAGCCTGGGCGGGGCAACTGAGCTATTTGGCAAGATCCTGTCTCAAAAAACAAGAAAGGGCTAGAGATGGAAGTACCTCAGTGCAAAAGCCTTTCGTTCAATCCCCAGTACTTCAAGGATAAAAAGAAGGCCTGATGCCTCACCCCTGAGCCTGGGCAGAGTGAGTTCTTGCACTCACAAGAATGAATCAGTTCTTGCAAGAGTGGGTTATAAAGGAAGGCCCACCCATATGCTTCTGCACAGAGCCATTTCCCTTTCTCTTCTCTATCATGAGCTAAGCAGCACTCAGGCCTCACTAGAAGCTGAGCAGATGCAGGTGCTGTGCTCTTGGATCTCCAGAACTAGGTGCAAAATAAACCTCTTTTCTTTATCTGTTACTCAACCTCAGGTATTTTGTCATGGCAACAGAAAATGGACTAACACAAGATTTTTGCACAAGTCCCCTTGTGGGACGAAAAGTCCACTGAAATCTGAGACCCCATGTTCTATGAATGCACATCGAGAAGGCTTATATTCTTGCTGACAGAGAAGTAGATGTGGGAAGACTTTGTATATCTACAAGCTCAGGAAGCAGAGTTCAGTGCCTTCATTTCAGGATCTCCTGGCCTTGGGGTTTTCATCAAAATTCTCTATCTAGGAATTCAGAGACAAGACCATGTTTCACTAGTCACAGAGCATGGACCCTCACAGGATACTTAGGAGCCATGCACCATCTTGCTTCATCAGAACCCTAAGTGGGAAAGGAGGTCTAAAGATCTTGGGTGTCTGCTGCTGGTCTCCACAGCATGGAGCAGGCTGCTGTGTTTGTGCTCCTCATGGTTTGTGCTTGGCTTACTTCTCTTCTCATTCTTCCTACCTCACTTGTGGAACATCTCATTCTCTTCCATGCTTTTAATTGCATGCTGGTGACTCCAATCTATTATGTTTAGCACTGATCCGCTCATCCGATTATCAAATGATATTTCACATGAGTGCCCCAAACACATTACACACCCATACCACACATGCACACACCCTCCTCTCTTCTCTTCTCCCCTTCCCTCACTCTCCTTTCCCCCGTCTCTCAGTGAATAGCATGGCCTCTTCCACCTAGCCGCAAGAGTGGAAAATCCCAAAGCCTTCATTTCAGAAGACTTACCTACTCTCATCCTTGACTAAAGTTTAAGAAAGAAAAGAGGGGCTGGGGATTTAGCTCAGCAGCACAGTGCCTTCCTGGCAAGTGCAAGGTCATGAGTTCGATTCCCAGTACCAGAAAAAAAAAAGAAAGAAAGAAAGAAAGAAAGAAAGAAAGAAAGAAAGAAAGAAAGAAAGAAAGAAAGAAAGAACAGAGGATGGAAGTACAAATTTTTGAGTTGTGGAAATTAAGGTGAGAAAAACTGCATCTTTAGACATTTATTTCACAAAGTAAATGCCAAGGGAAAAAAGGTCATAAACCAGTAATGAGGCACCACTTCAATATTGTGAGATGGACTTCCTGGTGAATAAACAACTCTATTTCAAATAGATAAATAAAGTATGGCCTACTAGCTTTTTATATGGAAACGTACAATTCTTTTTAAAAACTGAAGATGAGGATTTATATTGACTGTATTCACTTATAATTTTTTGTTTATTTGTTTGTTGTTTTTTTCCGGTACTGGGAATCAAACTCACGACCTCGCGCTTGCCAGGCAGGCGATGTGCCACTGAGCTAAATCCCCTGTATTCACTCATTATTATAACCTTTATTTTGTTCATAACTACGATTAAAAACTTGTATAAGTGAGAATAAATAACAAGGGCACATTTTATAGGTTATTATATATAAAAAATATTTTTTAACTGAAGTTCCAACTGGATTTTTTAGCTCAACTATAACTTTTTCTTGGATAGTACATTGCATGTTGTTATCTTCAAAGTAGTTGTTCATATTACAAGATATAGGCATGAAAGATTGATCAAACAATATATGCACAAATCTTTCTTTCCAATGAACTAGTAACAATTAGTAGTGTTACTATCTTAACTATGACTTTGTCTCTATTTTTTAAAGAGAAAAAAAAATTTCTAGACAAGATAATAGGATAGTAACAATGGTTAACACACTGCGTATTGTTATCTTCAAAGTAGTTACTCATATTACAAGATATAGGCATGAAAACTTGTCCAAATAATATTAGCACAAAAGAGAAATTAGTACTACAGCTATCTTGTATAATATCTTTTTGCCTTTTCCCTTCCTTCTTTTCTCCTTTCCCCCACCCAGTTTCTCTTTCCTTTTGAACAATTTCTTCCCATTTTGCAATATCCATTGTACATTTTGTATCTTCTCATAAGTGAAGTAAATCAGATTCACTTGTGACTGTCTCTTTCAGCAACTGTTTCTAACAGAATGACCAGTCCAAATACCAGACTTTTAATAACATCAACAAACACTTTCAATTTTCTATTCCCTTATGTTAAAAAAGCCTCCCACTGTTGTAATCAGAGATGGCAGCATCTTCTGCCCCAGGACACAGAAACCACAAAGGGGTTGATTTCCTCAGTGTTTATTTTACGAGGGAAAAGGGGGAACTGGGGACATAGCTCAGTAGAGCAGCACTTGCCTGGAAAGCGCAAGTTCCTGAATTGGTTTTTGTTGTTGGTGGTGGCAGTTTATTTTTTTTGCGGGGCGGGGGGGGGGTTCTTTTTGAAGACAGGCTCTCGCTATACAGCTCAGGCTGGCTTTCAACTCAACTGGCTTTTCAAGTTTCACTTTGTAGCCCAGGCTGGCCTTGAACTCACAACGATCCTCCTTCCTCAGCCTCCTGAGTGCTGGGATTACAGGCATGAGCCACCACATCTGGCAAGGTCCTGAGTTTGATTACCAGTACCAAAAAAAACCATTTTTTTGAAAAAAGGCCCTGTCAGACAGCAGCGATCACCATGGTAAAAGCACGTGTCATTGGCCATGGTTCCTTCTGATATCTTTGACAACAATGTCTTCAAAGAAGAACAGAAAGGAAGGAGGGTATGACATGACCCTCAGGAGAAAAGCTATCACAAATAATCTTGTTCTTTTTAAAAGAGTTTGCCATGCTACGTATTTGGGAGCTTGTTTCATATGGTCTATTTATGTAAGCAATAACACTAAAATAGGCAATGCCTTAAAAATAATTCAGGCCGAGGTACTCCAAGAGAAGTATGCTAAAAATTGTTAAAACACCTTTAATGTCTATTTAGACAGTTGGTCCAGTTGAACCATAGATTTTTTTGCACACAGGTGCTGTTAGGTAGTGAGCCCCAGGGCCTTGCACATGCTGGGTAATTCCCCAGCACTGAGCTATACCTCTCCTTAGCCACAGACCTTATAGAAGCCAATGGAGAGCTTTGTTTTTGTTTTTGTTTTTCTCCGGTACCGGGAACCGAACTCACGACCTTGCACTTGCCAGGCAGGCGCTTTTGCTGCTGAGCTAAATCCCCAGCCCCAAATGGAGAGCTTTGTGAAGGCATCAACTTTTGAAATCTAAGAAACTGAGAGGGCAGTGATGTACGAGCTGGGTAGACAGAGGGGCTTCAATTAATCAGCTCTCTTGAGTCAAATACAGAAATGATTTATTGGCTGTTACCTGTCTCAGCCACATGCCAGAAACAAGGGATAAAAGCCATGGAGTTTTTAAATTAAAGATCACAAAGTTCAACTCCTTCAATTAAGAGACGAGGAAAATGAGGCTCAAATAAGTTGCTCTGCTACAGAGAAAGAGAGAGTTTGCACACAGTCATGCAACTGCTGAATGGAGAACTGGGTGAAAGCCTGATTTCTTGCCAGCCAACCCCGCATCCTACTGTACCCAACAACCGCAGCTCACACCCAGGAAGAAGGAAGGTTTCTGTGTCCTGGGACCACAATCAGGAGCTCTCTGTGAATCAGGAGGAAGCCCTCTGTTTCCCACTCACCGTGAGGGTTGCATTTGTGGTGATGAATTAGCCCACAGCACTTACGGCGACCATGAATGCTGACCTCTTTCTAAACAGTCATGAGAAGGCAGCCTCCTAAAAACCTCTGAAAAACTGCTTTGTGAACATAATTTGAAAGACTCTTTTGGAGCAGTACAAATAAAAGCAAGCTTTTTCCTCCCTGTCTTCCTAGGGGATTAGCATGGCTTGAATCACCCTGTGAGGAGATCTCTGCACTCACCATGGAACCAGGGAGCTATGGTGTCTGAGGTCTTCTCATAGCCTGCTCGAAAGGGAAGCTGCTCCTCTTTGAACCATTGGATGATGTCCTCCTGGGCAGAGCCAGACGCTGTCCTCGACACTCCCTGATTTCTGTGATATGTAAGACAGTTTGCAGATCAGAGTTAACTATATGTATATACACACACACACACACACACACACACACACACACACACACACATTATATACTCTCACCCCTCAGTATACTAGGCTCTGCATCCTTGGATTCAACAAACTCTAGAAAATATATGAAGGAAAAGAAGTGTGTTTGTAATGAACATGCACAGATTTTTTTCTTTACCATTTATTCCCTAAACACTATAACAACTACTTAGATAGCATTTACAATGAATTAGGCATTGTAAGTAATCTTGAGATGATTTAAAATATGCAGGAGCACTACACAAGTTAATACTGTTAATACTCTGTGCCACTGTAGATAAGGAATTTGAGACCCTTCATTTTGATACATTTGGGGATCCTGGAACTAATTCACAGCAGATATTGAGAGACCACTCTGTGTGTGTGTGTGTGTGTGTGTGTGTGTGTGTGTGTGTGTGAGAGAGAGAGAGAGAGAGAGACAGAGAGAGACAGAGAGAGACAGAGAGACAGAGACAGAGACAGTGACAGAGAGAGCTACAGACAGAGAGAGAGAGAAAACAAGAGTGAGAATGAGAGAGCACTATATGCATTCCAACATCTGCTTACATGGGTTGAGCTAATGGGAGGTCAGGCCCCCTACAAACCACCATCATACAACTCCTTAAGGCAGGGAGGAAAGAACATTAATCTGTCACTTGACTTCAAGACCTAAGTGGTTGGTCCTAGGTGCGAGCCACTGCTGTGTTAACACATAAGATTTAAATTCATTTTTAATAGGAATTAGAAGGTCCATTAACTCCCAATTAAAATGTAAGAATAGAACCATTAAAAAGTTGAAATATACCCCCAAAAGTATTTTCCTGCAGAGTATATAATTGCAAACAAAATAAATCACATGTGATAAGATAAATTTCTTCCATAGCGTTTGTTATTTGATTTTCTCCTCTTTCTCTGTTCCCACTGACCTTCCCAAATTGCTTTCTCTCCCACAGTTTGAAGAGGTTTGGTTCAGCTAAAAGACAGTCTCAGGAATATGAAGTTCAAGGAGGAAGAGTTCTTGAGGATTAGGAAGAAAAATTAAGCAACATAATCATTTTTAATAAATTCAGTAGCAGAACTCTAGATGTGGAATGTGAATGAATTTCCACTACAAAAATCAACGTTATGGTGTAGTAAACATATTTCCAAGTTCTACATAACAGCCCACTGAGCTGAATTCAAATCCAAAACAACAATGGTAAAATGGTTGACTTAGCAGTTGGAATTTCCTGAAATATAAGTTAACTTCAAGCTCTTTATGCTTTTTATAGTAGCACACACTACCATCAGTTACATGTGTCATGTATGCGAGACACATGTACATATCTGTGTGAATACACATGTATGTTTTATCTCTCATGATTTCCAGAGCACTTTGGAGAAAATATCCTATAACATTTGACTTCCCCAAGAAGTAGACACTGCATATGCATGAAATTTTATGATAAATATTCATAATATAGCTTCCAAATGAGATTCTTTTTCTCCATAAAATCCTTTGAGACCAAGCAAAACATCAAAGACACTGGAGGCCAGTGTCTGTCCACTCCTGGCTGGCTACTAGTTGACCTCTGTCATTGCAGTTTGTGGAGTCTGAGCCTAACCCCATCTCGTCTGACACACAAGGAACACTTGATGCAGCATTTTAAATTGGAAAAGATGAGCTGAGCATAGCTTATAAGAACTGCTCTTTTTTTATGGACCACTTCATTGCTGTCAGTCAAATACACTGTGTTCTAAAAATACTCTGGCAAAGGGACATATTTTCATGCTACCCTGGGAGACTCCAGGTAACAGTGAGGGAGCTATACAGACAGCCCTAAACCAGGCTCCGTGGCCAGCACACACATAGATGAGCCCATGTGGGACAGGAGGTCGGTACACCTGTGTGACCTGGGACTAAGGGGACATATCCTATCTTCTTGTTTTATCATCTACAAGGAAAAACTCATCCCTCAGACTGTCACTTTGTAGAACGTGGTCATTTAGAATTGGTGCCTACATCTCAAAGTGAAACCTTTCAGTAGAGTAAGTAGAAATAATTACAGTACAGGAAAAGGTCCACCTTCGTGTTTCCTCTAGGTCCTAATCCCTGTTAAAAAAGAAATGAGCTTAGAAAGAACCACCAGCTCCAAGTAAGGGAGATTTTTGCTTGTTTTTCATTTCACCACACACCTGACAAAGAAGTATTTTTTAGTTTCCACTTCAGAAGGCAAGGTTACGGAAATTCTACCTCGTTCAACCAATAACTGTTCTAAATATTTCCTTTCTAAATGTTAGGACTAGGAGTATAGTGCAGTAGAACATTTGCATAGCATGCATAAGGCCCTGGGTTCAATTCCATCTCAATAGAGAATTTTTTTTTTTTTTTTGGTACCAGGAATCAAACTCAGGACCTTGCACCTGCCAGGCAGGAGCTTGTGCCCCTGAGCTATATTCCCAGCTCCAGTACCTCCAAATAAACAAATTATCTAAAAATACTATAGTATCAGTCACCAGGGCAAAAGAACTTTCTCATCAGTAGACATGAACGAGAGGTGGTTTCTGCTACACTATCACTGTACTCTTCTTCAAAGGTTTTCCCCCAAAATTGTTTTCCTAATGCCCCCACAACCTAGGAGGTGAAGGTACCATGGTCAGCAAATACAGAATTTCCAAATTCTCAAAATCTGAACTTGTCAGTATATCCAGAACAAAGACAGCAATCACACATGGCCTTTTCAGCAGTGAGATGTGGTCCTAGTGATGTGACACTCGGCAAGTCCTTAAGCTCGTATTTGTTGTTTTACTAAGAGCATCTCAAGGATTTAAGAAATCCTCTTTGCCCCTCACCTGCTCACCTGCTGCCGCTCGGAGGGTATGGGGCACAGGAAGTCATCTAACTGGATGCTCACTGTCACCATACTCTTGGTGATAGAGCATTACTATTATTATTGCAGGTATTTCACAGTTAAGAGAAGGGTGAATGCCACATCGGGTCTCCCAGGAAGGGTCAGAGGGGAGGCTACAGACAGGAGCACCTGGCTGGTCCTGCACATCTCAGGGCACTTTGGTCTTTAACCAGCACATCTCAAGGCTTAGCACAAAGCCATCCTGTGGCTTCTTACCCGAGAGGCTTCTGCGGGCATCCCACTGGGGCGAGGAACTGGGGCTTGGGTGGAAGGGGAGGTCTTCTGGGCTTCTGTGGAACTCCGGTTTTCTGCAGCCCCTCGCCGCTTCTTCCTCGCTGGGACAGCCTCTTGTAGTCCTCTCGGGCTTGCTTAGCCAAGGAGCGCCTCTTCTCATCAGCTGCTTTTGACTTTCGCACTAGAACAACAACATAGATTGAGAAAGGCTTTCCTGGGCTGCAGAACGTGAGGAGATGCAGGGATGCACAAGAGGGCGCGAAAAGGCTCTGCAGAGCCATCATCTGCTTATGTTCACGAATAATCACTATCAGTGCCTGTTATCCAGATGCGAGAGCTCACCCAATAGTCACTGCAGAATTCCTCTTTTCATTTGGGAGTTGGATTTTTGAGAAGCAGAAAAAAAGGAAGAGGACAAAGGGCCAGAATTCTTTGCAGTTGGCAAGACTAAGGGATGAACCCCAGCCTGAGCAAGGATTTCAGTGGGCAGTGGCAAGGACCAGTAAGAGGCCAGGGTCGCATCCCTCACACATTCGCATTCAGGGTGCAACGTGCCCTGGGTCACTAGCAGACACCTGGCAGGCAGGACCACTCAGTGCACGTGGCCAGGCTCAGGGCAGAGAGTAGAGGGGCTTACTGTGAGCTGAACCAAATGTGAATTAGCCTGATGAGAAAAAGTAAAGGGATGCTTAATGTTAAGTATGTTCTAGATCGTTGTAGAGCATGTTGGTATGCATAAAGTTTACCACACGGCTGCCTTTTAGTATCACTCTGTCATACAGAGGGGCTTTGGGGTTATTTTAGCCACATAGCGCTAAAGACTAATTTAGAACAGAAAGTAATTTTTACTGAGTGTATTTATACTTCAGACATTATGGGTTAAATTGTGTTAAATTTGACTTCAAAGAGATGACAAAAATGCCCCCTGATACTGGGATTTCAGTGCACAGCACAAGGTAGCCACTGATTGGATCTTGCAAATATTTTTGTTTCACAAAAGATATTTTAAGGGCATTTGCTGTAATGAGACTGGAAACTAATTTAAGATTTTCGATATCCTACAAAGATTACCACTTCCGTTCTCTGGATTGACCTGCCTCAAGGTCAGTTTAGGCTTTTCTGTCCAGGATGCCCTAATCCTTTCTCAAACCTGCATCCTGGCACTCTGACGCATCCTGGGCTCAGCCTTCACGAGCACGGGCTTATTCCCCTATGGGCTTTATTTCTGGCAATTCCAGCTCAGGAAAGGGTCCTTGGGTCAAAGGTACTAGAGAAACGTAGGACATCCGCCTCTCATCCCTACGTTTTTCACCACACAGTTACATGTATCCAAACATCACACTATACCCTATAAGAACAATGGGGATATATGGGTATAGATTAGAAATGAAATGAAACTTTAAAGAGTGCATTCACTGCTAAAAATTTAGGGGGAAAAATTCAAACCACAATAACAAGAAGTAAAAATTCAAATATTTTTAAAAAGTTTTAATTCTTCTTAGTACATCTTTGCAGTATATAGTTACTACATTCCTCAGGAGGATACTACATTCCTCTTGATCCCTTTCCCACTTGAGAAAAATCTATCTCCCTACTTCCAATTATCTATTTTTTATTTTGCACTTTATTTATATATTGCTTTTCTTATACAAGAGAAGCCATGTGATACTTAGGCTTGTGTGTCTGATTTACTTCACTTAACATTATGGTTTTAAGATGCATCCATTTTCCTACAAATGACTCAAGTTTGGGCTGGGGAAACAGCTCAGTGTCATAGTGCCTGTCTGGCAAGTGCCAGGTCATGAGTTTGATTCCCTGTACCTACCACACACACACACACACACACACAC
Organism: Chinchilla lanigera; assembly: GCF_000276665.1. NCBI lineage: Eukaryota > Metazoa > Chordata > Mammalia > Rodentia > Chinchillidae > Chinchilla > Chinchilla lanigera. The sequence goes on along the minus strand of NW_004955403.1, from coordinate 43,150,025 downwards.
ACACACACACAAACACACCAGACTCAGATTCATATTTCTTTATGGGAGGGTAGTACTCCATGGTGTGTAAATACCACATTTTCTTCATCCATTCATCTATTTATGAATACAGGGGTTGCTTCCAAGATTTAGCTACTGTGAATTGTGCTGCTAGAAACAGGAGTATGCATGTATCACTGTAATATGATGTTTTTAACTCTTTCAGGAAGATACCTAGAAGGGGAATAGGTGGGACAACAGACTTTCTATTTTCAGTATTTTGAGAAATTTCCATACTGATTTCCACAGTGGTTGTGCCAGCTGGCACTCCCACCAACAGTGAAGTTTCTTTTCCATGCAATTTCTCCAGCATTTGTTATTGCTTGATTTCTTGAAGAAAGCCATTCTTTCTGGAGTGAGATGGAATCTCAGTGTTGTTTTAATTTACATTTCTCAAATGACCAGCAATGTTGAAAATGTTTTCATGTAATTATTGATCATTGAATCAATAATCTTAAATCCCACTTCTTCAAGAAAACTAATGTTAACATATTAATAACCTTTCAGTTCTTTTCCTTTATAATTTAGGTTTTTAAAAAGTGATTTTCATGCTACTTTATAGTTTTGCTTCTCCAACCTAAAGAGATAAAAATATATGCTAAAGTCATGGAAAACTCTTCCATAGCATGCTTTGCAGAGCTAGATACCATTCCATCACCTAGATACATCATCATTCTTAAAGATGAATTGAGAATCCTTCTGGTAATCAAAAGGAGCTCCTACGCATTTGCGTAATCACTTGGTAAGAACATTCGAGCACAATTCAGTGTTAAGACATCTCTTGATGCTTCACTTTCAGCGCTTCTTAGATTGATCATTTTATTGTGTAAAGATTCAGCTGAGAGGCTCAAAGATGCTACTGAGGCCCCTGGGTACTCACAAGATGCCTGCCACTCCGAATCTTCTTTCCAGCTCTTATAAATCTGCTTGGTTTTCTCGTCATCTATTTGTTTTATTTCTTCATCTTGTTTTGTCTTCACAGATTCTTTGTTCTGTTTTTAAAAAATATAAACGAGCATTGGTAAGCAAATCCAATAGTTTCCTGCGAGGACAAGGTTGCCAGGCAAACCCGACTCCTACTGAACTGTGAGCCACGGAAGAGGCAGATGCTGTCAGCAATACAGGAAGCTGGTATTGTTGCTACCTGTCTGCATCCCTCCGGGGACCTCACTGAGCCTCTGGCAGGCTGTTTCCCCACGAGTAAAACAAGGAAGAATATTTGGTAGAGATACAACGAGGGCTGAATTTTAGAAAGTGCCAAGTACAATGGATAACACACAGTGAGAATGCAATGAATAGGCCCTTCCCTCGGGCACAGCACTTAACTGTTCCAAATATCCTTCCCCGAAGTACACACCGTTTCACAGCACCTGTGTAAACTGCACTCCGCAGTGGCTGACAGGTTCCCAGAGCCTTCCCAGAGCACAGCCCAGAGCACATTCCCAGAGCCATCCCAGCCTGCTCTCCACATGCTCTGGAATCATGTGTCCCAAAATGTCGCTTAACATACAGTCTTACAGGGTTCAAAATGGAGTATGTTTTGTTCAAACCCAACCAGAAAAATATTTTTAAGTGACCTTTGAAGAGGAGAAATACAGAGTAGTACATGTGAGTGTTCCTTTACAAAGGGAATTCTTTCTTTTAACTGTGGGAAAATACATATAACAAAACTTACGGGGCTGGGGATTTAGCTCAAGCGCAAGGTTGTGAGTTCGGTTCCTGGTACCGGAGAAAAACCAAAAAAAAAAAAAAAAAAAAAAAACAAAACAAAAAACAAAACTTACTATTTTTACCTTTTCTAAGTACACTGTTCTGTGGCATTAACAATCAAGGGAATTCACTTCATACTAAAGAGAAATGAACGCACCAAATTGCTTACACCTAAAAAGTCCTTTCTAAAAAATCTGGATACAGCCTTCTGAGCATTCATAACAAAACAGATTTTACAACTTGGTGAATCAATACAAGCCTTGGTTAGCTAATAAAGCAGGCTGAGGGGGTCAGCAAAGCCTGACCTTGTGTCCTTCTCCTTCACAAGGGATAGGATATTTTTCCCTGTATTTTCCTACAGAAAGATAAAGGCTTCCTTGCTGTGAAATTATTTCACCATAACTAAAATCTCAACCTTGATGCTGTAAAACGTGTGTTTGATCCCCATGGGAAGTTGTAAATCACAGTGAATGCAGTGGTAATTTATAGATTTGTACTTCAGGTGTAACTAAACTTCTGTATATCTTCTATATTTTTCTTATGTAGTTTTCCTACCTAGAGCCAACCTCGTTGTTTGCATGTTAAAAACCAGAGATCGGCTTTCAGTGTTCGAAATGACTCTTAAAAGTTGCTGTTGCTCATGGAAGCTGTTTGTGTACCTGAAATACATAAAAGTGCTGCTAGTGATTTCCAAGCTTAAACAGAAAAGAACTTAGAAGCGAAGCTCTGTTCATCTCCCAGATGCATAGGTATTTATTTTTAAGGTTCTAGGAAGCAGAGTTATAACCTCAAAGTAGGACTGTCATGGATATTGGGGCTGAGGATAAGGAGGAAGTTTAAAAAGTGAGAAGGATGGAAGAGGAAGAGTAAGTGAACAGTACTCAGGTAGTGCGTGGTCGAGTGGCGCTGCTCAGATGTTGGGAGGCTGCGCTTAGTAAATCTGCTCCTTTTTAATCTGCAGCATAATTACAGGTCGCGGTGGGGAAGGAGACAAAATTAATGAGCTCCACAGAGTAACAGCAGATGAGATCTGGCACTGACCTTTCTCGTTATTCAATCTCTAGAGCAGGAAGCTCTGTGTCATTACCTTGGCTCTAGAGAAGCTTGGGAAGGGATCTGCTTCTTCATTCTCTCCAATCATCAGGCGCTCCCTAGCAACGCCAAGCCAGCTCCGGCCTCAGTGCCTTTACCCCTGCTGCTCCTTTTGCCAGAAGCGTCCTTTCCCGGATACCCATGTTACATCCTCCCTGGGTTCTTCCCTCTCTCCTCCAGTGTCATCTGCTCAGACAGCCCTCTGGGACCCCCTCTCTAAAGCACCCTCTCCCACCCTGCGACTGTCCTCGGTCCCTGTATCCTGCTTTGGTTTCGCCAACTGTACTTAGGATCAAGTGACTCCATAGATTTAATACTTGTTTCTCCCACTCAGAAAATAAGTTTCCTGTGGAAAGAAATTTTATCTAAGTTGTTCATAAAATGTGTCTCCAGTGTCCACATCAGTGCTTCGTACAAATAGACACTCAATACACATTTGTTGAGTGAGTACATGGATTAGCTTTCTCAACTGTTGTCATTTAAGATAATATAATGTAACCCGGGCAGTGCTACCGACAATTTCCTTTGTATCTTTTATTGCTGTTGTTTTAGAAAAGGTACGTACATACAAGACTGATCAAACAAGTAATCATTAACTGTTCCTATTTGTTTTCTTGAGAAACCACTTTGAAGATATCAATAAGTAACACAACAACCATTGTTAATTTCCTACAACTTTGTCTGTAATTCTGTTTTGTTTGTATTGTTCTTATGCTATTTTGTAAATGGATTTCTGTTTGTTAATATGTTTTCCTTCTTTTATTTCTTAAAATATAAAAAAAGAAAAGGTACTTACGGTTATCAGTACGTATAAGGGACTGGTTCAAGGACCCTTGCAAATATCATAATCTCTGTATACTCAGGTCCCTTTGTAAATGAACATCCTCCCTTATACTCTAACTCATCTTTTATAACACCTAATATAATGTAAATGGTATAAGTATTTATTATATATTTTTTGAGATAGGGGCTCCCTAAGTCACTAAGTTGCCAAGCTGAGCTTTAACTTGCATTCTCCTGCCTCAGCCTCCTAGAATGCTGAGATTACAGCCCTGAGCCACCATACCCAATTTATTAAAGTGTTTTCTTTAGGAAATAATGACCCCCCAAAAGCCTGTAGATGCTCGGTACAGATGCAGTATTGTTTTCAAACACTTTTGATCTGTGATTGGTTGAATTCCCAAATGTGGAACTCAAGGATAGAGTGCTCACTGTTATGCGTATAGGGAACAGAATTCCAAAATTTCACCATAATTTCTTGAAATCTCAAAGCTGCAATCTACCCCAATTTACACACATCCCTGTAGAAAAATCAGAGAATGCACAGGACTGGGTGGGTTGGGGTGGGCCCCTCCATAGCCCAGTCTCAGGCCTGGGGCCATTCAGAACCTCCTCCTCCTGCTTTTTCAGATGTTCTGTGGGTCAAATCCAACTGTAGTTTAAGTGCAAGTCTACATCTCATTTGCTTTGAGCAGTGTATGATCTGATAACAACAAAGCAAGGCAGGGAAGGGTTGGTCTGGAGGGAAAACATCCTATCTGGATGGACAGGGGAGTGACGGAGTGCCTGCAGGAGCTCTGGCTTGGTGGACATGGACAGCATAGAATCTGCTCCTTCAAGGTGCCGGTTCACAGAAACACAAGCAACTCTACTGGAGAGTGCCATTTGTCACTCTGAGATCAGTCTTCCCTCCACATCTGCAGGATCCCAGGATATCCTCCCTGCCTTGGCTCTCCAAAGAGGAGTTCGGCAGCTACATCCTGCCATTTGTTCTTTCCATGACATCCAAGAAGTTCCCAATTCAGATAAATGGGTAAAGGTGAATAGCTGCATTTGCAGTTTTTAAGACAGATTTCACATTCTGCTGCTTCATTTCATTTCTGCATGAGACTAATTAACTAATTTGTGACACATTAGTGGAAATGGCTGTGCATTTAGCCCCCTGAAGACAGAATGTAAGTCTTTTACCTGGTGAACGCCATATGCCTTCATACGACTGACGGAATCTGCCAACATTTGTTGAACGTTTCTTGACATACTGGAGGGTGACTATAAGTTAAATGAAACACATTTTTGTAGTGCTTAGAGCTGTGATGCAATTTCAGAAGCTAATCTGTCAATGCTTCCCTAGTTTCTATATTCTCTATCGCTGTCCACCATCCTCGGAGATATAGTCACCCCAAATTTCCCTTCCTAATGGCACCTGAACTTCTGAACCAGATCTGACCTGAGCATCAGGTCCATGAAGCCTCAGCATCCTCATTTAGGGAAGGCACAGAAATGAAGCACTGCTGGCAAGCCAGGAGCCAAGAGTTTGGTGGGTCTTACTCTTATCTGGCCGTGAGGGCCTTGCAATGACTTCTAGACACCAACATTACTCCCTAATTTAAATTCCCTTCTTGCTTGACATCTGCATCCCCTGTGTTTGCTCAAACAAGACAAATGCTTTAATCTCCAGCATTTAGCTACATAACACTGGGCATCCCTCCAGGCCTGGAGATATTCCTGGGGCACCCACTCGGTACCTGGGAGCCCTGCTTGGGTCACACCTCTCCTCTATCTCTGCCCTTGTTATAGGTTTATACTGCTCCAGGTGGATTTCCCACAGGGGAACTTCCCAGATCCACTTTCTAGATTGTTTAGTGTCATTCCTCCCTGGCATGCACTGGCCTTTCTGGCATTGTGACCAAGCTGGCAGGATCACAACAGATACCTCTTAAGACCTACTCAGTTACAAGCTCCTGTCCTTCGCCTGAGCACTAGGCAGAGTAAGTTCAGCCTAGGTAGCCATGCACCCTGTGACAGTCCTACGTAGCCAACCACAACCCGCATCACCATGACTTATATGCCTTGTGCCTGAGGCTTTTTCTTGAATTTTGGCACAGATCAGAAATTGGTAACACATTTTCAGCAGAAGGTGAGTACCAATATTCAGTGAGGAGCCCCACATCAGGTGGTGTGAGGTGCCTACTATGCCATGTGAAAACCAGTGTGGCAGTAATGCCCCTTTCATAGCAGCTGGGCACATGGCTACCCAGCAGTACTGCTGCCCCAGCAGTGAGGGGTGCCCAAGGGAATAAGTTATCTCAGCACAATGCAGGTGATAACTGAATTTGCTATTTCTAGTCAGGCGCTTAAAACCTCTTTCACACACTCCTCCCAACTCTTTCTCCCTGAAATGGTGACAGTGGCCACCAAGGATCTTGGGGTCACAAAAAACTGGAAGCCATGCACGATTGTGTGGAGCTGATCCCTCCTGAGCCAGAACACCCTGCCTGCACTGTCATAAGAGAAAAAGTAACTTATATTGTGCTTTGTCCATTACACAAAATGGGTCCGTTTGTTTCAAAAGTTTACCTGATGAACTTGTCCACAATAAATGCTAGTGGCACGTTCTGTGCTCTCTTCTTAGCTATTTTTACTCATCACAGGTGGTCCAGTTAATGTTGCTTTAATGAGTGATTACCATCACTAAAGACTTACTATTGCCAAGTGCTGTATGACTGCGTCAGTATTTTTAGTTCAGACAACATTTCCGATGGATGGGCAACAAAATGCCCAATTTTCTGATGAAGAAACTGAGACTCAGAGGTATTGTGTAGTCTGCTCAGGACCACACAGGTGCCTTGTGCCAAAGTTTGCGGTTTTTCCACTTTGTTGACATTGTAGTGATAAGAAAATGAGGTATGGATCAAAAGTTTCCTTATGCTTATTACTTTGCAAAGCAGTAAGTCCAGAGGTTTCCCAATCACTATCTTCCATTTCCTCTCCACTTCTTTTCTCATTATAATATTGTGAAAGGATGCTTAGCTGCTTTTCATCTAACATAGAACAGTACCTTAACCAGTTCCTTTATCAACAAGCTAAAAATGTTCCAGTGGGTTTTGTACAAGTCTGTGCAAAATCCAAGATAACTGAAAATCTTTGAAGGCATTTCTAAAGTAAGGACTATAAGCTATGAAAACAGACTCTTTCTCCTTTCCTCACTGCTCTAAGGCCCATGGAGATGGCTACAAAGACTACCAGTCTCTTACAGGTTCACAACTAGGAGGCAGGTAAATATCCTCCCTTGACACCGCCTCACATTTTGTAGATAAGAGCTCCAAATACGCTAGCTGTACTCAGAATCTGAAGAACCTGGAACTGTTGCTACAGTCTGAATCCCAAATGTCCCCCAAGGCCCATGTCACTACCAGGAGTTAGAAGTAAGGTATAGTGAGAGGTCTTTAGGTCGCGAGGAGCATGCTCTTGAAAGGGAACTGTCAGGTCCCAGTCTCTTCCTCTGTGTCTCTTCTGCCTCCTGGCCAGGAGTTGAGTGGCCTTGCACTGCCATGTGCTGACACCATGGTGCCCTGCCTTACCACAGGCCCAAAACAATGGAGCCATCACTGGAAGACTGAAATCTCCAAATCTGTGAGCCAAAATAAACCTTTTCTCTAGGTAGACTGACTGTCTCAGGGTCCTGCGGTGGTGGAAAGCTGACTAGCACGCCTATGTAACAAGCAGAGTCTGGCACCAAGATTTGGTCAGCAGCATCTTCACTGTGCTCAGCCTCTGAGCTCTAAACAGGCTCTTGGTTGTTTGCTGAATTAGCACCAGGGTAACCGGCATCTGACAGGGATCTTCTGAGCCATGTATTCAAAAGTATTTTCTATTTTGTCAAACATTACCGCCATCTTGTCTCTCACCAAATAATGTCAACTTCATGGGCACAGCACTTAAACGTACTGCACCAGTTGCTCTGTTCCTCAGAACTATTCCTTCAGCTGAATGACTCATCTCATGTACACATGCAACATTTTTTGCACCATTGACTTTTAAAAACTTACCTTAAATTTTTTTATTATCATCATGTGCCTTTTCTTACTAGCCTTTGCAACAGGTTCACTGCTTTGGCATTCATCATCTATTTTGAGGTTATTAATATTCTTACAACAACTCCAAACTAAAGCACAAGTGTGTGCCAGACAGTGTGAATGGAAAGACTTGATGCCCAGAATTGAAGTGATCACTGTGGCCATCAGCACTTTGTACGTGTGCTGGGCAAGGATGTCATGCATTCTTTGTCTGAGGTTTTAGGTTCTGTTTGCAGCGCACCGAAGCTCACCAGCTGATTCTTCAGAAGAGTTTTAGCATAGAATTGCTAAGCATAGCAACCACCCCAGAGGTCAGTGCTTCTACTCAAAAACTTCAATATGTTAGAGTATTCTATAAAACAGAAAATATTCACATAGACCAAGAATAACATTTATAAATGTTCTGCTCTGCAAGGTGACCCAAGATTCCCATTATTCTCAAGTATTAAAATAATATGAAGAATTTAAGACTTGCACAAAGCAGGTTCATTCAGATCCACTTTCATGTCCTACAAGTCCAGGAAATGCAGCAAGTACAGTGTAACATGCTGAAAGTAGTATGATCCAAAGGAAATTCCCTGTAGTAAGACACATACAGCTTAATAGGCACAAAAGTGGTGAATTATGTTGCCAAGAACAGAGGGAAACCTACTCAGAAAGATCACTGCCACTCGAAGTATTTCCAAATGAAGGGTGAAGAGGCTTCTCAGAGAAGATACCAAGTCCTCTCTGAAGCATCCATGATGGTCTTTTTCAGGGACTGTACCCCATCGTTATTCTCACACAGAAAGAAAGCTACCTGTTTAATTTCAGCTTACAAAGTGCTTTCAAGTCAAATGCATCACTTGACCTTCCTATCAGGTATCAGAGTAAGTAAGGTGACCTGTTAATAGGAAGGAGAAGAGGGACTTGAACCCATGTCCTCTGTGCATCTATGGCTTGCTCCTTTCACAGGGCTCCCAGACAGAGCCTGTGTATGCTCTTACCTACGTTGGCCTCTACTGTCTTTGTCCATCTGTTGAATTAGAGATTTTGGCACCTGCTGAAACTCTAGGGGAAGGGTTAAGGAAATCTTATCTTCTTCATATCTGCTTTATTTAAAAAATACCATATGAATATTTATGCAAAAGCTCCCCAAAGTAAAGCAAGAAAGTGAATGCTAATAACATCAGAAGTGGACTTCCGTCAGACTCCAAGTCAGAATGAAGACCCTGACTAGATCTGGGAATGTATCCCACCCTGATTGGCCAAAGGGTAGTATCTTTAAAATACAGTTAATCTCTGAGGGATACGACTTAAAATGTGCATAAGCAAATGGATTACAAACAGATGCTGCTGACATCAGTATCGCACGGTTACAAATTATTTCTCCAGAGAACAGGCGTCATATGAGGTCTATTCTAATTATTCATTCTGGCTCTTAATAGTCACCGTGCTTAAAAGCAGAGGTATGCAGTCAGACGAATGCCAAATGCCTGTAATTCATACTAAATCAGAAAATTCCAATGAACAGAAGTCTTTAAGCATTTAATGTTTGTGCTAAAGATGAAAATGGTGAGTTAACAGGAAAAAATCAAGGGTTCATTTTTGAAGGGACAACACTAAGTATTTACTCAGCTCATCTCTTATGCCTCGGAGAGCCATGACACTTCTCAGCGGGATGATGGTTAGAAGAGTAACCTCCACGAGGGCAAATACCAAGCCAGCTTGGCTCACTGCCGTCTGGATCACCAGCAGACACAACAGGGAGCCGCACTTAGTAGGGCCTCATACACCCTTGGCAAATGCATGAACATGCTCGCTGTCATTAAAAGATACACAGTCTAGTTTACTATTCATCAAAATAGTCTGTATTCAAGTATTCTGGACATCAGTGGTCTATATCTCACTCATTTTGCTAACCGGGTTGCTGAAATGATCAGATCATCCTCTTCCAAACCATTTTTAGTAAAAAGAGAATTTCCCCAAGATGACTAAAACACTAACAAACTGTGAACACACCAAGACTTAGCTTTTGCTTCCACAATAACAGGACAGAAACAAGGACAACACTGTGTTTTGATGAAGTTACAAACAGTGACTGGAGGGGAGGAAGATTTTTCTAAGGCCAATAGACCAACAAGATGAAAAGTGGGACAATCAATTTAAATTTTATTACTAAAATTACGATGTATGTTCCCTGTGGCGTGATTATACTGAAACATGAATCAGGACAATAGAGACCTGAGGAAATCTTTCCCCTTTTCTTTCATATTACTCCTATGAAAACCCAGGACAGAGACTACTGAATGTTTTCACTTAAAAGTACGGCAAACTCTGTCTGAGTAAGATGGCACATGCCTGTGAACCCTACACTCTGAGAGGCTGAGGCAGGAGGATAGCAAGTTCAAGCTCACGCTGGGCAACTTGGTGACTTAGCAAGGCCCTGTCCCAAGACTTAAAGAAGGAAGAGAAGGGGAACGAAAATGTAGCTTGGTGCAAAGGTCCTGGGTTCAATCCTTAGTAACACACACACACACACCCACACACCAAACTCTAACACGATGTATGACTCAAAACATACCTTTAATAACATCGTCTTTACATCTGAGTTCATTTTGAATGTTTAGAGTATGAAATTGTCATACTAGATGAACATAAGTTCACCTCTATTGCATTTCCCTCTAGACCCAGGGTCAATATGCAAGCAACAGACTTAAGCAGCAGAAAATGCCATGATACAGGGCTGGGAAGTGCTGCTGGGGAAAAGCACTTCAGATATGAAAGAATTTCCAGGGTCACACTTAACAGTGTCATCCATGAAAAAGAAAAAGAAGACAAGCAAAGGAGATCAGTGCATTGTTAAATATAAAGTGTAAGTATAAAGTAATAAAGGACTGCTGAGAGAATATTCTGTTGTAAAATCCTTACTAATTCAAGAAAACTTGGTGCAATGGGACATAAGGTTGTAGCTATAAATAGTAATAGAAAATAATTTCGTATCATACATAATGTTATAAAATGTGGCTTTCATGTATATTGTTTCATCTGATTCTCACGTTGCCCTAATAATATGTAGGTACTGTAACCTCCAGTTTAACTGCAAGGAGTTACATGACTGGGCTCTAAGTGCTGACACTGACCTCAAGTCTCCTGACTCAGGATACCTCATTTTTCTTCCTAGTATACTACTGCTAAGGAGTTGCGCAGTGACTCATCGCAAATATCACTTGCTACACAAGTGACAGTTGTAGGTTAGGAAGATGGTAACAAAAGAAAGGTGAGCTGTCAGCTTTGTAATGCACAACTCTCCTGGCTAGAAATCGGTTTTCTCTTTTCTAACTGAGTGTGTTCAGCTTTTTATTTAAGATACCATTTTTGTTTATGTTTAAATCACAACTGCATGAATGACTTCAGGGCTAGCATTCTGTGACACTACTTTATATAAAATTTCATCCTGCAAACTACTATGACATTCTGTGAGTCACACTGAAAGTACTTGGGGGCTTGTATAAGTCTCTGATTGTGGGTCCATTCTCAACTCAGTATAATAAGCATAATTTTTCCCTATCTGTGTCTTTCTACCTGATATACCCAATACCTTATCTCTGGCAAAAATAATATTGAAATGCTTCCTTCCTATGTACTAGAGATGGGTATATATCATGGAAACCAGTTACTGACTAGGAGTAGGTTGCCCCTCTTCTTTCTTTGCATACAATTCAATTCTCAACATTCTAGCTTGCATTTCAGAAATGGATTTTCTCATTGTGTTCTCTCTGGGGCTCATTATAAGTGTGCACCTGACCTACCATGGCAATGTGGCCATCTGCAGACTGGATCCAGGCCACACCACGATGGATCCACCAGCTCCAGGTCCAGGTGTCTATGCTGAGGTGGAGGTGTAGGCATCTCAACTCCACCTTCTCCCCAAGCTTCAGTGCTCATTGCTCACTTTGTACAGTTTTTTTTCTTTCTTTTATCTGTTTATTTTTTACCCTTTAGAGAAAGCCCAAGCTATGTGCAACCCTATAAACTTTTACTGTTGTGTGACAGCACTTTGAGGTGAGTTAGTAACCAAAAAACAACTCAACATACTCATTTCTGTTCTTTCAAAGAAGTCATCCGATCTTAGAAGTTCACTTTTGAATCACTTCTTTATAAAAGCAAACAACTAAAATCCAGCATCCAGAAAGTGCTGGTTAATTGGTTGGGAGGAGAGGTGTGGAAGAAGGCAAACCTAAGTGGGAGATTTTTGTTATGTCTTAAAATTATTCTACAGGTGGCTCCTGAACCACTATCTACATATAAGAATATGCTGTTTGAGTTACTATAACACCCAAAAATATAACTAAAACCCACCCCAGCTCCTGTGTCACATTTACATTTGCAGTGTACATTTTGTTATCACTTCTTGTCATTGTGAAATGACAGATTTAAGGTATCAGACCCATGGGGAAGTGTGGAAAGTGCACACACATGTGCATGTGTGTGCATGCAATGTGTGTGTTGTGTATGTGTTCCTGAGTGTGTTTGTGGGGAGGAGCATTGCAGGGGGTGCAGGGAAAAAGGTCTCCTCTTTAACTCCATTTGGTGAAAGAAGATGTGACTACAAAGATTCTTGCTTGGGGCTTTTTAAATTTGCTAGCTGCAAGGTCTTTCTAAAAATATTTTATTGTGATGGTTTGAATTCCAGGTGTTTGTGTTCTTTTTTAATCTCTTATTTGGTTGGGTGGCTGACTCCGAAGGCTATTTCTATAAGAATAGTGGAATAATTCTCTGCAGATAAAATCTAAAAATGAGCAGATATACTTTTATTCAAGGTCCCCTTCAGGAGCAAGGACAGTTGATCCACCGATTAATGAGCTCCCAGCCTGTAAATTACACATAAGCAGAGAAACACAAATGGTCTTATCTCTGAGCTGGCATATACTGCCATTCTCCCAGCCACACTGGGCCCTGCTCCGTTCCCTCCTGGGTTCTCCTGCTGCCTACACTGACGGTCCCTCAAGGCTGCAGGTGCTGCCAGTGCTCCTAATTCCCTGCCCAACTCCCCCAGAGGGGATGAGACTGTTCCCTCCTTCACCTGTCATCTTCTCTGCATCCCATTAGCTCCCCATCACACTTGTCTGGGAATGGATTCTGCTCCCCAACCCGCATGGCTCCGAACCTGGCTGATGACAGCCAAATCTTAAGACTGACCATCCCCTCCAGCTCAGCGACACGTTTCCAGGAACAGTGAGTGCGCCTTGTGGTCCGCCCAGAACTACAGCACTATCACTGCGTATGCACCACAGCATCGTGTGGAGGTTCCTTAGCTGTGCGTCCCTGGCAAAGACAAGGACAACACAAGTATTTCATAGAAGACCACAGCTTTGTAGAGGAAAAGCCCATATATCAGTTCTAATCTGGGTATTATTTCAGCCTCCTCTTTCTTAGGGTGGACAAACCAGCCAGGCTCCCCTTTGCCTCCTACTCATCATCTGAGAAATGAGATGAACCAAGGTTTTTAGGGGACAATATGCCCAAGACACAGAGTGGCTCAGACGTACAGAAACTGCCATTCCCACCAGGCTAGATGTCCTCTACCGCTATGTGAACAGCACACCTTCTGAGCGTCTAGCACTTAACTGGTCAGTCTTAGCTTTGGATGCTTGTTTGGTAAAATAAAAATTTTACATTGAAAAAACAAAAATTCTTTGGTGATAGTGGGGACTGACTGCTGAGCGCTGCCCCCTACTCCCTCCCTCAAAGTCTTACTATGATCCCCAGGCTGGTCTCAAACTTGCAATTCTTCTGCCTCAGTTTCCCAAGCAGCTGGAACTACAGGCATGTGCTACTGCATGTGGCTTAAATATCCACTTCTCAAAAATATTTTGTAGCAATTATCATGAATGTATTGAAAGATGCTCTGCTGCTGGACCTCAAATTTTCTCAACCTCTTAGGAAGGGGTCCAATAACTGGCCAGGACTCCTGATTTGCCTCTTGTGGGTGCCAGGGTGAAGCAGAAATGCTCCACTCCCAGCTTGGAAAATCTTTCCCTGTTCTGAAGGGGCCACCTTGAATGGAACCATTGTCTAATGTAGCTGTAGCTCAAATTACACAGTTATAAAATAATTCAAAAGCAAACCTGCAGATTGGCTGTTTAATATTCTAGCTAAATTTTCAGGAACTGTTTCAGGGAGGGAAGGGTGTGGCTCTCTACATTTTTGAGAAGTGAAAGAGTAGCTACTTTCCAGGTGGACCAAAAGACAAGTTTTTGAGTAGCGGGTAAGAAGGAGGACTGTAGTGGAAAGGAGCTCCACACAGGATCATCTCGTGACTACTAAACACACCAGTTTGTGCTACATTCACAGAACTGATACTGAGTTAACCTTGACCTTGCACATCACATCCCTGCCCAACTGCTTGACTATGAAAGTTCAGACCATATGGTGTGGTTTATCAATGGAAACTGTATAAAACCCCATGGAACAGCCAGCAGTGACATGAGAAAACATTAGATTCTCTTCAGATCATGCAAGCATGGGAGTTGGTTTAGGACATAAATGTCTGGTGCTAGAAGGAAGCTTGTGAGGAATCATCAGAGCAGGAAGATTCCATTTGTGTGGGTAACTCAAGAAGTATAGTAGGACTTTCTGGAACAGTCTACCAACAAGGATACGTGTGAGGATTTGTCCTGGCTCATCCAGCAAGAGTGCTGCAATCAATTAGTGATGTCTGCTCCAAGTACAGGCACAGGAAGTTTCATACTTGGGCTCTGTGACTGCCACACAGTGCAAAATCTCACTTTGTAGATGAGGAAAACAAACTCCTGCAGAAACAGAGGAAGAAAATCTGGCCCCTCTCACTACATCTAATCATCATACTTGTTTTCATTACATTACCTAAGCTCAGAAACAACCTTTTATTGATAGTCCTGCGATACAAAATCTCTGAAAATGTATTACTCAGAGAGAAGAGAAAACCTGACTTGAACTAACACAAGGCTATTCATAATATTTATAATGTTTCATTACAGTGTGCTGTCTGAACTGTGCTGGCGTGGTATATAATATATAGTGTGTAGTATTTCTTTCACAGAACCTTAAATGATCTGAAACATGAAACACATCTTGGCCTAGATGTTTTAGATAGTGATGGCATGTCTGCACTGCTGGACATCTCCTAAAGGGGTTATAGGCAGAATGACCCTCCCTCCTCAAAATCTATACTCATACTCATAACCTATGAGTCTATTTATGTTACATGGCCAAAGAAAATTTGCAGATGTTAATTACAAATCACAGACATTACAGCAGGGGTAGTATCCTGGCTTATCCCACACGGTGATCTATTCACGCCACCCCTTAGAAGCAGAGAACCTTCTCCAGCAGCTGGTGGGGGGATGGGAAGTCACAGAGATTCTAGGAAAGAGATTGACTTGATCCACCCTTGCTGGTGGGGACCACATGGAAAAGAAAAGAAGGAATGCAGACGCTTCCCGGAGCAAGGAGAGAGCCAGGAAGCAGGGCAGTCAGCTGGCTCATCTGACCAGCAATCTGAATAAGCCCAGGAGCCGATTCCTCTCCAAGGCCTCCAGATAAGAGCGTTTTATGGCTTGATTTCAGCCTTATGAGACCTAAACAGAGAACCCAGCCATGTCGTACCAGACTTCTGACCTGAAGAGATCTGAGGTGATAAATGGCTTAACTATTTGAAGCCACCAAATATGGTTATTCATTATGACAACAATCCACATCTAACACATGAGACAAGCCTGCTTCCACTTCGGGAATGTAACCTCTCGCCATCCACTAAATTCCTGTGCTGGAGCCAATATATGCGATGGAGCTGGGCTATTCTCCCTGTATCCCCACATATAGAAGGCTCTGCACCTCTTCCCCCTGATGTTCTCTGCCCTGGGATTGTAGACTCCTTTCCCCTGGGTCTCTATACTTTGTTAACATGACCACTTCTCTCCATCTCCACCTTCCCCAAACCAGTGGGTCCCTCCCCACCTGGAACCAGATTAAACCTTGTCTCATTCTGTGCCTCTCACTGCTTCTCTTCTCCCCAGTGGGATTAAGACTCCCGAAGGAGGACCTCGTCTCTTGTCTCCCTTGTGACTCCATAACATCCAGCATCACACATGGAACCCTGCATGACCACTCCTCAGAGAATCAGGGATTTTGTCAAACCAGCCCCATGGGGCAAGACAGTGAGGTGTGCAGTCCTGGGAAGACTAGCATGCAGGGGCCAGGGGCCAGTCTTTCTAGTTAAAGTAGCCAACTCCTCTGATTTGTACTGAGATTTGCAATTTTCAAAGCATTTCTAAATACATTATCTCATGTGGTATTTTTTTTTTACCCCCAAACCCATGAGATAAATGGTAGGTAGGGTTTTTTTTACCCCCAAACCCATGAGATAAATGGCAGGTAGGGTTTTTTGTTTGTTGTTTATTTTATTTTGTTTAGTTTGTTTTCATTTTGTGGTAGTGGGGATTGAACCCACAGGGGCTTTGCAATGAGCTACAGGTCCAGCCTCTTTTTACAATTTTTTTTCAAGACAGGGTCTCACTAGGCTGCTAAGTTGTGCAGGGTGGGCGCGAACTTGCAATCCATCTAAGGCAGGTATTTTCCTACAGATAAAAACCGGTGCTGGAAAAGGTGATGAGACTCACCTCCCACCCCCTAAATGACCCTGCTGCTGGCGCTGAAGCTTTCACTCCTGCATCCTGATGATGAGAAGCCTCCATGGAAGAGAATCAGAGGGCAACAGCTGTGGCCCTAGGAAAGCACTACCTGTGTGAATCAGACTGGTCCAGGTCTCAGGCAGTGAGGTTTAATCCTGCCTATTTCCCACTGCTGCCTCACCACCTCCTCTTGCTCTTTCTCCCACATTTCTTGTTGAGATATTTCCCTTTAATCTAAAGCTAAGACTATCTAGGTTTACAGCATTCCTGCCTACAGCGGGAATGAAAGGCCCAAACGAATCCTGACCCCAGCAGGGTGACTATGCAGGTACAGATGCTACACTTTCCCTGGGTAGAGAAGGACAGGGATCTGAAGCAAGTGGCCTCCAGCTCCATCTCTAGGCTGTGTTTTCACAGACCATTGTCCTAGACTCTGCTCTTGGAGAACAAAAACATCTGTCTCACTCTTTCATTGGTGCTGTGAGGCTGAAGTGAGACAGTGAATGTAAGTCTTTAGGGAACTGTACAGGGCCACACATGCAAAATGCCAAGTACCACTGTCCCCGCCATGATCAGCACCGAGGCAAATCTGCCTGTTTCACCAACTGATGTGTCTGGCTTCTGGCTATGCTCTCTTGCTTGCTTGCTTGCTTTCCCACCTTCTTTTTTCTTTCTTTCTTTTTTCCTTTTGTGGTTCAGATATTGAATGCAGGGAGTGCTGGGCTACTGAATCCCAGCCCTACTCATTCATGTGTTGAAACAGGTCCTCACTCTGTTGCCCAGGTTGACCTTGAACTTTCAATCCCCTTGTCTTAGCCTCCTGAGTAGCTGGGACTACCAGCATGTGCTACTGTGCCTGGCTTCGCTATGCTCCTTTGATGTGTTGTTTTCTTCCCTCGAAGCTGGCCTTGGCATTCTTTTAATCAGATTTCATCCCATTCAAGATATTAGTGGGTAAAGAGGGAGGACAATAAAGAAGAAACTGTGACACTGACTCCAGCTTTATAGGCCAAAGGGGACTCTGTCTACATATTTGCCTCAATCTTTTCTAAGGCAATCAAAGCACAGCTAAAAAACACTGGTTAGTGTTAAGGCAGAAAGAAGTTCAGTCTGCTGTTATGCTTTCGTACAAATACCAGAGGCCATGATTAACTAGATGCATAACATCCTATAAATAAGCAACTCTTCCACAAAAGCTTCTACACAGTGGATGTATATCAGTGTTTGGGTTGAATTTAACTTTCACCCACTCTCCATAGCTCTGGGGAGACTCTGGACCACACCAGTAGAAAATGCAGGTCTGGAGTACTTTATTAGACTACAGGGCAGTTTCTGGTGCTGGTCTATCATGGAGAAATTTATTACAAGTCAAACGAGACTACTTTAGTAAATCCAGAGCTGATTTTGCCTCAGTGTTGCTTTTAATCCTAGAAGATTGGTGGCTCTTTAAATCCTTCCATGGTTGTGTAGACAAGCATTGTGATCAGTAAGCTCAATAAAATTTGTTTGGAGATTTTTCTTTTTATAGTGCATCTTTCTTTTTATAGTTTTAAAGACACTGCTTCAGACAGCAGAATTAAAGCAAATGTTAGCTGAAACCTGGAGATCTCTGCTAAGAACCCAAGTTGCATTTTGGAAACAGCAGATGACTCTCAGCACTCTAGCTCTGATTTCCTACCAGAGTTCGCACCTGAAGGAAATCTGGGGAAGGAAATGAGCTCTGATTTAAATATGTCAAAGTTACGGTAAGAGTGTGAACTGAAGTAAATATGCAAACACAGGACCTTCCAGACTGGGATTCAGGGAAAAATCATGCAATCTCTTTGAACACCTGTTTCTTCACCTGCACAAGAGAAATGCTAATACCTGCCCTATTTACTTCACAGGAGTGTTGTAAAATGAACATGAAATAAATTGTGTAGGAAAAATCTTCACAAACTCTAAATTACATTGTTTGTGCTTTACAAATACGTACAAGGTAGGCTTCTAGCCAACACTACCACTGTGAGCAGGATGGTTCCTCCTCTATCTGCACTTGACCTGTTCCTGTGTTTTTGTCTCTCAAATCTATCTCTGCCTTTTTCTTCTCAGGACAACTGTTACCAGACTTAGAACCCACCCTAAGTCCAGGATGATCTCATCTTGAAACCCTTAATTACATCTGCAAAGACGTATTTCCAGATAAGCTCACATTCTGAGGTTGTGGGTAGACATGAATTTTCAGGGACTGTATCCCAACTACTATAGTAACATGGGGCCTAAAATCAACATGGAAATCCACCATTATATCACATCACGTGTGAGAGAAGATGGCCTGCCATCTAAATATCTGTGTAGCTGGGGTAACCATTAGCGTACCTCAGCATCCTGCTGTCAAAGAGAACTTCACCAAACATCACGAGTGATGCTGGCAGATCTCTGACACAGGGAAAGACAAAAAGCAGAAATGTAAAAACCCTTCACTTGTTTATTTCCGTATTCTTTGTTCCTATAGGATTCCATCTCCCCTCCCCCTAACTCTTTCCATCTGACCTGAAATAGACCTATAAGGCATAGAGCAATGTCACTCTCCCTGCAATATTTACATTACACTTGGATGACAACCATAGTATCTAGTTTTAATTTTAATCTTTTGCCCTACTTTTGAAAAAATTAGTAGAGAATATTTTAATTCAAGTGCAAAGATAAGTATACCTGTCTAGTGCTCTTTCAGGGGGATTTTTGCTGTTGCTGTTGCTTTTCTTTTTTAGGTCATTAGAAAAGGAGTTGCTGGGGAGGGGTATTAAACATGTTGAATATATACCGGGCCTGGGAAAGCTTGGGTGCCTTACAGGCATATGAAGAGAGTCCTCAGGGCTGAGCCTGGGACATAAAGCAAATTTTAGAATTTTGTATTAAATATTTTGAACCTCATATTTGTAGCAGTTTAGGAAGCTTCTTTACATTTCTCATATTAATGAGGTAATCAAGTACAACAGTTAATGTTAAGTTGTGACCTAGGGATCCTGTAGACTTGAGTGTGAATAAGCCTTGGGCAGGTTGCTTAACCAAACCTAGCCTCAGTTTCCTCATCCATAAAATGGACAAATACCAAGAGACTCAAATTCACAATGCTGTGAGCATCAAACAAGACACTCACCAGTCTGTGTCTGCCTTGCCATACAATCACTCTGGAGCCATGTTAATTATAAAAATATTACTAGCCCTCCAAAAGTAGTCGGGACAGATAACTATATCCCCATTTGACAGCCTCGAAGACATCAAGAGCACACAGAATCAGCAGGGAAAGGCTGCAGTCAAACAACTGCAAATCCCCTGCTAATTCACAGTATAATTAAATTCCTGGCAGGAAAGGCACTTCATAATAGAATTTTGTTGTTCTTTCAAGCTATAATCCTAGCAGCAAATTATGTTTGAGCTTTCTGAACCACCTGGACCATAAGAGAATTCATAATAGTTCTGAGTATGGAATTCTGTTGTGTTGGAAAAATACAGTCACACACAATCACAGGCAGAATCCATGATGTCACAAAGACACTGATGGTTTGGATCTGCAAAAAAAGAGGGCAGGAGGGCTCAATAAAACAGAATGCAAATGACACATACGTCAGATCCAGTCCAGGGACTGACCTGCAAAGTAAAAGTTTACTGGGACACAGCCATGCTCATTTCACAAAGCCTCCACTGTTTACCGTGTGGCCTTCTACAGAAAAAAATGTGTTGAACTCTGTTATAGAAGGCATTTAATGAGAAAAAAATCAGAAACTATCTTTAAATACCAAACTGTAAGCCAGGTGTGGTGGTGCACACCTGTAATCCCAGCACTCAGGAGGCTGAGGCAGGAGGATCACTGCAAGTTCGAGACCAGCCTGGGCTACAACATGAGCTCAAGCCCAGCCTGAACTGCATAGCAAGACCCTGTCTCAAAAAGACGATAAAAAAACCGTATTCTAGAACTTTTAGTATGTTCAGTCCCATAAAACAGGGGTGCTTTATCTTTTGCATGACATAGGTGAGCCAATTCTCCCAAAATAAAATGAATGGCAGGACCTTAGAAGGAAATATTTCTCCCAGGAAATCTAGCTGAAGGTCCTGGTCACGCTCACATTTGTCTAACGGCTCCAACATCCCCATCTCCCCCAGTTGTGGAATTCTGCACATTTGGAGGTGCATGAGACTCACTTTGGTTTGCTCTGCTTTGAGGGCCGGTGCTGGGCTGGACAGCTGCCTCGCTTCCTCCTTCCCTGCTGCTCCCTTACACATGGTGTTTGGTGCTGGCAGATTGTAGGGCTGTGGTTTTGTTGTCAAGTTATTGGTGAATTCGTTAGACTGAGTTTTTCTGAGGAGAAATCAAAGTGAAATAAGCACAAATTCTTCAGCATGGACAGTTTTTCCACACCAAATGCATACTTTTAAACTATATGAAAACCAGTAACAGATTGCTGGTTATAGTGCTAATAACCTACCAGAGTCTTCGCTAGGTGCTCTAAAGACAGGAAGTAAATCATCACAATAACCTATCAGGAAGGCTTTGTTATATCTGCTTTGTAAAGAGGCTCAAAAAAAAAAATATTTTACGGTTTTATCTAATACCTTGCAAGGGCACTGCCGGGATTTGAACCCAGGTCTACCCAACTCCTGATTTAGAAGTTGGACTGCTAGAGTCTACAGCCTTCCTATGATCTGCAGCAACTTCCCTCATGACCTCCAAATGTGCATTTACAGTTTTAAAGTCACAGGAGTTGGGGACAGCACCACCAGCCCTCACTCATGTTCCTGATGCCCCACTATTATGCTGCACTGCTTGTCCATGGCTCTAGGAAGTCAGTGATGATCAGTGGAGGAGCTGCATATTCATGCAGGTTAGCGCTGGGATGGCAAGTGGCAAAGGAGCCAGCTGACTTGAGAGCATTGTGGGCATCAAGGGAATCACTGACAATGTGAAGAAACTTTACAGAGAGACCTAAAATGATTTTCACAGCCTTCCCATCCCACCCTGCTCTTCCTCCAGACACTGTGAGCCAGGGGCATCTTTGCACGTCTATTAAAACCTGCCCAGTCCTACCTGAGCTCCTCCGCTTCCTTCTGTGCTCTCAGCTGCTCCCTCTGAGCGGTGATCTCATTGCAGAGCACATCGTAGGGTTTATCCAGGTGGTGTTCGCCCATCACCCAGACCCACACTTCCTTATCAGCTCCCAGTTTCCAATTGACTGATTTGCCATTCTCTGCAAACAAAACAAGATCTGACTTGAACAAATATCTCTGTTTGTGGAATACTGTTTCCCAGTCACAAAGGGACTTTGGGGTGGGGGATTAAATGAGGTAAAGCATTTTGTTTTTTTTTTAAGATGTATATGAACAAAGGATTTTTTTTATTTAAAAAAAAATAAAAATTAGAAAAAAAAACATTAAAAACCATACAGAATTTCAAAACAAGGTAATAGGAAATCCACAACAGCTGTTATACGGCATGTTGCTATCTTCAAAGTACTTGTTCAGATTACTAGATACAAGTATGTAAAACTGGCCCCAAAAATTGAGCATTAACTGTTCCTTTCAATGAACCAATAGAAATTAATGGTACAATTATCTTAGCTATCTTGTATATACATATATATTTTTTCCCTTATTTCTTTTTTCCTTTTCCTAGCAGTTTCTTTCCCTTTCACAGTAGCTATTGTGCCTTTCGGATTTTATTTACTCTTTCAGTTTCTTATACTAATCTCAGGTACAAGCAGCATTCATAGGTGCCAGTGGTAGGGATGCCGGTGAGCAGCAGCTGCAATATTCCTAATTGTTTAAAAATATCGTGGGTATGGATTTTACTCATGCCCACTTTGCAACTGAATGTTACACATGGAAGAGAAGCATTTACAGTATGCATTGTCTTTCAGGGTAAGAGAGCTAGCATTGGGTAGCATAACCTCTTAAGCCTAAATCTAAGCATCTCCCTGTAACTCAGAATTATGCAGTTCTTCAAGGGTTTGGTGTTTCCACAATCATTACAGCCTTCAGGGGTGCATAAAAAGCATCATTTCAGAGTCAGGATGGCTTGTGTTCAAGTCCTAACCCTGCCACCTACTAACTATGTAACTTGGACAAATTACTTAATTTCTTGAAGACTCAATTTCCTCATCTGCAAAATGGGAAGAAATAGTGTGAAGACCAGGCAGGCTAGTGATGACAAGTACTGCCCCTGGCACCTGCCACATAATAGGAGTTCAATGGAGGTTAACTGCTATCTTCAGCCAGCCTATTATTTACTTATATGGCTGCCTTGAGCTTCACACCAACTTGAGAGAAGATAATACCAGCAGGTAGTGTGATACCTGGAGAAGCTACTTCAATAACCCTTGTTTACAACTGGCCTCATGGGTCGTATTACAGTCTAGTCCCTGTGCTCCTGAAATGCACCCACACAGGCCATTAGCCCTGAAGCCAAGGGAAGGTGGAGCATGCTTAGGAGAGGCCAAAAGGAACCACCTTCAAATCTAATGGTCCCAGGGTAGATACACTCAAGGTCATTGTGGTCCAAAGCTGTACTAGCTGACGCCTTAAACCAGCTCGTGGTGTTGAGTGTGTGATGTAGGCCCCCAACAGGAATACATGCTTGGCCCGGCTCCATAGTTGAAAGCTTATACTGGGATTTTTGTCTTGTCTTCTTACACTAAGTTCAAGGTCTCCTATGAAAACTGCAGTGTATTGTTGACCTATATCATTCTGTTGTCTCAGAGTGCATTGCAAAAGCATGCTTTGAATCCAGGCTCTGTCTTTATTTGGGCACTTTCTACTCTTCTCGGGGCAATGAATGCTTCCTGCAGTCCGAGAAAGTTCTACACAGAGCCCTCAGGGGAAAAGGAAAATAAATTCAGTCTCCACTACAAAAGGATTCAAATGTATCATTCATAAGGAAACGTCCCTGCCACTATTTCCACAAGTGGAGAAACAGCACAAGTGGGACCCAGGTGAGAAAAGAAAGATGGATCCCCCACTCACAGGGGAGTAGGCTCTGGTGCCAGCGCTGCTTCAGAAAATGCCAAATGGTTCATTAACCTTCAAAAGCTGTCATATCTCATAAAAGTCCCTTTATTATACATTTTCAGGGCAAGTAATAATGTTTTTATTATGTCTACCTCTCAATCTTCACCTAAATAACTGTGCTTTATATATACATATACATATACATATACATATATATGTATATATATATATATATAGAGAGAGAGAGAGAGAGAGAGAGAGAGAAAGACACTCAAAGAGGACAGTGGCAGAGAACCAGGGTAGGCACAGAGGAAGTGCCAAGAGATTCTGCATTGCCGCTAGCACAGCCCTACAAACTGTCCCCCAGCACAATCTCCAGTGAACCCTGCAGTAAGCAGGCAGCAGAGACAACTCAGGTAGCTATCTTGCCCAGGGTGGGAGAGAGGTCCCAGGATTGCCAATGAGTAAAGGAGGGTGCTTAGGAGCTAAGAGCAGAGAGGAAAAGCATGGGAGAGAATCAGTCCTGAAGTTTTAAAACGAGGCCAGTTGTGAGAGTATGATGAAGATAAACAGTGGGAAAAAAAACAGAACTAGACGCAAAATGTCAGATTTGGCCAGGTGCTCAAAGCTGGGCATTTGCAGAGTGGCACTGGTGGTGACGTCAGACTCCTCCCTTCCAGGAGCTCCTGCAAAGGTGAGATACTTCAGGGACTGGAGGTGCTTTCAGTGGTTTCCTGCCCCTCCCTGAAGTTGCTGGAGGATAAGGAGGCCATTCTAGCACAACGGTACCATCCCAGCTCTGACACCCTCAACTTCATTCCAAGAGGAGCGAAGGACGATTGAGACCTTTGCTAAAGTTCACTCCACATGGAATAATTAGGTTCCCACTATGAGCAACATGCAGAGCGGGGTGTGCACGGGACATAGCAGGAATCAGAGACAGGGCCATTCCCCTGCAGATAATTCAGAGCCTAAAAGAGGAAGAGCAAGGCATCGGGCTACTTACATAATGATTTTTTATTATCTATGAGGTATTGAGGTAGATGCAGGCTAACAGTTATGATGAGATAAACCAGACTTTGCCTCCGAGAAAGTTACATTCTAGTCAGAGAACTTTACAAAAAGACAGTAAGACTCCTGTGTCTGGATTTAAGGAAGGGCTCGCAGAAGATGCCAACACTTAGAAACGCACTAACTGGGAGAAAGAATGGTGGGGTGTTGGGTGGAAATGGTGACACCAAGAAAATGAATTTGGTTGGAGAGTACGATAATGGGATGCTTAGAAATTCAGAATAAATTATTCTTTATATTTTACTAGAAACCACATGGATACATTCGGGAGGTTTCTGGAATACAGAATCAGAGCTCAGATGTGAGGTCGAAACGGGCTGTGTGCACATGGGGATGACTTTATAGACGCTTTCCTTGAAGCCAGTGGCATAGCTGGGTTCACACAGAGAATGAAGCCTGGAAGAGCTAGGAAAAGCGTGTGCTTCATTCAGGAGACCGAAGGGGAGAGAAATGAGAGCCCTGGTTAAAAAATAAATAAATGAATAAGGCAGGGTATTCTGATTCCCCAGTGAAGTAACACAGGAGACTGGGGGAATGCAGCAGAGGGAAAAGGGAACGGATGATACAGACCGAGGAGGGTCTTATGCAGCCATGGACTTCAGAGAGCACAGTAACATGGAGCCTGGTGGGGCCCGGAGACTGCTGCAGGACAGAGAGGCTGGCGAGACCTGGGGTGGGCAGCAGGTACGTGCTGTGGAGGAGCCCATTAGACAGGGGAAAGCAGGATTCAGCCATGTGTTCTGCAGATATTTCCCCAGCACCGGCTATGTTCCAAGAACTATTCTGTCTGGGTTACCTTTCTCTCATTGCTGAGACAAAATACCCATTGCCCAAAATTAAGGAAAGAAAGGTTTATTTAGCTTACAGTTTGTAAGATTATTTCAGTCTACAGTCAGCTGGCTCCAAGGCAGAGTGGCAGGGCACAGGGGCAACACTTCAAGGCAACACAAGATAGCAAAAGCAAAAAGAGGGGTAAATAAGCCTCTTTTCCTCCCTTATACTGTATGTAGCCTACCCACCCTGGTGGAGAGGGGCTGGTCCTTTACACCTGCATCATCTCCAAGCCCTCCGTCTGCCCAGGTTCAGGATGAATACAAAGTAAGCATCCTGGGTCCCTGCTGAGTCACATAGTTAACCTTCTAAACTTCTCAAATTGACACACAAAACAGCATCCTACAGCAGGAAGGGCATGTCCTTTTCACCCCAGGATGTAGAACTGCTGAGTCACTTAGTTAAGCTTCTAGACTCCTCAAGTTAACACACTGTATCAACCATAAGGTGCTCTATAGACTGAAAGGACAGAGAATGGAATTTAAGAGCAGACATGGTTGAAAGATTTTCTTAAGTAGAAGAAACACAGGCAGGGTTCACACCCAGGTTGTTGGAATGGGAGAGAGACAGGGTGCTGGCGATCAAGTCAGGGAAGTGATGGATAAAAGGAGTCAGAGAACAGGTAAAAAAGAAAGTGTAGAGAACAAGATGAATAAAGGCTTAGTGTGATAAAAGCTGAAAACGGTATACAGAGAACCACATTTCTGCCGCAGTGCACCTCTTTAAGGTAAAGTATAAGCCTGGTGTGGTGGTGCATGCCTGTAATCCCAACACTTGGGAGGCTGAGGCAGAAAGACTGCCATGAATTTAAAGTCAGCCTGGGCTACATAGTGAGACCATACCTCAAAAAAACCAAAACAAAACAAAACCAAAAGTTGAGAGTATGAACATAAGGGATCCTAGTGGGAGAAACACTAAATCTTTTCATAAGTTAACGCCATCCAGATATCCTGGATTTTCTCTCCACTTCACCTGGAAATTATACACACTCTTAAATCAGAGGACACGTGGGAGGGACCATTTCAGAGCACTTCAGGTTAATTATAAGGTCCCCCACCCAAAGTCCTCTTATTATGTCTATGCACTGCAGTGCTCTTCACGTTTGCTATCTGGGGTTTCCTGAAAAGGACCTCTACAACTACCTGCTCTAGGAAAGTGAGTCAGTCTGCCTAGCACCACACCTGAAAGAACCTCCAAGCAGGGACATGGATCTGCATCTCATTCTGCCGAGAAATATGTGTCAGAGGCATTTTCCCTGCTCAAAGTGCATACAAAATCTCTAATGGGACATGTAAAATGTCACATAAAAAAGGGAGCGGCATACGTCTTTGGCAAGGCAGTGGCCAGGCTCTTTGCATGTTGTATAACAGTTTGATGCCGCCACAGCACTGGTGCCTGATTTATCCTCTATGGGCTGGCCCACAGCTGTGCGGAGGGACACAGCCAGGCATCAGTGTGGACCACCTCCTAAGGCATGGTGAGGGCCAATCTCAGGCTCTGGGACTAAGACTGCATCTCAGGAAGTGAGGACCTGGTCTCACCATGACTACATCGAACTCAGAACCATAGTGGAATGTGTGTGTGTAGAATAGGAGAAGGAGAGAGACCAGGAGAAAAGAAGAGGAACTTCTACTCTTCCCATGAAGAGAGACAAGGACTGAGGAGACAAGAGCCAGAGAGAATCAATACCAGTTATCTCATATGACATATCAGTGGCTGTGGTAGCCAAATCACATGTTGCAGTCATCCCTTTATGGAGGACTGGTTCCAGAACTCTCTGTGGATACCAGAATCCAAAATCTCAACTAGGCTGGGGCTGTAGCTCAGTGGTAGAGTGTTTGCTTCACATAGACAAAGTCCTGGGTGATATCCCCAGCACTGAAAATAAACAAATGCACAAATAAAAAAAATAGACAAAATCCAAAGGCAGTCAAGACCCTTCTATACAATGATGCATTGCTTACATCAAAACTATGCTCAGGGGCTGGGGATTTAGCTCAGCGGCAAAGCGCCTGCCTGGCAAAGCGCCTGCCTGGCAAGCGCAAGGTCGTGAGTTCGGTTCCCGGTACCGGAGAAAAACCAAAAAAAAAAAAAAAGAAAACTATGCTCACCCTCCAGGATACTGAAAGCCTCTCTAGATGACCTAGTCCCTAGAGTTCAATGTAAATACAATGTAAATAATTGTTACAGTGCATTTTTGAAGGAATAATGACAAGGAAAAATAAAGTCTGCACGTGTTCAGCACAGATATAACTTTTAAAAAAGATATTTGCTATTCCCCTTGGTTAAACCCATAGATGGGATACAAGGGGTTCACTGTGAATACAATGAGGGGCCTCACCAGTGCTGATATAAGTACCATACCCACCAATTAGAGGGTTGTTAAAATTTCGACTGAGTTCCATACGCCACTACCCCAGTGTGCCAAGCAGTGTCTTCTATTGCTGTGGCCTGTCTTTTAGGAATCCAAACTTCAGAACTGACCCAGAAACCAAAAGTTGTTTCCTGGCTGGCAGGGTCCTCCAGGACCCCAGTGCTATAGCCACATCCCTTCCAACGGCTGCATGTCTACGCCATATCGGCCACTAAATACCACTTTTGGCTTCCTATTTTATGAGCAGCTCACTGGAGCTCAGGGCAGTTAAGTAACTCACCCCGGACCACAGAGCTACTGAATATTGAGATCAAAATTCTAAGTGGTCTGCACAGCTGCAAAATCGTGTTTAGGGCAGCACCATAATGTATACTCTAAACTGAGACGCTGAGTATGAATAGGAAGCCAGCCAAAAGGGACACCGAGATAGAAAATGTAAACAGGGTTCTATTGGGCAGGCTGGGATGTAGGGTGAATGTCACGCTCTTCCCAGTGTACGGGGATGAGGCAGGGGATGAAAAGGCTACATCTAGTTCTGTACTCTTTTTAATGAAGGCCAAAGCTGATTCCTATCAAGACTTCCTCAAGTTACTTACAAGTCTTGTTTTCTCCATTGGTTGCTCTATGTGTTAACAATTCCAGCATTATTAACACCAAAGTCAATCTGTAAAAATGTTAAATAATTTTTATGCCTATTTCAGAGACAAACAGAAGTTGAAGAAGCTTCAGGATGCTCCAGTTCTAGGAAGCTAGTGATGAGCCAGATAAGTGAGACCTTCAATGAGAATAGTAGAAGGAAGCACTAGGGACCAGCTGAATCCATGGGGCTCAGGGACCAAAGGGGACAAGCTCAGTTCTTACCCAGCAATGGGAGAGTCAGCGAGACAGGCAGTAAAGCAAGGGGAGAGCGACTGGGTCCAATGGTACAGAACAGACTCGGCAGGGAGCAGGTCTTCAGTTCAAATCCTTCTTCCAACACTGACTTGTAAAATTGCATGTAAAGTCTTTTGTTTTCTTCTAATACGGGGAGGGGGTTGATCCCAGGGCCTTTTCACTGAGCTCCTCCAAAGTCCTTTTATTTATTTCCTTTTAAATTTTGAGACAAGGTCTCTTTTAAGTCATTGAGGTGCCACTGGGTCGGTCATTGAAGCTGGGATCAAATTTCTGCCTCAGTCTCCTGGAGTGCTGGGATTATAGGCATGGGCCACCACACCTGGCAAGTTTATTTTCTCATTATAGAAATAAAGGGAACAACACTTACCTTACCAGATTCTGGTGAAGATTAAATAAAGAAACATAAATGTAATGCTTACTCCTGGGACGTACTCACAGACCAACTCCTTGGCAGGAGGAAAGCTCTATGGAATGGATCAAGAGAAGTGCAGTCTATAGGGTTTAGTGACAAGGTGAGTGGGTGAGGGTCAGGGCTAACCAGAGTGACTCCTGGGTGGATGGGTTTGGGGCTGAGGGACACAGCAGTGCTCTCCATCAAGACAGTGTGAGAGGCAGGACCAGAGGGTGGTAGGGAACACGGGGGTGGTACTGGAGAATGTGGTTTTGCATCAGGCTTGCAGGGCTTATGGGCCATCTGAGCAGAAATGCTCACCAGGTAACTGACACCAAGACCAAGCTCAGGTGAGAGGCCTCACTTGGCAGTATGGGTTTGAGCCACTGGCATACAGGTGGTGTTTAACCTTTGGTGGCATCAGAGTTGCCTCAGGGAGGTAATATAGACTCTTAACCTTCACTGGGGGCCTGTGGAGCCCTGGGAGTCTGGGGATGAGATTAAGCTCTGTGAGCATTGTGACATGCTACACAAAATGTTGTCTGCATGCATCTTCCTAAGTCCAAGTTTTCAGTAAGTTTTCAAAAGAGTCTTGAGTAACCTCACACCCGAACCCTGTGGGAAAGCTATAAATCACCAATGTAGAGGGAACCATCTCCTTAGAACACAGATATTTTGTCAGAGATTAAAAAAAGGAACAGGGGAAGAGCAAGAGACCTTTGAGGGAGACCAAAGGAGAAGCTGAGAAACATCTTAATAGAGTCAGATGCAGCTGCAGAGAGGAGAGCTCAATTCCAGAGCCGGAGATATTGCCAGTCTCACTGAAAGCGCAGGCTCCAGGAGGGGAGGGAGGGAGGATGTAGACACTTCTGGTGTGGTGCAAACCAATGGCTTCATTGTTGTTTGTTTTGTTTTGTTTTTCATGAAAAGGGAAGACTTTGTATAAAGGAATTTGCCTTTGGTAACAACGAGAATCCAGCAAATGAAGCTTCAAAAGTCTCAGTCTGTCTTAAGGTTGCACAACACAGCCCCTGCCGCACCCAGCACAACCACCAGATGCCAACCTGCTGCCTTAGATCCCATTCATTCACTCTAGACCCGCTGAAATAAGTGCTGGGAAGCCCTCTGGAGGTGACTGTGCTTTCTGTTTGCGTTACCCAAAAAAGACACATGGGTAAGACTCCATGGCGGGTCCCCAGTGCAAGCATATGTTTTAGACATGTGCTAGGCACCTTCAGACAACAGTAATTTATTAAGCCCCAGTTAAGCTTGACAGGTGCCATACTTGCTCAGAGTGCCAGATTTGGGAGAATCAGACTCAGGATCTGTTTGAGCTCTCAATTACCAGTTCTTTGCCCTGAGCAAGGGAGTGAATGGCCCTGCGCTTCACTTTTCTTATTTATTAAATGTAAATAGTAAGTCATGCTTCAGGCTTGGTTGTTATTATTTAATGAGCTAATATATTAAAAGCATTCAGCTAAGAGTCTGATGCACAGCTTAATAAATGCTAGCTAGAGCAGCCAGTATAGTCCAGAGCTACACTATCCAAATGTGCACCACATCCAGCATTATAACTTCCTAGCAGCCACATTACAAATGAAAGAAACAAATGAAATTAATTTTAATAATAGATTTTGTTTTACCCAAGACATCCAAAATATTATCATTTCCATATGTAATGAATGTACGATGATTTATAGTGTGTGGTTTTCCTTTTCTTACTTTCCTTCTGCGGAGTCTTTAAAATCCAGCAGTCTACATATCCGGCACACGTCAGCTCAGACTCACGCCCTGAGCTCAACAACTACGTGGCCACGGCACCAGGCAGCACAACCCCATCCCTCTAGCTCTACCCCACCAAGCACAGGAGCTCTGCGCTCTCTCACATTTTCCCGTTGTAGAAATCAGAAGTGAGTCACTCTACTACTCGTTAAATCCAGAGTCCTAGTTGTTTTCCAGCCCCTCCTACACTAGCCTGATTACTCACAGATAGCCATGTTCCTATGTAATGGAATATACAAACACTGTAGTGATGTCCCCTGATTTCACCATAGTGGCCCATAGATGTTTAGAGGGGAGAATAAAAGACCAGATGACAAGAAAGAACTGCTAAGTGATAAGCAGAGAAGTACTAAGAAATGGGGGGTAGGCACATGCTGTAGTTAGTAAAAAGGACCACTTTCAAAGCCATAACCCGGCTACAACCTGCTAAGAAACCATAGAATTTAGCTGGGTCTCAGTACAAGCCAGGGGTTGGGGCAAGAATGGGGAGACAGAGAGCACGCGTGGGAAAGGAGGAAATGCATGCAAGGAGGTCTCAGTACTCAAGGCTTAGTAGGTCCATAAGTCAGACAGCACCTCCATACAGCACTGGTCAGGATGACACCACCTTGGGGTGTCTGAGGCTTCACTTCAAAGCCAGAGAAAGATGGAAGCACAGAAAAGCACACTGTTTCTAGGGGAAATGGAAAAACCTCTTCTGTTTCAGTCATCAAAAGTGGAATTGGTTTAATGCAAACTACACTTCTCCAAGTGTTAACAGAGTTAAGGGGGCAATAAACTTTTGACCTAAAATAGTGATATAACTGTCATTGTGTATATTAGCATATTTTTTACATTCTCATTTACCTGTAAAATCTACACAGGTTTTCTGAGAGGTAGATTCAAAATTCTGCAAGGGAAAAATTTAAGCCAGGAAACTGCAATTATTCTTTTAAGTTATCACAAGGAGAGCAACTCCGCAAACACAAGAAGCCCACAGTCTAATACAGGGTTACAGCCATTGACTTTGGGGGTAAGAGTCTTTAGCTCTCCCCAGCCCCCAAGGTCACCCCACCACACCCACATATTACATCCACAGTGGACAGGGTGCCAGAAGGGGCCTGGCTACAACTGATAAGGTCTAACTAAGGCATGCGAGGGGATGTACAAACCAGTTTGAAAAGACAAAAGGGTCATACGTCAGATTGACCATGTTACTTATTGAAGGAAAATTCTGTTTTGCAGAGTACAGTACGAAATCAGGCAGACTGGGCATGAGTTGGTGGTGAGACCTTGCCACATATTACTATCTTCCCTGAGGCTGGGTTTCTTCATCTATAAATGTGGATAATGAATACTGGCTTTGTAGAAATTGTATAAAGACCAATATATGTAAAGTGCTTCACAAGGTGTCAGAAACATCAGCAGAAGCGGTGATGATACTATTCACATTATACTATAATATAATAACAAATGAGGTATTCATATTTATTCCCTTATCAGTATAAAGGTTTCATTGAAAGAAACTGAGTGAAAGATAGCGTAAGGTGAAGGTGACTAAACTGACTTCTGTTTTGAACCTGTGTGTGTATACCAAGCATGCAAGTAAGACTGATTTTCTCAGTCTCAGAAACCATGAGTGATTTTTATAAAATTTTGCTTTTCTTTAATTAAAAGAAGAAATTGGTCTTCAATGCCTCTCTAACCAACCTTGGGAAACTCTACAAGGGAAAAACTTAAGCAAGGAAACTGAAACTATTATCTAAGTTATCACAGGAGAGCAGCTCAGTTTTGCACAACTTAGCTGGTCACCCATGAGAGAATGTGTGTGTGGTGCGGGGGTGGGGAGGGCAGAAAAGGGGCTGGAGATTGTGTGTGCTTCTCAGTGTCTGCGCGTGTGCGCTTTACATCTTTGTGTACGAGGAACTCTTTCCTCACACCTCAAAGGAACCCTCTGAAACTACAGGGCTTCCCTCAGTCACAAAGGAGTACATCTGAAAAATTCAGTCCCTCTAAAATATGAAATTTTCCTTACAGCAATTTCCTACATTGTATGAGGAGGTATTCCCTAAAATGGATAACTCAAAATAAAATCTCTTGAGGTCTAAGAAATGCAAATACAATGACTGTGAAGAGAAGCAGAATACTAAGTATCTACAACAATAAGGAGGTAGAGAGAGACCTTTCTTAATTTAATACCCTCAGATCAAACCCCAGAAGAGGCTAGGAATAAAATCTAGGGCCTCATGCATGCTAAGCAAGCATTCTACTACTGACCTACACCCCAGGTCCTAAAGGTGACTTCTGTTTGCAGTTGAAGGTCAGTCTGTTTTCGAGCAAGAGATCTGCATAAGGCTATACAACTCCACGTTAAGTTCTATGCTTACCTGCACATGCAGACCTCAAGTTGATAAACTGAACTACTTTTACCCCAGTAACACTTAGGATCCATCCGCTGAATTGCAGCTCACGCCAGGCTAGCCTGCAACTGGTGTGAACTGTTACAAGCCAGGAGCCAGTCCGCTAACACAGCAGAGATGTGGCTAGGTTTACCTTTCTTTGGTCTGGATTTCACTGGCAAGGACTCCTTTCTTTCCATGGCTGCTTCTCTTTCTTTCCATCGCCGGATCTGTTCCTCCCTCATCTTGAAGAACAGGATCTGTTTCTGCTCCTCGCTGAGCTCTGCCAGAAGCTCAGGATCTATGTACATCTCCGACAGTATCTGTCTCAGCATTTTAGCAGATCGAGGGTCCTTTACACTTGTGGCAAAAGCTCCTGAAAGTGGCTTGCAGGTGTGCTCCACCCAGGCTAGCACTTGGGTGCTTCGACAGACCTCCTCGGAGACTCACAGCCCCGCAATCCCGACTGGCTCTGGGACAGGAATTCTGCAGACTGGCTCCTGGGAGCTGGCACCAAACACCCTGTCTTACACGCCACCGTGCAAGGAACCTGCAAAGAGCAACAGCCCAAATCAGTCAGCATTAAAATGCAAAGGTGCTGGGCAGAGACAGGCTTCTACATAAAGGCTGCAGGAAATATGGTCTCATTTTTCACTTCAGGGGGAAAGAGAAGAAAAGTTGAAGTACATTTTGTTAAGAGTTTGTGTAACCTCTATCCCATAATTTCCAAAGATACTTTATCAAAAACACAGAACAAATCCTAACTTTATATGGGTCAATCTCAGGGAAACAAAAATTCAACAGAGATTTGGCCTTCTTCCAACTGAGCAAACACATTATTACCTCAGAGCCTATGAAACCACCAACTATTCAGCTGAAAAAAAAAAACACTGACTAAAAAAAGTCACAGGAAGAAATTAAAAGGCTCTCTTGAAACAACCTATTTTGAAAGAAAATACTATTTGTGAGATTTTACACCGGTACTTACCCTAAACTAAAGCAAAACAGAGCCACGCTCAAGAAAGATAAAAACAGAAATAAAAATCAGATTGCCATGCAATTTTTTGCATTTTCCTTAAAAGTAGTGCTAAAAAGATGCAACTGTGGGCTTTCAACTTCACAGAAGGACACCATAATTTCCAAGCAAACTACTAAAACTGGTACAGAAGAGAACGTTCATGTGTTCTGGAAGGACACCACGTTTGCGGTGCGCCTTTCCAGATAACCTAATATAATAAAACATAAACTTACAGGTCAGATATACCGGGGGAAGACAGGGGTCATGAGATTCATAACAAAGGAATTTTGATTTATAGAAGTTTACTAGAAAGTTCACATGAGAAGCTCTGGACATGGGTACACATGGTAGTTTCAGAGGTAGGGGCAGAAGTAAGGTAGGGGCTGCACTGGGTCTCACTCTACACATTTCTACTTGGTTCAGTTAAAATAAAAAACTTTCATTCTTGTATCATAGCAAGGAAATTACATTTATAATTCTATTCTGGAAAAAGTATTTAATTTATTTCAATGTCACAGGACGTACAGAAGTCTTACAGATTTAGGATCACCTAGGTTCTAACAAATCGACTGCTAATTTGGTGTTTACAACGCCTCAATAATCTTGCTTCTCTATGCGAAATTCAAACACTTCTACATGAGTCTGGGTAGTCACTCAGCCGTATCCTGGCCACAGTGGTTTTGGTTTGCCTTATTTCTTTCGCTTTGTCACACAGCTGGGCTTTTAATGCTTCTGCCATTGCTGGGAACTATTCCTTCCCTTCCTCCTCCTCTTCCTTGCACAGTTGCTTCTTATTATCTCTCAAGACGAGCATGCTCAGTAGGCAAGAATCAGAGTGTGTGATACTTCATTGATACTACTTCTTCCTGACCTCTCTACTCTCCCATAGCATTTGACTGCCAGACCTCAAATGGAAAAAAATATTTAGAGAACATTAAACGATAAATAAAAGCAGTGTCCCTGACTAACTCAATCATGCCCCTCCTAGGCCCCCTGGCTAACATCATCATATTTTGCTTTGAGATTACCCTCAAAAACTTTCACAGCACAGAAATGACGTCTGGTAATGATTTCTTGACTTACTGGTTTTAACTGAAGTGAGGACTCCTTGAAATTCCAGGAAACATTCTCACGTGGGCACATTCCATGCCTGCAATGGTGACTCCCACAGGTGTAAGGCAGGGTAGAAAACCAGTGAGCAGTGGGGTGTGAGGCTGCTTCTCTGTCCCCCACTTTGAATGGGGTGAATCCTGCTCCAGGGGTGGGTAACATCCTTCAAGTGCCAAATTCACATGGTTCCCCTCTCCGGTGCCCACAGCACCCCTAGTAACAGAACCGGCACTTCCTGCACCAGGCACTTCTTGGTGCCTTAACTTCACATGCCTTAACTCACTTTATCCTCTAAAGGGCACTTGAGTTCAATCACCTTTCACAGAGGTAGAAGATGGAGCCCAGAGGGTCAGTAGCTGCGATGCAGCTACAGAGGTAGCTGCTTCCCTCTACATCTGTGTTGCTGTAGCCCACAGTACAGAAGACTTTTTTGAGAGTTTGACCCAGAGTCAGCATGCCATTGCTTTGTGGTGTCCCATGTGAACCATCAGCAGGAAGATCAGCAAACCCCACAGCAAGAGGACTGCTGGATGGAAGGCACTTGACTCAAGTGCCTCTGAGGGGCAACAGCCTCATCCTCATCAACTGTAGGTAAGTTTCCAGTATCAAAAACACTCCACCCAGGAAGGACGGCACGGCACTGACGGCCACAGTGGCCCTGGTGTAGAAATATATTCACCAGACACTTATTCCACTAGTATCCCCTTTGTACCCACCGCCTGGAACAGAACAAAGGGTACAGCCCTGTGGGAAGAGTTCTGTGGCAACTCTGAGACAAAATGCCCAAGCTCTTTCAGTTTTCATTTTGTTTTATTTTGCCTTTTGTAGCAAACTTGGCTTTCTAGCGTTAAAACTAACTAATCAGTCTAGAAGAAAAGACAGTGGCTTCCTTGTGTCCTTGAGAAATACCTGACAACTGTCTGTGGCCAGGCTGCTGGATATGCATGCCACTCCTTGGCTGAAAGCTGGTGTGAAGGAACTCTCCCTCCACCTCAGGGTTCTCCCATGGCAAACTCCAGCCCAGAGCCACGTGCCCACGGGATAACTAACCCCCAGGACTCCAGCTCAGGCTCCCACGAACTGTGTGACTTTGGACTGACACTTCAGAACTGTGGGCCCAATGTCCCCGTCTGTAAACCTGGATTGAGCTCAGTCTGAGAATCTACACAATCTACAGATTATATAATATAATAAAATGTGAAGTTATGAAGACAAGTAGAACCAGGGTACAGGAAACAGAAAGGAGGAAATTAACCAGGGTTTTTCCCACTTTCACTCCCTAACTGGACAAACAATCACAGCCAACCCTCATTCACACTCCAATGACTCCCCTCTCCCCGTTCTAATTCCCTAAGTGCCGCAAACTTCCAGTTATTCCTGAGCCAATAAAAAGACAAGCTCAGCTCACCATTTTCTTCTTTTATAGCCCATTTCTTAAAAGAGAGAAGTGACAAGCAACAAGCCCACACCTGCTATTTATTCCAAAAACCAATTTCTAAAGGGTGATATGGTCAGTCAAATTTTCCACAGTACTCACGCATCTGACCTGATTTCACACCTTCCAGAGCCGCCGTTCTATAACACAATGGTGTTTCTAATAATTCTGAGAACTTAAAAATAAAAAGCTCTCAGATACAGCCTAATTCATAAAATATAGTATAGGTATGTTTTTAAAGTTAATAGTAGAGTTTGAATTGTGATTCTTTTAAACCAGCCAGCTCTGTTTTTAAACTTTTATTTACTTTATTTAAATTAATTTTATTAAGCTATCTGCAAAAGGGCTGTTTTGAGGATAAAATGAATTAGAGAGGACTGCAATTTGATAAATTTTGCAAATATGGATCATTCTCCAGAAATGTGAATTTACTGCACCATGGATTTATCTAGAAAATTCCTCTTTGTGCTAGTGTATGCCCAACTATGCCTTCCACTTCTCTACTCAATTAAAAAATTGTATCTATGTTGTTTCTTATATACAAGCAATCAAATGAATGCCTTTTGGTAGGCGAGGAGAATCTTTGATTAGGAGGCAGGTGCCACCTTGCTTCTGTGAGACCTTTGGGAAGAGAGACCACTCAAAAAACGTACAAACTGTGACTCTTTAGGGTGCCCGCGAACCCTGAGGGTAGGAGAGGTCAAGAGAGGTCAAGGGTGCTTACTTAGTTGAGGAAGGCCGCCGCCCAACTGGTTGGGGTGACTTTTTTGGATCGGTCTTCTACTGGGTCCACGACCCAGCTGGGCAGTGCTGCCTCACTCACCCAGCCCACCGCACTCACCGCGCGCAGGCCCCACATGGGGGCGTCCCTGGGTGCTTTCACAGGGAAGGCGCCCCAGAAGGCAGCGTGGGCTGAAACCGCTTCCCGAGATCTCCCCCTATCAGGCCCACGAGGACTTACCCCGTGAGTGTGCCAGCCCTCGTGCGCCGTCCACCTGCTGGAATGGGTGCGGCTGTCGAGCGCGAGTGGCACCGCGCACACGGAGGACGCGGAAGTCTGCGACGGCAGCCGGACGCTGAGTTACTACCGCCGTCTGCAAACCCGACTACTCAGACCCTCCCAGGCGGCCACGTGGGCTGCCCAGCTCGCTGCCCCCGAGTGAGCAAGCGCCGCGGGCGTGCACACCCCTGGGACGCACGCACCCCGCCCGGATCGCAAACTTCCCCGGAGCACGCCCGAGGCCGCTCACCCAACACCCAGCACGCGGCTCCAGACACCGGACACCGACACCGGACACCGGCCGCGCCCGCGCCTCCCTGGGCACCTGAGCTC
Source organism: Chinchilla lanigera (assembly GCF_000276665.1). Classification (NCBI taxonomy): domain Eukaryota; kingdom Metazoa; phylum Chordata; class Mammalia; order Rodentia; family Chinchillidae; genus Chinchilla; species Chinchilla lanigera. The sequence continues at coordinate 43,112,076 of NW_004955403.1, read as the reverse complement.
CCGGCGCACGGCGCGGGACCGGGGAGGGGTCGCAGCCGGCCGCCTCGCACGCTGCCCCGCGAGGACCCGCCCCCCAACACACACACACACACACACACACACACACACACACACACAGATTTCTCCAGGCTTCCGTTGCCAGCCTCTGTCCTGTGCCCAGCACCGACCCGTTCGGGGCCCTGGACTCACCTAGACAGGTGACCGGAGCACCTGCCACGTCCACTTGGGCCGCCAGAGGCTGTCGGGGAAGGGCAGCGGGAAACCGGGGCGCAG
>NW_004955403.1:43091258-43111451 GCF_000276665.1 Chinchilla lanigera | reverse complement strand
TTCTCCGGTACCGGGAACCGAACTCACGACCTTGCGCTTGCCAGGCAGGCGCTTTTGCCGCAGAGCTAAATCCCCAGCCCCCAAGGAACTTTTCTTAATAACAGCTGCCCGGCGCCTTGGACCCTGCGGGACACGCGCCGCCTCCGCGGCTGGAGGCTGCAGGCCCTTCTCGGTTATGCCGAGCCGCAGGCCAGCTTGGCTCTCCTCTCGCTCGCTGCTCCCGAGTCTTCTCTGTAGAGCTCTTTTCTTTACTTTAACATTAAATAAATTACCGAACTCTGGAGCACTTCTGAGTACAGGTGCGGCTTCATGGGACCAGATCAGGGAAGAGAGAGGCCAGGAAGTAGGAGACTAAAGGCTAATGCGAGAGGAAGCAATAGAAGACTGGAGCAAAGGCAGGAAGGTAGAGGAACCTCACGGATCGCAGCTGGAACAGGCCCTGGCTGGTGAGGGGCAGCACGAGGAAATCAGTCCTGGAGGAAAGCTGAGCAGAAGCAGAGTGAAAAAGTTAGCATTTCCCATAGTAGAGGAATGTTAGGAATGTGGGGAGGAAAATGGTGGGCTTGGGGAGCCCCAGATTGTGGGTATTGGGAGAAACAATAAACAGGGTGCAACCGTGGACCTCTACACAGCCACCCAAACTATTCAGGAGCCAGACCTGCAGGCTGAGCCCTAAAGCATTCTCCTTCCTGCCTCTGCACATGGCACAAGGCCTGGAAGTCATGGCCTGCACAGTTCAGTCCTCAAGTACTCAGCAAAGGGACTCAGCTCTTTAGGAACCACTTAGGATCAGGCTCACGGTGTAGTCCCCACTGCTTTCAGATGTGAGGTGCTTCAGGCCAGACTGTGATTTGCCTCTGGTTAGCTGTATCCTGGCACTTCCTGGATGGGACAGTTACAGAGTGTCCAAAGTAGATAGGGTAATAAACGGGGAGCTAGATCTTTTGCAAACCGGAAGAGGACCAAAGAGATGGGAGAGGGAGACAGAGGGGAAAGGGTATTAAAGAAAATTAAGATGTGTTATGTACTTGTGCCAGCACAAGTACATATAATCATTATGCACTGTGAACATATATTAATAAAAATCAAAAGTAAGAAACAGAATGTCGAAAGTGGAAATGGAAAGTAGTATAACCACTATGGAAATTACTATGGAGATTCCTCAAAAAGCTAAATGTAGAGATTTTTATTTTGTTACCAGCCACTTAGGTTAGGCCCTGCAAAATAGAGCTTTGAAAGTTAATTTTTTTTTCTTGTAGAGATAAGCCATTTCTCCAAATTTCTTCCTACTGAGCACAAACCCAAAACCACCTCCTCTTCTCAGCCCAGAAAAAGTGACAGAATATGCAGGTGCTGGCCCAGGACAGGGTGAGCTGAAGACAGTTGGAAATGGCAAAGCAAGCGTGAAGATCATCATGGTCTCTCTGTGCTCCCCTCCCCTTTGTAGCTTATTGTAAAAGTAACCCTCCAGTACACGGGGATATGAAGCCAGTAGGCCCCTCCACCTCCATCAAACTAGCTTTGAATAAATCTTTTTTCTTCTATGTAAAAAGAAAAAATAAACGACCTCCTTTGCTTTGGTCAGCAGTGAGCACCCAACTCTGAGTGTATAATCTAAGTGGCCAGCAGTTTGAGGCAGCTGCCCTTCTAGTGTATTCCCCAGTGAGTTAAAGGCATCATGCTATAGTGATACATGCATACCACATACCCATGTTTATACTCACATTTGCTAAGCTCTGACAACAGCCTAGATGCCCATCAAAATGAATGGATAAAGACAAGGTGGTGGACATACAGAATGGAGGAAGAAGAGTGAAATCTGCCGTTTGCAGGAAAAGGGATGGAACTTGAGACCATAAACTCTTAAGCAAAATAAGACAGACACAGAAAGTTACATATCATGCGATTTCTCTTATATGAGAAAACTAAGACATGAATTACCAATTAAACTTAGGAGAAATGGCAGGAAACCAAAAACAGACCTGTTGGAGATGTGAAAAGGGAGAAGAAGGAGATGGCTGGAAGGAGGGGTAAATGGACCAAAAATGACCAAGATATGCTACATCATCCAGCAGTTCCCCGAAACTAACGTAACTCTGATGTTCCAAACAGGCAAGAACTTCAGAGCATGGTTGTCAGCCAGGAAAAATACCCCAGGACACTGATAATAGACAGTTCCCCTGGGGTACACTCAGTCTCTCCCCATGTCCTGACAAGGCCCTTGTACTCGAGATCGAATCCAGGGCCTTTCCACTGAGCTATACCCCATCTCTCTCTCTCTCTCTCTCTCTCTCTCTCTCTCTCTCACACACACACACATACACACACACACACACACACTTAGAGGCAACACCTCCCTAAATCACTAAATTGCTCAGGCTGGGCTTGAGCTTGTAATCTTCCCTCCTCAGCCTCCCAGAGAGCTGGGATTACAGGCCTATGTCACCCCGCCTGGCTTTGCAACAGCTCTTTCATTGTGCTACTAACTTCTCTGTACCTCAGGTTCTCGTCGCAGCAGCACTCACTGCGGCACACTGCTATGAGGGTTAAATGAGTCAGTTCAGGCGATATGCTTCGGCTCGTCCCTGGAGTGCAGTAATGTGGAACAGGGCTCAAGGACTTTCCCTAAAGCAGAAATGGGAACGTTGAAAACCTCTGAGACCCAAGGGGTAATTCAGGTGAGCTGACTTCCATCACATACACACACACACACACACACACACACACGCCCGCACACATGCACTCAAAGAATTTCCAAGACAGGTCAAGAAGCTCAGGTCCTGAGCTCAATCTATAGATTTTTTTTGTCTTTGAGACTCTGAAGAATGCTCCCTGGAAGGGAAAAAAGCTTGAATAGCTTTTGGGTCCTGAAGCTGTTATTTTTCTTAAAAGTACAATTATAAAATTGTTCTTGTCAAAATATAGCAGTTAACACATCCAAGAACCACTTAACGAATGCCTTCCAGGTACCAGGCCCTACGGTAATGCTGGGTGACAGCTGGGATTTGACAGCTTAGGTCTCTGTGGCCATGGCGCTGCCATAGTGTTATGGCTTAGATCTAGGAAGTCCCTCAACACCTCATGTGACCAGACTGAGGGGCTACCAGTACTCAGTGGAGTACTCTGGGATGAATCCATAGCCAAACGTGCTGTGAGGAGGTGTCACCTGGAAGGATGTCCGACCTGGAAGCATATCCTTCCTTCCCCACCTCTTCCCCTTCCTCTCTGCTTCCTGCCTGTCACGGTATGAGCAGACATCCTCCACAAGGCCTCTTCACCTTGCCCTTCCTGCCTTAGAGCCCATCTACTATGGACTGAACCCTGTAATAATAAACCTGTCCTCCTCTGAGGTAGGGATGTCGGGCATTGTGTCCGGCAATGAGAAAGTAACTAAGATTACTGCTATGTACAAGAGCTGTCTGTATATTTTAGGTCCCCTTCAAAATCATAAATATCCGGATGGCAAGGACTATGTCCCACTGGCAAATCTGAATCCTACCCAGTGTATAAGGTAGGTACTAGCATTCAGTGAATGTGAGTTGAATGAATGTTATTGCAAATTGACACAGACCGTACAAAAATGCTGCAATCATTCCTAGGACTTGGAACCAAAAGTTCTTCTCCCTTCCTCTCACTGTCCTCTCCCCATTGTTCTTGTCATGTGCCTCCTTTCTGTATTGGTTACTGTCTCTTTTTTCTTCTTATTTCTTCATTTTCCTCACTTTTATCTCCTCTTCTTGGCCACCTTCCCTGTTCTTCCCTCTCTCTTGTCTCCCACTATTCTTTCAGTTGGCATGATCTGGAACAGAAAACACAGTTCCTCTTAACTTCAAAAGAAGTTGGTAAGGACGCTTTATAATGCTCTAAAAAGACGTCAGCCAGCCCACTTACTTCCTATGGTGCCTCAATCATGTTTTCCCTCCTTCTGGGTCAATACCTTCAGGGGAAGACCACCTCCCTCTCTGTGATCTAGGATGCACTGCGGGGAGAAGACCACACGGTCAACAGGCTGCCTGCTGATGGCTCAGAGACACTGAAGACAGGTTGTTACCTGCACGAGTCTTCCGGGGTACCGACTGCCCCTCCTCTGCTGCCAGCGCTCAAAGAGCTAAATCTCTATTTACTATGTACTAAAATTTTTAATCTATCTCTTATTTATCATAATGCCTATGAAACAAATGACCTACATTTTGATGGACATGTTCCTTGGCATTCCTTCTAGAATGCTACTCAGGACCCCTGCTGCCCAGGGCTGGAACATACAATCACACAGTGTGGCATTTGCAGAGCTGGCTGGCTGGCAGTGCAGTGACTACAGCATGTAAGCTGCCCCTGGAGTTGTGAGAACAGAGGCCTTGTTGCTGTCAGAAAGATAAGAGGGGACGTTTGTCACTCGTCTTAAATTAAAGGTCAATTTATGTGTTGGTTCTCCAGAAAATGAAAGTTATTTGCAAATTTTTTCTTTACAAAAGAAAGTAAAAGGTAGGAGCAGTTCACATACCTGTAATCCCTGCACTCTGGAAGGCTGAGGCAGGAGAATCACAAGTTTGAGAATGGTCTGGGCAACTTAGGGACTTAGTGAGACCTTGTCTCAAAATAAAATTTAAGAAAGGACTGGGGAGGTAGCTCAGTGCAAAAGCCCTGGATGCAATCCTTGGTACCATCAGAAAGAAAGAAAAAGAAAGGAAGAAAAAAAGAAAGAGAGCAAAAGAATGAAAGGAAGGAAGGAAGAAAAAGAGAGAGAAAAGGGTATCCATCAGTAACATATTCCTGTCATATTTTCTTATCAACACTAGAAACTCAACAACCTTTTTAATTCTTTATTTATACATTTGTTCCTCAGTACATGTGACCTAGATGTGAATAGAAAAAATGAAAACATTTAAGCTTTACTAAAAGTGGTCAAATCTCAAAATAAATCCATTCCAATCTATCAATCATAAAAAAGAAAGGTATTAACAATCTATTATGTGTTTAGCTTTCTGCTAGCCACTAGATTTGATTTTGAGCTATTGTCATTCTTTTATGACCCTGTGGAGGTCCTTAGTTCTTCATCTTTATAAATACCAAGGTAAATCATTGGTCTTTACATCAACTTTGAGTCAATTATTCATTTCTCCATGAGTTACTTTCACAGAATTGTTTTCTCAGAATCCAAGCTTGGTGAGTAGGAAGACATTCCTTGTACTTCTGCAGTGCAGTGGTAAATGTCCAGGGGCCCAGAGAACTGATGAATTGAGGATGGGGCTGGAATTAGACAAGTTCTACCCCAGGTGATCAGAGACATCTTCAAGTAGCCTCTGGTAACCACTGCAATTTCACCAACTCTCTGAGAAAGGAGCAGGGGCAAGTTCTCTAGTTCCCTAGTATGCTAGCATTCCTCGGATCTTCCCAGGTAGCTCTGAGTAGATCTACTAGATACAATAAAATCAAAATATCATGTCTTCTTTCAACCAGATTGAAAGCTAAGTTTCAATTTCGTACTACTCCTCCATGTGCAATTTTTGTGCCCAAATTCATATTAGTTTTACAGTGGGTTTACTACAATTGGTAATATTCAAGCAATTTTTAAAATAACCTAGAGAGACTTTAAGAGAAACAACAACATGCATCTCTTTGTCTGTTCCCCCAGGAGTCCTTATTTGATTAGCATGGTATGAAGCACAGACAGCATTTTCTCAAAGTATCCAGGAAGATCCTAATGGAGAGCCAAGGTGGAGAACCATGAAAACAAAGTTAAGTGGTGAAGAGAATTTTTGAAGGACTAGTAACAGCAGACCTGGACGTCATTAAAAATATACAGGAGGCAGGAGGCTCTTCTTCATTTTTTTTCCCAAGTCCTAGAACCTAGTCTGGAATAAAGGTGCCACCAGCCCAGTCTGTCATTTTGTAGGGTGGAAACTGCGGGAGGGGCAGTGTCTGGATCCTCACGGACGCCCAGTGTGCATAATTTGCTTCTCTCTGCCCTTTCACTGCTTCCTTGTTGTGAAATTCCAATGACCCCTCAGGCTCTTTAGTTGAGGAAAGCACTTTCGCCTCAAGGCCCAGGGACTCTCTTTCCCATACCCCACGGCCCCAGGCATCTTCGCTCACTTCCCATTTTTCCTGTGGGTCACTCCATCCTACTCCTTAGAACTCCAGTGTCCCCAACAAACAATTTCTCCCAGAGACACTTGCCTGAAGACTTGTCTCTACTGAAAAATGTAAGTCAGGCTGCCCTTGGGCGAAGGCACACCAAGCGCAGGTGCAATCGCCAGCTTATTAACCTCACTAGAAAGGAACATTGTTTAACTCAGTTTGAAACAGAAAGTTGTTTTTTACTGACATGGTGGTATTTACCTGACAAGGAAAAGTGTTCAACATCCAGTATAGCTTCTAGTGGAAGAACAAGGCCAATAAATGACAGATAATTAACTACAAATGCAGAAATACAAGGGAGGGCAGACTCCTGAACTCTTAGGGCAAAGGGGTCTCTATCCACATAGAACTGATATGGCCCCACTAGCCAACTTTCACTAGAAGTGAGCACTACAACCTTCCAAGTCCTCTTTACAAGACAATACATTGTACAAGTTTTAAGGTTGGAAGGCATCTAGGCATTACCTAGACTTACTTTACAACTGGAAAAAAAAAAACAGGGGAAGGAAGGTTAAACATCACAGAGCTAGTTTGCCTTACCCCAAAACAAAAGAATTCAAAGTGCTCCCGGTGTGTAGTCTTAATATAGATATTACACTGCCCTAAAATAACTGCCTTGATTGAACTCTGGAGGCAAAGTGAAGCACTATCTGGTCTCCAAACAGAGAGCACTTCTGTCATTGATGAAGCAGACTGTAGCATGCTGGGCAGCTGCAGGGCTTCAAGGTAGCTTGGGGGTCTGCAGACTCCACTCTGCCCTGGAGGAAGCCAGCTCCCAGTTGTGCAGGCCGTGCTTCAAGCTTAGGAGCTCTTTACGGAGAAAGCAGAGCCCAGGCTGTGATTGTGCTTGGTGTGATAAGCAGACAGGGATGCAATAACAAGTCAGCTCCAGGTGTTTCCTAGGTCAAATTGTGGAGTGGGAGGGGAGCAGAGCATAAGAAAAAAGAAGGGAGTAGGGGAACAAAGGCACACAGAGGAATCAGCACCAGAGGAATAAGAATGGAGGAGACTGAGAAAATAAACATGTTGCACAGTTGACTTTTCAGGTGAGCTTTACTTTGCTTTCAGTACATTCCTGGGAACCTCCAATCCCCACTCCTTTCTTGTAGAAGAGTGGCTTTCTCAGGAAGGGAGAATCCATCTGATGCCCAGAAATTATTTTGAGAGTCTTTAATGAAAGGACAAACATGCCTAACAGCATGAATTGTATTTGAGTTTTGCTGTATGGTGAGCTGCCCTCCTAGGCTATCTAAATAAAAAGTCAAATTAGACACCAAGGAATGGAAGACCAACATCTCAATGGTTTTAAAGCTATTTTTTTTCTGAGACAGGGTCTTACTATGTAGTCCATGCTGGCCTCGAACCTAGGCTGGCTTCAAACTTGTGGCAATCCTCCTGCCTCAGCCTCTCGAGTGCTGGACTGATAAGACTGTGTCACTACACTGGGCTAAAGTTAGTATTTTCTAGCTGAGTTCTAAGCAAGAAACATGGTGCTAACCAGAAGATGCTTGAAGGTCAGATTTAGTTTCTGAGTGTGTTACACAGGATGACACCGTAAGCCGGAATAGGTCAACAAGCACTTTCAAGCTGTCAGTTCTTCAGTCCTTACGGTATGTCTGGAGAGAAGAACTTTGATCTCAGCAGACGAATGAAAATGCTGGGGAACAAGGTGATTCCATGACTATCTAGGTTTACATGGTCACTTGGACAGTGTTGGGACCTTGTCTGGGGTTCAAAAATGCTGCTAACATTGTGTCTGGGGCTCTCCCTGCCGCTCTATGCTGGCCCCCGTGCTCCCTCATGCTTCCCTGTTAGATTGCATGCATCAAAGGGAACATACCCTTATGCTGGTAGGTTTGCATCACGAGAGCCAACTCAGTGCATAGTATGTAGTATGCACTCCATGCATTTGTGGAATGAATGAATTGACCTAAATTTGGACAGTGCAGAGACAGTGCCTCCTTGCATGGTCTAACAGAGCTCATTTTGAGAATTAAGCCTAAGGGGTTCATTAGCTTAAGAAATTATCAGTATGCTTTGTGGAATTATCTTAAACCTGGGAGTGGCTGGGGTAACTTGAATATCCTGAGATGAGACGCCATTCTGTGAAGGAAGGGGGTGATCTCACAGAGGTGCTATTAGCCCACCACAGAATCACATGCTTCTCTTTTATTTTCTCTCGAAGGTTTATTATTTTTCAATTATCATTCATTACATACAATGATATAAATCTTTTATCTGTACCATGTCAGTGATAAGCATTTGAGTGAATACTGTTTTGAAATATAATATTTCTAGAACTCTGACCCAGAACAATGATCATTTATTTGATTGACCTTGCAATTTTAGTGATATATCAACTTAAATTACTATTCAACAGTTTCATTGTTCTTATTTTCCCAACTAAATTATAAATTACTTCAGATCACAACTTGGGTATCTTATTTATTTTATATCTCTCTCATGATAAATGAAGGGCTGACCACCCCAAAGAAGATGAATTTCTGAGTACATAAATCAAGCCACTGAGGTGGCTCTTCGTGTGATTTGAAAATGCTCATGAGAGGATTTTCTGTTTAATTTCTCTTAATTTAACTTAATATGCTCTTGGCGTGGAATTCTGTTTTATTTAACTCCTCATAATTTTTTTCTCAAAGTTATGTTTATTTATCATGAATCATGTTTTTGGAAGGGCAAAAAAAAGAAAAATAGAACAGAGACAGCTACTCCCCATTTACTTTTCCTTTCTATTCAACATGCTTAAATCCTGCAGGTGTGCAGTTTCCACTGATAAAGTGAAAGGGAAATGAAGGATGGTATCCTCAAATGTTTGCTCCTCAAACATGTCGTCAATGCCTATTATTGCTGGAAGGTAATGAAAAGATTCAGACTAGTGGCACTGAGCTTGCCGTGTAAAAGGAGGAAATGAAATGAGTAAGGAGAATTACAATGATTTAGTAAAGGACAGAAAGCATAAGTACCAGAAAAGCTACAGAGACAAAGTTGTGGGTGCTCAAGAGATTGATTACACCAACGTGAGGACATCAGCAGAGTTTTCTTGGGGGACCTGGCCTTGCAAATGCACCTTAAAAGGGGACTCTGCCTTTAGGGTTTTTTTTTGTTTGTTTGTTTGTTTGTTTTGTTTTGTTTTTTTGGTACCCAGAATCGAACTCAGGGCCTTGCACTTGCCTGGCAGGTGCTTGTGCCGCTGAGCTATATCCCCAGCCCAGGGACTCTGCCTTAGATGAGCAGAAATAAGCATGCATATTCCAGACACAATGATTCTAAAAAGAGAGTTGGAGGTAAGAAAGACAACCATTGTAGGGAACTGTGTTTCCAGTGAGCTGGAGTTAGGAAAGATAAGGCCAATGGGGTACACTGGGCTACAATGAGGGGAACCAGGAATATAGGACCAAACTTCCAAACTTTTTTCATTATTTTTTTTCATTATTTTTTTTTTCATTATCTTTTCATTGTGGTATATTAGCTTGTGTTCACCTTCTTTGAGAGTCTGTGACTAAAATCTCCACATCAATGCCCAAACAGATGTTCTGGGGGGAAATTAGCCTGAGCACAATTTGTCCACATATTACATATTGATGAGACTTTGATAAAGAGTGTTATGGTTTAGGAGGATTAATTTGGCAGTTCATAGATAAGGAAAGAGACTAAAAGGTGAACTGTTCATATCAAGTGGTAATACGGCTTCAATTAGGATAGCAGGAATGGAGAGAAGATGAATGCAAAAGACACTGATGGATAGAACTGTCGTGCTTCTGTACTATTTAGAGGTAGGGAAAGAGGCCAGTGTGAGAAAGAACACAGACAGAGTTAGCTCATATGCTTTAGGTTAATACAGTAGAGATCTCAAGTACATTGTACCACCCTGTGATGGCCTATCATTTGGAATCAAGGGAACCACTGACAGTAATATACATGAGTTGGCCAGTAACCAACTACAATTATTTCTTCCTTGTGGCATGAATTTCTAATTTCCATGTTGGTTTGTGAAATCATCTCCCTCCCGAATGTTAGGGGTCTCTTTCCAAGCTGGGTGGCCCTATATCAATGCTGCTACTAAATTTGTCAAGCAATTTTATCTCCATTGTTATCCAACTCAGCCATCCCACTTGCCCAATCATAGAAAGCTTCATAAATCCTAGAAAATCCCAGACTCAAATATCATAGAAGTTGCTGTGGTGAGAGATAACAGAAGCACGGAGATTCAGCAGTTCTTGGTCCTCATGTAGAAAACTGTGTGGTATATTAGCTTTTGTTCACCTTCTTTGAGAGTCTGTGACTAAAATCTCCACATCAATGCCCAAACAGATGTTCTGGGAGGAAATTAGCCTGAGCACAATTTGTCCACATATTACATTTTATTGCCTTTTTATCTTATACATAGTAACTCCTAATGGTTAACAAAAAATTTATTTTAAATTATCTTCTTCCTATATCTTACTGTTAAGGGAATTGCTGAAATTCTTGTGGCAGAATCACAGGGATTCTGGATAGCTGGAGTCGTCTGTTATGCCAAACACATGCAATTTTAAGGCTTTATGATTTTAAAAATGTTTTCTTAATTTAAAATTTTTAACTTCCTGGTCTGATCTTTCCAGCTTGTATAAATTAGCTTCTGCTGCATAACAAACATTCCCTAAATTTAGTGGCTTCAAACACTTGAATATTTCTCATGAGTTTGTGGGTAACTGAGTGGCTATTCTGCTGGCCTTGCCTAGGTTCACTCTTGTGGGGCAGCTGGAACCCCAGACAGGCTGGAATGACTGGAGTTCTCTTGCACGTGACCTGTCATTATCTAAACTAGGTTGGTTGTCTTTGTCATTGATAACCACATTTTTGTTTGGTGTTATGATTTGTGTCTAGATGTCCCCCCAAAGCCTTATGCAGTCATGGGGAGGTAGGCTTCTCAGAGGTGGCTGAATCTAGAGTTTGTGACTGATTCGTGGTTCAATGCTGAGATTAAGGGTGTTAGTGCTACACCTGGCCTAGGTTAGGCAGCTTTGTGTACAATGTAAGTGACAGAAGGAAGCTTATCATTCCTTTCTCTCTCTCGTTGCTTTGCTAGTCTGTCTACCATGAACTGTTCGCCTCTGCCAAGCCACCCTGCCTTCAATCCAGCTGATTATCGACTGAAACATTTGTCAAGTGTCTATTGACAGGGAATGGAGAGAGGAGAGGGACTACATCGACTGAGGTCATAATCTTTCCTTGGCTCAATTGAGACAGTTTCAGGCTGTGACTAGATTAGATATTTCATCATTTTCTCATTTGATATGATTCCCTTTGTAGAATTTCATTTTATTTTGAGTGCCATATTTTAAGATAATATTGACCACAACCAAACTCAGAGTTTTTCTAGGGAGGAGTGAATAAGTGAAAGGAGTTAAGGAACCAAAGATGTTCAGCCTGAAAAAAGAAGGCTCTGGATACCCTCAGTCATCTGAAGCAGTCTCACGGGGGTATGACTTCATTAATTTTAGCTCTAAACATACCTTAATAAGAAAAGGCATTGGAGATTTAAGACCAGCTACTGTTCACCAAGTCTTGCTTGTCTCCCTGTAGCAATCATCACCTCTGAATGTATGGAAGACCTCACTACCACCCCACCTCTCCTGGCCCATTTCTTATTTTATTACTACTCTGAGACTCCTCATTCTTCTCTCCCACTACACCTCTCTCTAAATCTTTTGCCCTCTAGGGACCACTGCTGCTTCTGATATATTGCTATTCAGCTGTTATATTAAAGTTCCTTCCATGTATGTTTGAGACCATCAGACTGTATCATTCATCAGCATGGTTATCTACTCAGCTCCCAAGCACTGCCTCTCATGCGGAGACTTTATGATCTAATACAAAGTCTTCTTTTCTCTAAATCCTAGGAAATTTCACCCTCCAGGTAAAAGCTATGGCCCCAGCAGCACAACTTACAAATTTTTAGATCTCTTAATTTCAGAGATATTCTCTTCTACCTTAGATCTCTTCATGGCCTGGATGTTCTCTGAAATATAATATTTCAACATTGTTACTTCTGGAGAATGTCTCCAGTTCTCCCAGATTTCTCATCAATCCACTCATACTGTAGCTCCTTGTAATATCTAAGTAGTACTTATTCCTTGATTCCCTTCTCAGCTACAGTAAGCTTGACCATCAACACTGGATTCTCAGGTGTCCCATCAGTTCTTCAGTCATCTCTGAGTCAGTTCCTCACCTGATGATCTCACTGACTTCTCTAAACATTATTGCCCTCATCAAACCCCCTGCCTTTTGATTTCAGCAAAGGACCTGGTCTTCTCTGCTGAGAAAATCAATGCTTTCAAACACAGAGTTCTTTGTAGCAGACAAAGTATCCAGCATGCTGAGTTTGTGTCGTATTTCTAAAGGAACCTCCTGGAAGCCTAGAAAGTCATCTTAGGAACAATCCAACCCCAAGCATGTTGTGAGGGCTGTGTAAATACCCCCACCTGAACCCAAACCTCTACTAGCACAATGCATTCATGATGCACAAAACCATGGGCCAGCAGTTCTGTTTCTAGTATGACTGCAGGTGACACTTCTCTACTTGCTTGGCAAAACTTGGAGTCCACATGTACCTACCTCCTCACATTGCTCCCTTCCACGTTAGCACACCCGAAGAAGCATCTGACCTATGGAGGGTAGAGCACATGCCTGTGCTATAGCAGCAAGAGATGCCAGGAGAATGAGTGCTGGTTTCTACCTTTAGGAGTCAAGATTGATAATGTTGGAAATTTTTCAACTATGTGAGAGGTGTTCCAAGGATGCATGGCAGCTATAGAACATGCTGAACGTCTCCTATCATCTTTTAGCTTTTCATCTCCCTACCTGCGAGCTTATATACTTTCAAGTCCATCTATGTCTCCTTTGCTCCAGTCACAGTGTCTTCAATTTCTGAAGGTCATCCTCCTTATTCCTGTACTTCACATATCTATTGGGGCTTCTTCTGAGTACTATAGCTGCCATATCCTCTCTTTTATATACTCCAAATCTTTATTTTGACAGATATTCTCAGTCAACACAACCTTCTCCCTTCCCAGAAGTCCTCCCCTAGACTCCCTCAAATTAGTATCATCTGCTTTTCAAACTAACTTCTTAAAATAATCACTTCCATTTTTCATCTACTCTTCACCACCAACTCATTGTTATCAAACTCTGGCCCATAACTCAAGAATCCCAACCTGGTGCTCCTGTGATTCTGCTCTGACCGTGGCAGATCATTCATCAAATGCGGCGGCCATGAATAAACCCTTTTCCCACAGTGCCCACTTGCTGCTTGTAACCCTGCAACACACACTTTTTCTCCAACCTTGCAACTCTTAGCTTCTGTACATTCCCACTCCCCTAGTCTTCTTTAAGCTTTTGATCAGTCATTTTCTGCTCTTCTACTTTAAATGTTTGTTTCTTAAAGGTATTACCCTTCAGGCTCTGACTCCTCCGATTTTAAAGATTCTATGACCTCTGCTTGGTGACCTCATCTACTTGTGTTTTCCAAACCCACACATATAACCATACCCTTCTGTACGTGTCATCCAGACTTCTTCCTTAAGGCTGACTCCTGGATAGTAAAATACATGATGGACACGTCCACACAAGTGTTTTGCGTGGATAGCAACTCAACCTTTCACCAACAGAGTTGACATTTTCTCTTTTATTCTTGTTTCTTTTAGTTGCTTACATCAACTTGTCCCTCAAGTTATTTCTGCTTCTCTCTCTCCTTTACTATCTCTCACCCCATGTCAATTCTAATCAGCTTGTGTCCATTCTAATGCCTAAATATTTCTTGAATTCTTCATAACTTCTCCAATTTTGCTGCCATTGGTCCAGGGTCTCATCTGTTCTTTTTCATTTCTAATTGGCCTAATCTCCTACAAGCCTCCTTCCCCCCACCACATCTTTTCCTCTTTACATCAATCTTACTCATAGCAAAAAAAGGGAGTATTAAAAATATTCAGCCAATTAGATTATTTCATCTCAAAACGCATTACTAAGAGAGTAGACTCAAACTCCATATGCTCACAGTGAGCTTTTCCCTCCCTTGCCTGCTTCATCCCCTCCCCTGTCTCACAGTTCTGGCTTCAGAAACACTAAATAATTTATCTCGTACCTCCGTGCTATTTTTGGCTACCTGCCTTTGTTCAGTGACATCTTTTTTTGGCTAGAATGCGCTTCCTTTTTCCACTTCCATCCTGCCAGCTGCACTCCACAAGACAAAAACTACAGCACTACCTCATTCTTTCTCACCTTTTAGCACTCAGTTCAGGCCTTGCCTCTCCCACAAAGTGTTTCCTTATGTCTCTTCTCCTCCCCTATAAAGTTATACAACCTTTCTGAGTGCTCTCCCAGCACACCTGTTATGTACTCTTAGAAAAACTTGTTCAATATTTTATTAAGATTCAGTTATAATGGGTTTTTATGCTATAAATGTCTTCAAAATAAAATTTGTTTTATTCTTTACTGTAATCACAAATTCTTATAAAGTACCTGGCATCCAGGAGACACTTTGTTAAATTTTGACAGATCAGTGAAATAACACTTATCATTAAAAATTCTGGGGTTAGGTCTTGATGCTAAGATGCTAACCCTTTCATTGTCCCTTATCATTCTGATAGCAAATGAAAATGGCTCTGCCACTTTATGATCTTGTGGTTAAGACTGCAAGACCACAAGAAGACGGTTCTCATAGCACTCTAAAAGCCATTTACAGTTACACCAGCAGTATCAGAAGCATGACACAGTAAAGACTAGCCTTTGTCTAAAATTAAGAAGCAGCTCGAACACTGGCCTGGGGCCCTCACTGAATAATCAACGCATTTCCAAGGTTGGGTGGCAAAATAAGAAGGAAGATTACACCAAGGAAAGCCAAATATGTTAAGTCTTACAACCTTTGGGCTGAAATAAGAGTGAATGGGAGTTAAAAGAGCAGTTGTTAAAATACAAGGTAGGGGAATCACTAGGAAGGGAGAGTGCAATAAATAATGCAGAGCAGTAAATGTGCTTCCTTTAGACATCAAGAGTGAAAGGAGTTCTTTTGCATGCAGTGATGACAGCACAACTTTAGAGGTTTTCAGATTCTTTGAATTAACATGATCAGACCTTACATGGTCTAACCTTTAGTTGGGGGGTTATTTCAAAATCCTCTTAAGGATAATCACAAAGTACAGCTACAGACACATTATCAGAATACCTGTGGACCAGGTGCAATTCTTGAGGGCCCATTTTGCTTCTTCTTTTCTAAAAATAGAACAATGAAGGCCACTTTACCTGCCACTAAACAAATTGTTGTCAGACCTCTAAAATAGGCAGTGAGCTGGGCATGGTGGTGTGCGGAACATACACTTGTTATCCCAGAACTCGGGAGGCTGAAGCAGGAGAATTGCCTCGAGTTCTGGGCCAGCCTGAGCTTCATAGCAAGTCCAGGCTGGTCTGAACTACATAGCAAGGCCCTGTCTCAGAAAAGAAAAAAGAAAAAAAAAAAATAGGCACTGAGCCAGAAATCATAAGTTATTTATTTATTTAAATCAAAGAAAATGTTGAATGTTTTATTAATCATTTGTGTTCATGTGGGCCCTGGGGGAAATTGCTTTATTCATGGGACCTGGACTTTCAGAGCAAATGTCACTGGGTAAAAAGACTTTTTCTCTTTTGTTAATAGAGTGCGCAGCCTGTAGACATGATGACAAAACGAAAGAAATGTGTTACAGTGCAGAAATGTAAGTCTTTTGGACGCAAATGTTAGGTTTGGATTATAAGTACACGACTGGTCTCTATTTAGATAAAAGGGGCAGGTAGGTTATTTTTATCTACGAGCTGTATAGCTTGTGATGAGCCACACACTCTTTCAGTTCACCCATCGGGCCTATAATGGAGAGAGCCCTTTGGTTCTCTTTCTGGGACATCCTGTGGAATGATGTACATTCTGGTTCCTGCTATTCAGTTGAACTTGTTGGAAACCCCCAATGGAACTGCTGTCTTCTGTCTGGGGCAGACCTGCTGGTGGCCTGAGTATTGTCCTCTCCTTTCTGCACTGTCTACACGCACTACCTCCTACCTGCCATCATGACAAGGCCTGTAATTCTACATTTGTCTCAGCTAAAGAGACTCCCTGCTCCCCCAAGTGGGTCTCGGTGTGACAACAGGCAGCCTTGGGACCGCTTCTATCTCCCACCATCTGGAGCAGCTGTGCTCTTTGTCAAGGATTTAACCTCATTAGAGAACAAAAGACAGCCTTCTGCAGCATCACTGTTGGAAATAATCATTAACCAAAACACCTGCGCTTCCAGAAATGAGTCCTTACATGCTGGGCTCTCTTCTACAGAGGACTCGTAATCAAAAGATATGACATCTGGGAACAGAACAAAGAACAACCAAAGAACAGAAAGAGGAATGAAAATACCTGCAGGCTCACCCTTGGCTTTAACAGAACAAGCAGGATCCAGAGCACAGCCACTCCTTTCTCTAGTCCACTTTCCTTATCTACAAAATCAAAGACTTAAAAGGAAAGAAGACTAAAAATCCCCAAACTCTACAGTTTCTGAATCTTGAGAAGCAGGCAACTCATTATCCTGAGACTGAGGAAATGTGGTTAAAAGCATACGCAATAAACTTCTCAAGGTTCACCAAACCATCAGTACGTATTTATAATAAAGAATAAATGAGGAAGGTCTTACAAATGGTAATAGCCTGTTTTTTCCAGTCCATGGACAAGATGTTTCCCATTGTCAGTCTAGTTCTCTTTCCTCTCACAAGTCAGGTACCCAAAGGTTTAAGGTTTTAGTGTGGAATGATTAAAGACAAGAAATTCTGGTTGTGTCAGTACGACTAGAGGTGTGAGTGTGCTCAGAATCATGTAATTTTTTGCTCTTTATTCTTAAATGTCAATCTGAAGTCCAAAAGCAGGCTGGTTATACTTAGCATTTGCTGTGCTTTGGATGTTGTTTGTCCACCAAAGGTTCATGTGCTAAAAGTGTGGTCTCCACTGCGGCAGTGTGGAGGTAGTAGGACCTTTAAGGTAGGACCTTTAAGGTAGGACCTTTAAGAAATGTTGCTCTAATGGAATACAGTAGGCCCTGGAGGCTCCACCTTGCTGGATGACTAACGCTGTCTTGTGGGAGTGGACCACGTCTCTGCGGATTAGTTCTCTGCAGAGCAGGCTGTTATAAAGTGGGCCATGCCATATACTTGGCCTCTTCTACATCTGGCTGATCCTTTTTCTGCTTCTCCACCGTGTTGTGACACATCCCAGGGGTCCCAGCAGGATGCCAGTGCCATGCTTTTAGGATCATCATACGTTAGTAACTAATGAGAAGCTGTGACGGAGAAAGCTTTGGAGACCAGAGCCCTTGGTGAGATTCCAGCACCTGAGCACCCTTTCCAAATTCATTGCACATTCTCAGCTTGGCCTCAAATACTTCCCAAGTAAGTGCTGCAAGTGCATGGGCACCCAAGTGGAGCTGAACTATTTGAATTATTTTAAGTTCCTGGGATCTGTTCAGCCATTTAAACAAATGTTCTGCATGTTAGTAGGTTCTAAACACAGGAACTTGGTAGGGGAATACATTTAAAAAAAGGGAGACAAGGTTTGTGCCTTCAGGTTTTGTACCCCGGGGGTGGGGGTGGGGGTGGGGGTGTAGCGTCCTCCAACTTGAACTATTAAAGATTTCAGTAGATTTCTACCACAGCAGGAGACCAAGATTATATAGGCAAAAAGATCACCCAAACTTTAAATGTCCTGCTCACTTCCAAAAGTGGTTATCTGGAAAGGCCATAGGCCACAGGGAATACTCATGTCACAGGACTGATTTAAGTGCTCAAAATCCAAGTGAGGTGGCATCTTTCTTCATCTCTCTGGGACTATGCCCACCTCTTCGCTCACTGCCTGGCTCTATTATTTCTGTTGTGTATTGTAAATTTTGGAATTAAAAAATAGAGTGAATGTTACATTTTATTACTCTTATTTTAGGAGTTATCTGAGGACTGAGACTTGTGTGGTTCTAGACCACATCACAAGTGTGAGTGCACTGCAGATACAGGTCTACCTGCAGACAGAAATGATACAGGAAGTGGATGTCACGCATGCTCACCTTGACTCTGTCACTCCTCATCCTTTTCTTTTCTCTGGCTGCTTTATACAATTGGTCATGGCCCTGAGAAGAAGGGTTCAGAGACCACTGTTCCATGTGAACTGATGAATTCTTTAAGAAACAATTCAATAACGCATGGTGGAGTAATCCCTTATATTGTTTACTATATGTCAAGCTCCAAATGCCTCATGACTTTGAATTTATTTAACCCTCACCCTTGTATCACAGATGAGGAAACAGGCACTGTCAAGCTTACTTGCCTATGATTACACTGTTTAAGAGTCATAGATTTTGGATATTAATCCAGTTGCTTGAGTTCCAAGTTTGTATCTTTCACCATTACACATTCTGCCTTCCTGCAGTGAAAAGTAGGTTGGAAGTCTCCTTTGTCACACTTGGCATGCCTCTTGAGTTTATATCAAGCAAGTTGCAGTCCTAAGGTATGCTTGGCATCCACAGAATCTTCCATCTGCAGTGTGAGCCTCCCTGACAAGAAGCAACAAGCATGTCCTGAGCTACTCATGAGGTGAGCATCTGGCTGGAGCTTCCTCCTTCCCAGCCAGGTTGCCTGTCTGGAAGGAGAGCTGTCTAACTGGCTTTTCGACTTACATAACATAGGGAGATAATCTTCTTATGGCATCCTGTATTTTTCTAACTTCATTTACAATAGTGCTATGTAAGTGGTTATGAAATACGACTCGAAAATCTGCTTCTTTGATTAAAATACTTAGAAATGTAATTAATGGCACACATTTTAAAATTTATTTATATTTATTTTAATAATGGCATAAATTTTAAAAAGTCATTGCATAATACATTGCCTTCATCAAGTGTACTTCATAGCATGGATTGTTGAGTAGTCAATCAGCAGAATGTTTTTGAGATGGAAATCATTATTAGAAAAATCACAAACATATTTATGTAATCATCTCCAGTTCTTTAACCTTGCTGCAGTTTAAGTCTTTCCTAGCTATTCTTTGTTGCACATGTATACATCTTGTCTCTATATCTTGGTTTTGAATTCCTTAAGGACATACACACAATAAATGCAAAAACTAATAAATATCATTATTAAACAGAATGGAAAATATACAGATAATACACCTTCATCAGGTGCTAAAATTCAAAACTTAAATGATGAAGAAAAGTTCATAATTCATTTTGGGGACAAAAATTCCCCTTTATTCCCCCAGGGGCATAAACTTTCTGTTTTAAAGTTAGAATCAAGTGGCTCATCTTTGTGACTATAGTGGTATGATTATTTTTAAAAGGTATCATTAAAAAGATACTGAAGAATAAATAACATGAGTTTCAAAGAGAGGCCACATCTCATAAACAAATATGCTGGTTTTATCACAGTAGAATTTAAAATAAAGTTCTCAGGGACTGTACTTTTATTTTATTATTCTTACAAAGAAGGCAGTTTCTGTTCACACTTTCCCACCCTGGTGGAGCCGGCATCTGTGAGTATAGTGCGGAAAGGCAGCCTAAACACAGTCTAGCTCCTGTCTGAGGTCTAGAAAGGGACATAGCTGCAAATAAAACCTAAATCTCCAAGCTAGATGCATCAATGATCACCTTCTATTACTGAATACAGAGCATAGGTTTTAATTCTTGAGATTCTGCCAAACTTAGACAGAATCACAATAGTTTTTTGCTATTAAACAGCGCTTTTCATATAACTACTCTTTAACTTGGAGACTGGTGAATACACAACCTCGGTGAATGAGCACTAAAAGACAGCTGTGGGGAAGAACAGGGGCAAAAAAATCACAAAGGCAGCACATGCTGTGTGAAACTCCTCACGAGGGGCCAGTGAGAAGAGTGATGTGGAACAAACCGTGCTGAAGGTGAATCCAGGTTTGGTGGTGTTATGGTTGAAACATTGTGTCAACTTGGGGAGTCTAGAGGTTTGGCTAAGTGACTTAGCAGGAAGCCA
>NW_004955403.1:43058669-43091158 GCF_000276665.1 Chinchilla lanigera | reverse complement strand
CCCTTAGGTGGGGGTAGCCTGTTTACAAAGTAAGACATGAAAAAAGAAGCTGCTTGCTGCCATTCCTCCGGTTTGCTCTGGCTGTTTGCTGTTCGGCTGCCATTCCCCCACTTTGTTCTTGTTGCTTTGCTACCTTTTGCCTTGGAGCCAGCCAAGTATGGACTGAAACCTCCACAAACTGTAAGCTAAATAAACCTTTCCTTCCTTCATTTTCGGCGTTGGGTATTTTGTCTCAGCAATGAGAGAAAAGTAACCAAAACAGGTGGTAAGGAGTGCATTTCACTCATTGAACAAGGGCAGGATGAGGAGATGAAACAGAGGAGAAAAACACAAGAGCACAGGAGAAGCCAAGGGGAGAGAGGACAGACATAAGTGACCTGAAGAAGGCTATTCCAGCCACATCATCTCTAGCCTCAGTTTCCAGTGAGATTGGACTGGGTCTCAGTTTGATAACACCCCCTAGAAGCAAACTCCTGCGGCCTATTGCAAAATCTAGAATATACTGCAAGGATGCTGGAGGGTACAGAATCCAAAGAAAGGTGAGAAAGCCAGAACCCAGAAGCCACAGTGACCAGGAAGCTCCACAAGTGGAAAATGCCATACTATAAAATTTGGTTTTATGTGTAAAATTATTAAAAATATTGTATAACATTATTTCAAGGCAATATGGATAATAGATAGAGAGATAGAGAGATAAAGGTAGAGAGATAGATAATAAATAAATCTTGTGCTGGGCCCCACCTCCAACATACCTCATTATGAATATGCAAATAGTTTAACATTTGAAAAAGAAATCTAAAATTGGAAACATTTCTTGTCCCAAGTACTTCAGATAAGGCATAAATGCTGGGCACAATTTACATCTGATCATAGAAGCCTTCTGACCGTTAGACCACCTTCTCATTGGGTCGGGTCAGGCACCCTACTGGGCAGTCTTCTCTTTTGTAAGGACAGAGTAAAATATACACTCATAGGCATTTGGTCCTAAGAAGAGGAAAGTGCCTGGCCTAAGCATGTCTAGTTCCTCTCCCCAACTTTAGTCAGTAAGCTACTCCTCTTTCATGAACTTACTTTCTCTTATTGTTGTATTGTTATCTTGTTACTGAATTGTATGCTAGCTGACCAAAGGGGGAAACTTGTTCCCCTTTGCCACAGAGGTCATACAGATGGTCACAGGGGTTGGATGGAGGTCAGAACCAGTGCAGAAACAGGATTCCATGAAGCACTTTCCTGTGTCACACTGTTAAGTTTCCCTCTGACTGCAGAAAGTTGATGGCTTCCTAATTTAACACTCTCAAAACTACTATTCTGCACACCTTGACAAGTTGTGTAACCTCTCTGGAGAGTACTGTTGCAAGTCCAGGGGCTATAGTGAATTTTCCATCCCAAACTTGGAAATCAAGAAGATCACTTCCATAAAAGATGAGTCCTGAAAGTGTCATTTGGAAAGAAAATAAGTACCTGGCCAGCAATACTTGATTAAGTGGCTAGACTTACACCATTTAATACGGTGGTCATATGTAGGTATTTAAATTTAAAGAATTAAAATTAAATTTTAAAATTCAATCTCATCCTACTAATCACATTTCATGTGCTTATTAGCACAGTGTGGCTGGTGGCTCCTATGTTGAACAGTGCAGATCAAGGACGTTTCCATCGTCACAAAATAATTCTGCAGGGGATACTGCTCTAGAGTGGCCCTAGTTGACTGGTGGAAGAGTTGGTTAGTTGCTTGATCTCTGAAATACAGACAATGGAGATCCCTGAAGCTAAACTTTGGGAGTGATGTGGCATCAGCTGGGGTCCACATAGAAAATAAATGGCACATTTAGAGTGTTAGTTGGAGAGTTTAATAGAGCTTATTTATGAAGGTGTGGTAGGGCTATAAGACTCAAAAAGAATGACGCTGGACAATGAGAAACCAGTGCCATCTACTGGCTTGGAGGGATGAGTGTTCTCACAGGGCTTTGCATGTGTTTGCTTATATTGGAAAATAGCACTCAGTTTGGGAAAATACCTGCCCCCTTCTCTCTCTATCACTCAGCTGTCCTGCTGGTGCATCCAGTTGTATCTGCCTGATGAATCCAGTTGTATCTCAGGGGGCAGAGGAACCCAGGATGTAGGCAGTGGAGCTCAGTATCTTGGAGCACAGAGCAGGAGGACAAGGGTGGGAAAAAGAAACCAAGGAGCAAGGGAGCGAGACCAGCTCCCCTTCCAAGCACTGTCCAGGCCAGGGGGAGATTTGACCTGGGCTGAGTGTGGTGTGAGCTTTGGATGGGGCAGTTTTAATGGAGAGATGGGTGCTAGAGGTTTGCAGAGATTCTGCTGATGGTTTGGCTTTCTGTGGGGGTCTGGATTCACAGAAGAGAGTATACTCAGCACGTGTACTCATGCTTGTGCATGGGATGGTTTCCCTTCTCACTGTAAATGAAGACATTGGCAGTTTCAAAAAGAACTTTTGAGCCTGTAAGATCAAAGGCCGCATACCCTGATCCAGACCAACTCACCAGGGTGATGAACAGTACCCTGTGAAGGGCTTAGGAAATGTCCAGCAAGCCTTGCCATTATGTAAGCTCCAAAACATGGTCATGGGCTAAAAGACAACATGCTTCATGGATTTGCAGAGAGCATTCACATACATGACTTACACAAAGCAACTAGTGTGGCATGAGGGTTACAGGAGGTGGTTTGATGATTTCGTGAATATTTAGGAATGCTTACTTGGATTGAGCACCATCCTAGGCTCTGGGAATGCAGCAATTAAAAGCAGACAAGGGGCTGGGGACTTAGCTCAGTGGCAAAGCGCCTGCCTGGCAAGCGCAAGGTCATGAGTTCGGTTCCCGGTACCGGAGAAAACAAACAAACAAACAAACAAAAGCAGACAAAATGTCGTACCCTCCTGGAGCTTACAATCTAGTAGGAGAGCAGGATTGTAAGCCATGTGGATAAGTAAGGTATAGGTTATGTTATATCGGAGTGGGTGCTGTGGACGAAAACAAGGAAGAGAGTGTAACTACCATAGGCAAGTTCAAATATAGTGGTCAGGTCAGCCTCCCTCTGAGCACGACATGTGGAAAAGCCTGAGAAGGTGAGGGAACAAGGTGTTTGGAGATCCAGGAAGAGCGTTTCACACAATGGGGAAAGCAAGAATGGAAGGCCATAGGTGAGAGTGTCCTAGGTGTTCCGGCACCAAGGAGGTGGCCACAGTGGAAGGAGCAGAATGAAGAAGAGAAAAGGAGATGAGGCCATAGAGATGGTCACAGGGGTTGGATGGAGGTCAGACAGTCCATATATACAGATGACTTTCACTGTAACCTTGAACTGTTCACGTTGCCTTCTCACGCTGTTTCTGAGCTCTGGTTCCTATGTAAATCTCTGTAGGATGCGAGCATCTGAAAGCAGGGCTGTTTCATACAATTTTTTTAAAACTTTCTTTATCTAGCCCAATGCCTTGCATTAGCTGATTCCCTATAGGTGCTGATGGACTGATGCAGGAATTCCCATCTCGCTTTCAATTTGCTGCAAAAAAATTCAATGTTGTTCCCATCCCAGCGTCCTGTGAGCTGTTGGAAAAGAGCACAGCTTCTCTCTTGACAACAGAGTGAAATAACCTTAGCTTATCTGCATAGTAATAAAATCCCAGGCCATACCCTTCAGGAATAATATGTTACTTCATCCTTCAAGCAATGAAAAGCAGAATAATTTCAGCATCTGTTTAAGCTTTCAAATAATTTTCCAACCAGGACCAAAGCCATATTCAATGACCTAACAATAGAGGCTGAAGGTGCCAGCCCAGGCCAAGATTGATGGGCTCCAAAGCAGGTGGGGCAGTTGCAAACCTCAGCGTGCAGAAGACCTTGAGTCAGCTGCACTCGTACATCACCTGTCTCCTTCCAAGAAATGACAACCCGAGTATGGGGTTGTGCGAGGAGATGGGGTTGAAATTTCTCAGATAAATAAAAATGAACAAGACATGTTTGCACTTGAATTGAACAAGGTTTCCCAGTACCACAAAAAGAAAGCAAGAATATGAAGCTGAATCAAAATTCAATTTATTTTATAGTGGTGTTATTATGTCTTATATATTCCAATGGTCACCAGGCAGCAGTCTTCCTCAGTATGTCATTTTTCATTTTGATCTCTCTCCCGGTCCTACAGTTCCTTGTCCCTTCTCTTGTCATTTTTTTCTTGCCCAGTAGAACTCTGGACTTCATTCACTCATGTTTGGACTTGCCATCATATCCTCACCTGTATATCCTCTTTTCCCTCCAAATCTCCACTACTACATGCTGGGCTCCAGGAGGACACTGTGTCTAAGAGTTTAACCAGCCATGTCCACCCCAGAATGCTTTTAGTAGTGATACATCAGAGTAGATTCTTCTGATTATTCTTTTAACCTGGCTGCTCTATTTGTGCAGATAATCATTTTGTTCCAACAGGTATTTAAGATGGCTGCCAGAAAAATGCACATAGCTCATTTGGACATTGAGCCAACATCCCAATGGAGACTTCCTTGCAATGAGGGATTAAAAACATTGGTCTCTATCCAATTTAGGCTTCTTCTGTGGGCCTTCCTCATACAATGCCCTTTTTGTGATATAACAAGACCTCAAAGATCTTGAGCCTGGCTTATGCACCCTGTCCCCCAACGTCCCCACTCAGAAAGGAACCTGTGGCTTGACTTACTGCAGGGTGCTGTGTGACCTGATCTGTTAAACACAGTGGCTTCCTGGAGACACAATATTTATTATCAATTAATCCATTTGGTTTCTAATACTAATATTCCAGAAATGTTTTTATCTTCTCAGGCACTGCACCCACAACTAAGAAACAATATTATAGGTGAACAGGGATATGTAGCAGCTCAAAACTTGCATGTCATTGCCATGTAGTTAGTTGGATCACAAAGAGATAAAATAGACTTTTATAACTCCATTATGGTTACTTTTACTTTCTTATAACAGGAAAATTGCAGAATGGTTAGAAAGGAGAAAAAGTCACCTACCATCCTAACTCATAAAGTGTAAATTTTAATATCTTCTTCTAAGCTTTTTACTAGTTCTAACAGGAGAGCCTGTGTTGTGCTTTGTTTCTTAACATTATTTGCTGTGCAGTCATTTTAATATCGGCATAATATTTCTTCTGCGATTTTCCATAACTATGCTCCATTAGTTAGCATTTAAATTACTTCCAATTTTTCATCATTATATGTGGTGCAGTGAGCATGAATGAACATATGGTTTTTCTGCTATTTGGGATTATTATTTTAGGATACATTCCTGGGAGTAGAGTTATGGGCCAAAAGGCTTTAATATTTTCATGATTCTTTACCCATATTGCCGTTTTGCTTTCCAAAGGGTTGTAGTGATTTACAAACCTACTGCAGATGGGGAGACAGTCTGCTTTATAGTGTCTCCCCCAGCTCTGGAATTGTATTAAACCTGTAAATTAACATGGGAAGCAAAAATATTTGCTATTCTATTTAGTCTTGGAATTCAGAAATACATGTGTTCTTCCATTTGCTATTGCTGTGGTTATCTACATGTACATGAGTTTTATAGTAGACATATATATATGTGCATTGATACAGGGAGTAAGCAGGTATCTTGGGCCACAACGCCCTTTCCTTTCTCTTTGCTTTTGATGTTCTCCCTCACCTGCTCTCTTGCCTTCTCCCGGCCCTTACACCCTCCAGCACGTACACTCGCAGTGCGCCTTAATGCTTCATGGTAGAAAGAACTAAAACACAATAGCTGAATGGCAGAGATGATTATTACAGGTAAACATGAATAAAGCTCCGTTCTAGAGACCAAGTAACTGGGTTGATGCGTGTGGATGGGGTCACGTCACCCTGGAATTGGACAGATGGTGTTGCAGACTGCATATGGATGGTGCTGCTGACCTGGGGCAGGGAAAGTGAAGCATCCTTAGGCAGGGAGTCATGTAGTCCCTGAAAAGTGTCTGGGTCCCCTGGCAGTGTGTGCATTGGAGCATGTATGTGAGCTGATGAGGGGTGAGCAAGATTCCTGGCCTCCATTCTCCTGTGTTAAGGGCCAAAGGTGTGCCCTTCATGGCATGGCACATTCTGCCAAGTGATAAGGAGGTAAACTTAGTGATACTTCAGATCGCTCACCCTTCCACTTGATAACGTCCTTCTCTCTCTCTCTCAGTGCACACCTTCACTTAAAACAAGGCCTGACCCACCGACTTTTAAAAATTTTTTTCTATTCTATTCTTTTCTATTCTCTTTTTTCTACTTCTATTCTTTTTATTTTAAAGAGAATAAAGAATAAAAAAAAATTAGAAACAACACAGAATTTCAGAAAACCCAACAATGAGATGACTTCAACAGTAGCTGTTATACTGCATATTGTTGTCTTCAAAGCAGTTGTTCAGATTACCAGATATAAGCATGCAAAATTGGACAAAAACTTTAAGCGCTAACACCCATAGACTTTCATGACCCAAGGGTGTCATGGAAGCCGACTGGTCCAACCTTTCTCCTTTGCATAGATGAGAAAACTAAAGCCAAGAAAAATAACACGATATGACTCAGGCTAAGTTGTAGCAAAACCAGCACTCAACCCAAAGTGTCCAGGGAGAAAGGACTTGGGATAGCAGGTGTAAGACAAGACTGCTGAGTCAGGCTAGCCTTGTAGGAGGTGCACGGCTTTGGGTGAGTCGGTCACATCAGCCTGCTCCTTATGGAAAGTATTTTTACCACATCTGCCTACCCAAAGGGCTGCTGCAAGGATCAAACTAAAGGAGAGAGAAAGCTTTTGAAACTGTAAAGCATTTTGTTAATGTGAGATTGTCAATGTGTGTGGTCAGTGTGGACCAAGAACAGGGCAGTGTGTGCAGATGGCTTCCTGTGCATACAATAAATGGCTGTATCATCCGCAGAGAACTCTAAAACAATTGTAAAACTTACTAAAAGTTAGATGGATTTTTATGATTACTGTGTTCAGCAGTCTTAAATAATATCAGTGATAAAACACTCTTCCCTGAAATATTAAATTCTAAACAGTTGTAGTTACTGTTGAATTATAATGATGTGTATGAAAGATTCAATTTAGCACTTTTTATTCCTTAGCTTCTAGCAAGTCTTGAATTCTACGTGAAAGTTAATTCAGAGATCTCCCAATTAGGATTGCCAGACTTATGAATTAAAAACACAAGATGTCAAATTAAATTCAAATTCCAGATAAACAATGAATAATTTGTAGCATAAATATGACTTGTGCTTATTTGGACATATTTACTTGTTGATAGCTGGGTTTGGTGGTGCATGCCTATAATCCTACCACTCTGGGAGGTTGAGGCAGGAGGATCATAACTTCAAGCCCATCTTGAGCAAGTTAGCAAAACACTGTGTCAAAACTTTTTTTAAAAAAAATGGGCTGAGGATGTAGATTAAGGCACAGAACCTGGGTTCAATTTCTAGTACTGAAAAAATATTGTTAACCTGAAAGTCAAATGTAACCTGTGTCCTATGTTTCTCTGGTCACTCCAGATCCATGAGGCTGGATCACTCCAGTGATCCATGAGGCTGCACCCCTCTGCTTTCATTCAGGGAGTAAGTTCATGCTAGCGTAGAATGACTTGCATTTTCTCAAGGTTCCGCTTGTGTCCCCAACCCCGGTAGTAATACTTGGTTTTAAACAGTAGATTTGAAATAAAGACAGCAGAGGAACTATAAAGCAATAGAATGTGAGGCTTTCAGTTCTGTCACTGTCCAAGTGGCTACTTAGAGCTTTTAGTGTTGTTTTCTTTAAAAAAAAAAAAAATTTAATAACAAAGCAGACTGTGAACTGCTCTCTTTGTTCACTAAGTACAAGGGTATAATAAGATGTGTTAGTTCCTATAACACATGAAATATTTTATTGGATATTTTAGGTTGAATGATAGTTTCCCCCAAAAGATATGCCAAACCTCTAGTGCTTAGAATGTGACTTTGCCTGGTCGTAGGGCCACCACTGATATACTTAGTTACTGCAGATGAGGTCATACTGGAAGAGGGTGGGTCTGCAGTCTGATATGACTGGTGTCCTTGAAGGAAGAGGACAGAGACACATGTAAGTGGGAGACTACCACAGACACGCAGAGAGCACTGGGGGACAACAGAGGCAGGGGCTGGAGTGCCGCAGCTCAGGCCAAGGAGCACTAGGGATTGACAGCCTCCCCCAGAAGTGAGGGAGAGGCGAGGAAGGTCTCTCCCTCCAGATCTCGGAAGGAGCACAGCCCCGCTCATGCTTCATTTCGGACTTTGGCCCAGCAGACCATCCGATAGCAAACTTCTGGGCTGGGAATCCACCTAGCTGGTGGTGGTTCATTACGCCACCTTAGGAAGCCAGCACACTGTATATGAATAACATCCTTAAAGTTCACATCTACTCCTCCCTTTAAAAATTGCTCTTTCCCTTATTTGTTATTACTAACTTTAGCACATGAGCTTGAGCCCTTGTTAAAAGTTCACTAGCACAACTACTATCAGTTTATTACTTTTTCTTTTTGTGTACCATAACATTTATTTCATATTTAATTTAAAAACTTTATTGGCATAGCTGTATAAATATAGGGGCTAATAAGAGCCATTCTCTCCACCTGTCTTTCTTTTCCAGCTATTATCACTGTGTGCTTCATTTTGCATTATTAAGCATGATATTGTCACAGAGGAGGAGGGTGTTAAAATGACCCACAGTGAGTACCAAGTGTGCTTTGTACCAACTGAGCCCAGTTCCACTGTGTGGGGATTGTATGGCTTTCAGGATGTTCCTTAGTCTCCCTGAAGCAGTTTCCTTATGTTAAGAATGGGGCTCATTATACCCATCTGAAAGCCGGTTAGAATTAAATGAGGTGATGTACATCGAGGTTCAGCGCTCTGCTTGGCATGAGGGTGCAAAAACTCTGACCTGCCCTCATGGCAGAGCTGTTATTTTATGACGCAGGGTGTGGCTTCTCTAGGAGGAGCTCCATGCAACAGTGCACTCTTGACTGCACTGTCAGAGCAGAGGGAATGAGCTGTGTGGCTGAATCTCAGACAAGACAGAAAGTTTCTACACACAGGGTCCCTTTGGGGAATGGGTATTTAAATCTGAGTTCCCTTTCAACCTCTCCTTATGTCTTAGTTACTTTTCTCTTGCTGCTGAAACAAAATACTGGACATCCAAAGTTAAAAGGGGAAAGGTTTATTTAGCTCACAGCTTGTGGAGGTTTCAGTCCATAGTCAGCTGGCTCCAAGGCAGGGTGGCACATGGCAGAGGGGCAACAGTTCATGGTAGGGAAAGACACCAAAAGCAACAAGAGCAAAAGGGGAAGACAAACCTCTTTCTTTCCCCCATAGTGTAGCAGGATATCAGTCCTAGGGCAGGTGTAGCTATCACTCTTAATCCCAGCACTGGACCACGAATCAGTCACAAGCTCTAGATTCAGCTGCCTCCAAATCCAGCCTTCCAAGACCTCATGAGGCTCTGGAGGGACATCTCGACACAAATCATAACATCTTAGTATACCCTTAGTAGCTTTGGTACAATTTTAGCCTTCAAAGGCCCATGTGGCCTGACAGACATCATAGGTAGATAAACAGGAATGGGGGCCTTGAAGGAGCATGGGGTCATGGGAAGAGGGTCATCACCAGAAGAGGGCATTTTCCAACCACAAGATTCTTTCCAGAGTACACACTTGGCCCACAGTGGAACCACTCAGAAGACAGTTCAGGAAGCTCTGGGTAGAGATCCCAAACACCTGCCCTGAAAAGATTGAGATTGGGAATCCAGGACTGGTAGGCACTGGTCTAGAATATTGAAGCTAGAATAATAGTAATGATAACAATATGATGAGGATGATTAAATGGAAAATTAGGTTTTTACTGTATGCTAGGTACGGTAAGACATATATATGAATACACACATATATGTGAATACACACATATACATGTATCCCTTAATACACCCTTATAACCTATACACATCCTCCTGTAGATTTTTAATTACCTCTAGATTACATATAAACCTAATATAAAGTAAATGCTCTAAAAGTGGTTGTATTGCTTAGAGAAATAATGACAAGAGAAAAGTTTGTACATGTTCAGTACAGATGAATTATTCTTAAAATAATACTTCCAATACACATTTGATTGAACCCCCAAATACAGAATCTAACATATACATATGTACACACATACAACATTATGTATAATACATGATAGTATATATTATGATATGTATATATATATATATATATAAATTGAATACTGTCAACAGCTCTGTGAAATCATTATTCCCACTTTACAGATGGGTAAACTGAGCCCCAGAGGGGTAAGTGCAGTTCCCAGGGTCCCCAGGCTGGTGGGCAGCTGAGCCCGGGCACAGCCTGACTTCAAAGCCATTGCCATCCTGGGGGGCACACAGAAAGGAAGCATTGGAGTTGCCTATGGCTTGGTTGTTTCCGCTCACCTGGGTGCATGGGACCAGAGGACCCTTTCAGAATATACGCCATGAGTATCTCCCATCTCCCAAACATCACAAGAGGTTTCTGAAAGGGCATCGAGGCAGCAGGTGGTTCCATGCAGATTGCCGAGGGCCTGAGTTTCACCATCGTCCTGGGCCCTTTGCACATTTTCCTCTTGGAACTTCGGTCTTGCATTTCCTCAGCCCCCAGAGCCATGAGCCCATGCTGGGTAGAGGCCGGGCAAGGTGCAGAGTTTCACCTGTGAGGAGACACCTTGAGGAGGCTGGGGGACAGTGTGGAGGAGGGACAATGCGACTACCCAAATGGCCCCCCTGCCCGGTCTCCCTTGGCACTACCATCACTTTTGCCAACAAAATGAGCAACGCTCTGGGTCCATGTGGCCCTGGCCCTCAGCCCTCGGCCCTCTCATGGCTCCTTCTGCCCTGCAAGGCAGAACAAGAGCAGTGTTGTTTTCCTGCCCCATCCCAGGTTAGCACTTTGCCCTCAGGGTCATTGTCAGAGTCTTCTCTGGCCTCCTTCTGTGAGGTTCGCATCAGCCAGTTGCATTGCACACATTCTCATTTGCTTTCCACAACTTGTTAGGAAGGACTTTGGGAAAGGCCCATCCCATACCCAAGGAACCCAGCATTCAGAGAGGGTAAGTGTGCTGATAAATGGCAGAATTGGAGCTCAAGCCTTGAACTCAGGTCTCCCTGACTTCAAACCTCAGGTTCACACTGACTTTTGGAACTGTTTAGGCCAAGAGTGACCCAGAAGAAAAGAAATACATTATATATCCATTTAAACTTTAAAGCTGTTTTCAGAAGTCTATTAACTTTTCTTTCAACAATAGAATAATTATAGCGAAAGGGCTACATCAAGTTGTTGCATGATGTGGAAGAAAGTTTTAGAAGAAAGTTCCAGAAACTTCTGAACTATTTTACATGAGGAAGCGAAACAGAGGATAACAGCTTTATGGGACTCCTGACCTCTGACTTTCTTTCTAAATAACGCTTCCTGGGGAGCCTTTGAAGCCTTTGAAAAATTGCTAAGGCCTTCAGGGTTTCCTGGTGCACAGCTGAAAATCCACAAGCTTTTGTTTTGAAATTTTTTTGACATTTTCCCTTCCTTAATGTCCCCTGTACTTAATGTCATTATCAGCTTCTTCTTTAGCAATTCTATGATTGTGATATTTAAGAAACCTGTACGTTTGAAAAGAACAAACAGAATGAGTGACTTAACTGCATATGGGGTGAAGAAGGAAATATTTCCCTATACCTATGTACAGCTAAGCATATATCTATACCTATATACCTGTATACAGCTTTGTCATTGTCAAGAAAGCTCTGTTGTGGCGACAGTTGTCTTGGTATTGGTGCCTGATGGCTTGAGACCCCACATTAAGCTCTATCTATGCTCACAGAACCCGAAACTAGGGGATTAAAATACTCCGGATGTTTATTTGTGTTTTATCTAAGGTTTCTGGCTTATATCAAGACTAATATTTTCCTAGGTGAAAAATAGCTGTGTTACTACTTCCTGGCCACCCCAACCCCTCTTATCTGGAGATGGTTACCTTTCTTTCTCCCTCTTCAAACTTTGTCAGAGCCTCTCCATTTTCCTCCACTCTGGAGATGTTCCTAAGGCTGTATAACTTCCTGGTAGTTATTTTAAGCAAGACTTATTGGGTTGAGAGCTGTTTTAACTGGCTTAGAGCCTGGTGCTGACATATAATATAATATTGAATTCACTGTAGGTCTGCTCTGTGGGCTTTAATATCTTGCTTTTACTGTTCCCAATTAATGAGCATATAGTTTTCTTTTTGTTTTTTTGGTTTTTTTTTTTTTTTTTGGTTTTTCTTCTGGTACCGGGAATCGAACTCATGACCTTGCGCTTGCCAAGCAGGCACTGTGCCGCTGAGCTAAATCCCCAGCCCCTCTATTTTTCTATATAATATAAGCACTGCTATTCCTAGACATCCCATAAAGCTGCCCAGCTGAGCACTGACCTTAGAGACAGCACTTTCAGGATGAGACTGCCTTGCTCTAGTGCAATATTCCATTTTTCCTTCCTATTTTCCTATTCCCATCCCTCTCCTCCTTAGCTCCTACTGGTGTAATCTCCCTTTATAGGCTGCCTCTATTTGTCTACAACACGCTGGTACAAACTGAGTGACTGGTAGCTTTTGTATTTTTGGTGAGCTTGCAAGTATTCTGGTAAACGTTCAAGATAGTAAAGTTGCATGAACTAAAATGTTCTCCCAGCAGGCGGCACTGTAGGCTTCTGGAGGCTCTGGAAGCTACGGTTTGAGGCCCACATGCAAGCCCTCTACCGGCTATTATTCAGAAAGGAACTTTCTGCTTTCTTGATGTTCAAGGACAGAGTGATGAGCCCAGGACTTCATCTTGGAAGCCGACAGCATTATCCTTCCACAGACAAGGCTGTCAGCCGAGGCTACGTGGGAAATAGGTTGAATGCAACTTTCCTAAGTACTGCAATCCTGAGGAAATAAAGTTAACCAGAAGTATGAACTGAGAACAGTCCTGGTGAAGCCACAAACCTCAGCCTCAGACATGTGTGTTGACACACCGCTGACTAAGAGGGAGACACAACGAACTGAATGAAGTAAACCAAGTATTTCATATAAAGATAGTACAGTGGTTCTTAACTGGAGGTATTCATCCAAATCACATGGAGAGCCTAAAACAAGAAAACGTTCCTTGATCCCACTCCAGAATATTCTGATTGGGTATGTCTGGGCGGGGTGCGAAAGTCTATATTTTCGTAATTTTCATAGATGATTCTGCTGTGTACTCCTAGCATCTGGTACTATAGGGCTTTTCTAATTACTTTTTTTCCATCCAGTTTGTGGGTGTAATGGGAAGAACAGGCCATATCGATGCAAGCTTTCATGTTTCTGACTCAGCTCATACATAAAAGCAGCTAAATTGCAAAGGTGGACTAATTGCCCAAGTCAGAGACCGGACTAGTCCACACTACAGTTAGGTGCTCAGACCTCCCTATATCCATGTCTTTCCTCCCCCGCGCCCCAATCAGTGTGCAGAACCATCACTATTGTTAGGGTCCTTACATTCTTCAGTAATCACCTACAATGTAGTGATATCCTTACCAGGATTAACTTGTTCCTTTCCTAAGCTTTGTCAGTGTTAAGAAATTGAGCATCTCTTATTTTATAGTCTAAGACGTAGCAATGAATCTTAAAACAGTGCTCATTCAGGTCACTAATTATTTAATGACTTGGGAATCATAGACTCCTCAAAGGAATAATTAAGTCTCTTCACAGTAAGAGGAAAATAATATATGGACATTAGTGGTTGTGTTTCATTTTATTACAGGAAGAAAGACTCTGAAAAGGCATAGATCCTCTGAACATGCGGGGCAGATGGTCTCCCTTGAGCACCATCCAGCTGACATCTGTTAAAACATGAGAGGCAGCCAGTTCCTGGTCTGACACTGTCACCTTTGTAAAACTGCTAGTCCCTGTGTCTTCCTCTGCTCTTCCCACTGGATGCCCTCTCATACCCTGCACAAGGATGTCCAATGTCAGCTTCTCCACAGCTCCTAGCAGTGCCTCTTAACATTTTGGTCCCACCTCTCCTGTCTGTTTATGCTGTCAGTGTCTGTCTTTCCCTTGGACTTTAAGCTCCCTGAAGATAGGGACTCCCACTCAGTCCCTTAGCTTGAATACTTGAATAAATTAGTCAGTGGTGAAAGATAAGACTAACATATTTGTATGATTTTCATCATCTGCATGGAGTATGGGTGGTCTTTTACGGATTATGTCTTGCAATAACCCCCTACCTCCCAATATCTTACAGATCAGCCAAGCAAATATTTAATTTTGCCAGTAATATACATCTGTGCCTTAAACATTGCCAGTGCCTGTGGGCCTCTTTGAAAACACAAAACATCCCTCTTGGAATAAGTATAATTAACAACTTTTTTCTTTGCAGGCAGTAATGGTTCAGAATGGTTTCATGAACCATACATGGAGAATACAGAACAAGAAAATGTCACTTCACATCCTAAAAAGAGTACGTTTTGATACAAAGGGATACAACAGCTGGATTATGACCAGTAGCATGTCCAAGTTGGAGGAGAATTCAAGCCTTCATTTTGCAGAAAAGCAACTAATCCTCAGAGAGGGAGAGGATCTCTCCCAAGGTCAGCATGGGGACTTCACAACCTATTTACAAAACTATTAAACAGTGACATAAACAATGCCCTTGTGTTGTCCATTGTGTGGCTGGCAAGGCCAAATTCCCCAAGGTCAGAGTTTTGCTTAGTGCTCTGCTGGCTGTACATGGGATTCTAAAGAGCTTTTTTTGAAAACCAGTGAGACTGTACCTTTAACATGAGCCTAATTTTTAAACAAATGTTCACAGGTGATTCTGGTGCATGTGAAGGTTTGGGAACTACTTTTCTAGGTTATTAGTATTGTTCATATAAGCTAGCACAGATTTTTTTTTTTAGCACATAAAAGGACCTTAGGTATAATCTGAATCCTCTTAATTTTCCCTTTGAATTATAAGAAAGTTATATATGGACTATCCACAGTCTACTTTCTGAAACAAACTTAGAAATCAGAAAAATGAAAGACTACATAAAATAGAAGCATCCTAATACTACATCTCAGTGTCCTAGACCTAGAGGAGAAAATAAATTAGACCTACAGAAGTCAGTAGCTTTCCTCAAGTCACGCAAGTAGTTTGTAACACAGCTGGGACTGAATCTGGGCTCCCTGTCATCGTTCCAAAAACACTTTAGTTAGTAAATCTTGGTTTTAAGAGGTTATAAAACAATGCATACATATGATTAAGAAATCATGAAAACCCTGTATGTCAAATGTGTGGAACAGCTAAAGAAGTAATATTAGGTAAAATTATAGCTTTTATGGCTTGACAGAAAATTTTTAAATGTTAGAAATCACAAGCTATTAAGTTTGGGCTTAAAGTTTTCTCAGTACAGAGAGAACTGCAACCTCACTTCATGTGTGTCTTAGTTACTTTTCTCTCTTTGGAGAGAAAATACCCAGAACCCAAAGGTTTATTTTAGCTCACAGTTTGTAGAAGTTTCAGTTTACAGTTGGTTGGCTCCAAGACAGGTTGGCATGGCACAGCAGCACTGCAGAAGAGAAACAGTTCATGGTGAGCAGAAAGCAGCAAAACAGCAAAGCAGCAGCAGCAGCAGCAGCAGCAGCAGCAGCAGCAGCAGCAGCAGCAGCAACTTTCTTCTCCCTTTTAGCCCTTCCAGGCTTACACTCAGGGTGGGCCTGCCCATTATCCATACCCAGAACTATGCCAAACCAATCAGTGGACTAATTTAGCAATCACACAACCTTAATCCCAGGATCACACACTTAGATACAGCCGTCTCTGAAATGCCCCAGCTATGCCTACACGAGGCTTTGGGGCAACATCTAGACACAAACCATAACAATGTGTAAGCAGACTGTGACGTCCTATGGCAACAAGTAGCTGACCCCTAGCCAATTGCAAACAGACAACTGTTCAAACCGTGTTCAACTAAGACAGTCATAAGCAGTAACCAATGGGCTGTCTCCATACCTCACTTCTGTTTTCTGTATCTCACTTCCTTTTCTCTTGACTATAAATATAACCTGCCTGTGTGGGCAGGGGATGGAGTGGGAGTGTGAAGCGACAGGCATTTTGAACCACTTGTATTCCATTTGGTGACAAATTCTGCCATCACAAACAAAGCCAATTAAGATCTATAAAATTAGACTTGCTATAATTTTGTTGTGTAACACCATTAAACTCAAGAGTTTGGAAAAAGCAATGGAACAGACACAAAGAAACATTATAAATGGAAACCAATTAAAGACAGAAATTAATAAGACTAAAGAGGGAAAATGTCAAGAGAGATTAATAAAACAGCAACCAGATTACATAAAAGAATACTAAGACAGGTATAATGGGAAAAGGAAGAAGATGCAAATGTACAGAATACATAATAAAAAGGAGAAATAGCTACAGACACAGTGCTGTTTATAAATTCTTAAAGGTTATTATTTGTGCATATATATTACTGAACTTGAAGACCTGCATCAGTCAGGTAAATTCCCCAAAAAATATAAAATGTTTTTTGTTTTTTGTTTTTGTCTTTCTGAGACAGGGTCTCTCTGTGCAGTTCAGGTTAGCCTTGAGCTCACTTTGTAGTCCAGGCTGGTCTCGAACTCATAGTGATTCTCCTGCCTCAGCCTCCTAAGTGCTGGGATTACAGGTGTGTGCCACCACACCTTGCCAAAAAATATAAAATGTTTAAAGGAATTAAAATGTACCAACTCCACACAAGAAATGTAAATATTATGTACTGTAAATATTATGTACTCTCAATGTGTACTAATAAAAAATGCTTAAACATTGGCACAAAGCATTTTTAAAATTGTGGACCACTGAGTACACAAGACTTTTAAGTGGAATTAAAAATTGTCCTTCTCAAAGCAAATTATATATACACCATGATAGGCAGCCTCTGAATGGGCTCTTGTAATTTCTCCTTGTGTGTCTCCCACCCATGCCCTATGTAATCTCTTCCCCTTGAGTGTGGGCTGAACCTATTAACTTGTGGTTATCAAAAAAAAAAAAAAAATGGCAGAGTGACTGGATGTCACTGGCAAAATTATGTTACAGAGACACTGTGACTTCCATCTTGCTGTCTTACTCTCTTTTTATTCCCCTCATAGCCCAGCTCTGGGCAAAGCAAGATGCCATGTTGCTAGTGTGTCTTGTCTTCGGCCACCTGTACTAGTAACTATCTAGTTGAGGATGGAAGTGGGTTTTAAACGCCTTCCCAAAACCACATGAATGGGCCTGGCAACCGAGCTTCCTGGGTAGATGCCTGATTGACACATCAATGGCCACTGTGGAGAGACTGAGTCAGAAACAACCAGCTAAGCTTGCTCACAAAAAATATGATATAGGATGTGGTGTTTCAGGTCATTTAAGTTCTAGGGTAGTTTGTTACATGCCAATGTGTAACTCATACACACACACATACACACACACACACACACACACACACACCCATAAAGGCAGACAGAAAGCTTCTTAGCTCATTTGTGAGGTCAGTATCATTATTCCATCATGATGGTGATAAAATGTAATGCAAACATGCATAGATCTTAGGTGAACAATGAAATAAATACTGCACTGGCAAGTGCTTGCTCCCTGGGAGGCAGTACAATGAAACTAAATGTATCTGCTACCCCAAGAAAATTTTTCCAAGTTGTTGTCCATCAATCTGCCTTCTCATAGGCACTTACTATTCTGATTTCTTACCATAAGGTATTTTTATCTGTTCATCAAAAGAAACCATGTAGACATATATCCTTTTGTGTCTGGCTTATTTTGCTCACACAATGTTTTTATGATTAGGCCACATTGTTGCATGCATAAGTAGTTTATTGGGTTGTTTACCACTATATTCTAAATAATTTATTTATCCAATTTGCATTTAAATGGATATTTGCTTTGTTTTCATATTTTGGACTATAGTAAATAATGATGCTACAGATATTCTCTTACAAATCTTTTTGTAGATGTTTTTACTTCTCTTGAATAAATTCCTATGAATAGAATTGCTGAGTTCTAGAGTAAATGTCTATTTAACTTTATAATAAACTGCTAAAACTGTCAGCTTTCCAAAGTGATTAAACTGTTATATTTCTAGCAATAAAATAGGAGAGTTATGTTGATTCATCACCATGTGCTGTTGTCAATCTTTTAAGTTTAATTCAGAACAGCAGTGACCCCAAAATTGTATCTCACTGTGGTTATACTTTTCATTTCCTGTGTGGCTGATAGGAATATTTTTTCATGTGCTTATTTGCTATCCTTCTATCTTCCAATGTGAAGTTCTGTTCTTTTTCCATTTTAAATTTGGGTTGTTTGCATTTTTTATTTATTTATGAGTTCTTTAACCTGGATTCAAGATTTTGTTGCATATATATATATTTTCTCTAAGCCTCTTTGCCTTTTCATTTTCTTAATAGAAATCTAAACTTTATGAGTCCAATTTTTAAAAGGCCAATACCTATTTATGATTTTATTTTTTCCAGTAAGTTATAGATGCAACATGATGTCCTTAACTTGGCAAAGTTTATAGATCCAAAACTTGCAGCAAGCCTTTTATTTAATGTAAAAACTTTGAAAAAAAATCCCTTTAGGTTGTAGTCCATGACCTCCAGGATAGTTCTGAGTAATTCTATAAGAGGAAATGCAAAAAGAAATAAATTGTTGTATTTCAAAGCTATGTGATCATTATCTGTTTAAAAAAATCAACAGAGTCAATGTCCTAGTTAATAGAACTAGATAGTTCAGAAAACTTGCCAACCAAAGGTGACTGAGCCATCAGTACAAAACTAAAATAAGTAATTAGGCACGTGAATAAATAAAATATCATTTGCATAGTCAGAAGAATGTGTAAGATATCTGGAAATTAACTGCGTTTATTTAGGCAAAATCCCAGGAGAAAACAGAAAGAACTCTGAAAATTGGTAATTAGAGAAGAGATTAGTAAAGCAATTATCTGTCAAGGCTGAAACAGTCTTTGGTGAAATACCTTGCAACTCATAACAGCAGGGGCACTGCCACCCTTAGGCCTGCAGTTTTGGAAGTTCTAATTTTGTATTTTGCTTCTGACATCATTCAAGAATGCTGGCTTATTTCCTTGTACGGCTTGTGATTTTTAATGAGAAATTCATATTTCTTAGAACTTTATTTGCAAAAATTCAAAAAGACCAGGATTTAAAATGCCGTTCTGCAGAGAGTTTGACAAGCACCTGTCAAACTAGGACTTTTTTAAACTTAATTTTTCTCTCCATGAGCACTGTGACCCATGTGCAAGCCATCTGTGGTTTAGAACCGTAACAGGAGAGTTGTCTGCCTTTTCTTTTTCCTTCTCCTTCCACTCATAGCTAAGGCTTATCCAGGCGAATATTTGGGGCATCTCCCTGTGCAGGACAGATTTGGGTTCTCTTGCTCGTTGTTTGCTTCTGTAATTCAGTCCACCAACACTGCAGACAGGTGGAGGCCTCCAGGGGAGCTTTCTGACCTGATCTTGTGCCTTGGCGGGGCTCAGTTTGCCTCTTGTGTTCAGCAGGTGCAAAATGCACAGAAATGCCTCTTCTTCCACCCAGCGTTCTGTGGCTGCACCAGCACACCGTGCTCTCTCCTTGGAGCGTCTTTGACAGTTCGATCCTTAGCAAAGCTTGGTGCTCAAATCTGGCCCAACTTTGCAGCAAATTTCCTTCTTGGCCTTATCCATGTCCAAAAAATATTGATTAAGTAATTTATGTATTCAGTAAATACACTTAAGAACTATTTGAGAATAGTGAACAGTGCAGATTAAAAGTTCAGGAAATCATGGATCTCATTTTCCACAGAGGATAGACAGACAACAAGTATACCAATATGTAAATGTACAATAAATATACAAACCTATTCTGAATAATTTTAGATATTTATATATACATAGCATTTATGTATATGGGTGACTTTAGCTGCAGTATTCAGGAAAGTTTTCTCTGGGGCGATATTTCATTTGAGATGTAAATGAGGAGGAGCCAGGTATGAGATAATCTTAGAGAAAAGCTTCCTCTGCAGTGGGAAGAATGAAAGCCCCACAGTAAGAGAGACACTGGTTTGTGTGCAGATAGGAAGGGGTACGTGCAGGTGGATCCTAGTGGATGAGACAAAGCTGTGGAGATCTGCAGCAGTCTGGATTTTCCCAGCGATAAGAAGTACAGAGTATCACGAAGGCATAGAGATTCATGTTAATGATAAACCCTCTTGCCGTTACCTGGGACTATTTGGATTGTGGCAAAACACAGGATCTGTCCCATGGAATCTGAAAGGCTTTATTTATTCGCTTCCAAGTGGCATCAGAAAGATGGCTGTGCTGACAGAGGAGAGCTGGGGAGGGGTTAGAAACAAGCAGAGTTTGTGCTGGGTGTTGGCAATTCTGTTTGCATGGAGTTCTGGAAGGTACAGGGAAATGTGGCAGCATCTTGGGCACCTGGAAGACTACAAGAATGTGGAAGTCATTAGGGCCGTCACCAGGAATCTGGATCTCTTTCCTCCAGCCACATCAAAAGACAGTGATTCCCTGCTCTCCTGAGACAGGCTGATACTTTTCAGTGACTGAAGTACATGATTTACCATTGTTCCTTCCCCCACTATGGTGGCTGAAGACATTACAGCAATGATGGAAGACTTAGGTCAGAGCCCCAAGCTGACCCAGCATGCACATGTTACATGAGCTAGAAACAAAACTGTGGCTTTGAGCTTACGAAATTTTAGGGTTATTTGCTGTCACAGTGAGTAATCTAGCCAGGCCTGACTGAATAGTGTAGCCTGGAGTTTTTCAGAACTAAAGTTTCACAAACCTTTCTTGAGAGACACAGAAATACATGAGTCCAGATTAAAGTCACGGTACTTGTACAAGCACTGACTGTTACTGGGATTTCCCACCAACATTCCAAACTCAATATATCCTTAACTGATCTCTTTATCCCTCTTAAGGGAGGCTCTTACTACTCTGTCATGAATGTCTGTGTCACCCAAATTGCTCATAGCCCTACCCTCTCTCATAGCATCTGATTCTTCTTTCATGGATGCAGCATTTTCACAATTCCTGAAAAGACTATTTTTTATTTTATTTTACAATGTTCTTTTATTCTATCCATTGAGTCTTTCCCTCTGGTGCTTTTCTTTGGTTTATTTGTTTCGTCTTTGTTGTCTATACCGGGAAATGTATTCAGATATCTTGCTGCCTATTGGTACTTAAGGTTAAGCACTACACTCTGATTGAAAGTTCTGTGAGTGGGTTGGGATTGCTACCTGGTGGGGTTCACTGGAGACTCGTTGTGCCTGAGCACGTTCTTTCACTAAAGAGATCAGGTCCTAAACGTCAATATCTGGAGTCCTTTTCTCTGGGCTATTTTGTTTCTCCACCGAAGAACCTTCTTAGCATCTCTTGCCCCAGGGACAAATGTATAGCTTCCAGGATTCCCAAGACAGATCTTGGTAGAGAGGATAATGTCTCTGTCCTTCAATATGCAGAGTTTTATTGAATCTCTTTGTACATAGCTCTACAACTGACCTTTGTCTTTCTATTTCTGATATTCCTGAGCACAGAGCCCAGGTTGGGCCTTGCTTCTTATGTCAATGTCCAGCAGAGAGTATTTGTCACAGAGGAAGCACTGAACAACCAGGGTTAAATTTCCCATTGAGTGGACACCAGTTGGTTTCAGTTCTTGGCTACCATATTTCTCATGTTGGAGCTATGAAAGGAGCAGCCATTGTGTAGGGATGAAGGCTAGACAAGAGGCCAAAGGCTGGGTTTCCCCTGCACCAAGGCTGATATCTAGTTACCGTTGCTGCTAAAAGTCTGATGTCCCAGCAATACAATTCAGTACCACAGTGCCCACAGTATGGGTTCATCCCTCAAGGTGACCACTCAGCCATTTGTTGGTGGGCTAATTACAGGACTATTTCCTTCTCTTGGGAGTAGTCACCAATTCATTCTTATTGACATTGGTACTTTTAAATTCTTAGATAGACTAAAGGACTGCTAGCCAAAAACCAGAGGAAACTAGTGAGTGGTCGGGGGAGAGGTCAGATATACATTAGGGCTTTAGGGGCAACTGAACGGCAGTGTTCACAGTGTGTCTCACTAACTGTCTAATTGTGGTTTTAATAAAATCTATTTGTGTATTTAAAACTCTGATTTTGTACCACCTTAAAGAATCAGTGGCAAGACAGTGACATCATGTGAGGTACAATTAATGTAAGGGACAGACTCTAAAAGACATTACAGGTACTGCTTCTATACCTTTAGGACATCACCGAGTCTGCCATGAGAGCACTGCTTCCAAAAGCCAGTACCTCACACCCTGCCTGAGGGCTTTTTGTGGCTCCTGGAGCCCTAAGGATCTACATGGGGTTGGACCGAAATGGTGAGGGAATTAATACCTCCTTGGATTGACCCTCAACACAATAGGAGGCAGTCCTGGGATATATGACCATGAGGAGTCTTTGTCCCATGGTTGGGATAATTCTGAGGTGTCTTTGCAGGATCAAGCCCCAGTTTCTCACAGCAGTGACCTGATTGACATTACAATGTACTGACTTCCTCATCTTTCCTTTCTCCCTTCCCATACTCCTCTACTGCTGCTTCCTGTAATCACCTCCTGGATTATTTGCTTTCACATCTTTGTGTCGAGGTCTTCCTTTGGAATAACCCCATCTAAAGTAAGTTCTCTGAGATACTTTTTTGGACTTCTAATTACTTTCCTTTTTTCTTTCCATCACTGGAAGAATTCCTGTGTTTTAAATAAATACTCTCTATCTAAGAGGTTCTTGACATAAATATCATCTCATTCTGGAAGCTGCATTAGACACTCCCACTAGATCACATAAGTGACCTCGCAGTGCACTTCTATAAGACCCTATGATTTTCATTTCATAGCAATTAATCATACCGGTTTTGTAATCACCTGTTCAATTGTCTGTCTCTCCTTCTAGACCAATGATTTAATGAGGCCATGAACTATTGTTCTTTCACCCAACACTTTTCCCAAGCACTCTAATCTAGCACTTGGCATATAGTACTTTATCTAAACAGATGTCTTGACTACTTTTCTCTCATTGCTGGGACAAAATATCTGACGCCCAAAATTAAGGAAGGAAAGGTTTATTTCGCTTACAGTTTGTGGAGGTTTCAGTCCATACTTGGCAGATTTCAAGGCAGAGTGGTACACGGTAGAGAGTTACAGCTGATGGCAGCAGAAAGAAGCCAAAGCAACAAGCACAAAAGCCAGGAATGGCCTCAAGCACCCTTTTCCTCTCCCTTACATATGCAAACTATCCACCTCAGGGAGGGTGTAGCTCTCACACTCATAATCAATCAAACTCTAAAAGCCTGCCCCATGGCCACATGAGGCTTTGGGGGGACACACAGACACAAACCATAACAACAGATCTTTCTAATAAATTAAAAACATAAAAGAAAATAAGGGTTGAGTAGAAGAAAATGAAAAACTCAGTTTTGGACACAGTACATCAAGGAGTCACTGGGGATACCGCTTTGAAGCGGGGATTGAGTACTTGAATATGAAATTCAGGTGAGAAGAGAGGGCCAAAGGCACAAATTTTGATTTGTGGGATTTATTATTCATGTGGTAGTTGAAAGCAGTAGAGTATGTAGAGTGAAAAGACTGTTTGTGTCAGAAGACAGAAACACCATCAGCAGGGTTGATGGAAGGTGAGAGTCCCCTGAAGGAAGACAGGAATGTTGAGGGAGGAGAACCAGGAGACTTACTACACCAAATGTGAAGGGAGTAGAGTTCACAGTAAGTACTAGAGAAGGTAACCACTAGTGGCCAATGGAGTTATGTCAATTAAAATAGGACAAAAAGAAAAGTCTATTTGATTTAACAAGGCCAGGATGACTATGATTTGAGTTTGAAAGTGCAAACAATAAAAAGCC
This sequence comes from Chinchilla lanigera, assembly GCF_000276665.1. Classification (NCBI taxonomy): domain Eukaryota; kingdom Metazoa; phylum Chordata; class Mammalia; order Rodentia; family Chinchillidae; genus Chinchilla; species Chinchilla lanigera. The sequence goes on along the minus strand of NW_004955403.1, from coordinate 43,067,176 downwards.
TCAATTGCCATGAGCAGAATGTTGAGGGTGATCTCAGTGAGAACTCAGACGAAGAGAGTGAGAGAGAAACCCTCATAGTCTTTGAGATTTTCTAAGGGACTCTAGAGAGAGTGTTGGTAGAATTATGAACAGTACAGGTCATTTTGATGAGGTCTTAGAAAGAAATGAGTATATCTGATTAACAGCTGAAGGACAGGCTATCTTGGCTACAGAACAGCAAAGAATGTGGCTGGATTGTGCCTGTGTCCTGGTATTTTGGGGGTAGGCAGAATTTAAAAGTTATGAACTAGGATATCTGGGAGGAAGAATCTCTAAGCAGACTGTTCAAGGTGTTACATGGCTTCTCTTCATGGCTTATAGTAAAATGGAAGAAAAGAGAAATGAATTAAGGGTGCAGTTTATAATAAAAAAGGAAACAGAACTAAAAGGTTTAGAAAAAATTTAACTTCACAATTGGTCAAATTGTGAAGGATAAAAACGACTGAGAGTAAATATCTGTGATATTTTGAAGCTCCCCTTTGATTCAGATGTTAGCACAGGTAGAAGAAAGACAAGCACCAGTACGAGGACAATAGAAGGATGACCCCTTGCAGAGAGACAGGTAGAAGGAAGCCATGGAAAGATGCTGACTCTTAAGGTGAGGCTTAAATGGGTCATTGTTATTGTTAGTGACAGTTTTTGAATGCTTACTATGTGTGAGCATTGTGTGAAGTGGTTTTTATTGTTATTATATAACACAAGGCAATGTGTCAGTGGTGGAATTTAATGACATGGTAAAGAGAAAGAGGGTACTTCATGATTCAACTCAAGAAGGTCAGGAAGGGATACGTAGTGAATACATGATAACTTTTACTTGTTGAGCATATTTTTGTCAAGAAATGTCTCTTTTCCACTTGGGAGGGATGTTAATCACACCACATGTGTCCACTTCCAGTCTGATACCCTCTAGACACTGAAATGAGCATAGGAGCCAAGTGGCTGATCATTTCCTTGGCTCAAAGATGGAGATGTGACTCCACTTTGACAGGCAGAGTCCTTCCTGGTACTTCTGTTAAAGTTACGGAAAACATGAAGTTTCCTTCCCTTGATATCATTATACAATGGAATATTACTCAGCTATAAAGAAAGATAAAGTTGATGCTTTTATACATAAATGGATGCAAATAGAGACCATACTCATGAGTGAAATAAATCAGACTCACATGTGTGAACATGGTATTGTTTCCCTAATGTATGAAACTGAAAGAGTAAATAAGGTCCAAAAGGTACAATAGATATTATGAAAGGGGAAGAAATGCTCAAAAGGAAAGAACGACTGGGATAAGGGAAAGGAGAAAAGAAGGAATATATACATATATATACATATATATATAAAATATATATAATGTACTATTAATTTCTGTTAGTTTATTAAGGAATAATAAGGAATAGTCAGTGTTTACTGTTTGATCAATTTTGCATGCTTATATCTGGTAATCTGAGCAACTATTTTGAAGAGAAAAGTATGCAATATAACAACCATTGTTAATTTCCTATCATCTTATTTTGAAATTCTGTATAATTTTTATTGTTTTTTAAAATTCTCTTTAAAATAAAAAAATTAAAAAGAGCTGAAATAGCTGGTGTTGATCTTTACCACCCACAAGGAGGCAGCCTTTGGGGTTGAGGAACAGAAGAGAGAAGAGCTCAAGGTGGGACAAGAGAATGGCAAAGTCTTCAAAAATGAAATTTCAACTTGTGGAACTTGTGGTGATTAACGCCAGTCCTACGCTTGGAGTTAATTTGCTTAAATTAGTTTGAATAGGATACTTGTCACAACCAAAGCCATCAGGACTAATACAGGAGAAAATATTGCAAAGGGGGGATAAAAATACTACAGAAGTTCAGATGTCACTTACTAAGGTAAACAAAAAACAATGAAATCCAATACAGTAGCTCTGATGGAGAGGAACAATGATTTAAGAACTTCCTTTACTCCGAGTCTTCTTTTCTTGGTCATGAATCAGACTACGGTACCTTTGCGTTGTGATGGAGAAAGTAGAAAAACTTCAGAAATGCAAAGGACGTCTGCTGAGCAGAACAGAAGAATCTCATTAAGGTTGCATAGGAACAATGTCACGATCATGGAGAAGCCCCGGATATGTACAGCAACATTCATACAGTTTTTCATTTCTTTTCTCCCCTAGTTTTGCCCTACAGATTAGGTGTATGTAGTATAAAAAGCAGACGACTAGGCTGATCTTGAAATTTTTAGAATGCACACAATGAATGAATTAGGGTTGAAGATATTAAAGAGAAAATGGCCAAAGTAATGGGCTATGGAACCTGAGCAACCAGAAGGAAATGAAATCTGAAGAGACCCAACAGACCAAGAAAATTGGAAATACCTAGGTCACTGTGACATTGAATAGAGACAGGGTATAATGGTGTCAGTTGAATGAGAAAGGAAATGATGAAACACTGCAGTCAGAGAATGGGACATTAGAGTTTAAACTGCATAGGTAGAATAGATGTAGAGAGTGTCAAGTATTAGTTTTGGAAATGAATAGCTGAGGTGAAGAAGAAGGCATTGATTTTTTCATAAAATCTCAGTTGTTCCTAGTTTAAACTCACAAGTATCAAAGTCCTTCATCAGGACCTTCCACCATGCTGCTTTTGCCTTAGAACCAACCAAATTTGGACTGAACCCACTGGAACCAAAAGCCAAAATCAGTCTCTCTTTCTTTAAGTTGGGCTTTTTGTCCTGGTGATGGGAAAGTGACTAAAACAGATCCCCAGCAAAACACACACATGTGCGCATGCACACACACACACACACACACACACACACACACACACACTTCTGTATAGAGGCCTTCAAATAATTCACAAAGGATTACAAAGTAATTATCCCATATGTTACTTTTGGTAAATATTTTTAAAATAATCTTTGGGACATTACTTGTCAAATTACCAGACTTGTTTAGATGGCTCTTATTAAATCATCCTGTCCCTAAAAGTGCAAATAGCAACCATCATAGTGAGATGCTATTCTCTCCTCTTTAGAAAATATCAGTATCTGTTAGTAAAATTTTGAATTTTGTTGTAACTTGTAAAATAGAACAAAATCAGGAGTGAAATATGAAGCTTTTTTCTTTTTTAATTTGGGCAATGTGCATTCTCACAGAGTTCTGTGGTCAAACTCATCAACTGTGGATTGAGAAATTTTCAATAAATAAAATAAGTTTTTACTGAAGAATATTCATGCTCTGCAAAGTATACTGCTCAAAAAACATTGCTCAGTCACAGAGAGTCTGGCTCCCCAAAATATGTACAATAGTGCTGTCCACGCTGCAGTTTAAGTCAGTACTTGATTTATTGGAAGAATCTATATAAATGAAGAAGTGAATTTAAGAATCCGTACAGATAACAATGTGAATGCACTACTTGGCCAAATTTCTTAACTCACTGTAGATGTGCAGCATGCCCTATCTCTTGATATCATTACAAATTTGCTGCACAGTACAGCCAAACAGAAATAAAGAGGTAGATTCAGTTGTTTATTACTAGTGGATAATTAAAAGCAAATTATCTTGGGTTAAGTCACAAACCAGAACTTGAAGCTTTTCAAAGTTAAAATTAACTCAGGCAAAAGTATTTAAAGTAAAACATGAAGTATATTGCAATAATTACATGTATCACAGAGCAAAAGTCTACTGTCTTTTTCTAGTTATCCTTTTAGACCTATGCTTTAGTCTACTTTGAGTCCTTACTGTATTTCAGATATACTGCAAAGACCCAGCTAGAACAGTAAGTTGGGTCAGATAACAAATGGAGAGGATGTGGTTTGCATTGAATTTTTCTCCTTTTTTTTCATAACCATAAAGAGTATCTGTACTTAAAGAGCAAATTAATTCAAAGGCCATGACATTAATCCATGACTGCCTATATTTTGAGAAATCACCCATCTTGCCTTTGTTATTATAATAGTGTGTATTATTTATTTATACTGTACAGCACAAAAATCAATGCAGCTGTCTCTTAAACATGTCTTTGCCATACAAGATAGATAATTGACTTTTATTAATAGCAAATATTAATATATTAAATTTTAATAATTGTGCTCTTAGACTTTTACTTTAAAAAGATTAAAAGAAACAGAATAGCCAGAAGATGTTTTTCTTTGCATGCTTTCATTGCAAATAATTCTCATATGAGTTCTCTGTCTAAAGTACAGCTCTCAGGCCAAGCTTGGTGGCCTACACCTATAATCCCAGCACTCGGGAGGCTGAGACAGGAGGATAATTACAAGTTCAAGACCAGCTTAGGCTACAAAGTGAGCTGAAGACCAGCCTGACTGCATAGTGAGACCTTGTCTCAAAAAGACAAAAATAATAAAAAAAAACCACAGCTCTCTTTGTATCTTCCACTCTCAAAAGAATCTTTAAATGTAGCAGTAAAGATAACTCATATTTTATTTTATTTTATTTTTTTATTTTAAAGATAAAAGGAGGGAAACATTAACAGACATACAACATTTTACAACATATCACAAGCACAATAGATAACTCATATTTTAAATTATGTATCATACATCCAGAGTTTCTGGAAAAGACAAAAGTGAAGGGTTTTTAAAAAATTATTTGGATGTTGTAAGTGTATGGGTAAAATCTGTATAAATTCTGAAAAGGTTATTCTTCTTATACTATGTGACCCAAAGAGAGTAAGTTGATGGAAAAATTACATGAGTCTATCATTCAGTTCAGATCTTCTATTCCACCTAAGTAGGAAACCAAAAATGGATCTTTGCCTTTTAGTTTAGACTCTCTTACATAACTTTAGTAAATTTACTCTTTAACTGCAATGAAAGTCTTACAATGGCGCTCCATGCAGCCATTTGGAATTGTAGTTAAGAAGTGACCCTACACTTGTGCTGCTACACCTACAAAAATGCACCATAGCCGTGAGTCTGGACTAAGATTTGTAAAATTGAGCACTTGCCTTCCATACTGAATAACATCAATTATATAACAAATGTGCCCCTCAACAGTCAGAAAAACTATTTTATCAGAGAAGAATCTATCAACTTTACTTATTTTGTGATTAAGCTTCCTGGCATTAATTTCATTAAATATTACTTCTAACAAGAGTCTTAAATATCACCATATAATACATAGAAGTGGAAGCATGTAGGATGGTACCTTTCCACTGTCAAAAATAAAACAAATTTTACCAGCCATCATAAGACTAAAAGTAGCTATGAACTACAAACTCATCTATTTTGTAATGGAAATGGACAAGAGACCTTTCTTTACCATAAGGTTTGCAAAGCCGCAATGAGTCTGTAGGGTTATTAACTGCCAGAGCAAGGGAACCAAAAGCATCTGTTATGAAATTCCCCCAAAGTATATGTACATACAGCTTTAAGAACAGAATCCTGAGCAGCATATTCTCCCAGGAAGGTCACAGTGGTGACTGCAACACTGACAGTGAACTGAAACAGAAAGGATGTGAAGATTCTGTTGCAAATATTTCTACACCAAATGACAGAAGTGACAGTTTTAATGATGCTTGCCAGATTGTCTCTAGAACAAACAGTGTGGAAATCTCCTTTGGCTACATCTGTTCCTGTTAGTGGCATTGCAAATCTAGAAAACTGGAAACCTCTGGAAATGACTCACCATTCTAGATGCCACTAAGAAGACTTGTGGTTCGTGGGTGGAGGTTAAAATCTCAACATTACCAGGAGTTTGGAGAAGTTCATTCCAACCTTCATGGATGAGTAAGTGGTTCAGACTTGAGTGCAGGAAGTAACTGCAGGTGTGATAGAAATGGCAGGAGAACCAGAATAAGAAGCAAGGCCAAAAGATGTAAATACCTGAATTGCTGCAGTCTTATAATAAAAGTTTAATGGATAAGAAGTTGCTTCCTAAGGATGAGCAAAGAAAAGAGTTTCTTGGCATAGAATCTCCTCCCAGAGAAGATACTATGAATACTGTTGAAATGACAACAAAGGATTTAGAATGTTACATAAATTTGTCGATAAAACAGGGCCAGAGTTTAAGAGGATTGACTCCAGTTTTGAAATAAATTCTACTGCAAATTACAAGCTATCATCCTCAGTGATCCTACTACCATATGCTACACATACATCTCTCATGAAAAGAAGGATCAATAGATGTGAGACACTTCCCTGTTATTTTATTTTTAAAAATTGTCAGTCACCCCAACCTTCAGCATCAAGATAGGTCCTCTACCAGCAAAAAAACTTATGACTCAGTGCTGTCTAAGATGATCATTAGTGTTATGGTTTAAATGTGAAGGAGTCCGCAAAGCCTCAAGAAGGCTACTTTCCAGTCAACAGTGTTCAGAGCTCTGGGAGAAAGAGACTGGATTATGAGAATGATAACCTTATGAATAAGTTCATAGCCCAATGTACTATTAAAGGATGGGGCTTAGTTGGAGAAAATAGGTCACTGGAGGCGTGACTTTCAAAGGTATACCTTGCCTCCAACCCCTGCCTCTTTCTCTGGCTCTCTTGTTCTCTGTTTTTGGGCTGTCACAAGATGAGCAGCTTTTCTCCCCAACACCTTTCTGTCATCAAGACCCTGCCCCATCCCAGGCCTAGAAACAATACATAAATCCAAGTGATCATAGACTGAAACCATAAGCTGAAATAAACATTTCCTTCTTTATGATGTTATTCTCAGGTATTTTGTCATAGCTACAGAAAGCTAACACAGCATTTTTTAAAAAGAAATACAGTATTTTAAAATGAAGGTATGTGTGCTTTTTAGACAGGCTATTATCATATACTACACTATAGCAGAGGCTAAACATAACTTTTATATGTACCCAAAAACAAAGAAAGTTAAGTGAATCACTTGATTATAATAACTGGCTTTCTTGCAGTAGTCTGGAACTGAACCCACAGTATCTTTGAAGTATGCTAGTGTGTGTGTATGTGTGTGTGTGTGTGTGTGTGTGTAAAAGAGGAACTGGCTCATGTGATTATGGAGGCTGAGAAGCTCCCACAATCCAAGTTGGAGAGTCAGGTCAGCTGCTGCTATAATTCATTGAGAGTCACAAGGCTCTAGGAATCAGAGAGTATGAGTCTGATAAGACTCAAGCAGTGCTGATGTCCCAAGGTAGGGAAATATGGATGACCCAGCTCAGGTAGGAAGAGTGAATTCATCCTTCCTTTATATCTCTGTTCTATTTCCACCTTTGAAAGATTGGCCGGTGTCTACCCACTTTGATAAGGGGAAATTTTCTTTACTCAGTCTACTGATTTAAATGCTAATCCCCTCGAGAAAGGGCCTTCACAGATACTCCCAGAAATAATATTTTGCCAGCTGTCTGGTCATCTCTTAGCATAGTCAAGTGGACACATAAAATTAACTGTTAATGAAGGTTAGGCCAACCCCTGTTTACGAACCTTTATTCACCTCCTCCAGTTTTATTGTTATATGTTAGTTCGTTGAAAGTTGACCTAAGTAACTTTTTTTTTGGTGCAGAGAATCGAACTCACAACCTCGGGTTTGTCAGGCAGGCACTGTGCCATTGAGCTATATCCCCAGCCCCTTTAGTAACTTTCAGTGACTTTTGTGAGGCTCCACTCCGGGTAACAATGTTTACGAGGTGGAGCCATCTGGCATCTTGGATGCTGTGGTTTGAAATGTATCTCCCAAAGTGTGTTTACATCCCGGCCTCTTGTATCTCTAAACGTGACCTTATTTAGAAGTAGTGCTTTCGCAGATGGAATCAAAATGAAGTCGTGGTAGCTTGGGGTGAGCCCTAATCCAGTGAACTGCTAGCCTTAAAAGAAGAGGGATGTTTGGTTTTGGGTTTTTTTTTGTTTTTTTTGTTTTTTTGTTTTTTTGGTTTTCTTCTGGTACCAGGAACCAAAGCCCTTGCCAGGCAGAAGAGGGATATCTGGATGCAGACACACAGAACAGAGATGGCCATGTGAACACGGAGGCAGAGAGTGCGGCAGGGCAGCTGTAACTCGGGGGAAGCTGGTGACCCCAGACCCCAGGAGAGCAGCAAGAGAGCCTTCTTCTCCACAGCCTCAGAGGGAGCATGCTGCTGATCTTGGACATCCAGGCTTCAGGACTGGAAAAGAAATAAATTTCTCTTTTTTTTTTTTTGGTATCAGGAATCAGAACTCAGGACTTTGTGCTCAGCAGGCAGGTGCTTGTGCCACTGAACTATATCCCCAGTTCAAATTTCTGGTTTTTTTGTTTTGTTTTGTTTTTTCTCCAGTACCTGGAACCGAACTCACGACCTTGCCCTTGCCAGGCAAACGCTTTGCCGCTGAGCTAAATCCCCAGCCCTACAAATTTCTGTTGTTTTAAGTTATTCAGTAGCAGTGTTTTGTTGCAGTAGTCACAGGAAAAGAAGACACCAGGATCTTCAGCGCCTTCGAGGGCAAAGTCTTTAAGGCCTCCTTCACTGTTGGGTCTGGAAAACTGCTAAGCGTCAGGCTAGGCTCAATATCATCTATATCTGCTTCTGTCAGCTCCCTT
>NW_004955403.1:42957734-43058258 GCF_000276665.1 Chinchilla lanigera | reverse complement strand
AACACAAAACGTTTTATTTTTAAAGGTAGAAAAAATTTTCATAAGGCAAATTCTATTTTATTGCTAAACTGTTGTTGTGGAACTTCAACCGCTACACGCCCCACACATACATTAGCATTATAATAAAAATTAACAATGATTGTTAAAAAGGTGTTCTAAAATAGGTCTGTGACAACCTGAAGTTAAAGCAGGTGTTTTTTATGTCTCACCAGAGTAAGCCTAGACTACTGGACCAGGCAATGCTACTATGAGTGAGCTAGAGCCAGCCGAGGTCACCAGCATCTCTAGGAGACCTCCCTTGCTCAGGACCAGGACAGCAGGACCCAGTGGACCAGCATCTCTTCCTCAGCATCACCAACAATGCCTTGCGATGCTCTCTTCTTTTTCAGGTGGTGCCTGAGGCCTTGAGCCCTGTCGGCATAGGACACAGCATATGATCCATGGGCGATGGGTACCATGTCTCCGGTCCTGAAGGACATGGATGTAAGGTCTCCTCCACCTGGCTGCCCCACCACTCCACGGTCCTGGCTGAGGTACTTCTCCAGACCTCAGAATTGATCTCTCCTTGCTCCAGTCCCTGGTGCTGTCACAACACCTGTGCCACCATCCACATCAGGGTACCTTCTGCAGCCAGGGCAGCCACTCCTCTTATACCTTCGTTCATTTTCTGGACCTGCTGGGAGGTGAACTCCAAGCACATGGGGTTACCGCTGCAGTCACCTCCACCAGCACTGCTGTGGGCCGGGGCAGGGGTGGGGAGGACTCAAGAGCATCCCCACCAGGCTGTGAGATCACTGTGGGCCCACTTCTGCCTCCTTCCTCCGTGCCCCAGCGCCCCCAGACCCCGGCCAGGGGCGTCACCTGGGTCCTTTGCCTGCAACCCGATTCCTCTCACTAATCTCTGAAAAGGGGTCCTTCTCGTCAGTTCCAATTCCCACTCAGCTAGGACGCCAGGGCCTCTTGTCACCACATCGAGCAGGCTCTGGATTCTGCAGACACCTAGAGAAGCTTGCAGGTGTTGATGAGATTTTTGACCCTGTTAGTCAGGTTGCTGAAGGGTGTGGAGTCAGAGTTCTGTTATTTGTATATGGACCAGCCAAGATCCCTGCGTATATGTCCTCACGGGTCATCCATCTTCTCTGTTGCCATCAGCCACATACATCTATCCAGGAGAAAGCTGCTGCAGGAGTTCTCAGTGGGCTCTAACTTTCCAGGGTGCTGTTTTTGTTTGTTTGTTTTTGCTTACACTCAAGATCCTCCTGGTTCAGCCTCCCAGAGTACTGAGATTACAGGTGTTTGCCATCACACCCAATTTGAGTACTGGGTTATAATACACTGCTGAGAGAAATGCTTCCAGGGGTAGATGTCTGAGCCCAAGCCCATCAGCTCTGTAGTGAAGAAAGGTAATTGAATGTTTGACTGTAATGCTGTGAAGCCACCTTCCCCAGCCTCCCTGCTCCTCTTAGTTTTACCATAACATAAACAGCCAGTGGTTACAGAAATCTGTATGGTCTATGTATTCAGCATTTATTGTCATGCATAGTAATTTAAAAACTGCATATACACCACAGACGAGGCTGCCAGACTCCTTTTTCTTATGGCCTTTTCTGTCCCTGAATTTTCACTCAAATAAGGGAATAGGCAACATGAGATACCTGGAGATTTTGACCATCTTTGGGAACTCTTCCAAATCTTCCATGGATGAGAAATGTTTTGTCCCCATTTCCTCTCTCCCCAAGTCTCATTGGCAGCAGCAATTGAACGGGGCACTGGTGATTCACCGGGTGCTACTTAGTTTATTCCGTCAGCTGTTTATTAATCTGTAGCTTCCTGTTAAGATGCAGAGTGTGCTTTTTAAAGAAACCTTACACAGCATAAGTTTTATTTTGGGACCGGACACACTAATATACAGAGAGTATCAGGGAGAGTTTGTATTCCTGAAAGCTAGTTTTCTGCCGCAAAATTTTGGGAGCGCTCACTGCCTGGCCCCCCGCTGTGGGGAGAATGGGTGGGGCAGTGGGGTCTGCCTCTCAACCTTGAGAAGTTTGCCGCCAACTCAAGGGAAATGCGTAACAGAAAGCAGTAAGTGCTATCACAGCCGTTCAAGTATGGTGGAGCACCAAGGAGGAATAGGGCAGTTCTAGGGGAGTGGAAGACTGAGAAAGTTTTCATATGACAGACTCTCGGGAGGGCAGCCTGGGAAAGACTTTCAGCTGGCGAATGGCTTGATGAAGAGGTCACATTTTGGCAATGGCACGGAGAAGACAGCTTGGACAAGGAAGAGCTGCAAGGTAAGGAAACTGTGGGAAGGTTATTCGAGGAGGTCTTGTCAATGGCTCAGGCAAGGGATGCTGAGGGCCAACTGGAAGGCAGAAGAGAAGGCATGGAGGGGAGATTTGAGCAATGTTTCCAATAGGTGGGACAGTGGGAGGCAGGGGGAAAGGAGATGGCAGGTTTCTGGTTTGGAATGGCTGGTAAATGGTGTAGCAAGAAATGAGAGCAGGAGTGTTGGGTGAGGGCTGGGGAGACATCGGCTCGCTTTTGGACCTGTTGGAGTTCAGGTGCCATGTGACCTGTGGGGACATCATTTGGAGCCTCCTGAATACAGTACAAGTATCATTCAACCACTGGACATCCAAACTTGTAGTTTGAAACAGGAGTCTGGGTTACAAATGCAAATTTTTGTATTTTTTATTTTTTGAGACAGGATCTTGCTATGTAGTTCAGGCTGGTCTTGAACTCATTATGTAGCCCAGGCTGGAGTTGAATTCATGGCAATCCTCCTGCCTCAGCCTCCCAAGTGCTGAGATCACAGTTGTATGTCATCACACCTGCCCCAAATGCATACTTGAGGGAATGTCTCATCACTTGGAAACACCATTAAAGAGACCATATTCTCCCTCCATCTCTGACAATTGAAGCCAGGGCCTTCATACTGAGCTATATTCCCAGCCTTTTTAAATTCTTTAATTTTGAGACAGGGTCTTGCTAAGTTACCAGGTTCTTCTAGCCAAGCCTGAACTTGAGATCTTTCTACCTCAGCCTTGCAGAGTACTAGAATTATGGGTATGTACCATCATGCCTGGATATGTTTTCTCTTTATGATGCTTGAAAAATGACTGATGTTTCAAAACAATGTATAATTTTATTTTTCAAAAGTATTTTTGGGTAAAATTCAAATGCATTTGGCATTACTTTTGTTGTTGTTTTGTTTTTTGTTTTTTGTTTGCGTTAATGGTGTCAGCTTTCATTCTGAGAGGTGGAAAAGAAAGGAAACAAGAAAATACAAATTGAATATGAGCTACAAATTGACCTTTGTGATGTTAATGTCAGCATTAAAGACGTTACTTCCTTTTCAGTAGCAGGGACTTTAAAATAATACTCTAATAAACTGTGGAGAACTGTATAGATATAGTTACTTTTGGAGTAGTACAGAATAAAGATTATTCCTTAATAATACTTATACTAAGCCCAAGGAAACAGGCATAAATGTGACAGTCCTGTCTTCCTTTACCACAGCAAGTGAAATTTTCAAGAAAATCTCTCTGTGAACATGTATTTTGTGTCCAGGACTCCAGAGAGAATTTAGCCTTACCTAAACAGTAATCCAGCCTCAACTTAAGCCTTATAACTCTAGCATGAAGGCTAACCCAACATTTTACACTAAAACTCAACCTCATTTTAAAATGAACGCACCCAAACATAACCCTACCTCTAAACCTAAAAGTAGCACTAACCCTGATTCTGGCCTCAACACTTTCTCTTGTCACTGACCTTAGCCTTAACCATAGAGCTGTCTTTTTTAGGGGCAGTCCTCTTCAGGAAAAATGTGCTTTAAGACTCTAATTACTAAATAGTCAAAACTGAGAAATGAATTTCAGATTAAATGCATAATTCATAGGCAGGTCACCAGCAGTCTTTAACATGTCACAATTAGGTAGCCTAATCTTTCTGATGGAGATAACCAAAAGCCTGGTTCCGTTCCCTGTATGTCTTCAGGACAGTCTTGTTTCTGCTTTCTGACTTTAATGAGTATGCCTAAAAAGGTTGCTACTAAAATTCAGTGACTATCTCTGAGAGGCAAAATCCAAATTCATTGCACATTTTCATAGACTTCATAAGATATACACTAAGCTTTAATCCTGTTTTTCTAGGCCTCCCAAAAGTGTAAGATTTTTCTATACCAGTAGTCTTCTGGAAGACTGGAACCTCACCACTTCCTCCACTTATATCTAAATCCAGGAGGACCCCACCCAGACCTTAAAAACTGTTATGGCTTGTGTCTAGATGTCCCCACAAAACCTCATGCAGTCACAGGGGGGAGCTTTTCAGAGGGGGCTGGATCTCGAGTGTGTAATGTTGGGCTACATTCATGGTACAATGGTAAGATTAAGGATCCTGGGATTAAGGGTGTGTGATTACTAAATTAGTCCATTGCGGTTTGGCACCCACCCTCAGCAGGGCAGCCGAGATAGAGTAGAAAACGGGCAGGAAGAAGCTGCTACTGTTGCTTGTACTTTCTGCTTTCTGCCTGCTCTGCTTTGCCACGGACTATTTCTCCTCTGTGATGTTTCTCAGCTCTGCCACCCTGCCTTGGAGCCAACGAACTGTGGACTGAAACGTCTATGAACTGAGCCAAACCTTTCCTTCTTTAACTGTGCATGCCCGATATTTTGTCTCAGCAACGAGAAAAGTAACTGAGACATTAACTAAGGCTTACCTGGATTACACTAGCTATCCTTCAGGTTAGTGTGCAGTGTCAGGCTCTGGGGGGCTATGAAAACAATATGATGATATATTATACTTAGGAGGAAAATAATTAACATTCATAAACCAATTAACATTCATAAGCCAATGAGAAAATATGATGGGACAGACATAATTCAGTGCCACATTATGTGGTATAGACCTTGATGTGGAAATGATTCACATCCAGATATTATTGGATACTGTAGACAATATTTTCTCCCATTTACTTAGCATTTAGCAGCTTACCAAAACATTGTGCCATATAATTCAGTCCTTCCTGGAAGGCTGGGAGATTGATGGGTAGGTATCGATATAATCATTTTTTGGCATATATACAAACAGCATCAGCAGAATTAGTTATTTGCCCCCTAGTCCTCCAGCAAAAGTGGTGAAACAGAAACTTAAAGTCAAGCGGAACAGTTTCAAATATGACAGGAAGCTCATTCTGTCATGGAATGAATGAGACATGAACTGGGTGGAATGAATGAGACATGAACTGGGTGCTAGGGAATTGAGCAAACATTGAAGAGATGAGAGGTAAAGGAGTATTTAGAAGGGGATAAGTCAGAGAAGAAGGCAGGAAGCTGAGAACCAGTAGGGAACAGAAATCAGAGCCTGGATGGGAGATGTGGAACTTTGAGAACAAGGCAAAGTGAAAGCCATACAGGGTTTCACCACGATGTCAGCACACTTTTGCACTGGACACCGACCTAAAGAAAGATCAACCTGATGGTGCTGTGCAGGGAGGATTAGAACAACAGATCCTTGAAGCCAACAGGGAAGTTTTTGGGTGTGGCCTCGAGGAAGGCACTAGGACAGGGTAGCAGGAGTTAATATATAATGTGACTAAGTGGGTTTTTAAGTGGACAAAAAGCAGCATAGTTTTTAATAGCCAAATCTTGGAAACAGCCCAAATGCCCATCAATTGGTGAATGGATAAATAAGATTTATATATATACATAGATATAGATGTATATAAAGAAGGATAAGCTTCAGACATTTCTAGCTAAATGGATTCACCTTGAGACCATACTCTGAAGTGAAATAAATCAGACACATGTAAATATCACAGTTCCCCTGTTGTGAGAAACCAAAAGTGTATAATTGGTATGGTGAAATAGCAAGAAAATGTTCAAGAAAATGTTCAAGTAGGGGAACAAGAGAGGGGAGAGGGAGAAAGGAAAGAAGGGAAAAGTTAAAAAAAAAAGAAAAGAAAACAAGGAAAAAGTGGAAACAAAGCTTTTGTAAATGGGGAGGAGAAGAGGGGTTGCAGGGAGGGGAGGGGCATAGAAAAGAAAACAGTCTACATCATGTACAGATTCTCTATGATGAGTGTGATCATTACGTACAAATAAAATGTACAAGTAAAATCTGACTAAAAAAGAATTAGAAAAAATAAACAGACAAAAGGATAAACTAGTGTTTGATAGCATGGGAGGAATGAAGAAAGTAAAAAAAATTCAAAGAATTCCCGATTTTGAATAACTAGTTATGTGGCTTCATGCAAGTCACAGGGTCTCTCTGGGCCCCTGGCTGGCAAAGAATCTTAGGGAAGGGTGAAAGGACAACGCCTGCTCACCTCACAGCAACCCCCACCCGGCTGCCTGCAAGCCACTAGTGTCCTCAGAGCTCTAAATGGAAGACGTTTTTAAAATGGCAAGAAACATGTTCTCAGTAACATTATTTGAAACAGCAAAACCGGGGAAACATCTAACTGCTATGAAAGGGAGAAATCAAGCAAATTAGGAATATTATGTAGAAATTAAAGTCATACTTGAAGAACCTGAAGCCTAAATGCTCATAGTATAATGGTGGATAGAAAAAAACAGGACATAACACCAGCTAAACACCACTAAAAATAAGTATATGAATGGAATACAGGACTGGTTGAGAATAGTTATCTCTGATGCTAAAATTACTGTTATTTTTGGACTTTTATGGAGCTTCCAAATATTTATACAATGAGCCTTTATTGCTTTTGTAATGAGAAAGATATTTAGGAAAGAAGAAAAAGAAACAAGATCAACTGTTAATTTTTTAAAGCCATGTGTTGTGTCCCCTATGAATGTCTCAAAATAATAGCACATACTGAATAAAGAGGTCACATCATTCTGTATCTTAAAAAATATTACTAACTGAATAGATTATGAGACATGGCAAACAGGGAGAGGTGACCTTCATAGGAGCAAGGGAATAGAACTAAAGAAGATAAAATATTGCAATAACAGAACAGAGATACATACTTTAACTAGAAGGAAATCAAAGTACTTGTCAGTGGGGAAGCCTGACCTTTGGGAGCTGTTTACAGCTCAGATAAATAGAAAATCAACTCAGGAAGCAGATAAAAACGCAGTTAAGTCACAGTTGCAAACAATGCTTCATTGTGCAAAGTATTTCATGAGGTTTGCTAACCTCAAGGAGACCTTTGCCAGGATTTCTCTTGGTTTTCATTAGACTTGCAAAATGTTTTCAGTAAACGTGCATTCGGGCGTACATGAAAATTGCCATCCAGTGACATTACAAAATATCTGTGTTGAGAATTTTTATCAAACTGAATATAAAGAGGAAATAAGACCACAAATGTGCTCTTGATAGAAATAAAATTGAAAGCTAGTACAATAATTATCTCAGAATCTTGATCCTGATCTCTGGTAACTCCCGTTTTTGTGTTTAGTAAGCAGTGAATGTGAACAGGGTTAATCATTTGAGCGAATTTGGAGCAGCAAGATTGTTATTGTCTCCAAGTTTTCTGCTAAGTGTATTCCTTCTCCTAACCTTGTACCATCACTTGAAATGAAGATCATGGTGATTATCTTTAACAGATAACTTTCTGATAAATGGAGCCTTCCTTTTTATTTATTTTTTATTTCAATTCACTTTTACTTGTACATTATTTGTTTTGTGCCAAATATATGCTACTTAAATTTCAGAGAACTGCCCTCAAACACTTGGTCTCCTTCCTACAATTGGTACTAATGTTGCCCATGTTGACATCACTTAGCTGTTTTGGATGTCATTCCACCACGTGAAACCCACCTCCCTGAAACCCCCACAAGATACCAAATCTGGAAGAGACAGGGTGTAACCTCTCCTGTTATCTTTAATATCTACTTGTTATTAGACTTTGCAGATGCCCACATGTGCTGATTTTCTTGGCTGTGCTCACATTTGTAAAAATTTTGTAAAAGAATATAGGGACTATTAGAAGAACCTGAATTTCTCATTATCACTCTCTGTGATTCTTGTCTTACCTTTTATTTCCAAGTAGGCAAAAACTCCCTCATGTGGAGATGGAGAATATTTCCCAATTGTAAGATATTTTTTCAGTGTGGGTTGTCAGAATAAACACTATAAGATTTTTTTATATATATCCATATAGAAACATTCAGGAAGCCAAACTTTATATTGACAGTAATTTTCTAAATGATGAACCTTGTTGAAGTATGCATGCATCTGTAAAACAAGAGCAGCAAGGGAAACTCTGGTGGGAAGGAAAGACAGAAGATAGTAGCAGGAAGTCTTTTTAACCTTATTTGTAGAAATAAACAAATAGGCATGAGATGGCTTTTCTACAGCAGTCCTGTTATCTGTATTTTAACATGCATGACTATCAAAATAAACTGCCAATTACCATGCCATCGTATGTAATTGGCCTGACATCTGTGACTCCATCAGAGGCCACTGTTTCTCTAACTTTAGCTAACCAGTGTACTTCCTGTAGTGTGCTTTGGATTAACTCTCAGGGCGAATGGGTCCGATTACGCTCTGGCTGGTTTTAGAATCCTCTTCCTTTTTCTCTGGCTGGCAGAAGGGTCCCTTCCTGCACTTATTTTATGCCTGTACTGAAAAAAACTTACTTTCCTGCCAAATATATACAAGCAGTGAGCTTACAGAGTCAGCTACATCTCTTTGAGGAAACTTTTAAATCATCTTACAATGAATTATTCTTAATTTGCTTGATTAACTTACATTTCACATCTTTTCTTTGACCAGTGAGCCAAAATTGTGCATTTTTCATCAATGCCTTGGTGAGTAGGAAGGTACGAGGATGAGGAAGAAAATAATGTGAAGATTTTATGGAGAGAAAGGCCTGGGACTTCACTCTGTTGTGAAGTCCGCTGGAATAAACAAACTCACTGGCGCTAGGCAGCTTCACTGAGAGCATTTTGCATTTTAAGTTTCAGACATAACCTGAAACCCAGAGAGGAGCCTCTACAGGGAGCTGGCGAATGCAAGCCTGGTAAGTTGCTGCTTCAGATTTAAACTTTCTTCTGTCTTCTGAAGCAAAGCACTTTGCAAGAAAGTATTTTAAGAGGAAATGTTTGGGATCCTTAAAAATTCTATCCTTTGTATATCCATGATTGTGTGACAATAATAATTTTCACTGGGCAGGAGAGATGGCTCATGGTATTTTGTGAAGCTGCTTTAGGGCGTGTTTTCCTTTCAAGAGAAAGGAAAATATTCTTGGCTTAACCATCTCAACATATTCTAGCATAAAATCAAATTACCAGTGGTATGTGATTTATGGATTTAGGGAGATTAATGAAGGATGTGGATTAACTTTTCTTTCCATACATTTTGAAATATTGAGTGGTTATTTAAATAAAGTTTTCATGATTTTATGTTGAAAAATGATATTTTTAATTAGAAAATTTCATTCCATCTTTATTCAGAAGACTTAGTTGCATTAAAAGGATGGAATGGAAAACTTGCCTTTTGCCTTTTAATAATATCATTTACTATTAAATAGATGAAATCACAGCAAAAGCCCTGATACAATTAAGGACAGATAAATTATAAAGAAAGCTGTAAATAGTAAAAACACTAGAATAACATGTCACATTTCCAAAGAAAAGCTGGACATTTATACTCCAAACCACAGAGAAAAAATATTCTCTCTTCCCTTCTTCTTATCCATAAAATTTTCCTTTAGTTTTATAATCAAACCCACTAAATTGATGTTTATGAGTGCCCTTTCCTTTCATAGAGTAAGTGGGGAAATATCTAAGTGTGAAACCACTGCAGGTTATTAAATGCCAAAGAGAAACTTGGGGGCTGGGGATTTAGCTCAGCGGCAAAAGCGCCTGCCTGGCAAGTGCAAGGTCGTGAGTTCAGTTCCCGGTACCGAGAAAAAAGAAAAAAAAGAAAACGAAAGAGAAACTTGTTGCCCAGATATATGTGCTAACCAATCCCTAGGCAGAGCAGTTGCTAACAACAGGCAGCGTTACTGTTCCCTTTGAAGACAACTGATGGTCACACAAAAAGCATAAGCTTAAAAATAATTAGGGGGGAAAAGTTTAGAGAATGTGCAGCCTCATGTTAAGCTACCCGTTCCTAGGAGAATGAGTATTGTAATTGTGTTGCTAGTAACAGTGACTAAGGATTGATAAATTAGAAACTAATGTAGACGTGATGTCAGCCTCCTTTCCACAATCATAATAAGATAACTGGGCAGGATAGAAGAAAAGAGTGAGGTTTAAGGACAAGTGTGAGCTGGTAGGGTGTGGAAGGGGTGGAAGGACTTTTAGGGAGCACATGATGTACGTTTGTGGGTACCAGATGACCCACCTTCTCAGGAAAGTGTCTTCCAGTCCCAAGAGGGGACTTTTTCCCTCCCACTCTGTCCTGGCAATTTCATTTCCCTAACACGAAGGAAGGAACAGAGCCTCCAAACCGTATTTTGGGTGCTCTTTTTATTCTCTGAAAAGGAGGAAATGAAATTCCCAGGAAGGGATCCCTGCTAAGCTAGACAACCCTAGTGAGTCCATCCTAGGATAGACTAAGAAAGCCTGTGAGCACCCACTTTCAGGCAGAATTACTCATTTAAAAATATTGCTTGGCAGAAGTAGAGTATCAGAAGAAAAAGCTGTCTCTCAAGTGGAGGGCAGACGAGTATTTGAACGAAAGCTGTTCTGAAGCTCAGGCTTCTGCTGCCCGGTGTTTACCCCCTGGATCTCAGGCTCCTTATGGGAAGAATGGTCCCATTCAGGGTGTCTCAGCCTGTGCTTTGTAGAGGGTGTGTGTGTGGAGACAGAGAGGAGAAAAGTCTTCCTGCCCTTTGTAAACAAATACGGGTCAGCCTGGGAGATTTAAGAATGCTGTAAGTGGGTTAGTTTTGGCCAGGAGGTGATGGGGAGGGACTTGGCAGGAGAGGAGCTGGGCTGGCTGCTTGGAATTGGTGAGGTAAAGACTCAAGTGGAGAATCAGAATCCCAGAGCAATAAGACTGGAACAAGGAAGATGTGTGCAGGATCTCCAAGCGTCACAGCAAGGAGGGATGTGGGATGTTGGCAGCAGGTGCTGCAGGATTTGGGAGCAGAGTGGGGCAGGAGAAAGGGAGGAATGGGAGTGATTCTGAATTGGATCTGCTGGCCGAGTGTGTATCACCTGCTGAATGAACCTGGCAGAGCAGCGGTGGTCTAAGGTCCTGTACCAGCTTGGCAATTCCTTTATGCGATGCCAGCCCCACCGGAGAGCTTCCATTTTGAGTTGAAATTCACCTAAGAAATCTTCTGTTGCAACTGTTATGGCTTGTGTCTACATGTCCCCCCAAAACCTCATGTCCTGCTCAGAGGTGGTTGGATCTAAGGTATACCAGTGAGGATTAAAGTGTGTGAGTATGGCTTAAGAGTCTGATTACTAAATTAGTCTGCTGACTGGCTTAGCATGTTCTGGGTATGGATAATGAGAAGCCCCACCCTGGGTAAAGGTGACACCTCCCAAAATGCTTATAGCCTAAGTAAACCATGAGCTCAAAAAACTTTTTGTCTCAGCAACAAGAAAAGTAGATAAGACACCAACTCACTCATTTCAGACACATGGGCAATAAAGCCCTGACATTAATCCAGGTTTTCAAAAATAATAAGTGACACTGCCTGACCAGATCCTGCCTGTTGTTCCCCATTCCACAGAGTTGCCAGTTTTGCCCCAAGTCTACCTGGAGACCCTCACGTCTGGTGTCATTTGCTTCACCTTTCATCCTTGTTTATATCTGTCAAGAAGCCTCAGGCTCCTGCAGTTCTGCACCTCTCTTTCCCCCATCTCTCACTCCGCCCAAACCCTTGAGCTCCTCTTCTGTGCCCTCTGGTTCTCTGGAGCTGGCAGTGTTTGCTCTCCCCTTATGGTTAACCTTTTCTTCTGAACATTCCTTTCACTGCCTGATGGACACCTGGATCACCTCTGATCACTCTGCTTCTCCTGCAGCAATCTCAGATGGGGGGGGGGTCCCATTTTCTCATTGTTCTGTGGACACTCCCTACCCTAAAATCTCCCAGATTTGAAACCCATGCCATCATGGGATGACTACAGTGTCACCAACTATCTCTAATGCTAAAGTCACCACCTTGAGTCAAGTGTATTAGAAATACTAAAATTAGAAGTGCTGCCTTGATGTCTCTGAAACTTGTGGAGCCCCAAAGGCCTCATCATGGGCTACCCTCATCTCACTAGACATGCCCTCCACCCAATGGAAAGATTCCCTGTCCACAACTTCCCTTAGCACCCAGACCAGCTGCATACTTTTCCTTAATTTTAAGGACTTTTCTTCCTGCAACCTATGAGATTATTCAAATACATCAGTCAGACCACCCACTTCACCTTCTAATTACTGGAAGCCAGGCCTCCTGCAGTCTCTGCTGGCTCCCTCTGTTCCGAGCGGAACCCTGTGTAGCCCTCTGTGGCATGCAGTGTCCCCACACAAACTGCTACCAGTCCCATCTGCCCGGCACTGGGAGTCCTGTGCTTTCCCAACTTCCCGTGAAGGCAAGTGATAAGAAAAAGCAACTTCCTTCCCCAGTGGGGTACTACTCTTCTCAGCTCATTTCCAACTATCTTTTGGTACCTCCTCAAGTGAACATTCATCTATTTTGTTACCGATGCTTTGTCCCTTACCTCCTTTGTCTCCTCCCTATTTAACTGAAACTACACATTCCTTATGCTCTCCTGTTCTCTGGAGCACGAATAATAGCTTTTTCTCTTTCTTAACACCTCCAGAACCTTTTCTCATATTCGGTCTCTCGGGTGATGGCTTTGTTTTCTAGAGCGCTGAAAACTGTGACAATCAGAGTCAGTCTTCCAAAGTTCAACACAGAACCAGAAGCATGGGAACCAACGGTGTCCAACACCTCTCCTGGTGAACTAGAACAAATCCCCTCCACCTATACCAGGGCCTTCCTGCAGCAAGTGTGACCTTCCTAACTTCATCTTTACGCACCTTCTCTCTGGACCCCTTCCCATCAGGAAACAACTGGCTTTGTTTTTCCCATTTAAAAAGAAACTAATGTTAATGTAATTAACTAATTTTTAATGTAATTAACTAATTAGTTAATGTAATTAACTAATTTTTCCTCGCTGATTCTCTGCTTTGTTTTACGAAGACATTTTTCCATTTTTGTCTTCCTATTTCCTCCTGAACCCGCTCCAGTCAGACTGTTGTTCATTCCACTTAAACTGCTCTTGAAAGATCTGGATAATAGCATCAAAATGTTACCAAATACAATAACCCATTGTCAGCTGGCAATATTTGACCCAGTTGTTCACTGTCTCATCCCTGATATAATTTCCTTCAATTTTCTGCCTTCTTTTGTTTTTTCTTCTATCTCGTTGGTTGTTCTTTCTCAGTCCCCTTAACTGTTTCTTTCCTGACCTCTTTACTAATGTGTGCCTGGGGCCTGTTCTTGGATCACTTCTATTTATATCTTTTCTCTTTGGGTGCCGTAATCTAGCCTCAGGGCTTTAAATAGCAGTTATATGTTGACAACTCCTAAATTTATACATCCAGCTGGCTCCTTTCCTTTGAACTTGAGACTCATATGTAGCCATCTACCTGCCATCTCTCTCAGGTATTGCATCAGTTAGGATCCAGTCAGAAGTGACAAGCCACTGCCACTTATGGGGGACAAGAGATTTGTCATAGGGATGAGAGTGAATGCAGTTATGGGAAATATTGAAGAAGTTATGGAAAGCGATTGGCTTGGAATCTGGTGGTGCCCTAAGGTTTTTTTTAAAGGCCCCTCCCACTGGCAATTAGAAAAAGAACAAATCTGAAGTTGAAAACACCAGGACAAAGTGGAATGCTCAATGACAAACTGGAGCCACACCTGTCTTTCACTGTCTTTCACTGCTCCCAACTTCAAGAGCATGATGATCTCTTCGCAGTGGGCTGCCTTTATACCTGCCCATGGAGGTAGCAAAGCCAAAAGAGGGGACAGGCTGGCAGAGCTCCAGGCAGTAAAGTGGGCCAGTCAGTCACCAACAACATAGGCACACTTCAACAGGGCATTAAACTTTATCTTTAGGATGTAATAGCTGTTGCTTTACTGTCACCTTCCAAACATGCTATAAAGGACTTTTCATGGCCTACACAACCCGGAATCATATAGGGGAGAGAATTATGGGAAATGTGGTTCTATCTTAGCTACATGGATCCAAATCAATATCAACACAGATGCTTAATGGACATCTCTAACTTAACATGTCCAACAATCTTCCCTAAATTTACAATATTTCTGCATTTACAATATTGCTTCACCAATAGCATCCTTCCAGAAAATTCAGGGTCATCCTTGATTTGTCTTTTTCTCTTTTGCAAACATTCAGGTCTTCAGGATGTCATCTCTGTCTACTTGCTCGAAACCACCATTATTTCCCACCTGGACTACTGCAGTTACTTCCCAGGTCCTCCCTCTGCTTCTCCACTTGCCTCCCTCCGTGTGTTCTCAGCCCAGCAGCCAGAATGACACCGAAGTGTCGGATCATATTCCTTTGCTGCCTAACATACTCCAGTGGCTCCTTCTTTCGTGTAGAGTAAAAATCAAAGTCCTGGAAATGAATGGCCTATCGGTCCCCATATCGTCTTACCTTCTTTGCCATTATCTCTCTGGCTGCATCTCTTCCTAATTGTGTTCCTTGCTGTTCCTCAAACTCACCAGGCACCTTCCTACCTTCAGATTTCCTACTAGCGGCATTATCTGCCTGGAACACATTTCATTCCCTGTTGATTGTCTTTCTTGTGGACTTCAAGTCTTGGCTTAAATGATATTTCAGTACAACCTATCTTGACCACTGTTATGGTTTATGTCTGTGTGTCCCCCCAAAACCTCTTGCGGCCATGGGGCAGGCTTTTAGAGTTTGAATATGGGTGTGAGAGCTGCACCCGCCCTGGAATGGATAGTTTGCATATGTAAAGGAGAGGAAAAGGGTGCTTGAGGCCATTCCTCCTCCATTCCGCCCTGGTGTGTGGTTGTTGCTTAGCTGTGTTCTGCGGCCCTGAGCTGTAGCTCTCTGCCATGTGCCAGTCTGCCTTGTAATCTGCCAAGTATGGACTGAAACCTCCATGACCTGTAAGCGAAATAAACCTTTCCTTCCTTAATTTTGGGCATCAGGTGTTTTGTCCCAGCAACGAGAGAAAAGTAACCAAGACAACCACTATGATTAATAATATTTTCCCCAACCCTATTACTGCCTGCTAGGGCTATTCCTAACAGGTTAGTATTATGTTGATGTCTTCCACCTCTAAATAAGAATGTTAGCCCAAGAAAGAAAGAATTTTGATGGTATCATTTTACTGATGTATCTGGAGTACCAGCCCCTGTTACAGGTGCTCCATAAATGTTTGCTTTGTGAACTGAATGTTACCTGTCTATGGTTCCCCACTGCATTTGTGGAAGAGGACTTTGAAAAAGTTCTGTTGTACATTCTCTGTGATAGGAAGCAGTCTTTCTATATTGTTCCAAGGAATGTCTACAAGAAAAACAACCCTCTCCGTTATTTACAGCCTTCACTCATAGCGTCTCTTCTTTTTACCTGACTAAATTTTAGTTGTGAAAGTTTACATCCCTTTCAGTCACCCTGAGAGCACAAATGTACCATGAACATGAAAAGATTTATTGAGCTGCACTGTCTCAGCATTCTAAGTGCTGCATTTTACCTTCCTTTAACTGAATCTGTAGTTTCTCTAGATTCCAACACTTGAGAGTGGTTTTAAAGCACGGAAAGGAAGTTGCCTGCAGGAGGAAGGTGTCTCGTTCTCTACATCTGCCAGCAGAGAGGTCTGAGGAAAGAGAAAACCAGTGTTTGCTGGTAGAGAAGCTTCCTAGAAAGTGAATCAGGTGCTAGAGATCCATAAATCCCAGAGACAGTATTCTTTGATGGTAGAATGAGAAATTTATTCAGGAAGCATTTGCAGTTGAATGTAAATGTTACTAAGCCTGCTAACAACATCATACATCTAGCACATGAGGTGTTGTACCTCACTCTAGTCTAGTGACTTGCTTGTGTGCCTGCCCCTTTACGTAGGCTAAGGGTTATTCCAGAGCTGGGGTGAGGTACTTCTCCTGCTTCCTTTTCCAGATGGTGACCCAGTACCAGGACCTGAAGGCAACTCAGTAAGTGTCTGTTGGGCCATCAGCAAATGCATAAAATATCTCCTTGGGTAGCATGAGGAAAGAATTGCCCATTACTGATGTGCTGTGGGAAAATGAAGGCATGTGGAGGGGACAGCAGCATCGTTTGGGGGCTTGCTAAGTTGTTTGTGTGAAGTAGCTTGCAGGGTGTTTCGTGTATGCCTGACACTCATTGTGTGATACCTGTTGTTCTTTCTCATTCAGTTCTTACCAGCTTCATAAGGTGAATGTTATGACTCCTCTTTTGACAAGTCAGGAAACTTTCACTCAGAAAGATGGTGCACGCTGAGTGGCATTTAACTAGTTAGTGTCAGAGCCAGGATTCAACACCAAGGGCGTGTACTTTGCCCAAACCAGCCACTCCACTGTGGGCTCCAGAAAGGCCAGCACATGGCAAATGTGCATATGAAACACACCAGGCAACATTCACTGTCAACATGGATAGAACATGCAAAACATCTCTGGTGCCTTTTAGCTTCTACTTAGAACTTAACTATTGGTTTGTTGGCCTTACTCCAGGACAACTATCCAGTGTCTCATGTTTCTAAATGTCATCAGCCTTGGCAATCATCATTCCATTACTCAGTCATTCTAAGATTTATTCCTGTTACCTGGAAAATGGAAATATTATTTTCTTCCTTCATGGAGTCATGGTGAAGATTATGAATAAAAGCTAATACTTCTTCATTTACCAAACACTGTTCTAAGCAAGGGATTAATCTATTTAATCCTCAAAGCAACCCTATGAGTAGGCAATCTGGTTTCATGGGTCATTATATTGTCTCATTGATGCTGTACTAAACTATTCTGTCTCTTAAAGATAGTCTCCAAAGGAAGACAGTAAGAAAAATAGATACCATTTACTAAGTGTCAACTTGTGCAAAACACTGTGCTGATTTCTCTGCACTGGTCTCACCAAGAGCTCTCAGCATCTCACAGAGTTCTAATAAAGGTGAAATGACATGAAAACTGCCCATATGTATTATAAGATTAATAAATACTATGTCTGGTTTCTACTCAGAGATATAAGTGTTAATACCTGTATATAGAAACTTCTGTAAGATGTTATATCTATCTACAAATAGGGAAATATGGGCTATATTCTATATCTTTTTTTTTTAACTTTCCAAAATACCACAAACATGTTTCCTTGTGAATACTCAGCAACAACCTGCATTCTCAGTGGGTTTGATATCATCCTCAAGCTTGCAAAAATTGATTCCTTAGGCTGATAAAACTTAGATAGTACACTGGTTTGTGGTCTTCCAAAGGGTCACAGTTAATAAACAGAAATGTATTTGCAGGCTTAAAATTTCATGAGAAGAAGCGAATAGTTGGGGGAAAGGGAAAAAAAGTCTAAGAACTCTCTTTAAAGGAGCAATAATGAAATAAAGTTTGGGAAACACTAATCTACATCAGTTCACATAAACAAGACAGTATTCCTTTGTAGGTACATACCGTGATTTATTTAACTATCTTCTGTTATGGAAAATTGAGGAAGTTTCCAATATTTGGCATTACAAGTGATATTACAATGTTTTTATGCTTTCAATTATTTCTTTAAAACAATTGCCAAGAGAGGAGAGAAAAGTCAAAGGATCTTTCAAGGGTTCTGATATATAGTTTCTACTTCAGTCAGTTTCTGGAGAAATATCCAATTACAATAATACATAAAACTAGAGGAGACAGAAGACATTTCTCAGACAACTAAGACTAATATATTCTTCATTACTCTGAGGCTGTATTTTTCAGAAGTCACTACAAATAGCTACCACTCAATATATCTTTTCTCTGGAATGTTCTAGAACATATGTTCACTTGAAACATTGCTAACTAAAGTCTATGTTAGACTCTTTCTACAAAAGTCCTTAGAGAAAAATCTCTTTTTGTAGCTAATATTTTGCAAACTGTCCAACTCCCATCTGTGGTTTCTCCCACCGACCAAAAAGAAAAAAATATGTGCCTGTGTCCAAGCACAGGTGCAAGGGAGCGTGTTCTCAACACAGTCTTGTCTTTTCCACTCTGCTTCACTCTGCCAGGCTGCCAAGTTACGCCTATGACCAGCTCTCACTGTGCTCCAACTAAAGCTCCACCTCTCCCAGGGCAGGTTGAAGTGGTGGAGGGGAAGCCCTATACACAGGAACTGGTTTCAAACAAATCCCCTCTCTTCCTGTTCCCCTTCAATCCTTTCACAGCTCCAGTTGACTGATGGGTTCAGCTTTACACAAAGAACATTTCCAGCTCTCACACCCCTTGCCTAGGTGGCCTGTGGAATTTGACAATATCTGGAGTTGATCATTTCTCAGTCTTTCAGGCAAACTAAAAACAAGTCACAGTCTAATACCTTGTTAAAATTAAAAATAAAAAACCACTAAAGAGAAAGAGAAAACATCTACTAAATTAAAAAAAGAATATGCTGAGACTCCAAAAGCTTTCAATAAAATCCACATAGCTGGACGTGGTGGCACATGCCTGCAATTCCAGCTTTTGGGAAGCTGAGGTAGGAGGATCACTGTGAGTACGAGGCCAGCCAGGGCTACATAATGAGCTCAAGGCAGCCTGAACTGCATAGTAAGACCCTACCTCAAACAAGCAAACAAGCAAACAAAAAAAAAAGAAGATGGAAACCACGTTAATCTTCTAAAAGGTGAGTCAGATCCTAAATTTTTTAATCAAATTAGAGCAGTAGTTATACCTTATTTGCTCAGTAATTTATACTGTATTTATGCCCACAAGTCAGCTAAGATATACCTTCTCTGTCAAGAATATATGACCCAGTATTTTCATAACTCATTACTACTTCAAGGCAAGAGTTTGGTGCTATTTTTAATATGATAAAGCAGTTGGTGATTATATCCATGGCTATGCTGTGGTACCTCACTATATAAAATAATAGAAATTAGGGTTTTAAAAACTTTTCTTCAAACCCCAACTTTCTTTAATGAATTTAATTGGTCTGTGAAGCTTAAGGAGGATTTTGTTTTGATTCACAAAATAACTTCTATCCAATGGTTCCTTCACCTTTTCTATTTAGAGCAAGGCTAACAACTGACAAAGATCTGAGAACAGTAGCTCCGATTTTATTCCTAGAGTGTTTGCTGGATTTCTTAATCCTTTTCCTGGTGCTGTAACTGAATACCTGAGACTGTAACTTAGAAAGGAAAGAAATTGTTTCTTGTCATTGTAAGGCTAGGAAGTCCAAGAGCCAGGTGCTGCTGGGTGACCAGGGACTTCGGGGCTTCCCAGTACAGCAGAATGCACACAATGGTGAAACAGAAAGTGTGAAAGCAAGAGCTCACTTTTATAACAAGGCCACTGACACAATTAATCCATAAAAGGATCCCCAAGTGTCGCACTTCTCAGCACTGCTGTGTTAGGAACACATTAAAATCTTAGTAGTGATATTATTTTCTTCTTATTAATTATTTTCAATTTGTAGTGTCTAGATGTTTTAAACCTAGTTTAAATTAATGAAATTATGAAAACCACATGAATAAAGGAAATGTTAGCTAGTAAACTCAGGCACTAGGTCTCACTGTAGCAAAATAGTACATAAAACAGCCAGATGCTTCTAAATTACAGATAACATTTATTAAATGAACTGTTAATAGTTAGAATAAGGAAGTAATAAAAACTTGACAGGTGAGGCAATGAGCTTTCTGGTCAAGCCAGATTATGTATATAGTTATACTTTAGTTCATGAACTTCATTCTTTCCACGGTTCTGGTGGCAATCCAAATTTGTCATGAACAGGATCAAATTAAATGGTTAGGTTTAATGTTGACCTTATGTGGAAATTTGATTCAGTTCATGACCAATTTGGTTTGTGACCAGAATCTTGGAAAAAACTAAATTCATGAACCGAGGTGCACGTGTGTAGTGAACTATAAAATCAGAAATACTAAACTTGAATTCTGGTTCATTCAGTATCAAAACATACCTGGGTGTTTGAATTTCTTCATCGCTTGCTTTGTATCAGCTTATGTTGGTTATGCAAGCATTAATATTTTCCTTTCTTAATACATTTTTAGAAAAGTATGATGGTCTGAATTATGACTAGGTGTACTACTTCTTACAGGGCAAGTGTTCACAGTTCATGTGTGTGTCTAAACTTTGAAACATCACCTTTAACTGGTGGCATCTTCCCTTGGGAATAGTGTTTTCGGCTTTTTTGCATATTCAAACTTTTTATGATAGCACACTTTCGAGGCTTACTATTTTATAAAGAATTATTATACTTGGTATCTACAAGGTAAACTGTTTTCCCATTTCTGCGAGAACTATGGTTTCTTAGAGCTTACTGTATTCTGGACCTCACAGGGAGTGGCCAGGAAATAGTGTGTATTACCTGCTATTCTCCCAAGGCTTGTTTATTTCCTTGAGCTCTTAGTATACTTCAATATTCTTTTCCTCTGTGTTGGCAGAAGCCAGAGTCTAGGAAGGTGGACATGCAGCACCTGAAGTGACACTCTGTTTTCCTCTTTTGAGCTAAGTATGCAGCTCAGGGACACCTAAGGTGAGGTCAGGATTGGGTTTCTCAACAATTCCAGGGAAGAGTCCAGGACTGAATGTCATTGCTACCTTCACTTGGGCTGATGTGGTTCGTGTCCCCTATGAGAAAACTATATCCCATGCTCTGATTTAAGGTCCCACTGTGGTTTCTCTTTCAGTGGTGTCATTGAATGTCACTTCTGCCTGAGCACCCCGCCCTTCTGGTTTTACTGCCACATGCCACCAGGACACATAGCAATTAGAGAATGATGTTTTAAATCATTATAAGTTATTATCTTTTTCTAAGCTTTCCCTAGAGAGCATCCTCGTCTCGAATTACTTCTATTCCATCTCCATTAGGTACCTGTACTGTGGGCAAATAATGTAGCTGCTGTGAGATATTTCTATGCCACAATTTCCTTCTTTTCTACTTCTAGAGTTATTCCTTTATCCTTTTCCTCCCACATCTTAGGAAAAATGAGCTTCTAATTTCTTTATAAATCATTTTTTCCTCTTCACCCATGATTTCTCCCTTTGCCTACTTTCCTACTTTCTGTGGGGATTTATTTTATTAACTTTTCTACTCTATTTCTCTTGCCTATTTATTCCTTCTCCCTGCCTATAATTGTATACAAATGTGACCCTTGCACACATATTTCCTCTAATGTCACCAGGTTCCTTTCCTTTCCTTTTCCTGGCTTTCCATGCCAAACTTTCTGGAGAGGGGACTATTCTCATTTATTTTTCAATCTCGTGAAACCTGATTTGAGTCCTCACTGCTTAAATGAAATCAGTAGCACCAAAGACATTCATGACCTCCTAAATGCCTAATCCAGTGTCCTTCTGAGTGGGCATCTCACCGGATTTCCCACTCGCTCTAGTTTTTCCCTCACCCTTAAATGTCACCAAATGCTCTCTCGGGGTTGTGGCTGAGGAGAGAGACTTGGCTGTGGCTTCTACCATATTTCCTTGGTGACACTGCTAAGCATAAGTCATCCTTTGGCTTCCAATTCTCCCTTTACCGTAGGTTATTAAAAAAATAAGTGTGATTCAAAATATCTGACACTCAAGGGCAGAAATCATCATTTTTGTTTCCCTTTATGCATTGCCCCAGCAAAAGAAGGAAGTGACTTTTGGTGATGAGTGCTTTGCTTACTCCCTTTGTCATGAGCCAGCTATTGGAATAGATCAGAACACAAGAGAATTTTAAGAGGACCTCTAAGAACCCGGGGCACTTCTTGCTCCTGGATCCTTAAACTCAAAATGAAAATTGGAGCGGGTGTTATGCTACACAGTGTCTATATGTCTCCATGGGCCCAGTTTCTCGCTGGAGGACAGGGTGACACATTCCACTCCAGTGAAGAGTCACTGAGGAAAATATTTTGAGGCACAAATACCATGTTTTCCTTTAATAAATTTGTGACACTGTTCACAAGGTACACAACAGTTTCTACTTGCCATGTCCTTGAGATGCATGTCTGGGAAATCACCCAAAGAAGATTTCCTGAGGTCTCTGTGTCCCCATTCAGCTCCTGTATGTCAGATGACTCCTTTATTCTGCAGATTTTGTGTGCACACTCTAATTACTGGCCTAGTTCTCATTTCAGAAAATGTTTTCTTCTTCTTCCTCTTCCTTTTCTTCCTCTTCTTATTGTGTGTTGTTTCATTTCAGGGTTTTTTTCCTTGCTTCTTGCTTATGGCACTATTTTCCTGGAAACTATTAATAGCCCTTGGAAAACTGCACTGTCAGTGCTCTTCCAAAGAACAAAAGATGGTTGAATAAATACTGAACTGAAAGGGACAAACTTATTGAAAAGCAGCAAGGCAGCCTGAAGTTACATGTAAGACCACGTATATCTCAGATGCCCAAGGGAGAAGGAAAACAGAAGACTTACCCAGGAAGCTCTAGTAACTCCAAAGGCATTGCAGCCCCATGACATCTGTAAATAAAGAAACCTAATGACCCCAGATAGGTAGCTGAGGGTTTTTAAACTCACTTCATTTTGCACTGGCTATATGTCTTGCTAAAGTTTATTTCAAGCATTCATTAAAGCCCAGTATCTTACTGTTATGGTTTATGTCTGTGTGTCCCCTCCAAAGCCTCATGCAAATATAGGGCAGGCTATTAGAGTTGAATGATTGTGGGTGTGAGAGCTACATGCCCCCCCTGGGGTGGATAGTTTGCATATGTAAGGGAGAGGAAAAGAGTGCTTGAGGACATTCCTCCCCCATTCCGCCCTGGTGTGTAGTTGTTGCTTAGCTGTGTTCTGCCATCCTGAGCTGCAGCTCTTTGCCATGTGCCACTGTGCCTTATAATCTGCCAAGTACGGATTGAAACTTCCACGAACTGTAAGTGAAATAAACCTTTCCTTCCTTAATTTTGGGCATCAGGTATTTTGTCCCAGCAGCGAGAAAAAAGTAACCAAGACACTTACTATCAGAGAAAGTAAATGGGCTGAAATGGTTCTTTGCCATTCTTTTTTATAGATTTGATTTTTAGAGAAACCTGAAGACTCTTGACAATTTTCTAAGTGGCACTTATTTCAGTCATGCTTTTAGGCTAGAGAAGAATTATTTGAAGAGTCTTCTCTTTTACCTTTATGTTTCTAGATTGTTTCAAAGATTTACACTGGCATAAAACACAACTCTAACTTAAAAAGGAGGTGCCTTGCATGGGAAGGGATTGGTCATGCTAATGTTGTTGTATACTGTTTATTCTTTCCTTCAGTCTCCTAAATATTTCCATCCTTTTATATACAAACAAAAATATGCTGTTTATCCCTCTGTGTTTAGCTTTGCTTCACATCTATATTTCAAGTCAGAGTACTAGCTAATTAATGTGGGAGTTTGAGTTACCCAGTCCAATCACCTGCCATCCGCCTGAAACTACAGAACACACATCCTTTAGAATAATCTACAATGTCAACAGCGCAGATGCAACATCCATTTCCTAGAAGCTATTGTTTAGTCAGATCTGGCAAACACTAGTGAATCTGTCCTTTCAGAGTTCTGTTTTAATGTGGTGACCTAGAATTTATGTTTTAGATGCCTGGGGCCACAGCAATTACAAAATCATCTGACTTGCTAGATAGCAGACAGAAGAGCACACAAAAGTATGAAATATGGTGGTTTCCTTTCACTTAATTTATAACGATGCTACTGGAATCAGTACTAAATAATGAGTGTTTTTCTCAAACTTTGCCTTTTACCAGAATCATCAGGAGGGCTTGTTAACATACAGGTTGCTGGACTTCACCTCAGGAGTGTCTGATTAGCTTGCTCCAGGAAACTCCAATGATTTGCATTTTAACAAGTTTCCAGGTGACACTGCTCCTACACACAGATTGTACTCTGAAAATCACTGTTCTAATTATAGAATTACAGTGTGATAATTACACAAGGTAATTTAAATCAGCTTCTATTTTTAGTCTGAGTTATGCAAAAGAAACTAGACAAATGTGGGAACTTATAATTTTGATGAACACATACTGAGGAATACTTTATTTTTAAAAATATAATAATATCTCCTGTGACTTCAAACATATAAAGCAACACATTTAAAATACCTGAGCCTAGGAAGCCACATTATCTTTTGTTTGGTGATAGGGTACTAGAAGATATCTCTCTGGTTTTGCCTTTGCAAATGGACTATCAGATTTGGTGTCAGGTGGCATTGTTGAGGCTGGAACCATTCATATACAAAGCCTGCCTAATCAGCAGCCCAGCTGCATCTTTCATTTGGATGTTCCTTTTAATATTGCAGTGGGTAATTAACTGTCACCCACCCAGGTGAAAGGATTGAATCAATACATTCCTCTACCGCCAAGACACAGGACATGAAATATCTTTCTCTAAAAAGGTTACCTTTGCAATTCAAAGCCAGCTGAGGTTCCCTGAATCTCTATTCGAAGAAATGCTACAAGTCATCTGGAATGTGTTTTTCTTGATTTGCCTCTACATTTTTCTTAAGTGTGAAGTATGTATGGTTTTTGAAGCATCCTTAAGGTACTAGCTTTTTCTTTTAGTAGTTTCCACACAGTGTTTCAGCTTTTTGTAAAGCTTTGAAAGATATGAGTGATCAAAGAGTGTTTCAAGCACAAGCTTGGACACTATAAAAAACAGACTTCACTGAAATTGAACCAGTGGGTGTGACTGTGGACATGGGCAGGTACAGACTCAAGAACTAGGTAAAAGAAGGCAGATGAGCCATGCAATACATATGTACTAAAGAAATTTGGGAACTGTTTTCTCTGGCACTTGCTCTACAAGGTTGACGAGGAACAATGAGATTGCTTTGAATATTAAATGCACACAGCAATAGGAGCACCTAAATGTTTTTCTCTCCCAAACGTTTTCCTGTCATAGCAGAGGTAGTGAAAGTCCTGGAGGACCTGGAATCCCTGCTATTTAGACCTGGCTCTATGTTAGCTGAGTAACCCAAGAGGAAACTTGGGAACACTAATCAACAATGTGACAGTACATTTGGTGGTGATCGTCAAGCCCTTGCCAGCCTCTATTGGATTATCTGTCCTGGATTTTCAAGAGAGAATTGAATGCAAAGGTAGCAACTGCCATCAGCAAGAGGCAAACGCTACCAGAGTCCTTTTAACTAACACGAACTTCTTTTCTTTTCACTTTTTTTGGGGGGGTCTATTTTATCCTATCTTCTAGTGCTCCACCTTACTCTTTCCTTCCTTTTTTAATATATAAAATGTCTGTAAAGTCTAAGCTACTCAAACCTCACATGAAGAACAATCCTATTTTACAGATTGGCTAGAAAAGATCTACTCTCAGTTATATTCTCCAGGTTATTTGGCTCTCTGTCTGTGTGTCTGTCTGTCTCTCTCTCTTTCTCTCTCTCTTTCAGCAACTGTGAAACTGGAGTCTTACTCAGTTGCCCAACAAATATCTATGTTACTTTCTTTTGGATCCAATTGTGTGTGCTCAGATAATGGAACTCCTATACTAGCCTCTCTCAAATATAGCAAAAGATAAATGATCTACAAACATCACTTGTAAAAGCCATTAAATGGATCTGATTTTTAAGATTATCTGTTGTTTTGGATTATGAGTGAATATTCTACATGATAATAGATGTTAGACTATACTGCCTCAAATTTTTAGTCAATGGTAAATTATTGATCAGCTGTCCCTTTCTCCTATTAGTTTCAAAATGCAAAACTTGAAAGCGTATATTTTTGTACTTGTTCCCAACCTAATAGCTTGTTTAGTATACCACATTATAGCAGAATTTCTTGAACTTGGCAAGGAATAAATGAGTTTTCCTTGTAGGCCCCCAAAGCTACAGTTTCATGGTAATTTAAATGAATGTCATTCATGGGTGCTAAAACTAAATACTAGGAGGCTGAAAACAGAATGATTCAATATGTTAATAAGTACTAATGAATAAGTAATTGCCACCAGCACACATGTATGTGTTTGAAGTAAAAAAAAAAAAGACCAGGAACTGTTTTTCTAAAGCATTTACTGTACTTTTGGAACCGCATAAACATCCTCTAACCAATTCAGTTTGTCTCAGCAAGGTTACAGCCCCTTTCTCACTTGACATCATGCCTACACGTGGTTCTGCAGAAACACTTATCAGTAAGGAAAGCATCACACACCTCCATCCAGTTCTGAAAATGAACCTGAGCAAACACTAACCTGCATATTTCACTCACATGCCAGCAAATGTCTGACTAATATCTTCTATAGTTAATAAAAAGTATGTATTTCTAGTCCAGCGCTCCACCAGGATGACACATTGCATTTAGTAGTTGTTTAATCTCTTTATTGTTCTAAATCTGCAACAGTTAAGTCAGTCCCTGTCTTTTCTTACCTCACTTAAAAATTTGTAGAACATTCATTTTTTTCTCAATGTCACTTCATTTAGGATTGCTGATGTTTACTTTTAATTAGATTCAGAATATGCGTTTTTAGCAGGACCATGCAAATAATATCATATCATCTCCAAAGTCATATTATTGTCTCTGTCACATTATTGGTGATAAACGTAATTGTACTATGGTTGTTAATGCTTGTTGGGTTAATTTGTCTTCAAGCAATAAACATCTCTTGGAGAAAATCTACTTCCACTTTCTTTTTACATTTTTAAGATAAATGGAGATGATGGAGATTAACATTTTAATTTTAGATAAATTCTTAAATTTGAAACTCAAATAGGCAATCATATTTATCAATATAAAACCCCAAGAAGTGCCCTAAAGGTGGTATACCATGCACAATAGAGGAGTGGGTTGAAGAGAAACCAGTGGGTGAGGAAAACAAAACAAGTTTTGCAGAAATCTTTTATAAATTCTGGTTGTGATAAACAGCAAAGTAATGGAATTAGGGCTGACTGAAAGTAGAAAATCAATAAAGAATTTTTTAATCTTGGGAAGTACATGGACATTACCATGTGCCGAGAGGAACGTTTCAGCTGAAAGGGGGAGGTGGACAAGGAAGAGGGGGGGACATATGTAGTGACATCTCTGAGGGCAGTTGCCCAGGAGTCTTCTGGGATCAGTCACCTGGCTTCCAACCCAAGCCCTGGCTCTGACAAGCAGTGTGACTTTTGGGAATGAATCAAACTCTTTGAAACACAGGATTGCTAAGGGGATCAATTTAGATGGTATTTAGAAAGAGGACAGCCCAGTCCCTGCCCACTGTAAATGCGCTCTGTGTATATGGAAAGTTAAATATGGTCTCTTGACACCATATTTAACTCAGGTCATGTGATACCATAGAATCAGTTTATCTCATTGAGTTGCATTCTGTGGAATTTCTAGGGCTTTCTTCTCTTTCGTTGATCTCGGATCTATTATAAACATAACCTATTTTTCTAATTTTGAATTGCAATAACTCCAGATTTCACTTTTCTTTCTGTTTCTCTCATATCCCAATCTTTTGTATGGTTTCTATTCCCTCTTCTTTAATTCTATAAAAGCAGTAATCATATAGGCCCCTTCTGCTCTTTCAGATGAGTGAGGGGCACACATTTTCCTGTATATTTACATCTGCTGACTTTTGCTTAGGGTGTGTGTGTGTGTGTGTGTGTGTGTGTGTGCTGTAAATTTTACTGTGAGCTCATCTTCACTGATGCTGTTTCTGTGAGTGTCCCATGAGCCTTGGTTGCTACAGATTTGTTTTCCATTTGAAAATGTCCCTACAGATTTGGTTTGCATTTTCTTTTGGAAAATGTTCCATGGATTTTATGGATCTGGGAACCACTGTTATGTTAATTTTAGTTATGATTCAATAAATTAAGACTCTACCCTTACAAGTGGCTCATTTGGAATTTCATTTCTTATAGGAAGACTTTTTGTTTATTTGATTTTTGATTTTAAGTCAGAGTCCTAACCAAAAACATGCTGGGATATAGGTTGTTTTCCACTTTAGTCCAGGAATTTTAGCTATTTCTCAGTTTTAGCTTCTTACTTTGCAGAGGCTTACAAACGTGGAAAGATCTGTGTCCTTTTCAAAGCATTAAAATCTTACCCTTTTGATCGTATATTAAGATTCGGGGTCCTCTTGGACCATCAGAGGCAGTTTATCAACTTACCACTTTCCCAAGTCTTGTCTCACTATTTCTGATATACAGAGACAGTCCACTTGTCCTTCCCAATTGGACTATGCTTTTACAATTTTCTGTTACATATGTTTGTAGAAGGTTTGGAGTCTGTTTTAATTCAAATGTCCATGTTACTGAAACTGAAGCTCTGCCACTTTATATAAGTAGATATGGATTCTGTATTCATTTTTTGTTTGTTTGTTTTTGTTTTCTTCCGGTACCGGGAATTGAACTGACGACCTTGCGCTTGCCAGGCAGGCACTGTGCCGCTGAGCTAAATCCCCAACCCAGATGTGGATTCCGTAAAGAGACCCAGTGTGGAGATTTTCCTGAAGAATATACTAACCAGCCTTCCTTTCTTCCTTTCCTTCCTCTCCCTCTCCTCCTCCTCCTCATCTTCTTTTCCTTCTCCTCCTCCCCTCCTTTTTCCCTCCCCTTTCCCCCTCTTACTCCCTTTCTTCTTGCCTCTCCTCCTTGTTGTTGCTTTTGTTTTTTGAGACATGGTCATGCTATGAAGTTTAGGCTGGCCTTGAGCTTGCTATGTAGTACAGGCTGTCCTCAAACTCATGGCAATCCTACTGCATCACCACCCCAAGTGCTAGGATTACAGGCATGGGCCACCATGCCCGACCATCCTCTTCTGTAGATTCCTCACTCTCCTCTCTTTGGCTAAGCTACATCAAGAATACATCTCATCAGGACCATGAAGGAATTGCTTTCCTGGGTTCCAGTTTGGCAGTTTGGCACAATATCTTTAGTTGATGTAGACAGATTTTCTATGAAATAGTCCTGTGAATCCTCTCGATATCTGTAAGAATGTTTTGGAAGATTGTATTACACTTTTCTATCAGGACTGCTTTGAGAAACTGGGTCATTCTTATTTTATGGAATCTCTAATTTTTTTGTGTGTGTGTACCGGGAATCGAATTCAGGACCTTGCAGCTGCCAGGCAGGTGCTGTGCCACTGAGCTATAACCCTGGCCCTGGAATCTGTAATTAAGTAATTACTAAAGTCCTCCTCCTTGAACGAACTGTCAGAAAGCTTAGGCC
The DNA here is from genome assembly GCF_000276665.1 of Chinchilla lanigera. Taxonomy (NCBI): domain Eukaryota; kingdom Metazoa; phylum Chordata; class Mammalia; order Rodentia; family Chinchillidae; genus Chinchilla; species Chinchilla lanigera. The sequence goes on along the minus strand of NW_004955403.1, from coordinate 43,028,997 downwards.
CCAGTTGTGGCCCACTTTGAGTAAGCATGTAGGATTCTCAGCATCTGTTATTGCAGTCTACCCTCACTTGTGATACTGTCTTATTTTACTATGCTTATGCTTTTTTTCCTTTAGTCACACATATTTTAAACGTGTGCTCTTTTTGTCATATTTTAATTATCTCTGTAAACTATTTAACATAGACAGTATGAGGTAGAAAATGTAGCTATGAATGAATAATATTAATGTACAAAGTCCTGAGCTCCTTGAATGGCATAGTAAATTGGCATACTCTTTTCATAAGGACAGAATATTTATAATACCAGTGCCACAGAATGATAAATACTACAGCATAGTAGGCAGCCACCAAAAAGTACATTCTCAAAGCATGTTTAAAGAAATGGAATACGTACAACAGCAGCAAACTACTTATATAATGCCCCTCTCTTCACATACACGGAGAGAGGATTTATAGCAAATCAACACTATTCATCTCCTTTTGGTAAGATTCTGGTTGTTGGGCCAGGGATATAGCTCAGTGGCACAAGCACCTGCCTAGCAAGTGCAAGGTCATGCGTTTGATTGCTGGTTTAAAAAAAAAGACTTTTTTTTTTCTGATGTGATTTTTATTTTCTGAAGTTTTCATCATAAATATACACAGATTGAGCATGCCTGATCTAAAAATGTGAAATACTCCAAAATCAGAAACAGTTTCAAACACAAAAATGACGTCACTAGTGTAAAATTCCATACCCAATCTCATCAGTGGGTCATGATCAAAATGCAGGTGTCTTATTAAAAGTATTGCCCCAGGGGCTGGGGATTTAGCTCAGCGGCAAAAGTGCCTGCCTGGCAAGCACAAGGTCGTGAGTTCAGTTCCCAGTACCAGAGAAAAACCAAAAAAAAAAAAAAAAAAAAATACTGCCCCAAATTAATTGCCTCCAGACTATGTGTATGAGGTACATAAAACCCAAATTGCATTTGTGTTTAAGCTTAAGTCCTATATCCAAAAACCAGCATTGTTTATATATAAATATTCAAAAAATATTTCAATATCTGAAATCTGAAATTTCTGATCCCTTGTACTTTAGATAAACCTATATTTATTTCTATTGTAAGTATACAATGAAGCAAAGAGTGAATATGGTATCTTTCAGAGTCCCAGGAGAAAAAATATATACACAGAATATTTCAGAGGAAGAGACCTGAACCCAGAAGTTGCTGGGTTAAAGGAATCCAGGTTGTTCAAGCTCCTACAGACTAAAACCCCAAGGAGCCATTAACACCCCTTGTTGCACTGACCAATCAGGAGAGAGGATAAGAGTAGGAGGCTGGAGTGGAAGTTGTGCTGCTGGAGCTATAGTCATAGATGAACACAGCCACATTCAGAGACACTGTGCTGAAGAAGGGAGACAGTGGGAAAGAACTTCTCAGGCATTTTCTCCTTCATCCTCTATGACACCTGATTTTTTCTGACAACTTGATGAGGCCCAGGTATTTGGTCAAATATTATTCTGTTTCACTGGGGGTATTTTTGGATGCAATCAACGTTTATAATGGTAACCAAATAAAGCAGAGAACCTACTCTATTACGTGGGTGGCCTCATCCAGTCAACTGAAGGTAGAAGAGAACAAAAGATTTGACCCTCCCACAAGAGAAAGTATATTCTTCCTGTCTGATGGCCGTGAACTGGATCATCCTTTTTTTTTTTTTTTTTTTCCCTCGTCCATTGACAAAATCTCAGTTCTCCTGGGTCTCCATCTCAGTGATTCACTCTGCAGTTCTTGGGACTTGTCAGCATCCGTAGTCACAGGAACCAATTCCTTATAATAAGTCTCTATCTGTTAGTTCTTTACTTCTTTGGAGAACCCTGACTCCGCACTCTCTGGTCCCTGCTGGTGCCTTCTAGCTAAACTCAGCCAGTGAGGTGACCTGATGATATCTACCTCTTGGGGTCAGGGGAAGAAGAAGAAGACAATGTTTTCAGGGCTGTCCGTATGGAAGGGAAGGGAAGGAAGTGCTACCGTGGTTCTGAGAAAGGAGATAGAGATACTGGAAACAATGCAGAAAATTTTATGTAAAGGCAGAGTTTAAGCTATTTTTCTTACAATCAAATAAGATTATAGTCTAAAGTTATTTAATACCTATATAGTTTTATAATGTCAGCTTGCATTCACAAATATAGGATGGAACTACTTGAAAAATAAAGTTATAATAATTGACAATTGTACTGAGCACTTAACCATCCACTAGGCATCATGATAAACACTGCATACAAGAAATGGGATATTTCCTTTTAAATAGCAGATAATGAGGCAGTAGAGTAGAACCCCTCACAAAGACCTAGGTGAATATGTGTAAGTACAGAAGCAGTTGGAGGTGTTGTTGCTCTTTGCTGATAAGTGTCTCCAGGATTGAGGAGACTGTGCCTCTGCACTGAAGTCCACGTTCATTTGATAAAAATTCCAGTTATTACTAGAGCAACACTGGCCTTGTGCTCAAGCCAAAGCCCCAGGCCCCCATATATAAAGAAAATAAATGCCTGTTCCCCTGCACCAGAAATGGTTCTGTCCTTGCGGAGGAGAGAAGCCTGGTGTTGTCAGTCTCATCCAACAGCCTACACATGATCTTCCTGCCTGCACCCATGAAAAGCGAGTAAAACAAAGAAGGAAGCTCAGAAGGGCATATGCTGGGAAGGAGATAGAGGCATTCAGCTTTCTGCTGATAGGAAATTCTGCTTCTCTGTGGTCTGTGCCTTGCTGAGACTTTGGGAGCCCAAACATGATTGCATCACACTGTTAGATTCCTTTGCATGACTTAATAGGAAGAGAGAAAAGTACAAGTGAAGAGCAGCCAGTGTAAAGAGGATTAGATTGTCCTCTGCAGTGACAGTGCCCACAGCAGGGTAGGGAAATTTCTTGCCATGCTCTGCTCTTTAATGGGAGGACCGTGTTCAAATTCAATGTGGGTATAGCCTGACTCTGGAACTTGAATTATATCTGCCTCTTAGCTGGCTCTCACCATGAGCAGACTAGCAAGGAATATTAGGACTGGGTCAGGATTCTCTAGACACAGTGGAGAAATCCAGTTTCATGGCTTACACGGTGAAGGACACCATGTTCCAGACTGAGCTTTGCAGAGGCACTTTAGGAGCCACCATTATTGCTGTCTCCTAGTTTATTCTTTTTTTTTTTCTTGTTTTTGGTTTTTCTCCGGTACTGGGAACTGAACTCATGACCTTGTGCTTGCCAGGCAGGCGCTTTGCCACTGAGCTAAATCCACAGCTCCGCTGTCTCCTAGTTTAAAGTCTCCAGTGAGCTAGTGGATCCTGAGGAATGAGAGAAGGCTGATCCCATTACACCAGAAAGAAACAAAAACAGAACCTGTTAATTCAGATGGACAACAGGTGAGAAACCAACAAATTCCTTATTCCAACATAGCTTTAAGACTAATCTCTCATGACTACTGGGAACAGGCGGTGCAGAGTGCAGACCCGGGAGGGGACAAGAACTTCTGCTCACAGGTCTGGGAGCCAGGAGTCTGGGACCTATCCTGACCCTGTCTTTAGATTGCCTTATGGTCACAGGTGGATAAAATTGCTTTTCTCATAGTTAGCATGGTATAGTTGTACAAAATAGTCTCTAAACGTGTTCCTTGAAGCCTGAGTAGTACAGTTCTGATTTATGAGCCTAATGGTTCATAGTCTCTATTGCCACAGGCATCTTTTAAATGAAGAGCAGAGGACCTCAACTCTGGGATTCCAGAGCAGTGTCTCTACTATCTGGGGGCAGTGGGTTCTGGTGAGACTTTAGTTTGTTGACCTCTTGCTGTGATCTAAGGGAGTTTTTCAAATGGTAGACAAGTCATCGCTGGTTTATACCATACTAGAGCAGACATCACTAATTATCATGATATTATTGTCTTTAAAACCTGTTATGGCTTGTGTTTATATGTCTCCCCCCAAAAAAGCATCATGTGGTCATAGGTGGGGCTTTTTAGAGGTGGCTGTATCTAGGGTGTGTGATGGTGAGATCAAGAGCGTGTGGTTACTACACTAGTCCACTGATTATTTTGGCATAGTTCTGGGTGTGAATAATGGGAAGGCCCACTCTGGATCTAAGTGTTACTTGCCCTAAGGTTGTGTAGCCTTGGTAGAATATAAGGGACAGAAAGAGGGCTGCTGCTATGTTTTGCTGGTTCTTCACTACTTTGCTGCCTTCTGCCCACCATGAACTGTTTCTCCTCTGTGATGCCCCTCTGCCATGCCACACTTCCTTGGAGCCATCTGACTATGTACTGAAACCCCTACAAACTGTAAGATGAAATAAACCTTTCTTCTTTTAACTTTGGGGATTTGGAATTTTGTCTTAGCAAAGAGAAAAGTAGCTAGGACAAAACACATCCCAAACTATAGGTCCAGGAAGACAGTACTAATAAATCAGACTAAACTTACTAGATGAAGTTTATCATTCCTTCTCCCACATCTTTCTTTACAGTTTAACATTCTTCATTGTATAGCATCAGAATTAATTGCTTTTGTGAGAAATTCTGCTATTATATGGGATAGCTATGTTTTAATTAGGACTTTAAGTAATTGAATTCATTAGGCAATGGTCTTTGTATTATTACATTAATGAAGAGGTTTGTAATCCTAATTTAGCCCTGGGTAAACAAAGCCCTCATTTACCACAGAGTCATGGCACTTGGGGGAGAGATAGTCCAAATGTAACTGGCCCTCCTTTCATGGCCTGGAAGAAACAGGGCAGTTACTCACGACACACTCAGTGATGATATTGTTTTCTCAGGGCTGAGTAATGGTGCTACTTGCATCTCCTTTGGGAGATTGCCATAACCTAATAGTGTTTCACAACAGTTGGCCCTAATTATCTTCTGCTTAATTTAATTCATTTAGCTTAATTTAGATTGCTTTACACCAGGCTAAATTATTCACCCTGTTCCTTACAAATGCACACAACATTTATTGAAAGATAGCTATAGCATCCCTTCTCAAACTGGGCTAAAAGTTTTTTTCTGGGTTTCTAAATCACAACTGGGTAAAAAATTCTTCACTGTTTGTATTACATCATTTACTCTGATATTTTGATGCTTTTTCCAGAATGCATTCCAAGTTAGCTATGTGATAAATACACCGTGATAACCATAATAACATTATAGATTGGCAGACTTTTTCTGTCATGGTTAACAGAGAAAGTTTGAGAACTCTTTGAGTGCATATCAGTTATACAGAATAATAATTTGTACTTGTATATATGATACTTTATTTCCACACCCCTGTTTTCTCCATTTGGTCTTCCCTCCCCATCCACATTCCTTTCGTCTTCTTTAATAGTCTCTCTTCTATTTTCATTGTCCAACTCCTCTTATTCAAATATTATAGAAAATGTGTGACATTACCTTTCTGACTCTGGCTTATTCTACCTAACATGATTTGCAGTTCCATACATTTTCCTGTAAATGGCATAGTTTTATTCTTTTTTATATAGCTGAATAATTATGTCTTAGTTAAATTTTTCTCATTGCTGCGACAAAATACCCAACACTCAAAGTTAAAGAGGGAAAGGTTTATTTAGTTCACAGTTTGTGGAGGTTTTAGTCCATAATCTTCTGGCTCCAAGGCAGGGTGGCATGGCACAGGGGCAACAGTTTCAGGTGGCAGAAGATGCCAAAAGCAACAACAGCAAAAGGTGGGGGACAAGATTCTTTTCCTCCCTTATATTGCTTACAATATAAGGAAGGAGGGTGTAGCTCTCACATCTGTGGAGGGTGTAGCTCTCACATCATCTCCCTGCCCTCCTCTTGCACAGGCTCAGCATGTTTACAAAGTGAGGATCTTGGCCCACTGCTGAGTTACTTAGTTAAGCTTCTAAACTTTTCAAGTTGACACAATGCTTCAACCAAGACCAATAATCCACATTTTCTCTCTCCCACTCATCAGTTTGCAGGCAGCTGTGTTGTTTTCATAGGTTTGCCATTGTCGGCTGAAAGACAGTACTATAGGTGTGCCAGTAGCAAGTACTTCTATAGCATGCTGACTCTGATTCTTTGGGATTATGATGAAGAATGGTATACCTGGATCAAATGGTAGTTTTGCTTTTAGTTTTGGAAAGGAATTTCTATACTGATTTCTGGGTTGCTATATGTACATTCCCATCAGCAGTGTTTAAGAATTCCTTCCCTCACCTCTCCTTCCCAGTATTTACTGGTGTTTTATTCTTGATGATAGCTATTCTTTCCAGAGTGAGAGTGAATGTCTAAGAAGTTTTAATATGCTTTTCCCTGATTCTAGATGTTGAATTTTTTTTCATATATTTATTGTCTACTTATGTATCTTCTTTGAGACATCTGTTCCATTTATTTGTCTATTTATTTGACTGGATTTTTTGTTTGGTGTCAAGCTTTTTGAGCTCTTTATATATTCTAAATATTAATCCTCTGCTGGAACAATGGCTAGCAAAGTTTTTTCTCAATCTATAGGCTTTCTTTTTCACTCCATTGATTGTTTTCTTTGCTGTGCAGAAGCTTTTTTTATTAGATGTAATCTCATTTGTCAAGCTTTGCTATTTTTTCCTGTGCTATTGGAGTCCTATTCAGGAAGTTGTTGCCTTTTCCTGCATATTGGAGTGTTTCTTGTATGTTTCTTTCCAGCAACCTTCAATGTTTCAAGTCTTACACTAAAGTTATTGATCTATTTTGAGTTGATTTTTTTACTGGGTGTAGTGTAGGTCTTTAATTTCAATCTATTACATATGGATATCCAGATTTCCCCACTCCATTTCTTGAAGAGGCTCTCTTTTCTCCAAAGCACATTTTTGGCATCTTTGCTCAGAGCCAATGACTACGATTTTGTGGATTTGTTTCTGTGTCTTTTACCCTATTTCACTTGTCTACATGTCTGCTTTTATAACAATGCTATGCTGTCCTTCATACTATGGCTCTGTAGTATATTTGAAATTGGGGATTATAATTCCATCACTATTTTTTGCTCAAAACTGCTTTGGCTGTTTTGGGTCATGTTTGTTTTGGTATGAATTTAAGGATTTTTCTTTAGCTCTTTGAAGAATGTCATTGGTATTTTGATGAAAATTACATTAAGTCTGCTGATCATTTTCAGTAATATGGCCATTTTAACAGTATTAATTATGCCAATCCAAAGACATTGTAAGTCTTTCTGTCTTCTAGGGTCTTCAGTTTCTTTCTGCCTATGATGAACATCATACTGATTGACTACATTCTTGATTTCCAATCTTTGCCACATTGAATTTTGCTTAATAAAAATGTGTTCACTTTTTCATGTTCTTTTCCCACTCAAGGATGGATTTTTCCATACTAATGTAACCAGCTCCCCCGTGCTGTGATCGCAGTCCTTGTTTGGGGAGCAGTGAAGATTAAAGCCAAGAAAATAGCAGACAGCAAGCAGTGGGAAATGACTGAGTGTAAATTTAATAGAATGGATAAAAGGAAAAGCTCCCGGCCTATCATGGAGAGATTCTGTAAGGTGGATACCACAGATGTTTAAGCCCGTTGGCTTTTTACACAGTTTTTGATAAAAGTGAATGTGACAGAAATCAGGGATGCTCCTGGTGCGGGCTTTGATATTAGGAAAGCAAGCTGCTTCATTTGCTTTTCTCTTCTTCCAGGGCTTCTGCCATTTATTTAGACAATGTTCTTTGTCCCTTGCATTCTATTAGGCCCTGATAGTTTATTTAAGTTAATTATTTGGGCCCTTTGTTTGCCAACTTGCTTAAACCCAGACTTATAGTTTACTTCAGGTTAGCTATTCAGGACAAGTGCCCTAACTACCCAATGTCTTCTATCTCCTGGCTTCACCCAGGGCAGGGATCAGAGAAGGTCAGAATAGGGAGACACTTGAGGCAGTCTGGCCTATCAGAGCAAGCCAGGAGGAAGGTTGGCATCACAAGGCAGAAGTCCACCTGGGAGGAAGTGAGAAGGACAAAGAATTTTATTACAGTGCTGCTCAACTCTGATGACTACTGAGAAAAGGGAAGGCAGAAGGAGCCCACAGCTGCCTAGGGAGTCTGGTGGGTGGGTATGGGGCAGACCTTGGCATAGGAGACAACAGAGAAATGTGGGTCGTATCCAGGAATGCGGGCTAAGGGTTGACCCAGTGGAGGTTGACTGTGGAACAAACGAAGCTGATTCTTCCAAGGACAGGCCTTAGCGATGGATTTATGTGGCTAGATGTTCTTGTGAAACACGCTAAAGAATCTTATAAAGAAAGATATTTTGAGCACTATTGGTAAAGACCTCTGTCTCTGTTCTCAGACCCCTTCCCTCATGTTGGGTGTATTCAGAATGCTCATGGAAAGGCTCTGTTACAGGGAAAGTGGAACTGGGAGGGGGACCCATTTACCTGGGTTCAGTGGGGTATATTTATGCGGTACACAGTCATTTTCGTGTAGGATTAAGTTACTGCTGGTTGTTTCAGTGTGACAGGAAGCCTCCCAAACCCACCCCAAGATCCTGTGATGCGATGTGCAGAACCAGATGCCAATATTGTGAATAGGACACATCTCACAGACCAGCACAGGGTGCAGTGGATAGTGGAGACAGAATTTGGGTTGTGGAAGATGGTTACTATTACCAAACATACAACCCAAATGGATATGCTCTCCTGTCAGGAACAGACCAAAAAGAAAAACAAAAACAAACCCAGTGTGTAAAAAGGATCCCCCACGATCTCTTTGTTAATGAAATCTGGTGGAATGAATTGACCAGACTTCCTGTGTATGTAGGACACAGTCTAACCCAGCACTACAATAAAGGAGTATGCCTGCATACAAAGTTATACGCCTTACACATCCATCATATTGCATTGTCTCAGAATATCTTATATATGTTGTCCAGAAAATATGGTAGTTCCAGGGGAAACAATGGAAAACTGTCACTGATATAAATGATCTAGTGATGAAAGCCCTGATTTCAGTCATTATTAATTAGTCAGCATGTGTAGCAGAAATGTGATTTTATTATCCAGTAACACAGCTTAGTGCAACAAAGTAAGTAGCATAACCACATGAAGAATGCGTTTGAATTGCTCTTGTGCATACCTGAATTTCAAATTAGGCTAGCGTGCTTCTTCAGATTTATTATTCATACTAAAATTCAAATACAGTAAGAAAGAAGCCCAGGAAGCCCAGTGGAAGCCCAAACTATAAACTGAAGGAAGATTGATAGAGATTAAGGTGTCAAAAACTCCTATATATCACTATAAATGTACCATCAAGGTACATATAGAGTGGTTCCTCATTCACACACTTAATTTTTTCTACAAATCTGGTTGCAAACCAAAGTGGATGAGAAGCCAATCAAACTCAACGGTTAGGTTCAATACTGACCTTAAGGGGAAATTTGATCCAGTTCTTATCCAGTTTAGACTGTTACCAGAATCATGGAGATAGTTAGGTTTGTAAACCCAGGTACCACTGTAATGAACATGATACAGAAGAGTTGAAAAACAATTGTGACGATAAGGATACTCTTAAATGGGAAGTGGAGAAAAGTAGAAGAGTGAACTAAAACACAACTTATACAAACAAAGAGTACATGAAGCCAATAGCTAATGCATGTTGCAGTCTCTTTTATGACTTATTACACCATTTAATGACAACAGTGGTTTTTTCCCCCAAATTATCACCCCATGAAAATATAAAGAAAATCAACCATAACATGCAGGCATATAAAAAAAGTATTTTAAAAATAGGTATCCTGAAAAAGTTTTGTGTAGTCAAATTGATATGAGATTCTGGCTGGCCTATTCCAAGTTTGCTGCTATCTTGTTTATAAGTTGTTTTCAATGAGACAGACATTCCTTTTAGGTTGGATGATTATATTAAGAACCTTAACCAGACAGAAGGTTATTTACTTGGAGGACACACTGATCACATAAAAATGTACTAGTCAATGTTTTGAAGAATAAAGAAATACAGTATTATTTTGATGTATAAAAAGAGTCATGTTTATATTAATTTCTTTTAGTGGAAGGTTTATCTTTCAACATCACAATAAAATAATGGCAGTTTCAAGGGAGTCGTTGGGTTAATTACTGAATTTGATTCATTCTTGAGAAGTTAGAAATTTTATAACAAAATGAATTATCCAAACACTTATAAAATAGTACCCAAAATAATGAAAAATTTATACAAAAAGAATTGGACAGTCAGATGTGTAAACCATATACAACTCCATTATAGAAAGCTGTGAATTAGATATGAAAAATACCCACCAGTTAGTGATTACTGTGTAATACTCTCTTAAAAGAAAATGCTACACATGATTTTTAGGTTTTTTTTGCCAGTTGGAATCCATCTATCTGTGACTTTATTCCATAAAGAAAAAGCAAGGGCTCAATCATGCTAAAACAGTCACTCTGAAAGAGAAATAAAAACACTACAGAGCTCATCCAAGACATAAATAATCACATTCCCTGGTCATCTCCAAGAAAAGCTTCCTCCATACAACCTAAGCTGTTGGTTTCTATAGTATTTGTGCAACCATGAATGTTTGCTTTTTAGGTTTTTCTAGTACAATAGAAATACAATGCAAGCTGCATTAGATGTTCTGAGTAGTTATATTGACACAAGGAAAAAGAAAAAGTGTAAATTAATTTTAATGATTTGTTTTATGTAAACCAGCAAAAACACATTTAAGTTTTTAAATTGCTTTATTATATATGAAGTCTGAAATCCAGTGTGCATTTTACTCTACAACGCATCAGCTCCCAGCAGCCAGTTTAAGCGCTGGATAACCTCAAGCTATTAAGAAGTCACCACTGTGGACAGGACAGGTACCGTCATTAGGTGTTTTAAACCAGTCTGCCCACTGGGATTTTTGTTCAGTGAATGTAAATGCAATGAAACAGTTTGTCCATTATACACCCGTGCACCTGCAGTGTAAGTAAATGATGAGCGAACGTCATTAGAAGACCAGATTGTGCGAGGCTCGCTTTGGAACACGATCATCTCCCATGTTGCCTGGGTAGCTGCAAATGATGGAAATAAAATTTTGTGTGTCGCAGTGACCCCTAAGATTGGCGAGGCAGGAGCAGCAACAGCGGGGAAACCAGCAGGGCCTGAGGACTGCAGAGCTAAGCTGAAGGGTCTGAAAGCGGCTTCTTGGACACAGCGTGCCAGTCTACTAAACCCTTCAGAGCTGAAGACAGTGAGATGCTGGAGAGCTAATTAACTTCCTTGAATGGCAACAAGGGTGCACCGGGGCCCAATTGATGCCTTATAATCACTGAGCCTCAGAACCAGCTGCAGGTCAGGCATGATTCTCATGAATTTGCAGATAACACCAACAAACTCAGCTAGTTGAGCAGTTGATATGACATCACACGGTAGGGAGTAGAATCAGAATTTGGCTATAGGCCTGCATTGCTTTAAAGCCTCCACATTCCACAGGTTCCACACAAATTCCATAGCACCCCTTACAGGGAAAGTGGAATCCCTAAGAGTGTGCTGGGATCGCGGGGATCAATAACACAAAAAACTCTCCCACACCGAAATTAGTACACCTGCAATCTGGTACTGCCTAAAAACCTAGGGCTCTGCTATTACCACCATGCCTTTGATGAAAAGTGGCCTGGGAAAATAAGGTTTACCCGCTAGTCAGTTGCAAACAAATTCAACAGCAGCTGCTTGCAGGGCTTTATGGAGATTTCTTTCATTTGATTTCTAGAAATATATTGCATCATATGAACACCTACACTGTTCAGTATTTCTAAATCCTACCTGAACCAGTACAACTCTTACCTCCTTCAGACTTAAAATAGATGGTGTTTATTCCTTCATCTTACCTTTTTCTCTAAGTAAGGAGACTAAAAACAGGAAATTAATTCAGTCTGAATCACAAGCCTCCACGTAATTAAAAGCTGATTATATCGTAAGCCCTTTAGTTTCTGAACATCCTAAATTTTCTTATGTAAATACTGATTAAATATTATATCAATTATCATCAAAATGCTTAATCCATTTTATACAGCAGGCTACTTTTCTGTTTTGTTTTTACTCACAGATGGCACAGAACCAAATTACTTGCATTTTCTTTATACGCGTGATTTAATAATAGAGTCTGAAATTGCCAGCGTGGCCAATAACCTACTGCTGACTGGAACATCATTATCTGTGGCCCTGAAAGGTCACACTATTTTGCTCAAGGCATCTCGAAATTAATAGTATAGCCCAGAATGGGCCTGACCCTAATGCGCCTGACCTCCATTGAGCCCCACTAGGTCCCCAGAAGACAGCTGAGACTGCTAATGACCTTCCTTCTGTCCTAATGATGTCACGTGATCAGTATCTCTAACATTCCCTGAGCGATAAGCACCAGGTCCCTGATTGGGTGTCTGATGTGCATAACCACAAGCACATACAGTCTTCACAACCACACTGCAAAGCACACCTAGGGAATCCCCCAACTGTCTCTTGAGAAAGTGGGAGAGGAGAGAGATTCACTCGTTAGTGTGTAGCAGAGCTGGGGCTCGGTCCAGCTCTGTAGGTGACAGAATTGAGCGCTGTGCCATAACACAGACAGTTGTAGGCTGAAATACAGGATGCTGTCACCATGTGGGCCACTTTAAAATGGCAAACATGTCTGCTACAGAAAATTACCTATTTTAGCAGATCTTACTTTTTCAGAGAACTCACTGTCAAGTAGATTTTTCGCGGGAAGTGATATTCATACTAGAGTGTTATCGTTAGGATAATTAGGATCAACCTGGAGCATTTCTTAATTAATCAATATGAAGGCCCTGCTGTTGGAGAGCCTCAGTTAAAATCTTACTGAGTATAAGAGCTTGGTTTACAAATGCTTCTATTCGCAAACAATTCTGTTCTTAAAGTGTTCGGCAAAATTTTGCTTCTGTGAGCAAACTCCCTGCTGGGTAACAAACACGATCACAGCCATTTTTCCCAAAACCCTAAAACAAATTAAGTTGGTAAACCAAAATACCACTGTACCTATCAACGATAACAATCTGGACATTCCTAACTGTTCTGGACCCTGGTTTCTTCAGCTGTTATGTGAGGATTTTAATAATGTCCACCTTGAGGGTTCTGATAAGGAATGAGTAAAATAATGGATATAAATATGAATGTTTAGGTTATTGCCTAGCATATAGCAAAAGTGTTCTGTAACGACTGTTAGTCTTTTGTCAACCCATTTTTGAAGAGCATCTATGATGTCAGGCATTTTTAGTGGTGCTGAGTGTTAGCTCTAAAACTTTTCTGTGGGAATGATTCCTGAGTAGCATTCTGATTATGGAGAATAGAGAGGGCAGATTTGTCTTCCAGCTGCCTTACCTAACATTTTGCTTGAGAAACATCAGCTGTACATCCCCAAACTGGTAAGCCCAAAGGGACAGAAGACACAGAAAGGCTAGTGCCACTCCTAAAGCCCTGTGGTCTCCACTGTAGGCTCTTCAGCGTGTACATGTACCTATCCAGGCATCTGGCTAGAGAAGACTATGGTATGATGAGTCCTTTAAGTACCTAACCAGCCACCTGGAAAAGAAGCGTAAATAGATCCCATGGTGAGAGACTTTCAAAAGGAGAGCTCCCACCAGACACAGAGGCACATGGAAGAGGACGCCAATGAAGTTTTGTGGAACTGGACCCAGCTTCACAAATAGTGTTTGAGCTGAGGCCTGGGGGATAGGGAAGAAGATGTGGAGCAGAGAAATGCACCCAGGGCCATGAAGGAGGGAGAACAGGCTGAGCAAGGACCTCATCGCAGGGCAAGGGCTGGTACTCAGGAGGTATTGTTTGGGGGACAGCCCAGGCGTCAATACAACTGCAGTTCAGGATGTAGGCTGTAGACAGAACACCAAGGAATTTGTCTGTATTTGTAGATTGGACGAGTGTCCACACAGGTCAGGCTTTTAAAGCTCATCGTTTAGATAACGGCTCACCCTTGATGACTTTTAAATAAGGAAATAATGTGATCCAGTCTTTATTCCAGGAGAATAAAAACATCAGAGCATAGAGTTAGCTGAGAGAACCTCTGTCTTAGTTACTTTCCTGGGACACAATATCCAACACCCACGGCTTAAAGGAGGAGAGGCTTTGGTTTGCAGCTTTTAGAAGATTCAGTCCACAGCTGTCTGGCTCCAAGGCAGGAAGGACGCAGTGGAGGAGTCTGGCGCAGGAAAATTACTCATCCCGTGGCAGACTGACTTTTGGCAGCAGATGAGCTGTTTGATGAGGCTTGCTGTCCCCGCCACACCAGTAGAAGGATTTAAACTGGTCTACATGGGAGGGTGTCAGAGACTCTGGCAAGAGTGACTGGGGTTAATGCAGCACCTAGAACTTTTGGAGTCTGCCCATGGAAAACTGGGAAAGGTTTGTAAAATAAGTCCTTCCATGTGCCTCTTCCCTTTATCCCACTGTGGCTCACAGGTGATTGTATGAAATCATTGCTGCGAATAAAAAAGAAGGCAACTGCTAAGGATTCTAGAGCTGGTGTGTGGTGATCCCCAGCCACGGTGAGGTATCAACCTCACCATCTTTTCAAAAGTGGGTGTCCCTGTATGCACACCAGCTTCACTTCTGGGTCCTATCCAGGATGGGGTGGGGATTCATTACGTGACTTTCTCTGGTTGAGAAAGAGCATGAAAGGCACAAAAATAAAGGAGACAGAGACAAACACAGTATGCTACTGTGCTTTCCACCCTGAGAAACCATGGCAATTTGGTGATGGTAGACACTGAGAAGTAGTGGGACTGTAGAGCTCTTTTTCCTTCTTTCTTCCCTTTCTTCTGTATTTTTACTTTGAAAATTAAGCATTATTAGTGTTTTTTTATCATTGACAAGCAACTTGTTTTATTTGAAGCACATGTCAGAAGTTGTACTGTTTACACTGACAATACACTTAAAGGTTTAATTGCTTTAATTATTTACACTATGCAAATAAAAAACAAAGCTGGGCATAGTGGTGCACGCCTGTAATCCCAGCACTTGGGAGGCTGAGGCAGGAGGATTGCTGCGAGTTCAAGACCAGCCTGGGCTACAAAGTGAGCTCAAGGCCAGCCTGAACTGCATAGTGAGATCTTGTCTCAAATAGAAACAAATAAACAAACAAAAATAAAAAATAAAAAACAGAAAAGTTTAGCAAAGAGTTCCTTCAATTTCTCTGTGCTAATACTAGAAATAGTCAAGGAGATGAGGCCGGCGAGCAACAACTTCCTGTGCATGGCTTGGAGCAGGGCCTCCTGGGCACAGCTTGGGTGGCCAGTAGTCACTGCTTCCATGATGGAGGCTGAAACAGTGCACAGCAGAACAGGCAGTGATCGCACTCTCAGGCACACATTTCTTCTCATATCCACGGGGTTCATCTGACGTCTGACTCCTCCAGTTCTCTAAAAAAACTTCTCTCCCATTTGTCTGTGACTGAATAATGACAAGAATTATTTTTGTTGTTAAGAATTTTGTCTCAATATGCATATGAGTTAAGTATCCCTTATCTGAAATGATTGAGTCTGGAAGTGTTTCAAATTTCAGATTATTTCTTTTTTGAATTTCAAAACACCTGCACATACATAATGACATATTTTAGAACTGGGACCAACCCAAACATGAAATTATGATGCCTACACATCTTACACACATATAAGATAATTTTACACAATATTTTTAGTTTATCTGTGTTTTGACTACAACCTATCACATGAGGTCAGATCAGTGAAGTCAATATCACTTGTGATGCTGATAGGCTCTCAAAAAATTTTGAATTTTGGGTCATTTTTGGAACTTTTGGTTTTTGGATTAGGAATGCTTCATATGTACTTTTAAGAAACCTTTTGTAAAGACAAGAAAGACATTAATTGTGTGATATTGTCACAGTAGTTAACAGCAGGGGGCAATATTATCTGGAAAGACATAAAGAACACTACTGAAAGAACCAGAAGTTTGGAGCTTTAGTGAAAACCATTTTCCAGTCTGAAGCAAGCCAAGGTGGTAACTTGGGGTTATGTCACCACGAACATTCTTTCCCTCTGTTTCATTGGAAAGGTGACTCAAGCGTTCTGACTTTCCAGCTGTTTCTAATCAAGTTAAATGAAAACTAAAAAACATGCTCTGAACTGAATCCAAGCCATCTCCCAGCAGTCATTGGTCTTGTTCAAACAGCCTGGCTGGTGTGTGTGTGTGTGTGTGTGTGTGAGATCTTGTTATCCTTATATCATTAACAGTGCCCATATTTCATTTCTGACAGACAAGGAAACTGTTAGGTGCTGTTCTTGATGCTGATCTGCTCTGCTCTTCTCTACACCCAGCCCCCTTTCCTGTGTAGTCTTGCTACAGGGAGCGTGTGCCAGCCTCTGGCATTTGGTCCAGTCTGGTCTTTGAAATGGTCCAGATATGATAACCAAGGCTTCAGATGACATCAGAGGCTAGAGTCAGCCAGATGTGGGGGTATTTCAAACACTAAAGTTAGAGCACATTTCTGGAAGGGAAACTGCACTGCACTCTTTGTTTTCACTTTAATGCAAATGTCCCTGGTAAAGTACTGGAAGAACATATTCTACAATACTGTAAAGAAACGAGGGCATCATGCACATCAGAGTCAGTAGGATATACATGTAGTTGGTAAGAGTGCAGCCTCTAAAAACAAGCAAATTGTGATCCCCTTCCAGCCCCCACCTCCTGGGCACCTCGGCAAAAGTCATTTCACCTCTTCTTTAAATATCAGTTTTCCCATCTGTGTAGTGGGGAGAGTGCTGCTATCCCTGGGTTGTTGAATGCCTGGCTTACAATGAAGGAGGAAACAGAAAGCAGGGAGTGAGAGCAGAACCAGGATCCAGCTTCAGGGTCTGGCCTCAACCTGGAAGTTGCTACAGAACCAGGAGGCAAATACAAGGAAACATAGGTTACTTTTCTGCATTGGATGAGAGGGAACATTTTACTATAATGATAGAAGCAAACAAAGAAACTACAGGGAAACATAATAAGAAAATATATAGGTGTAATCAAAGATCTTTTAAACTTTTCAAATTAGACTTTAAATGTAAGAAATATAATAAATTGAGCAAAAACATCAGAACATTTTTGGTTAGTATTTTAATAATAAAAGTCTTTAGAAGTGTTTTAAAAGGTGAATGTTTACTGTAGCTTGGGTCTGTATGTCTCCACAAAGCTTCATGTACTCACAGGTGGGACTTCTTGGAGATGGCTGGATCTAGGGTGCATGAATATGGATTAAGGGTGTGTGATGGCTAAATTAGTTCACTGATTGGTTTAGCATAGCTCTGGGTGTGGACAATGGGAAGGTCTGCCCTGAGTATGGGTAGCATCAACCAATAGGCTTGTAGCCTGGATGAAATAAAAGGAAAAGGGAGGCTTGCTGCTTGCCTACCCTACCACGGACTGTTTCTCTTCTACCATGCCCCCAGGCTTGGAGGCAGCCAACTGAAATCTCTACAAAGTGTGAGCTCAACTAAACCTTTCCTCCTTTAACTTGTGAGTGTTGGGTAACTTGTCCCACAAATGAGAAAGTAACTAAGACAATATTCATTTTTAAAAAAGCAAAATATGGTCAAAATTCATAAAACTAGAATTATAAATGGCCAATAGATGTGTAAGAAAATATCTTAAGCAAGAAAAATTATCTGGAACAGTTCCTAGATTGAGGAAATGTCCATGTTCCAATGGCCCTTCCATGGCCTCCCTTTCCCTTTCCTTCTTTGAGCTCCCTGAGTCTGTGTGTGGGGCCTTTTGTAATATATGCTCTGACAACTTCCAGCATCCTCTCCTGCTACTTGCCTCATCAGATGGATCCTGCAACAGAGGAGGCACATAACGTCCTCAGAGTGAATTTTCCTGGTGCGGACTCTTCGTGAGTTACTCTGCTGAATGTGAGTCACAGTCCTGCAAGGACACTGACCTCTGAATCAGTTGTCTAGTGGGTGAGCCCCACTGATGCTAAGCATGTCTCACCAGCTGCACTTCATTGTTTCATAGTCACTGTGAAGTTGTTCTGATAAAGTGATAAAAGCTGTTTCTTTGAGCAAAATGGCCATCAAAAGGAAATGTGCACAACGGTAGAAATTAAGTCAAAGTGCAGAGACGTCTTAGGACAATTTGTTCTTGGTCATAAGAGAGGAATCTTGGCTATACTGTGTGCCTTTTAGCAGAGCAATAATGTCATTCCTAGCAGAATATCCTAGCAGGCCTTCAACCTTACCTTTCCTGAGTGTTACGAAGTGTGTTGCCCTGCTCTTCTGTGCACATGTGTTCCTTGAGACTGTGGTGCCTTTGCTTGTCTTTAACCCCCTTGTTTTCCTTCTCCAAATGCATATGGCCCTTTCGCTAATAAGCCTGCTCTGCAAACAGGCAGAAGGGCCGCATTATCTTTGTGGTTTCACAATTACTGTATGCAAAGTGTACCATGGAGGTTGAAAGCTTCGACTCCAGAGCCAGCCTGGGATCCATCCCGGCCCTGCCACTTACCCATGGGTGACCTTGAGCCAGTGACCCAGCCTCTCTGTATCCTAATTTCCTCACCTGCACAGTGCTGGCAGTACCACCTCATAGGAATGTGATAAGTCTTCAATGAGTTACTAGATGTAGAGTGCTCAGGAAGCAACAGTTTATTATTCTAACAAGGAAAGATTGCTTAGTTGTGCGAGAGCTTTTGTGTGGTTGTTCTGAGCTTCCTCGTGAATTGACAGTCGCCACTTTCATTCTCCTTGCTCTGGGAGAGGAAGCTGCCAAATTCATGCAAGCTTTCTAACATGGGTTTGATCTAGTACTTAAACCTCTATTGATTAAGCCCAGCCTTTGGAATAATTGCCAATTTGGGTGCCTTAGCCCCACCTTCTGGGGTTTATGAGGAAAGGGATGATGGCCCCCTCTGATGGGGGAGTGCAGGTCCTCAGAGCCATGCCCACACTCTCTGTCTGATCTTTCCTCAGCTCCGAGGGGCTGCTCAACTCAGAAAAACTATTAGAGGTCTCTTCCTGCTGACCGAGTCACCCCAGTCTGGCTTTCTCCCAATCCCTGTATTTCTTCCGTCCTGGCTCCCATCCAGACGGTTACCCCATCTCTGCTTCCTCTCAGCTTAGCATCCAGGCCCCCACGGGATGTATAGAAAGCTCAAAAGCAATGACGAAAGCCTTTCTCTGAACATGCTGTTCTGCCTTTGATTTATGCTGGGACATCCAGGTTATCAAGGAACCCTGTGCCAGACTCCTAAATTTCCCAGCCCCCAAGATTTCTGAAGTCTATCAGACATAAAACTTCCTCTGTCAGCAAGCTTCTCCC
Organism: Chinchilla lanigera; assembly: GCF_000276665.1. Classification (NCBI taxonomy): domain Eukaryota; kingdom Metazoa; phylum Chordata; class Mammalia; order Rodentia; family Chinchillidae; genus Chinchilla; species Chinchilla lanigera. The sequence goes on along the minus strand of NW_004955403.1, from coordinate 43,009,722 downwards.
ACAATCCCTTGGAGTAGAAAGAGGGTTTGGCTCCCCTACTTCCTGCTTCCTGTGTCCCTTTCCCTATGTGAAATTCCTTGGGCTGGTCAGCCAACCTGCTGATTTATACAGCTTTCTTCCTTTGCCCTCAGATCTCAGTAGTACCTGGATTTTGAGCAGACCTATTTTGTAACTAAAAAATCCTAATTTGCATTTCAGAATCTGACCATTAATGCTTTCTTCTTCTTAGCATTCATAGTGCAACAATTTAAGTCCCCTCAAGGCACATGAAAAAAGAGGGTTAAATGCAGCAAACTCCCCATATATTCCCACACAAAATACAAAATATCAGTCTGATTGTCTGAGACCTTGAGTTCCGGGGGGTGTGGGGTTTTGTGCTATTCACAGAGCTAGGTTTGACTTCTGACCCTACTGGTTATCCAGTGACCTGAGAGAAGTTCCTTAGCCTGTTTTTGTTATTGTTGTTTTTATAGCAAAAAAAATTTTTTTCCCTACTTTAATTTTTTTATTTTAAATTTTTCTTTTATGTGTACCATGCAGATAAGAATATTACTTGGAATTTTATTGAGGGTTAAATGGCTTAATACATAGGAAGTTTTCTGAACCATGCCTCCCCTATATTAAGTGCTCAGCTGATGAGAAACATTATCATTAGCTCAACACTTTGTCCAGAGTAGTTTGCTCAATAAATGCTAGATGAAAGATCCCACAGTGAGACAGTAATAAGCCTTCAGATGTAGATCAGGAAGTCTGATTATCAGCATAGATATATAGCTTTGCATTGTCCATCCTCCCCTCTCCCTCCAAAAGAGGCCTGTTGTAAGGTAGAAGATCTTCTTACCTATTTCAACTTCATGGCCATCCCTTAGGCCTGGAAAGGAAGATTTGCCTTTCAACTAATGCTGCCCATTTAAACCATTCAACTATTCTTCCCAGAGCTACTTCTTAAAACAGTGGACTCAAAGAAAGTGAAACTGTAATACTGATAGTGTAGGGAAGTGTTGTGTGAATTTCCTGGAGAGACTTGAAAGACTCTGGCCATACTGAGAGAGAACCCAGTCCAAACAAAAACTTGGACAAGACCAGCTTAGTGAGCTTAGTGAAGTCTCTCACCCCTCATGCTAGGGTAAAGGTTTTCTGGAGCACTAACAGAAACAGCAGAGGCAGGACCCAAAGCAAGCAGGGTCCCTGGGCAAAGATGTGTGCACCCCGCTCCCATCCCACCCTTACGAGGAAACCCCACTGTCTCAGCAAGTGCTGCCTGAGGGGTGACCTTGTTGTGCTGTAGTCTGGCTACACAGTCTTGGCACCTGGCAGGGGCCCACAGAACAACTAAATGGGAGCCCACTACAAGACAGACTTACCTTGACTAGGGCTTGGAAGACGATTCACACTACGGAAGGCAACAAGAGCATAGCCCTGAGTCAAAAGATGCACAACCTTCTTGGAGCTTGTACTGGTTGGTACACTGTGTCAATTTGAGAAGTTTCGAAGCTCATCAGGGGGCCAGGGTCCTCACTTTGTAAATATCCTGAGCTTGTGCAAGAGGAGGGCATGGAGACGCTGTAGGTGTAAAGGACCCAGGCTAGGGTGGAGAGCCAGCTTACAATATAAGGGAGGAAAAGAGGCTTGCTCCCTCTCCCCTTTTGTGCTTGTTGCTTTTGGCATCTTCTGCCACGTTGAAGTGTTGCCCCTGTGCCATGCCACTCTGCCTTGGAGCCAGCTGATTATGGACTGAAGCCTCCACAAACTGTGAGCTAAATAAACCTTTCCTTCCTTAATTTTGGGTGTTGGGTATTTTGTCTTAGCAAAGAGAGAAAAACAACTAAGTCAGAGCCCTGGTGCGCATGAGCTGCATGGCTCTGCGAAAGCCTGGTCAGCTGTTTGGTCCTCTTGTAACCTGAATGAGATGTCTAAATTGCTTCCAGTAAACAATCATATTCTTTATTTATCTGAAGCATTATGACCTAGGTTTTCAATGCTGCACTTACTTATGTAGCCTTGATTTGGTAAGCATCCCATTAAAACCTTCTTGGAAAGGAAGGCACTGAGTTACTTCCACCCCAAATCCTTGGAATTACAGTAATCTTACTTTTAATGGGCTTCTTGTACAGAAAAAAAAAAAAAACAGTCTAACTACTTACACTTTGAACTCCTTGTCACAAACCTGTTTAAAGACACTAATATATTTCAATGTGAAATTCTTTGTGAATATATCAATAGCAGGAAAATTTAAGTTATTCCTTAGAAATACTCCCTCATCTTTAAATATTAAATTCATTTCTGTTTTTCTGCTTACTCATCATAATGAGATGTATCTAGTGATACTTCACAAATTTTCTTCAAAACATTCAGTGGCCTGAATTTTATTGCTGTAAGAATCTTGGCTTAAGTACTTGTCATCTTAAAAGTATTTTATAAGTGCTGATAGATAATCTTTAATATTATATTCATAAAAGTTTGTGTTTTATATACTCTATACAGATTTAAGAAAAATAATGTTTTGGGGGACAATCCAAGTATTGTCTCTAACTCCATCACATTACATCCCCCAAGTAACTTCTCTTACTTTACATATGTGCTATAGTTCAATATCCCTGTCAAAACTCAAGTTGAATTTTATTTCCTATTGTTATGTGTTAAGAGGTGGAACCACCTGGAAACTGTTAAATGGTGATAAGAGCTCTGGCTTCATGAATGGATTAATCCATTCTTGGATTAATGAATTGATGGATTACTGGGTCATCTCAACAGTAGCATTGTTAAAAAGACAAGCTCTCCCTGGCCAGCTTGTTCTGCCACCATTTGATGCAGAGCTGCCTCAGGGCTCTGACTCTGCAGTGTCCCCACCAATCAAAAGAAACTCATGAGGCAACTGTCATTCAAGAATAAACTAATATTATTGGTCAGTTTTACATTGCTGAGACAAAATCCCCAACATACAAAACTTAAAAGAGGATTTATTTTGGGTCATGGTTTCAGAGGATTCAGTCCATTGTCATCTAACTCCAAGGCAGAAACATCACGACAGAAGGGTATGGCAGAAGAAAACTGCTCAGCTCAGTGCATCCAAGAAGCAGACATGGGGAGGGACCAGAAGGAAGGGGCCAAAGACCAGATAAATGTCCCCGAGGTCATGCTCCCATTGCCCAGCCAGACATACCCAGAGGGGTGCTTTTTAACCTCTAAAGCATTTCTTAAGCCGATCAAATTGACAAGGAAGAGTAACCATTACAATTAATAAATTATTTAAATACTATAACAGCGTAGCCAAGACAAGAGTAAATACAGTGATACAGGCTTCAATCAAACTATGAAAATGAAAAGGATATTCAGTTATGGCTTTCACTTATGAATTTTTTCACTTTAGTTTTCTTGAATTCAAAGTCTTCATTTAGTGTAGTAATTTCTCACTTTCCACAGTATTTCCAGTTGTCCAAAGTCATTCCTGTGTTCTATTTTTAATTTTTATATCATATTCTATTGCTAACTTATCCATACAGACTTTAAATGCTATTCAATTTCCTTTATGGGATCTTTTGAAATTGTCTTATTTTTCTTTCTGATTACCACTTTCTTGTCTGTAATGTTGTGGCTTCCTCAGATGTCACACTTTTTACAGACAATCACTAATTATACTTATTTTCTGAGCTCTATATTTAGCAACATTGTGTTTGAAAGCAAACAGTACTATAATCTTTCCCCAAAGGCAATCCTACATTAATGAACCTGCCAATAAAGCTTCAAGGAACAAAGAAATCAGGAAATAGTTTGTACTGAGACATGCTGAAGTACGCCTTGTTCTCTTCCAAATGGAAAATTACACTACCTTCTTGCCCGGTGATCCGCAGTCCCTTGCAATCAATAACTGATAGGCACTTGATCTGAGCTGAAAGACTTCATAAAATGATACCGTTTCTCCACCACTAGATACTTTTTTGTGTATAAATGCACAGATAAATCAACTTTTATGAAGCTAAGTAAATTCTCTCTAAGGGACTTTGGACAAAACACAATTAGGAAGAAAAACACAAAACACAAAATACAATAAGGGGGGAAAATGTAAAACTATTGAAAAACTAAATTGTCAGACTAGAAGTTTTATGAAAAAGTAAAATCAAAGAGTGTGACATCAAAAGGGCTTGGAGATGATCAAAGGGCCCCATTACGTTAAAAATCAGCAAATGAAGTACACTGGCCAGAGGGCACTTATCTAAGCCTCACTGTGAATTATTGGTAAAGCGGGGATAAGCCGAGGGCCTATTCCAGTGCTCCTACTGGGGTCTTTCAAAGATGGCAAAATCAGTCTCATTGAACCCACTGCCATAATACAACATACTGTACCATTCTGGAAATACAGTGGTATCTTGGTTACATTTCTCTCTTTGCTGAGACAAAATACCCAACACCCAAAATGAAGGAAGGAAAAACTTACTTTGCTCACATTTTGCGGAGGTTTCAGGCCATACTTGGCTGACTCCAAGGCAGAGTGGCACATGGCACAGGGCAACCATTCGTGGTGGCAGAAAACAGCACAGCAGCAAGAGCAAAAGGGAGGAGTGGTGGAAAGCAGCCTCTTCCTCTCCCTTCCGTATGCAAACTATCTGCCCCAGGGTGGGTGTAGCACTCACAACCATGATCAATCAAACTCTAAAAGCCTACCCCATGACTGTATGAGGATTTGGGGGGACATGCAGACACAAACCATAACATGTGGCTACCCTGAAATTGGACAGCAAGTAATTGGAGGACATATTGTCCTGTTGTTTGGATTTAAAAAAAAAACATACTTTTGTATTTAAGTAAAAGTTCAATTAGGACTGTCGAAGTTGCCTGAATAATTTCCCTGTAGTTCTCAGTTCTTTTAGTGTATTTGTGGTCTGTTTTCAGCATGCTGTGGTAAAGGTACATCCATATTTCCTGTAGTATAAGTATGTTTTTTAAACAAGAAGACATTTGTGAATAGGAAGGTTTTAATCAAAACATTTGGTAGGAAATTCCACATTTCCTCGGCCAACCTTCAACAGAGAAGAGACGAGTATGTTGATTTTTCTTTTGGGTTTAATGTGTCTTCTTAGGTCTTAGTCATAGCACCAGTGCATGAAAATTTCACAGCACTGTATTTTAGCAAATGGAATGAAATAGAACAGCTATCTAAAGAAACAAGACAGCTTGGAAGAAGCCAAGCACCTGGCTTTCTAAGATATATAGCTTCATTTGGGATAGCCTCTCCCTTCCTGTGTGGAGTACGACTTATATAGGCACCCACTGCCTATAAACTGTCCACGTTTTTCTATAATTAAACTTAAAGTCTATCCTACAGCTCCTCTCTTCCTGAAGATTGAAAAGTCAAGTCAGTTCTGAGGATGTCTGTCAGTGCATTTTAGGATGGGCCTTTCCTCTTCTTCCACTCTCTGAAGGGTGATGTAAATTCCAGTGCCTGATCCAGCATTTCAGCCAGGGCAGGGGTTGATGAGTGGGGAAACCCTGTGTTTTCCAGTTGTTATGCAGCTGCAGGGGCATCTAAGAACAACAGTCCTACCTGCTCCTTGGATGTGGACCTTTCTGGTATCTGCCAGGGCGAATTCCTCTCCCCATCTCCCCATGGGCAGCAGGATGCCCACCCTTGTCTGCATATGTCTCCAATTCAGACCGCTGGCTTTTCTCTAAGTAAGGGTATACATTCTGGCATCTCTGTCTTTGTTCACATGGCTCCTTCTGTCTGCAGTGGTCTTTCCCACACTACTCAATGATCTTCTCTTAAAATCCTTGAGATAATTCTGGTCACTGTTGGCCCTCCTGCCTGTACATCACCTAAAGAAAGTCACTACTGCCCACTTTGGCCCAGGGTCTTTAACTGTTCAGATCCTCTGGACATTTGTGTCTTAGACACCAAACCATTGAACTTTACCACCAGTTTTTAAATTGAACTCACTACAAGACAAGGCAGAAGAAATATGGCAAGGCTTTTAATTATTAGAAATAAAGAAAAATAACAGCAAAATGGAGAATTGAGAGGCCCGTGCTTAAGCCCAGGCTACCCCTCACAGGCTGCACGACTGGTAAATAATTCAGCTTCCCTGTGCATCTGTGCCTCACCCGCACGAGGATGGAGCAGGGTATGAGAAGGCCTTTGCAGTGCTGAAATGTGGTGAGGCAGCTTTCTGATGGGCCGGCCTCACCTTAGAGCTTGTCCCTCCAACAGGACTGTCTTCTTCTTCAAGTGGACTTAGCTCATCTACTCATAAAGGAACACTGCTTCTCTGCATCAAGTAATTTCCTCCCACTGCTGGTGTGAGCCTGCTAGGAAAAAAAAACAACACACAAAACAAAATCTGTCATCCACAATTAAGAAAAGGTTTGAAAGCACTGCAGATCTATGATATCAAATAATTTTGTCTTAGAGTTCAGACTCTGAAATTAAAACAGTTTATATGTTACCTTTCCTCCTTCTCCCCCTACACTTCTTCTTCTTTTCTCCTTCTCCTTCTCCTTCTCCTTCTCCTTCTCCTTCTCCTTCTCCTTCTTCTTTTTCTTCTCCTCTTCCTCCTCCTCCTCCTCTTCCTCTTCATCCTCTTCCTCTTTTCCTCTTCCTCCTTCTCTTCTCCTCCTCCTCTTCCTCTTCCTCTTCTTCTTGCTCCTCCCTTTCCCCCTTCCCCCTCCCCGTTTCTCCTCTTCCTCTTCTTTTTAGTACTGTGGACTGAATGAATCCAAGGCTTTTACACTGAGCTACATCCCCCAGCCTTTTTATTTATTTATTTTTTTTTTCATTTTGAGACCGAATTTCACTAAGCCACTAAGATGCCCAGGATGGGTTTGAATTTATATTCCTCCTGCATCAGCCTCTTAGTGTGCTGGTGTCTTAGTTACTTTTCTCATTACTAAAATAAAATATTTTTAACACCCAAAGTTAAAGGAGGAAAGGTTTATTTTAGCTCATAATTTGTAGAACTCGCAGTTTATATTTGGCTGGCTCCAACGCAGGGTAGCAGAGTAGAGGAGAAACAGCTCATGGTGGGAAGAAGGCAGGAAGGCAGCAAAAGAGCAAAGTAGTGAAGCAGCAAGCAAACAGACAGCAGCACTTGACAAACAATGCCCCTCTTTCTATCTCTTATACTTTGTCAATGCTAAACACCCTTAGGGTGGGTAGCAATCACACCCAGAACTACACCAAACCAATTAGTGAACTAATTTACTAATCATACTCCCTTGACCCCAGTATCACATCCTTAATCCCTGCATCACACACTCTAGATTCAGCAATCTCTAAAAAGTCCCAGCTCTGACTGCATGACGCTTTGGGGGTACATCTAGGTGAAAGTCAGAACAGCTTGGATTACCTTCATGTTATTCTACATTGTATTATACCTGTATAGCTACCTATGGTGATATATTGAGTTAAACTGTATATATATTTCAAAACTCAAGCTCTTCTAAGAAGTTCTGTGGGGTCCCTGAGTCAGAAACAACCTCTTTCTGCTCTAAACCTCTTCTTGCAGTTTATATATCTTGTATCACTCACCACATAATTTGTGTTTTAGTAATATGTACCTTTCTCTGTCTTACTTTCTACACTATAAGGCACCTGAGAACAGAGTACATTGACTCTTGTTTACTAAAGAGTAGCCACAGAATTTCAATATGTTAAAATTCAAAACATGTTTTCTGGGAAAGCAAAATGACATATGATCAGATTTCACTATGATAATGCTGTGTTCACTAAAAACATTCAGTGGTCTATGACACGAGTATACCTTTCTTCTTTAGAGGTCATAGGGTTGAAGCTGAAGGAGACACCTCTGTCTGGAGCTCACACTTCTCATCATGGATGGAAACAAAAATTCTGTGGAAAAATCTCAAAGCTTCTTTAAACATAACTTTACCCATTCCATGACTCAAAGCAAGTTACTCAGGCAAACACAATCTCACTTGGAGCTATATTCCTCCTGGGTTGGAGGTAGGGCAGGCTCACAGGGGAGAAGGGATATTAGCTGAAAAGCAATACACTGACTCCAGAAATAATGAAGAATAAAGACAGGAAGAAGACAGATCCATAAGGAGGATTCAGGGCCATCGCAAATGTAACCCCAAGCTAGTAAATGCCCTCAAAGAGCTTTCCCATTAACTTCCCATCCTTATATCTTTCCTCTTGAGAAACCATCATACATATAGCTCTAGGCTGCTGATACAACATGCACAGGTGAATAAACATCACAAGCAAAGTCACATCAGAGGTGACAGTGAGGTATGAGGTCCAGGCTGTGCACTGGGAGATTCAGAATGAGTAGTTCTGTTCCATGTCAGATAAAAAAAAAAATAGAGTAATCTTAATGTATTGAGGTGATTTCTTTTTAAAAAGTGTTTAACACTTTCATTGAGGTATAATTTATACATCATAAAATTCACTCATCTAAATCCTACAATTCAGTGGCTTTAATATAGTCCCAGAATTGTGTAGCCATTCCCACATTCTAATTTTAGAACATTTTTATCACCTCAAGAAGAAAACCCTAAACCCATCAGATGCCCCTCTCTATTAACTATTTCTTAATCGTGGGAAACTACAAGTCTGTTTTCTGTCTCTATAGGTATGCCTATTCTGAGATTTGCACAGAAATAAAGTTATACAATGTATGGTCTTTTATAACTTCTTTCTTTTACCTTGCCTCTGTTTTCAAGACTCATCCATATTGCAGCATGCGGCACTTTATAAATCTTCATAGCTGAGGAATATCCCATCAAGTAGATATACCACATTTTGTTTGTCCATTCGTCAGTTAATGGACATTTCGGCTGTTTTCAGTTCTTGGTTTTTATGCATTGTGCTGCTAATGAACACTTAGGTACAAGATTTTATATGGACACATGTTTTCATCTCTCTTGGGTTCCAACCTAGGGGTGGAATTGCTGGATCATATGCTGACTCTGTCTGTAACCTTTTGGAGAAATGCCAATTTGCTTTCCAAAGCAGCTGAACAAAATTGGTTTTCCAACTTCTTCACATCCTTACCAACATTTAGTCTAATCTGTCTTCCTGAATCTAGCCTTTCTGGATTTCATTTGCATTTCCTTAAGGGCTGATGATGTTGAATGTCTCTTCATGGGCTTATGGACCATTTGTGTAGCTTCCTTGGAGAAAGTTCTTTGCTCATTTTTAATTTCTTTGTTTTTTATTATCGTGTTGTAGAAGTTCTTTATGTGTTCTGGATACCAGTCCTTCATCAGATGAATGACTTGGAAACATTTTTTCCTGTTTTGTGGATGTCTTTCTTGACATCAAAGAATGAAGTTCTCTTGTCTGAGCCGTTAAGCTTTACTTCTTCCGGGCCACACTGTCTAGCTTTAGCTGTAGTAAGATACTGGGATAGGGTACTGAAAGCTACCCCTTCCCTTACCTTTGTCCCCAGATCTTAACTTCTCTATTCAGTTCATCAGCATGAAGGGAGTTAAGTTGACCCTGAGTGTGACTGCATCTCCATCAAAGGCCACAACAACCACACGTTCTATGTGCACACCAGCAACACTGGACAAGTCACTAAACAATGGCCCAACTCAGCTGTGGTCTGAGCGGCACCTTTGCATCAGTATCTGCTATCACCTACCTGGAACCCTTTCCACCATGGCTGGAGTCAGGTTGCCTGCCGGGGCCTTTCAGATTACAGTAGCACAACCGCTACATCTCAGGCTCACATCACCATGAGAATTCCTTTTGTGTTGTGTTAAGAAATCACTTCACTCTTCACTTTTGCTCCCAGATTATCTGTTTAGAGGACGCTGGCAGGCACAGTGCACACTGCGTGGACTGTGGATCAAGCTTCTCCCTTGGCTTGGTTTCAGAGCTTCTCCAGAAAGCTTCATTATTTCCAGTTAATGTCCCACGACCTGTGCGTTCTTGGTTCTCTGATCTAAAACCTAAAGATACGAAGTGACCTCACTAAAAATACTAAATCCATCAAATTCCAAGCATGATTGTGTCTTTGTAAACCTGGACTCTCCTGAGAGTTCTTTGTTTCTTGATATGTAGGAGGGCTTTGTTGGGTAAAGCCTGATTTCAGTTTCATGAGTCTTTCATTTAACAAATGCAAATGGGTGTGGAGCCATTAAAGGTAGGATGCTCTAAAATCATTATCAAAAGTGAACAAGCCAGGCACAGAGTACACACTTGGCATCCCAGCTACGCAGGAGATTGAGGAAGGAGAGTTGTAAGTTCTAGGCCACTCTGTATAATTTAACAAGGCCCTGACTCAAAATAATAAGGGCTGGGGATACAGCTCAGTGGTAGAGCACTTGACTAACATGTGTGAGGTCTTGTGTTCAATCCCTTGGTAACAGCAAAAATAAAAAATAAAACTAAATGACCTAGAGAAATTAGAAGCAGTTTTATGGAGTGCCCAGCTGTTGGGTCTTTAGCAAACAGAGTTATAAATACTGGTTTCACCACTCTTGCTATTTTATGCAATAGCCAGAGTCCATGGGATGATGGCAACATTCCCGTCTCAGGTAGAATTCCAGGAACAGGTCCCCAGGCCAAGATGCACCCCAGGAGGTTTCCTGAAGGAGGAAGCGTTGAGAACTGGACACAAGGAGGCCGAACTCTGACGCAACTACGCAGAGGCCACAGCCAACCCTACAGGGAGTGTTGAACTGGGAAGACCCCTCAAGGCCATCCAGAAGTGGCCAGGAGACCCTGTCTCTGCAGCCAGGATTGACTAGCCGCTGATATGGGCTGTCCCTGGGGTTGGGGCTTGACCTTGCTAGGTGATTCCCGGAAGTGGCTCGGTAATGGACTATGAGGTATGCTGGCAGTTGCAGGAATGAGTGCCTTCCTCACCTGCCTGCAGACCCGGGGACAGCGCACCTTGCCTTTGCCTCATGCTGCAGGTGCGCTGCTGTAAATGGCATGACTCTTACCCACTCCACCCTGCCTGCTTGCCCCACCCTTTTAATTCCTTCCTTTACTATCTGCTACCAGGGATTTAGGCATTTCAAGATGTGGGTAGGGGAGTGCTGAAACCAACTGGAAGTTTCCTTCTTTCTACTCCCAGAGCAATGTCCTTTCAGGTCAGTGATTCAACACCAGGTCCTGATGTTGGCATAGCAGCCATGCCCTGGGTGGGAGTTGAGCCTTTTCTGGGTCTGTGGCTCTGACAAAGGTCCTGGGCCCTGTAGGAGACAGAGGCCTCTTAAACCGTAGGCAGGCCCTCTGGCTCCCCTGTATGACCCTCAGTGGGCTGTTAATTGTTGCGGGAGTTTTTGTTTTCTAGGTATCCGTCCACCTTAAGGTGAGAGCTCTCTCTTTCTACTGTCATTGTTATCACAGCTTTCTCCAAACTTTGCAAAGACCTGGTACTTCAGAACAGCACTGCATTTCCTCCAGCTAATACACAATCTCAGTGTGCCTCTAGTAAAAGTTCTAACAACTGGGCTGTGTATTAATTTCCTAACACTGTCCCTAAGAAACTGTCACAGACAAGGGCTTAAACAAGAGAAGTTTGTTCTCCCACAGCTCTGGCTGCCGCAAGTCTGAAATCAAGGTGAGAACAGACCTTAGCTCCCTCTGAAGGCCCTAGGGAAGAATCCTTTCTTTCCTCTGCTAGCTTTTGTGCTACAAGATTCCTGGAATGGTGACTGCATAATTCAGTCATCTGTTTTCGTCTTCAGGTGACCTTCTTCCCTGTTTCCGTCTGTGTTCCTTTGTCTCTCCTCATAGGGACACCAGTCAGCAAACTTGCGGCCCACCGTGAATTCAGGATGGTTTTATCTCAAGACCCTTACCTAGTTACATTAACCCACTTCCTAATAAGGCCATAATCCAAGGCTCAGGTGGATACGTATTTTGAGAGTGCTCTATTAAACAGCAACTGCATGCTGGCCTATTTGTGCTCACCTTACTCATAGTGAAGGGCTCCTCTTTGCCAGAGAGATAGCAAATGATACAATTCCAGAACCCCACGTTAGTTTGCCACATCGTTCCCCAAATCACCCAGCCTTACAGGCTCGGTTCTCCAGAGCACAAACCCTGAAACAGAGTTCATCCTGCAGAATGTTTATACCTGTTGGTGCATGGGTAAAATTGTGAGAGTACACACACACACACACACACACACACACACATACAAGAGTGCATGTACACAGGATTATTGATTTTTAAGCTCTGTGCAACAGTAGCAGGACTAGGGTAAGACAAGCAAAGAACATGGAGTGAAATATTTAAAGAAGATCACATTGTGAGATACCAATCCTACACGTATAGGACCCCAGAAGTGAGGTCCTCCTTAAATATCCTCTAGGCACTCCCCTGACTCACCAGGGTCCTGATCCTGATAAGCATACATTGTTAACTTTACGGTTGTTTGACCCACCAACGCTTCTCAGCAAGTTTGAACAAATTCACATTCTTGCTAGCAGTGTCTGAAAATCTCAGATATGCCACATCCTTCTTAAATTTGATGTTAGACTTTCAAGCTTTTACCAATCTGATCGACTGGAACCAGGTTGTTGAACTATAGTTCAGTTTATTACGAGTAATCTTAGAAGTATAAGAGCCATTCAGGCTTCCTTTTTTTGTGAATTGTGTTTTGTATTCTCTGCCTATTCTTCTGTTGTATTATCTTTTTTACTGATTTATACGTTCTTATATTCTAGAGTTTAACTCTCTTGGGTTATATAGTTGTAGATATTTTCTGCCAGTCTGTGTTCTATCTTCTATCATGTCTTTTTAAATAGTGTATATGAAAAACTGTACATTTTAACATTCTTAAATTATTGTTATATTTGTTCACTGTGTTTCTCTTTCTTCCTTAAGCTGATATCATAACAGATATTTTTATATATAAATTTTATTCTAAATCTCCAAAATTTTTACGCTTTTTACGTTTAAGTCTTTAATATGCATGAAATATGTGTTTTGTGTAGTATAAAGTTTTCCACATGAATAGCCAGTTCCCATAAATGTAATCAGTAAAGAAGTTTGAAGAATATTCATATATTTTGATTCGTGTGTTCTATACATATTAAAATCTATTCCAAAGAAAGGACAGAGATATACACAAAGACTTACTGGAATAATGATCATGTCATCCTACTTAATACAGATGAATTGAAGATAATTAAATATTTAACAAGGGGAAGATGAGGGAAATAAACTTAGTTGTAATTATATGAAATAATGCTAAAAAGTAAAAAATACATTTAAACAAAAGGTAATGATATGAAATGAGCTAATGATAGTTTCTAGTGGAAAGAATCAAAATAGTGTATATAGTTTAATATTACTGTGGAAAAAATATAGCCACACCACAGCTGAAAAATTGCTGACTTGTTTATGCCAGATATAATCATGCAAAATTATATAAAATAGAATTTTGAAATTTTTTACATTTTGAAAAGTATAATAATCATTTAAATGTACCAAGATAAATTATATAGATATTTTATCATATCCAATAGCTTGCTGATCTGTATCAAGCAGAACAAATAAACTTCTGCTTTGTGAATCTTGCTTATTTCTGTGATGTAAATACTTCCACCACAGCTGATTTTAAGTTCCCACCCATGAAATTGTTGGTGTTGGGAAATAACATGAAATAAGGAGTTGTATGATGTACACAATCACACTTCTCCTGTGTAATCCAGCTCTAGCACATTTATGATTGTACCTAATACCCATCATTGATAAATATTAACAATTCAGCATTTTGAATCTTTTTTTGTAAAGAAATAAAATATTATGAATAGTGTTGAAGTCTTCTGTGTTTCTCTCCACAGATGCATTTCCTCACTTTTCTTCCCAAGAAATCACCATCATGAGTTTGGTATGTATTCTTGCAGATCATGTCTTGCATATGTACTGTTTATGTATGTATTTGAAACCATACATAGTTATGGTTTGCATAGTTCAAATTTTATGTAATACTGTTAGATTGTTCATATTCTTCAAATTCCTTTCCTCCTCAATATTGTTTTGAGGTACACTCTTGTTGACATATAGTGCAAATACAGTTTACTCAAACTATTAATTGTGCTCAATCACATGAAAACATCACTACTAATTCATTTTCTACTAATGGACATTTGGTTGTTTCCAGTTTTTCATGAATAAGGTTGTGAGGACCCTACAGATGTGTCTCAGTATGTAAAGTTACCAAATCTAGGAATAAAATGAATGGGTTGTAGGAAATATTATTTTATATTTTGATACTGTAAGACCCCAATTTAATGAATGTTTGAATTGTGAACTTTCACAGGTATGAGCAGACTTTGAATTATGAATATTTGTAGATACAAACAAGTCCCAGAAGTAGCTCATGTGTCTGCCGGACACTATCACAGCTGTGCTGCTGTGAGCTTACTGTACGGTGTGATAATGTACAGTAGTACAGTGCTCAATCAGAGTCTAAGATGTCCAGAAGCAAGAGGAACAACAGTGGCGATATGCAGGGCACAAAAAAACACAAAATGTAAAGCAATACACATTATATACTCATGCCAAAGGTGTATAAGACTTACTTATTGTGACTTATGAATGAATCCAACTTAAGAATGTTCTCCCAGAATAGAACACTTTTCTAAGTTGAGGACTGTCGTATTGACAAATTATTCTACAGGTAGTTATAACAATTTACACTCATATCAGAACTACACGAGAGTTTCTCATTTCCCTGTCCTTATCATCATCAGACCTTTTAAATGTGACTGATCTTAGAGTATGAAATAGTATTTTATTTCAGCTTTCATCTTCTAGACATCCAGTTAGAGTAAGTATGTGTTAGTCAGGGTAAAATCTAAGTTACAGTAATAAAAAGATCCCCTGACCCAAGAGTTTAAGTAAAAAAGATACTTCTCTTATGTAATAATTGTACAGTGGGCGGTTAGGCTGGTGAGGTGAATGTGCTCCATACAGTTACGCAGGGGCCCTTCCATTTGTTCCACCATTTTAAGTCATTAACCTTGACTTCATGATTGAAATCAGGTTATTGTCACATACGAGCTTTTGGATTAAGATAGAGAAGTTTAGGATGGGGGTAGGGTTCCCTCATAAGTAATTTTTGGTCAGACCCTTGCCTTTCTTCTTCTGTGGTTCAACTGGTAATACAGCTTGCCCTTTTTATTTTGTCTCTTTCTCATTGGCATACAGTGATAAATCAATAGTTGGTAAAAGTCAGCTGACTGAAATAAAATATATATTCTAGATCTGCTTATTTAATTTATGTAATGTATTTGATCATCTAAAATATGCAGTTTCATACCTCAATGCTGCTTAAAAATATTCTAAAGGACATGTTTATTTAAATGAATCATATTATATTCTCCTCCTAATAATTTCAATTTTATAAAGTGAATAATTGCCACTCATCCCAATTTTATTTTTATTGGAAATATGAAATCTTATATACATAGTGTATTTAAAATGATAGACCTATATATATACCATACTGACCTCTTAAAAATCACAGTATTATGCAATTCTTTAGGTTAAAACATGAAAAATAGAAGAATATGTTGCTCAGATACAGCTGAACCTCCAAGAAAGTCTGACAAAATTTGTATGACATTGTGGTAATTTTCTCGATCATTCTGAGTTTTACTGTTCTCAACTCTATGGATGAGATTTTTTGTTTTGTCTACTATATGAGATTGCTGTAAGGATCAAGGTAGAGAAAACATATATAAGATCAAGCTTATGTATGGTTAGGAATTTTATTTATAAATAGTATTTCAGCAGTGTGGAGTAGATCTAATTTAAAATGTCCTAAATCTCATTTTCAGCTCCACTGACATAGTTTATGTATCATTTACATAGATATTCTGCATTCCATGTCAGGGACTTTGGTAATCACCACCAGCTCTGTGTGTGTGTGTGTTTGTGTGTGTGTGTGTGTGTACTTGTCCATGTGTGTCAGGATGGGTGTGGTTGGAATAGCAGCCATGTGCTGACCTCATGTATGTGAGTCACAACTTTCTGAGAGTTGCCTGTATTTTAAGCTGTTCCATTCCTAATGCCACTGGAAGAGCTGGTTTCCAAGGAGTTCCCAGAGAAACCACATCAGTTCCAGTTGTGTGACAGTTTCTTTCTGTCACTGCCTCAGGCCAAACCAGCTATCATTCATCATTGCCATTACTGGGTAATTCTCAGTCTTCTGCAGTTCTGTGTCCTGTCTGTCACACACAGTAAAAGCCTGGGACAGTTAGGAGTGGCCCTCACAGTTGTTCTCTCCCCCAGCCCAGTGCATCAGTGTCTCTCTGGGCATCTCTGCTCCTCTGCCTTTCATGGGGAATCTTCAGGCTTAGCCAAGGAAAAAGAGGGCTAGAGGCAGAGAGCAAGCCAGAGTCAGAGACCAAGACCAAGGATGCCTTGGGTGTGGCTCTTGCTTTATTGATGATAAACTAACTTTTAAAAGATAGGAAGGAAAAAATTGTGAATATGTTCAACAAGTTGTCTAAAGAGAATATAGGAAAAGTCTCATTGTTTTATTGAATTTTAGCTTTAACTAATAACTATTGTAACAAAATGCAGGATGATTATTTTACTGCATCTAGCTTGAACTTGTATGTTAGGAGTGCCCAGTGGGAAGAGGAAGTGAGCTGGGGTGACCAGAGTGGGAAAGTAAGAGGGTGAAGGTCTTTGTCTTCCCTCCTACCCAGCCTGGAGCTGACATTCCTTTAATAAGCATCCATTAAGCAACTCCTATGTGCCAAGATATATGCCTGGGCTGAGATGGAGTAGAAGCTGAGACAGGTGACTCCACACTTTCATGGAGTTTAAATCTGGGTGCCGAGGTGTGGAGGAGGTTATGGAACATGAGACAAAGAGACACATGAAAATTAAAATAAGCAAATAGGACTGTGTCAGGTAGTGGTAAATGCTATATAAAAATCTGAGTGGGTATGACATGAAAGCCCCTGGGGTCATCAGAGAAGATCTTTCTGTAAATATGAGACATAAACTGCTATATACTGTGTGTTTGTGTCTCTCCAAGGATCAGACGTTGAAATACTAACTCCTAAGAAGATTGGTCCTTTAAGAGGTAATTAGGTGGTAAAGATAGAGCTCTCAGGGATAGAATTAGTCTCCTTATAAGAGAGAGCTAAAACTGGGTGTGGTGGCCCAGGCCTCTCATTCTAGCACTTTGGGAAGCTAATGCAGGAGGACTATGAGTAATTTAGCAACTTAGAGAGATTCTTTCTCAAAATAAAAGATGAAAAAGAGCTAGAGCTCAGTGCAAAGGTCCTAGGTTCAATTCCCAGTTCAGCAAAATAGATAGATAGATAGATAGATAGATAGATAGATAGATAGATACACTGACAGATAGACAGGACCTCAGACAGTTCCCACCCACTTACCATGTGCTCACTCAGCAAGAAAACGGCTGTCTTTGAACCAGGAAGCAAATCCTCATCACGCACTGAATTGGTGCCTCGATCTTGAATTTCTGGACTCCAGAACTGTGAGATATGAATTCCTATTGTTTCTAAGCCACCAGGTCTGTGGTATCTCATTACAGCAGCTGAAACAAAGGCATCTGCTGAGATCTAAAAAGCAACACACCCTACAAGTTAAGGGGCAAGAGCACGTTGGTTAGAAGGCTGAGCTAGTGCAATGGACCAGAGTGGGGCTAAGGTTAGCAGGTCCTGTTGAGCCAGGAAGAAGGCTCGTGGACCTGGAGTGGGGTGTGGGAGGGCGGAGTATAGGAAGGTGTCCTGGTGGCTGGAGCCAGACCACGTAGACCTCTGTCAGGCAGCATCAGGGGCCTAAAGGACAAGTCCAGAGATTTAGTCCAGGAAGTGGTTCCTCTTGAGGAGCCTCTGGGGCACTGAGAAAGCCAATGAAGACATTCAAGGATTATGTCTGGGTTGGCTCAAGGACCTGTCGTTGAGGAAAGAGGGCAGACACTGTATCCAGCCCTGCAATGGACTTGCAGGGGCTGGGTGAGCTGGTGAGGGTTTCACTGAGGGCAGTGAACCTTGTCACAAGGTAAAAGGCCCAGACGGACTCGTAGTGAAACGGAGAAGGAAGGGTTACCACAGAGGTGCCCATGGGGCATCTGGGATTCAGTCCCTAGCGTCCTGAACTACAGACCTCGGGCTCCTGTGTGGAATTCAAATGTGCTGCAAGATCCGGCTGTCATTGGCTTAAATCCTCACCAGGGCAGGCCTAAGTTGGCAGTCATTCTGGAAGACAGGACCGCTAGCGGTACTGGAACAGCTAAGATGGAGGGAAACTGCATTTGATGATTCATGATCAGAGTCAGAGCTCTGTGCCTTTGGGCTTGGGCACCACTCAAACCAAGCCTATATTTTGACATTTTAAAACAACTACCTGGTAGAGGGAAATAAAAAGGGTGAAAGGTGCAAACAAGATTCAGTTGTACATCTCATGAGCAGATATGCCCCGGATTAGGTCAGCGACACAATGATGCTGTGTGTGCCAAGCATCATCTCAGAGGAGCAGAAAGCGCCTCTGCTTCAGAGGCAACACCATGTCAGACTACACTGTCTCCCACTTCTCCCACAGGGAAAATCTCTATGCAACCCCAAGGCCATATGCTTCACACTAGATCACCCTGTCCCTGCATAAACATGTCCCTCAAAGTTTGTATTTGTTGTAGTAAAATTAGACAATAATGATAAGTTGGAAAGTTGATCTACTATATAATATTGAATGAAAAGGTGTGAACCTCGTTTAAAACTGAATAGATCTGTAATGTTCCTGGCTATATAAGGCATCTGGAGTCCTTTCTGTAACAAGGTAACAGCAGAGCAATCATGTTTATTAGAAGGCCTCACGTCTTATTGCCTTCCTGTGTTCAGGGCTGCGCTGAGCACATTTTGCATGTTCTCATTTGCCTCGACTATACCATTGCTCCTAAGTAAAAGGAACACATGTGAGGAAATCCAGGCTCTGGAGGGTCCTCTGGTCTGATTTGCATCATTGGACATGCAGCAACTTTTCCACAGTGTATCTTCTTACTCTTTTGGGATATGGGTATTTGCTTACTTGAATGTCAGTTTTTTTCTTGGCAGAATGAGGGAAATAGCAAATTAACTAGGCAAACTGCTTGGTCCAGACATTCTAGAGAAAGAAAAGGCTTTAAAGGCCTGTGCCCATCTTCTGCCTTTAGACAATCATGCAGAGAAGGGTGAGCGAGGTTAAGTTGTCTGACCTTGGCCTCACAGGCAGAAAATGGCCCAGTGAAGCCAAAGTCCAGGTCTCTGGTCTCCTGTGAGGATCTCCTTTCCCTAAAGTGAGCTTCATTCCAGAAAGAGCCAGCACTGCTGCAGCGTACAAAGATGCAGCACATCTGTGCCACTGGTCCTCCCTCGCCAGCTATGCTTTCAGATCACTGACAGAAGGGAGAAAGTAGAATTTTAAAAAATGGTTTCTGCAAATGGTACCTGACCAATCTGGGGGAAATTCGGAAAAGGCAGCCAAAACCAAAATCTATGGCTTAGCACGAATGTGCACCACCTCAGGAAATGGATCATAACATTTTTATCTGACCCCATCTGTAACAGCGCTTCACCTAGATGATGAAATGGACACAGCCATCCGGCCTCAGTGGATGTACTCGGGTGCATTCACTCCTTTCCTCCCGTCTGTTCCCATCTGAAGCCTCAGCTCCAGACAGTGTTGGTCCACTGGGCAGAGAGAGGGTAGGTGTGAAGGAGACACTTGTGCCTTTCTGAGATGGTTTTTAAATGTAGGAACACTAGCAAGCCCGGGAAAGAGAGAGAGGGGATGTGTGCACACATGCTGGTCTTTACACATGTACACACATATGTGTGTTGACAGGGACCACTCTTCTCTGGGTGGCTGAACCTGACCTACTGATGAGGTTTCCTGAATGGCAGAGAAGTAACCTGTCTCATGAAAGAAGCTAATTACAGAAAAAATCTCTGCTTAGCAGAAAGGCCCAAACAAACAAAATGGATATTAATTTAATATAGATGTTGGCAGCATACAAGAAATTAGGAGAAAAGGGAATGTCTGGGCAGAAGCAATAGAGTCTCTTGAAAGGAAGGAAAAAGCAAAAGAATAAATTAGACCAAAAAAAGAAGGGCAAGAATTGGCAACAAGGAAGCATCACGGTGTCAACCTGAACATGTAGAGAAATCACCCTGGAAGCAATACAGAAAATATCAGACTCTAATGGAAGATAAAGAACCCCACAGAAGCTAAGTATGATGAATTATGCCTGTATCCCAGCTACTTGGAAGGCTGAGGCAAGAGGATCACTTGAGCTCAGGAGTTTGAGGCCAGCCTGGACAAAATAGCAAGCCCTCATCTCCAACAAAACAAACCAGAAAAGAACTCCACCAAACATGAAACCTCCTTCTCCAAACTACAAAAGTATCATGTCCCAGTGAGGAGGGAGTGGGTCCAAACTGTGCTCTCTCTAACAGAGTTTAGTTACAGATGAATTCTATATCCCTGATTAAGGACGTAGATTCAACTGAAATCTTTAGTCATAACCTTAGCCATAGCATGCTTGTTGAGTTATTCTTAAATGACTGCTTTGCATTTAAGATACCATTAGATTGCTGAGCAACCAACAAGGCTAAATTTCGATGGTGCTGGAGTTGGGAGCAGGACAAGAGGAGGAACACAAAGAATTAGCTGAATTCCACATTGGGCTCACACAGCAAAAGACCACGGTAGATGGAGCTGTCTGTTCCTTTAAGTACTTAGTAGAGAGGAGGGTAGGCTTGAGTTGACACCCCTGTGCAGATGTCCTCCAGCGGGCCGAGGGTGTGTTGGTGGACAGACTCAAGGAGTGAGTCAAACCCCACTCCACCCAGGAGGGAAACCACAGAGGAGTTTTTCAGAGCATAGTTGTGAGTCATGCTAGAGAGCCTCAACTTGGGCAATGCCGCTGTGTGACATCACTTCTTCAGGGGATGATGTGGCCCTCGGGGCAGCGGTGAAGGCAGCGGCTGCACCTGCATGCAATTCATCTCTCATAAGACAACCTTTACAAGCTCCACACCTGCCATTTGCTTTTTGGCCAGGCTGTAATCTCGAAAATGAGGTCAAATGGCTCTTAATGAGACTTCAGTAATAGAACTCTGGACCCCGATTATACTTTATGCACTGTGCATGTGGATACCAGTGGATACCAGTGTATCTTGCTGTGTTTCTCACAATTATCAAGTATATGTCAAAAAGCGTAACAGCAAATGCCTTGGAAAAATTATCATATGGATTTTTAGCATTAAGCATCTACCTAATAAGTACCTAGTAAGATGATAATATATCAATATGTGTACATCATGTGTGTATTTACAAAATTATTCATTACAATGTTTTTGAGGCAATAATAAATTTCCAGAAATAAGTGTCCAACAGTGGGATATTGTTTAATTACAGTTTACCTGTATATTGGGGTATTATGGAGCTGCTGACAAGGAAAAGTTATTTCAATATGTTATGTATATACTACTACTGTATTTTATTATTTTTAATCATGTTTAAGATGCATTAAATGGAAGAAAACTATATGGTAAATAAGACTATATAGTAGGGGCCCAGTTATGTAAAAAGAAGATAAATATAAATTTATATTAAACCTTAGATAGTCTCCCAGAGAACTGGGGAAATAGCTATAATGGTTGGACTCAGAAGACAGATTGATGGCCTGATAGAGGCAGAGAGATGTAAGAGAGAATTAGTTTGTTAAAATTAGGTTTTCTTTCTTAACATATCCTTTGAAAGATGTCAAACACTAAAGAAAGACACAATAAATGCATTCTATATTCAGAGGCGAAGCTATCGCTAAGTCACTAGCTGCTGAAAATATACTTTTTAAATGGCTCCAAGTTTCCATAAATAAAAAGGATTCAAGTCCCCCAAAGCAATTTCATTGTTAATGTTTTTATGTTGCCATGTTTTCTCTTCAGCACCATTTTCAAGGAATTTGGGGGCCTTCTCTTCCTGGATATTTCCTTTCTCAGATCAGGCAGTCATTGATCTAATAATAGAAGGAAGCTATTGCAGACTCTGTATGCCAGATATTACTCATGCGTGATAAACTGCATGCCCAAGGGTTTATGAAAAAAAGCGCAGCCACAGAAATAGAACTTAATTCCCATTGATTAAAACAATATGTGCGGAATGGCTTTTTGTGGAAGAGGAGAAATAGCAACCAACATCGAGAAATCTAACAATTGGACATAGGAGATCATCATCCCCATAGGCTTCAATTAGTCAATACCCTTTCCACGATTAGTTATTTTGTGTCTGGTAGTCTACTGAGGATTAGTACCAGGATAATATGGTAAAAGAAAAAATAAGGTAATAATTGCAATGCAATGCAGTGAATGGTAAAATGGAAGCCAAGAAGAAAATACATTTAAACAAGTGAAGAGCGGAAAGAGGCCTTAACATGCACTCGTGCAAAATGACCAATAGCCATGAAGGAATGAGGTGTTTGAGAAAGTGGAGAGTGCCTATCTCTAGCTGCCTACTCAGCATCTCTACTTGGATATCTAATAAGAATCTCAATCTGCATGCCCCAGCTGAGCATCTCACTTCTCCCACCAGTCCCCATTGGCTCTGCGCATGGCCTTCCTCTTCAGTTCATGGCAGCTGCAGCCCTCCAGTTGTTCAGGCCAAATGCCTAGGAGGCAATCATGATGCCCGACTATACCTGTGTCTCAATGGTAGCAAATCCTCTCGCTCTACTGAACGAATCCAGAACCTAACACATCTCACTAGCTCTTCTGCTCCTACCTGGTCCAAGCTCCCATCATCTTGGAGGACACCCCTCTTCTATCTGTTTGCCACAGAGCAGACAGAGGGGTCATTGCTACTGTGAGACAGAGCATGTAGTTCTCCAGCCCTGATCCCCTAAGGACCTCCTATTTTACTCTTGAGAAGAGGCTGCAACACATGATGCTTCCCCTCCCTCATCCTGCTTGCTCCCCTTGTTTGGGCCGCTTTTGCATCTATACTGGCCTCAGTGTCCCTCCAGCCTCACTAAACATGCTTGCTTCATCCTCTTCAGTTTTGCTTCAGTTTTGGTTCAGTTTGGTTTTCCTGAACCAAAAAGTTTAGGAAAGTTTTTCCTAAGCTTTCCCCATGAAATGGCTGGCTATTTCTAGTCTTAGACCCTTGTCTCTTCTTATTTCCTCCTATCATTATCAAATATATCCTCTATTCTACATATTTGTTCTGTTTATTTTCTACCACTTCCACCTGTCCCAAGACACTAAGATCTAGATAGGTAAGGATTTTTTCTGTTTTGTTCACTGCTTTGTTCCCCCAAATCTACAAAACACTCAGAATACTGTAAGTGGTCAATAATTACTTATGAAGTTCATGAATGAATTGTAGGGGGTGTGAATGGGTTCTAAAGGGTGAAAGTTAAAGAAATACATAGGGCCCAGCTCCAGAGGTGTCATGATTAAGGGATTTGGAGACAGGCTTGGTGGCACACACCTGCAATCCAAGCTGGAAACCTAAGGCGGGAAGATCACATGCTTGAGCCCAGACCAAGGAATTTAGCTACCTAATGAGACCCTGTCTGAAAAATAAAAGACAGAAAAAGGGCTGGGGATGTAGCACAGTGTGAAGGTTCTAGGTTCAATCGCAACTACAAAAAAAAAAAAAAAAACAAAAACAAAACTATGGACTTCTTTGGACAAATATATATAGAAGGGTTGCAGGGAAGTCAGGCAAAGTAAAAAAAAACAAAACCCTATTTCAATGATATTTGGCTGTGAGGGTGGGGAAAATGATAGACTTCAGAGACATTTTAGAATAGCATTTACAAAACGTAGTAGCTAAATTAATGAAAAAGATGAAGCAGAAGGAAGACTTAGCAGTAACTTGAGTTTTAATTTAGCCTGCAAATTGCTTATGTGTTGATGTCATTGAATCAAATTAGAGTGTATTACCTCAGAGGAAGCTAATAAAAGCCAGTGGTGGTGCCTCCCAGGAGGAAATCCAAATGGGCTGGATTCCAGAATCTACAGTCCATCTTATGCTATGAGCCCATTTTAAGATCCTGGGTGAGAGATTTCCTGCAGCAGAGAGTGGACATACTAGCTGCGGTCTGTCACTCAGGTCCTTAACAAAATCTGTCTTGCAGGATGCTAAAACACCTGGATGAAGATGAAACATCCTTTTATGTGTTTACATGACACTACACATCTGTAGCTCTATGCCATATTTTGTTTCCTGTCGGGGTGTTTGATACTTTGGAAATGTTGACTTGTGCTCCTTGATGATTTTCCACTGAAGAAATGTAATTGCCAGGTGTGGTGGTGCATGCCTGTAATCCCAGGACCTGGGAGGCTGAAGCAGGAGGACTGATGCAAGTTCAAGTTTAGCTTGGGCTAAACAGTGGGTTCAAAGCCAGCCAAAACTACACAGCAAGACCCTCAAAAGCCAAAAAACAAAGAAATTTAAAACTCACTACAAATGTTAAGCATTTTAATATGTATTAGAATCTAAGGCTAGAAATATGAGGAGATAAAAATAAGCAATTCATACTCAGATTGGATGTACTTAGATAATACTATAAAATTTTATGATACAGTACTTCAAGATCACTAAAGATCATCTTCAAGAGGAATTGGATGAATGTATAAGCAATAATACTGCTAAGTAAAAACGAGAAAGAGAAATCAACATTAGCTAAGTAGATGATGGCATAATACTTCCTAACATTATAAAGCATGTTAGAATAAGGATCACAAATAGTCAAACTGGATTTGGGCTAGAAAAATATCTTGGGAAATAGGTTTTGAGCACAGACATATTTTATTTGAATATAAAACATATAAGAATATTCTTGTTTTTATAGAGAAATCCCTTTTCCCCTGTCCATCCTGAACCATGGGATACTTTTATTTTTACTTGAGATAGAGATATGAATCTAAGAAATGCTGTATCTTCCTTCTTACTCTCTGAAGGCCAGGGATATAGCTCGGTGGCACAAGTGCCTGCCGGGCAAACACAAGGTCCTGCATTTGATTCCTGATACCGAAAAGAAAGTTTCCTTCTTACTCTCTGAAAACAGAAATTCTAGCATAATAAAAACAAGGAATGGGCCCAAGGGGAAATTGCAGCCACTGCCTACTCTCCATTTTAGGTGTGAGGTCTGACGGTTGTGCTCCTGGGAATGTCTCTCCAGGTCTGCTGATAGGAGCAGAAACTTAGGTTTTTGCATGAAATCTCCTGCCTAATAAAGGTTAGCAAGCAAGTAAAGATGTTAAAATGCTGTGTGGGCCAACAGTATACACAACACTATACATATCTGTTAGCTTAAGTGTAAGCTGGAACTCAGCTTGAGGGTTTATAAGAAATTTCTAAATCCTTTTGTTCACTTGACTTCATAAGGACCCAGTGAAACTGGCTTTGCTGTAATTTTCCTTTCTGACATGGTAGAGCCCACAGAGAGGATAAAAATCTCACTGAAATGTTATACATTTAAGTCTTCTCAAATCTAACATCTCTGAATCCATATCTGCATCTGATGTGGAATTTGAATTCAGATCTGTCTGGTCACAAATACTACACACACCTCTACTCTAGTATCCACATTTGAAACACACTGTCAGCAGACAGTGTTATGAATCGGAACAATAATTCTGTAAACACAGAGTGTGGTAGACTGAACAAATTGGGTTCCAGCCTCACAGCCAAAAACTCCAGCCTGAACATCAGTGGAACTAAAGGTGAAGACTTGCTGAGATTATCCACTACCATGCCATAAATCCACAACTGACTTGCTAGGATTAATCAATACCAATCTGTGTACAAGTGACAGCAAAGACATGTCCTAAAGTGGACATTTTTTCTTTTTCTTCTTTTCTTTTTTGTTTTGTTTTCTCTTTTTTTCTTGATTTTTTCTTCTTGTTTTCATATGAGTGTGAACATTGTTTCTACTTTGTTTGATATTCTGTTCTGTTGCTGTTTTTATTTCGTCCTTCTCTCTTTCCCTTCTATTTTCTTCACCAGTTTTCCAAATTTGTGTAATCTTCCTTTGTTCTCCAGTGTTAGCTCTAATCTCTTCCTTTTCTTCTTCTTTCCTATTTTTTCCTCTAACCCTTTTTAAATTTTCTTCCCTGAGGGTAAAATCACCACAGTGAGAGCATATTTACTATATACAGTTTTCTGGTTTGTTTTAGATTTTGTTATATAACCACAAATCTGGTTTATATGGTTAAAGATGGCAAATTAATAGTTACCCTAGTGTGTAATTTTCTAGGCTGTCTTTCATGCTATTGTTATTACTGATTGTACTACATTAGGCAAGGTGACATAATTTTTCTAATCAGTTGTTCTTCCTGGTATGCCAAAACTGAGATTGCCTGAGGTCATAAACAATACTATAGACCAGTGCCAAAGAACAAGGGGCTAGGCAAAACAGGCAGCAACTTCTCATCCCCAATAAATTGAAGAGGTAGATCATAACAGACTCTAAACCTTCAAGCCAGCTACAGCTGGAAAACATCTCTAAGAAGTAGTCGTTTCATAAGTGTTCTCAATACTAGCAGTAAATCAACCTGCCATAGGCAACTTATAAGCACTAGCCAAGGAATTAAATGAGAAAGAGAGAGAGAGAGAGAGAGAGAGAGAGAGAGAGAGAGAGAGAGAGAGCGCAAGAAAGCACAAAAGAAAGAAAGAAAGAAAGAAAGAAAGAAAGAAAGAAAGAAAGAAAGAAAGAAAGAAAGAAAGAAAATGAGAAGGCACAGAGGCAAGATGCAACCCAGACTTCCAAGTACTAACAAAGGCAAACCCAAGGGGCAATGAGAAAGAAAAATTTGAAAGCCACCCATCTGGACTCTCTGAAGTGCTGGCAGTGGGAACAAGAAAGCAGATGAATGAGGCTCTAGAAAAACTCAACTCAGAAATAATTACTCAGATAACTACAGAGATATTGACCACAATGAAAACCATGCATAATAACTCTAGAGTAGATACAGATAAAGCAATATAGTACCCTAGGAAAATAATGGAAACCATGAATGCCCAACATAAGAAAGAAATGGAATCCATGAGACAGATACAAACAGATATCCAGGAGATTAAAATGTCCATTGAAAATGTACAGAGAAGAATGAGACAATGTGAAGACAAAATATCAGGTTCGGAAGATAGGCTTCTTGCAATTAATGATCATGAAAAAAAAGATTTCTTAAAAATAGCCAGGGACCACAGAAATTAATCCAGTGATGCAAAGCAGAATAACAGAAGTTGATTTGAGTCAGGGAAAAAGAAGGAGATATCATAAATGACATAAAAATGTCTGTTCACAGAAGTAATGGCAGAAAAATTCTGAAGCATGAAAAAAGAATTTGGCATACAGAAAAGTGAAAGATATAGAATTCCAATTATCCATGATCAAAAACGTAATTTACCCCAAGACATAATCAGCAAGATTCCAGAAATTAAACACAAGAACAGAATATTAAAAGTCATTAGAGAAAATAAAATCACTCATAAAAAGAAGCCTATCAAAATCACAGCAGATTTCTCAAAATAAGCCTTCAAGTAAAGGAGAACTTAAAAGTTAAATAGGTCAAGCCCTAAAAGAAAACAACCTCCAGCCAAGATGGATGTACCACACAAAAGTATTTTTCAAAACTGATGGAGAAATAACATACTACTATGATTAAAAAAAAAAAACTGAAGAAATTAAGGACCACCAAACCAGCACTTCAAAATGTTCTGAAGGACACTCTAGAAAGAGATAATGAGAACTACAACTTTATGAGCCCCAACAGAATGAATCCACCAGGCAAGGCAAGTAATAAAACAGAGGGGAGGAACAGAACCAATAACAAGAAAATAACATGAGGAGGATAAATCAATACATATCAGTTATGACCATCAATGTTAATGGTCTTAATCCACAAATCAAAAGAAACAGACTGGAAGAATGGACCTACAAGCAATATCCAACAATATGTTGCATACAAGAAACACATTTAATTCTAGAAGAAAGTCATATACTGAAAGTCAAAGGATGCAAAACAGTACTCCATGTGACAGAAATTCTGAAAAAAGCAAGAGTAGCTATTCTATTTTGTAGACAAAGTGGATTTTAAGCCAAGACTGATTAAGAGAGACAAAGAAGGTCACTACAACCTTGTAAAGGGAACAATCCAAAAAGAAGAGATAACAGTCACAAATATATATGCACCAAACACCAGTGCACCCAACTGTATAAAACAAATATTAACAGACATGAAAAATCAAATAAGCACTAATGGAATTGTAATGAGAGACCTCAACACCCCACTGTCAAAAATAGACAGATCAACTTGACAAAAAATTAACAAAAAATATCAGAACTGAACCAAACTTTTGAACAAATGGAGTTAGTAGGTGTCTACGTAGTATTCCACACCACTACATCAGAATATACGTTCTTCTCAGCTGCACACAGGACATTTTCCAAAATAAACCACATACCAGCTCATAGAACATACTTAAGTAAATGCAAAGGAATTGAAATTATCTCATGAATATTATCAGACCATAGTGCAATGAAATTTGAAACCAATGACAAAAGAAACCACAAGAATTTTATAAACACAGGAAAATTAAATAACACCCTCCTGAACAGACAATGGGTCACAAAGAAATTAAAGAAGAAATCAGACATTTTCAACAATTAAACAATTATGCCAGTACAATGTACCAGAACTTATGGGACACAATGAAAGCAGTCTTATGAGGGAAATTTCTAGCAATGAATTCCCACATCTGAAAAATAGAGCTCAAATAAACAACTTAATGTTGAATTTCAAGTTTCTATAAAAAGAAAAGTAAAAAGCCCAAAGCTCATATGAAGGTGGAAATTATAAAGAGCACAGAAATTAATGCAATGGAGACTAAGAAAATAATACGGTGAATCAATTAATTAAAAAGTTTGTTTTTGAAAGGATAAGTAAAATTGACAAACCCTGCAGTGAGCCTCCAATCTCCTGCCAGGTGTTACGGTGCACAGAGATAGAAAGAAAGAAAGAAGGAAAGAAAGAAAGAGAGAGAAAGAAAGAAAGAAAGAAACTAAAGGAAGCAAAATGGCAGTACAGCAGAGATCCAGGATGACCAGTTGTTCATGAGGAACAAAAGGCTGCTAGGCAGCCAGAAGGAAGAGATTTGAGGAGGGGATTATCAGAACACTCAAAAGAGTGGAAGTGATCTTATGCTAAGAAGGATCTTTCCCTGTAGTGTCTTTTAATCTTAGTGGGTGAGAAAGGATGGCCCATCCCTAAGGAGATAATGGGAAATCTCAAAATAGTGATACTGATAATCCCAAGCCTCTGTTTATCACTTAGGGAAATATGCAAAATTAGCCATTGTGAATTTGCACTTCCCTACACAAATTCTTAGCCAACCTTATCTAAAAAGGAAAGAAAAGACTTAAATCCATGCAATTAGGAATGAAAAGGGCTAAATCACAATAGATTCTGCAGAAATCCAGCAGATCATCAGTATCTACTCACATCTACTTCAAGAACCCATATTCTAGTAAGATGGAAAACACAGAAGAAATGAACAGATTTTTAGATACATATGAATTGCCAAAGCTGAATCAAGAAGCTATAAAAATCCTAAATACATTAATATCAGTCAGTGAAATTGAAGATGTAGTTAAAAACCTACCAACAGAGAAAACCCCAGGTTCTGATAGATTCACTAGCACATTTTACAAGAAATTTGAGAGGGCCTAATGCCGCTATTACTTATACTCTTTAATGAAATTGAAAGGTAAACAATACTCCCAAATTCATTCCTGGGAGCAAGCATTATCCTGATACCAAGCCAGAGAATGATCCAAACAAAAAAGAGAACTACAGGCCAAACTCCCTAATGAACAGAGATGCAAAACTCCTCAATAAGATTCTGGCAAACAGAGTGCAGCAAATTATCGAGAAGATTATACACCACAAACAAGTACGATTCATCCCAGGGATGTAGGGATGGTTCAACATATGCAAATCAATAAATGTAATACACTATATCAACAGAGCCAAAGACAAAAACAACATGATCATCTCATTAGACAAAGCCCAACACACATTCATGATAAAACCTCTGCAGAAAATTGGAATAGATGGTCTTTATCACAATCTGATAAAAGCCATCTGTGACAAACCAACAGCTAACATCACACTAAACAGACAAAAACTAAAAGCTTTCACTCTAAAATCAGGAACAAGACAAGGATGTTCACTATCACCCCTCTTATTCAATATAGTCCTGAAAACATTAGTCAGAGCAATTAGACCAAAGAAAGAAACAAATGGAATAAGGATATGAAGGAAGAAATTAAATTATCATTATTTGCAGATGACCTGATACTCTACATAGAAGACCCCAAAAACTCCACCAAAAGACTTCTAGATTTAATAACCAAATTTAGTAGCATAGCTAGATAGAAAGTTAACATTCAAAAATCAATAGCATTACTGTATACAAATAACAACTCACTAAGAAAAAAATTTAAGGAGAAAACATCTTTCACAATAGCATCCAAAAAATGAAATGCCTACAAATCAATCTACTGAAAGAAGTAAAAGACCTTTACATGGAAAACTACAGTATTCTGAAAAAGGAGCTCAAGGAGGATATCAGAAATTTGAAGCTACCTCTTGTTCTTGGGTAGGAGGAACCAATATAGTGAAAATGGTCATACTTCCGAACTTATATGGATTTAATGCAATCTGATAAAAATACTAATAGTGTATTGCACAGAATTAGAGAAAACAATCCTACAATTCATTTGGAACCAGGAGAGACCTAAAATAGCAAAAGCATTTCTGGGCAACAAAGGCAAGACAGGGGACATCATAATCACAAACTTCACATTATATTACAAAGGTACTGTGATGAAAACATCATGGTACTTCTAAAAAACAGAGTCAATGATCAATGGAACACATTAGAAAATGCAGAAACAACTCCAAGCACACTCAGCCACCTTATCTTTAACATGGGAGCCAGACATGTTCACTGCAAGAAAGATAGCCTCTTTAATAAATGATGCTGGATAAACTGGTTTTCCACATGCTGAAGATTAAAACTAGATCCATATCTTTCAATACACACTAAACTAAAATATAAATGGTTCAGAGATCTAAATATTAAAACAGAAACACTAGTTCTGCTGGAAGATGTAATAAGTAGAACTCCTGAAGACACTGGTATTGGCAAAGACTATGAACAAAACCCCAATTGTCCAGGAAATATCACAAGAAATCAACAACTGGGGCATATCTTATTAAAAAACTGTTGCATTGCAAAAGAAATCATCAGCAAAGTGAAGAGACAACACAGTGTGGGAAAAAATTTTTGCCAGCTGCTCCACAGATAAAGGACTAATATCTAGAATATATAAAGAACTCAAAAACAATCAGTTCCCCCAGATTTAAAGATTCAGTCCAAAAATGAGCATCTGAAATGAATAGACACTTCTCAGATGAAAAAATAGATATCTCAGTAATACATGAAAAAATGTTCAGCATCACTGGTCGTTTGAGAGATGCAAATTAAAACCACATTGAGATTCCATCTCACTCCAGAAAGAATGGTTGTAATCAAGAAATCAACCAATAACAAAGGCTAGCAGGGTTCTGGGGGAAAATGAAGCCTTCTCCACTGTTGGTGGGCATGTAGACTGGTTCAACCACTGTGGAAATCAATGTGGGGATTCCTCAAAAACCAATACTAGAGGTCCCATTTGACCCAGCTAGTCTTCTTGGTATCCCCCCTCAAAAATTGAAAGCATCTTACTACAGCTATCTATACATATTCATGTTTATAGAAGAACAGTTTCTAATAGCTAAATTTTGGAAACAGCTCAAATGCCCATAAACTGAAGAATGACAAAGAAGTGCACTTTGTATATAATAGAGTACAACTCTGCCATGAAGAAAGATATACTTGAGACATTTCTACCTAAATTGGTGCATCTTGAGACCATACTCTTATGTGACATAAACTGGATAGACATGTTTAAATACCACATTGTTTCTCTGATGTAAGAGATTGAATGTGTAAATAAGGACCACAAATATAATAGATATTGGGAAATGGGAAGAAACTGTTCAAGTGGGAGAGAAAACAAAAGAGTGGGAGGGTGAAAGGAAGGAAGGGACAAGGAAGAAAAAGAGAATAGAAACAAAAAATGGAGACAAACCTTAGGTAAATAAAGATGGGTAGAAGCATTGAAGGGAGAGGGAGGAGAATGGAAAAAAAGAAGAAGCAAGATATATTGTGTACAGGTACAAATTCCCTGTGATGAATGCTATCAATATACATATCTAAAATGTATTGATAAAAAATAATTGTGCAAAGATTATAAAAATTTGTTGTTTGGAGAAAGGGAAAAAACAGGAAGAGAACAGAGTAGAAACATCTTGCCTAGATTTTTCTGTAACAAGTCAAAGAAACTTCATTTAGATCATATGGGGAATCTCACTAAATCTATTTTTCATTAGTCAGTGCATGGTTCTTATTTGTCTGCCCCCATCAAAAAAATGCTGTATTGAAGCCCTTTGTCTCAGTACATGTCCTTATTGAAAATAAGGTCATTGCCAAAGCAATTAGTTACAATTAAGTCATACTCTATTAGGATGGGCCTTATTCTAGTATAGGTAGTGTCCTTGTAAGAAGCAACCTCACTTACATAATGACACAGGTAAAAGACATCATGTGATTGCAAAGGTAGAGTCTGAAGATATGTAATTGCAAGCCAAGGAACAACAAGGCTTACTATGGTTCAGATCTAAAATATCCTCCAAAATTCTCATGTATTCAAAGATGTGGATGTGGGAAGATGATTACATCATGGAGGTGCTATGCTCCTCTATGGATGAGTCCATTGGTGAATCCACAGTGGAATGTGCTGTTAGGCGGTGAGGGCTGTGCTCACTTCAGCAACACATATTCTAGAAGGAGGAGATGAGGGCTGATCAGAAGAGGAGGGTCACTCTGGGCATTACCTGGAAGGCTGTTTCCTTTTATTCGCATTTTTATCTTTATGAGTACATCTTTGTAGTACAAAGTTATTACACTCATTGTGGGGAGTTGGTACATGTACATAACATACCTTAACTCTTTTTTCCATCAGCTTCCCCTTGTCTTCCTCCTGTGTTTACTAATCTGTTAGGTGTTTCTTACTCCAGTCAAGCTGACATTTCATGGCTAATGGTCACAGCATCAGTAATTTTTAGGAGTGTTAAGGGCACCTGAAACCAGTTCACTTGAGAAGGGTTTACCTGAGAGAACAGAGTTTGCTGAGAAACTCAGGATCTCAGAAATATCTATAGTGCTTTTGTCACAGACAGCATTACACTCCTTCCTAATTTTAAGTAGGATGCATTTTTTTGTTGAAATGGAATGGGGTTTTCATAAATGTTTATTATCACTATTCAAAAATAATAGCAGCTAACACTGAATATTGGTCATTGCAGTCTCTCTGCTAGACACAGAGATACAGCGGCAGTAAGCAGAGCCCCCACTGTGTGGAACTTACTCCAACAGAGAAGACAGACAATAGATGGGAATTAGTAAATATGGGTATGGGAGGCACCACTTGCCAAGAGGCTAGAGTGAGAAGCTCCTCCCTGGTGGAGCGCTGTCAGAAGACTGACTTTGCAATGAATTTTGAGCAGTGGAGACTGAGTTTGAGACATACTTGGTGAAACTGTGGGGCACAATTTTGGTATTTGATTATACATAAATATAAAGGAAAAGAGGAAGGATTAAAGGATGAGTCAGCTTTATGGCTTGAATACAATCATCAGTGTCATTAATCATCAATTCCATTCAATCATCAATTCAACATTATTTTTTAGGAACCTAGTATGTGCCAGACACCATTCTGAGGAAGATACTGAGGATATGGTGCTAAACAAGGAAAGACGTTTTTAGAGGGGTGGGTTGGTGGAGAGGGGCATCAAACAACTGGATAAATTGTGACGTGGTGACTGCTATGCCAAGCATTTAAATAGGCTAATGTGATAGAGAAAGGCAAGGAAACTATTTTGGATTGGGGTAGGGAGGCCTGTCTGAGGAGATGATATTTGAACTGAGCTTTAAAAAAATGAAAGGAAGCCAACCATGCAAAACAGGAGCAGCATTGCTGGAATAAGAACTAAATTAGTAAAATTTTTTTAGGCAGAAATGAGTTTGGTGAGGTGAGAAATGGATACAGTTGCCAAGTTTGGTAAATAAAAGTACAAAGCATTCAATTAAATTCGAATTTCAGAGAAGCAGTAATTGTTTATTAGAATTTTTGTGCAATATTTGGGCCATAGTATGCCAAGAAAAAGCTGCATCGTTTATCTAAAATTTAAATTTCACCGGGCATATGTAGAAAATTAAAACAATCAGCCAAAACTCTTAGAGTTAGTAAGCATTTATATCAATATTGCAAGATATTAGGTAAATATACAAACCAATTATTCTCTTACATACTAGCAATGAGCAGTTGGAATTCAAAATTTAAAATACAATGGTATATAGTAGCACCTAAAAAACCAAATATTTCAGTATAGATAAATAAGATATATATGTCTATGTGAGGAAAATCTGATGAAAGAAATCAAAGGTCTAAACAAATAGAGATTCCATGATCTTAGTAAAAAGTTAATATTGCTAAGATTCATTTCTTCCCAACATGTTCTATTTATTCAATACAATCCAATCAAAATCCTAACATGTTACTTTATGAATATTAACAAACTAATTCTAAGGTTTATGTGGAGAAGAAAAGACTCAGAATAACCAACATAATATAAAGAAGGATGACAAAATTGGACAGCTCACATGGTCTAACTTTAAGGCCATAAAGCTACAGTAATCAAGACTGTTTTTTTGTTTGTTTGGTTGGTTGGTTGGGTTTTTTTGCAAAACACTAGACAGATAGATCAGTAGAAGGGAACAGAACAGAGGATCCAGAAGTAGACCCACACAAGTATAACCAACTGATCTTTGACAAAGAGGTAAAGGCAATTCAAGGGAGAGAGTATCATCTTATCAACAAAAACATTCACATACCAAAGAAAACTCTAGACAGAGACCTTATGCACTTCAAGTCTAAATAGATTAACCTAAATATAAAACTTCTGTAAGATAACTTATGAGAAAATCTAAGTAACCTTGTTACTTAGAGATTAACACTGAAAACTTCTGCTCTGCAAAAGATGCTGTTAAGAGAATAAAAAAAGGAGCTACAAACTTGAAGAAAATGTTTGCTAAACATGTATCTGGTAAGGAACTTGAATCCAAGATAGAAAAAATCCCTTAAAACTCAATAGTAAAAGAAATTAAAATGTGGGTAAATGTTCTAAACAGATACTCACAAAAATGATATTCAGGTGACAAGAATATGAAAAGGTGCTCAGTATATGGCCATCAGAGAACTACAAATTAAAACAAACTATACTGTTAGAATGGTTAAAATCCCAAACACTAACCTTAAAGCTTTCAAAGAAGTGGAAGAATAAGAAAGCTCATTCACTTCTGGTGGGAATACAAAATGGTACACCACTTTGGAAGACGTTTATGGCTTCATACAAAACTAAACATAGTCTTACCATACTGTCAAGCTATCATGCTCTTTGTTACTTGCCCAAATAAGTTGAAACTCAAGTCCATACAAAACATGCTAATGAATGTTCATTGCTGCTTTATTCTGTGTGGTAAAAATGCAAGCTAAACGTGTCAGCAAACTGTAGAATATTTTTTACTGACTAGAAGAACTGAGCTATCAAACAGGTCACAAAAAGACATGGAGAACACTAAGTGGGCATTGGTAAGTATCATAAACCAATCTAGACAGACGACATACTGGGATTTCAACTAAATGATTCTCTCTAAATTATAGAGACAGTAAAATTATCAGGGATTGACAGAGAGTGAGGCAGAAACTGAGTGGGTAGAATAGTAGAGATTTTTAGGGCAGCAAATAATTCTTGTGCTCCTATCCAAAAAAAGTAAGCAAACAGGCCGCAGGCACATGTCATTATACATTTGTAAACCTCAGAACTGTACAGTATAAAGAGTGAACACTAACACAAACTATGGGACTTAAGTTAATCATGCCATGTCAGTATTGGTTCCTGAATTACAACATATACCACAATACCACATGAATATAAAATATTAATAATAGGGGAAGCTACAAAATGGGAGCATATATCAGAACTCTGTACTTTCTACTCAACTTTTCTGTAAACCTAAAACTATCCTAAAAATCAAATTTGATTAATTTTTAACATTTTATTTTATTTTTAGCATGTATTAATTGTACATGCTAGTGGGGTTCAGCACATGTACTAATCCAGTACAGCCTCCCTGAATACGTACTCTCTTCCCAACTTTCCCCACCAGTGTTCTCCATATAGTTTAACTTTCTGTTCCCACATAGGGGACAGAACATATGTCACTTGTCCTTCACGATTGCTTATTTTATTTAACTTGGTGTCCTCCAATGCTATTCATTTTGCTACGAATGGCAAGATTTGACAAATGCTGGCAACAGAGTGGGAAGAAAGGAACTGTTGTAACTGTCGGTGGGAATGTAAATTAGTATAACCATTATGGAAAACAGTATGGGGTTTCCTCAAAAAAACTAAAAATAGATCCACCATATGATCCAGAAATCACACTTTTGGGTATTTATATCCAAAGGAAATGAAATCATACCAAGGACATTCTTCCATGCCTGTGTCTATTACAGCACTATTGACAATGGCAAAGATGTGGACTCAACGTTGGTGTCAGTCAGCAGATAAATAGGAAGGGAAATGTAGGATATATACACAATGGATATTTTTCAGGATCAAAGTCTATTAATTTTTTCAAACTTTTAACTGGAGATGCTGTATAGTATTTGAAAACCCTAGAGAAGGCCACTGTGAATATGTGTGGTGGGTAAGTGGAGAATGGGTTAGGATGAACTTAAAGAGACAGAGAGGACAAGATCTTGGAGAGCTCTGTTAGCTACAAGAAGGAGTTTTGATTTCATTCTGTATGTGATGGAATGGTTCGGGGAAGATCAGTATGTTTAAAATCTCCCCAGTGCTTGCATGGAGAAATGACAGCTCCTATAATGGTAGCCAAAAGAAATTTACAAGGTTATCCTCAACCCACGCTACAACTTACAGAGGCTTGGCTGGTGGCAGAAAAGGTAGAGAGCCATGGCCATATCTCCAGTGTGAGAATAGAAACAACAGTTTTGTCGGACTTGAGGGTGGAGAGAAAGCAAAAGAGAAGAATCAAATATAGCATTCAGAGCTTTATGTAAGCAGTTGGGTGTCTGCTAGTACTACTTTCTCATATAGCAAAGCCTAGGAATAAACAGTGAAGTTCTTTTTATCCTTAAATATGAGACAACTATTTAACATCCAAGTGGAGAAGTCAGTTGTGCTGAGCTAGGAAATGATGTTACCAACATATTATAAACAGTGACAATGGAGAAGTGTGCATTGGGAAAGGTTATCAATTGGACTTTCAACATGTTGAATTTGAGATGTTTGTGGAAGACCTGATGGGTATGTGGGAAGGAAGTTGGATGTTTCTATCTAAAATCAAAAAGGGAAAGTCTGGCCTCGAGACTGCATACGGAAGATATGGGATACTGAGTTGGAGCCATGGGGGGTAAATGCCAGGATATTTTCTTTGCAACACCAGGAAGGCATGAAGTGGAATAAACAGTCTCTGAAGGAAATTTCTCCCTCTGTCCTAGAAACCAGGTCTTGTCTCTTATGGATCCCTCATTTTAAAAGAGGTTCCATGGGTACTTCTCACTCATTCTGGTGAGTAGTTCCTATGCTCCTTCTAGTTTATTCCTTCCTCTCAACGCTCTGTCCCAACCTTAAAGCCCTGTAGTAAGTCAAGCGGGTGAGAAGGAACTTGTTTCCTATAGCCAGTGTCTCCTCATGCTGGACCATAAGTGAAAAGAGATTCAAAAGTTGCTGTATTTCTAACAACTATCCTTCCCTAAGCAAATGTTGATCTGTGTCTCACAGTCCAAGCAGGATGTGGTAATGGAGGAATAGAACAAGCTGCCTACATCCAAAAATATACTTTCACCACATGTATGTGTTCCCTGTTGTGAGCCTGTTTGCTACCTTGTATGTGCAGCTACTTCCATCTGTTTAAATAGCAATTTGATTATCAGTGCTCTGACGGGTTTTCATTTTAAGAACCTGCCCATCTTTCTTGTGGTATTTTCTGTTTTAGTTTCTGAGAGGCAGTTTCTGAGGTAAAGATTCTGCAAGAGTGGAATAATTAGTACATAGGTAAAATCTGGTTTTGTATGATCATTCATGCTTTTATATAAATTTTACCTTGGGCATTTATCTAGGATTTATGCAGAGCTATTTATTTTCTAATTTCTTTCATCATTGGTAGTCTTTTGTTTTTTTGTTTTTTTGTTTTGTTTTTGTTTTTGTTTTTCTCCGGTACCAGGAACCGAACTCATGACCTTGCGCTTGCCAGGCAGGCGCTTTGCTGCTGAGCTAAATCCCCAGCCCCTAGTCTTTTGTTTTTAATGTCCAAATTTTAAATTACTTTAAAACTGGTTATAGTGTG
Source organism: Chinchilla lanigera (assembly GCF_000276665.1). Lineage (NCBI taxonomy): Eukaryota > Metazoa > Chordata > Mammalia > Rodentia > Chinchillidae > Chinchilla > Chinchilla lanigera. The sequence continues at coordinate 42,971,162 of NW_004955403.1, read as the reverse complement.
AATATACTAGTGTAAAAATTGTCCAACTCTTACATGGAGAAGTTAATGTGTTAAAACAAATGTAAACTATGTGCAACATATTGTCCAGAATACTGGAAATAAAATGTATTGCAGAAACTATAGATAATTATATTATTTAACCTCTTTAAACCAACATCCTCAATCCTTTTGGTCTTAAGATCCCTTTATTCTCTTTAAAGTTATTGAGGATCCTTAGGAGTTTTTAGCTATTATTTAGATGACAGAGAGCGAACTGCCAACCTGATGGGTGATAGGCATACAAGATATGTATGTATATTAGGTATAGATCTGCCATTAAAAATATCTGAGAAAATTATGAAATACAAGAATATACAAGCACACATCCATTAGCTGTTAAAACAATGACATCACGGAAAATGCTACTGTGCACTGTGAAAAAATGAAAGGAAAAACACCACGTGATTTTATAATTGTTATTAAGGTTTTTGATTTTATAATTGTAATTAAGGTTTTTGATTTCACAGACCTCCTGAAAGAGTCTCAAGGATACTTGGAGAAACACTCTGAAAATAGCCCTTTCTGATTTCAGTTTTTACATCTATATATGGTATTAGTCTAGATAATCTTTGATATTGTTCTTTTTACTCTGAGCGTCTGTGATTTATGGTTTCCATTTTCTGTCCCTTACAAAGCTTGCAAAACTCTTTTGCATGCTCATAGGCTCATTTACTTTTACTATCATGTGAAGTGACATAGTAGATCACGTGTTATGTAGAGCACCAGGAACTGTGGTAAGTGAAAACTTGGTGTTTAGAAAAGATCTTAGAGCCTTCCTAATGTCCTAAGATGCTGTCAAGGCCTGACGTGGTGGGTGACTTCCTATTGTGACTAGAAATATGGGGCCCCTTTTTCTTTTACTAGACTATCTTTAAATTTTGCCCTTTTATAACCTTTTACAACTTTTATAAATTCATTGATTATAGTACTGGGGATTGAACCTAGGGTCTTTGCACTAAGCTATATCGCCAGTCATTTTTGTGGCTTTTATTTTGAGAAAGGATCTTACTAAGCTACCCAAGCTAGACCTGAATGTGTAATTCTCCTGCGTCAGCCTCCCAGAATGCATGCCACCGTGTCTGGCTACATTTTGTGTATTTTATGTAGTGGAGCTCCACGTACATTTAATTTTTAATTAAGTATACCAAATGTATACTCTAAGTACAAACATACAATGAAAATAATAGAAAAATTAATCCTCAACCTCATTAGTCTTTACAGAAATGTGGATCAAAACAATAATATGGTATTAATCATTTTACACCCTCTAGAATGGTTATGATTTCAAACAAAGATAATAACAAGTAAGGCTGTGGAGAAATAAGAAACCTCATGCATTTCTTCTGAGTTTGTAAAATGATAATATTGTGGAAAATAGATGAGTATTTGCTCAAAAAGTTAGCATTACCACATGATTCAGCAATTCTACTACTAGATACCCAACAAAACTAGAAATAAATGTTCACACAAAAACTTACACCCAAATTTTCATAGTACCATTAACTCAAAATAGCCCAGAAGTGTGAACAACCCAAAAAACTAACCTATGAATAGATAAACAAAATATGGTATATCCAAATAATGGAATGTTAATCAGTCATGTCAAGGAATGAGAATTACTTTATGCTATAACAGGATGAAACTTGAAAATGCTATACTAATTCCCAATATCCTGGCATTACATAGTATGTGGTTCCATTCATACCAAATGTCTACAGTAGTTGAACCCACATAGATAAAAAGTAGATTAGTGGTTTCCAGGGGATTGGGAAAGGGGCAAAAATATGTGAATGCTAAAAGGTGTGGAGGTTTATTGGGTGTAACAGAATTGCTTTGAAATTATATAGTGTGCATGACTGCAGAATATTGTGAATGTACCAGAACCACTTTAAGATGGTGAATTTTATGATATATAAATTATATCCTATTTAAACATTGCAAAGAAACACATCCTCCAGAAATTATTATTTTGAAGCTTTAGAGAGAACTTTGTGATCCAGTAATAAATGGATAAAGGAGACTGCTCTTTGGATTTCTGTTGAGAAGGAATGTGTAGAAAGTACTTGATGCCAGGGTGAGTAAACCTCTCCGGTAAGCAGAGTTCGACTGAGTTCTTGAGTCACTGGCCCACCAGGTGACAACTGACACACTGACAAAGTTTGAAAATGCAGTGGTTCAAGCTGAGGGCATACAATTCTGTTGGGGCACATAAAAATGTATAAATACAGACAGGCCAAGACAAAGGGGACCTGAAGTAAGCCAGGGCTTTTTTATGTTTTTGTACCATCCAGGCAGAAGAGAAGCTAGTTTATAGAAGGAAGGCAACAAAAATCAAACCAAAAATACTACTGTAAGAAAAGTACCTGGGTCTCCTATGTCATGCAGAAATTATGTATTTGTGCATGGACTGCATTTTCTCTGATAGTTGTCAGAGGTTTAGGGTAGGTGACCGAATTAAAGCAACATCTATTTGAATTCATTCCCCCTCAAAAGAACACAAAGATAGGAGAATTAAATTTAATGGCAAAAAGACATAGTTTTCAAAAAATGAGCCAATTAAATGCTCATTGCTTGGATCTGGGTGTGGTGGTGCGCACCCTGGAGTCCCATCCGAGAGGCTGAGGTAGGAGGATTGTAAGTTCGAGCCCAGTCTTGGCAACTTAGTGATATACAGAGACCCTGTTTCAAGATTTGAATAGTTAAGAAAGCGCTGGGGATGTAGCTGTGTGCTGAAGGCTCAGGTTCACTCCCAATTGGGGGTGGGGTGGTGACTCATGATTGAAACACATCTGATGGTGTAAAATGATACGTATCATGGGAGGAAAAGTCTAGTAACATTCCCAGCCATTCCCAGATCTGCTGCTGGAGGGAAAACCCACAGTGAGGCAGTGGAAGACTCAGACTCCAAGTGGTAGGTCAGAGGGGCGAACAAGACAAACCTGTCATAGTACAGAAGCACTTTCAGAGAACACAAAGGTGATGCTCAACATACCCACCAATGGCATCCAACCTGCTGCAAGAGGAACAGCAGCTTTGGGTGACAACTTATTTGAAGGACCTAGGGTGGCATCATAAGGTAGTCCTTTCTGGATTTTCAAGTCATGATTTCCCTGAATTCATTTAGGCAGAAAAGATGAGGGGCTTCAGACAGATGTAAGGAGAGATTTTGTGTGGTGTACACAGCTTGGAAGGTACATTGTGCTTTGTGAGCTGGCTGTACTACAGCTCCGAATTCATACAAGAGCATAAAACTTGCAGATAAACAAGTAGTAAATTGACAGATACTGGGAGATAATCACTGTATACTGTAAGCTATATATAGAATTACACATTCACCCTACTCCCAGGGAAAGAGAAATGGAGAGTTATTTTCTTTTTTTACCAGACAAGAAAAGTACACATTCTTTTGATTAGTTTTCTCCGGTTCTGTCACCATGTGAAATGAAATTTAGGTCCAAAGGGCAGTAGGCAGTAACAAATATGCAGCATCCATCTGGAGTGGTATATGAATAGTTACTGGGAAAAGTTTCCAAGATGGAAATGACAAATGTCTTCAGCAAAGCCAGATAATGAGAAGTGTTGTTAAAGAAACAGTGTAAGATTTTTTTTTTAATTTTTGGTTAAGGTACATGTCTAATTATATTTTTAGTTGTCCGTTTCTGCCCAGGTTCTTGAAATCTTTCATGAAAATAAATTAAAACCATCATTCATAATAGAAAATTTAAGAACATCAAGTTCTCTGAATAGATGAGAAAATGCATAGTTTTTTAACAATAATTTACTTTGCTCATAACTTCTGAGGTTCTTTTTTTCCTTTATAATTGTAGCAAAAGACTCTACATATCCTACTTTGTTTGTTCAGGTAAGGCTAATTAGTGTAATTTCTTGCAGGCTTGCAAACTTGCCCCACATCACAGAGAGACAGGGAGTATTTCCCCAGTATATCTGAAACACATCTGGAAGCCATTCATTTATCTACAGTGTTACAATCCAGTGACAGAGCAGGATTGTGTGAGTGAGAAACTACCTGGAAGGGAAAAACAATTTTGGGGCAAGTGGCTGAGTAAGATAACTGAGCTATGGTATGTTACAGACAAACTCATAATTCTTCACCTGAAACTCATAGAGTCAGGTGTGTTTCAAAAGCCGGTGTTTCAGACTTCACAAAGGTAACCCATTTCAGATGATTTATATGTGTTGTGACAGCCCATTGTGGCTGGGGCAGCAGCCTGTAACTAAACATGTCAGCATGTCTCTAGTTTCATGTATGAACATGATACCAAGGAGGACAAAGTCTGAAATTAGCCTCGCTTTAGATCAGGTCAGGTTTTGCTTCCAAGGAAATTCTGAAAAAGATTAGGTTTTGAGAGTTGGTTTGGGGACGATGAATAAAGGATTGTGAACCTGTAGTTAAAGTTAAGAAACTGTGGATGGCTTCTCCTTCCTACACAGAGGAGAATTCCTTCCTGAGCTATTGGTAGGAGTTCCTTTGCAGAGTACTTGTCACGCTCAGTCTCCCCTTGGCCCTATACACAGTTTGGGTGAGAGACAGCCAGGCAGGGGGCTACCACCCTCAGTGTGCCCCCGGAGAGGTGGGTTTTGCAACAGCTCATTGATGGGAATGATCCCAAGAAGATTCTGTCATTACTGGTGGATTTGATTAGCAACAGTGAGTATGTGAGCATACAGGTAATTATCCTGGCAAATCTTTCCCCTTATAATTCACATTTACCTACATTACATGTGTCACCTGTCCAAGCAGTCCTGGGTAATCTGATGATGGAAAAAAATTTGTTTCTTAGTGAATTTAAGTGGATGAGTTTTCTCTGTTATTTATTCTTCTATTTTCTCTGAACCCACTGTTTCCAGTCCAAACGAAATGGGATTAAAGTATGGGTGAATTCTGAAAAGGCTTATTTTGGGTATGGAGATAACTCACAACTTGTCAAGACACAGCAAATATTGTCAAAGTGAAGTAAAATCATTTTTTGGGCTGTGAAACAACTTTTAATTTGAACTGACAGAGCTGTTGGTTTAGGAAGTGGAAATGCCATTCTGTCTGTCCCCATCCCGCTGAGGGAGGGAGGGAGAGTGAAGGAAGGTTGGCTCTCAGTTCGGTTGTTTCATTGCAAAGTATTTGCTGTGGATGTGTACGCTGGTGTCATCTAGTAGAAATGTAAGGTGAGCCACATCTACCATTTAAAATGTTTAACAGTCATATCTTTACAATAAAAAGAATCAGAGTTATTTTTAATAATGCATTTCTCTTAAACCAATATATATAAAATAGTAGCATTCTTATATATACTATAAAAGTTAATAGGGACAGTAGTATTCTTATATGTATTATAAAAGTTAGTAAGGAACAATTTGCTATCCTTTTTTCATACAAAGGCTTTTAAAATCTAGTATATATTTCACACTTAGAAAGCATCTTAATTTGTATTAGGCACATTTCAGGTGCCTGGGATCCATATGCATGTATAATTATCGGCTACTGCATTGGATGCACAGGAAATATGAAAGTTTAGAAAGTAAAGTAAGCACCCAAATCCTCAGAGATCTGTTGTTCTAGAAAAAGAACAGTGTCTTCTTTCACTTTCCTTTTGTATTGATTCTACTAATATAAGCAGAAATAAATACCATGATAATAAAAGTATTTTTTATTTCTAGTGCTCCTAGTAAATAAACTAAGTATCCTATATTCATAGTGAGAATTGAATGTCATTTCCTTGGCTAAGTAGACATCACAATTTAGATCTAAAAGTAAGGAAATGGTGCAGTCAGAAAGTTTCTTTTTTCCTTTCTGAGAAGATATTTGTAGGACTCCACCTGTTCTGTTGACTTTGAGGCTAACCTTCCACCATAGTAACAAACTGTCCTAAGACCACAGCGGGTCAACATGGATATTGAACTTAAGAGTATTGAAATGTCTCAAAAGTAAAATTCAAGCTTGGTTTTAGTCTTCTTCCCGTCTGGAACCAGAGTTTAGACTCTTGAGTGTTGTTTTTCAGTAATCAGCTGCAGCTAAATTTTTCACAATAAAGGAGACTATTAAGAAGTAGCATTTGTCATGGCTGTTATTCTGTGCATTGCCTGCACTGATTTGTTTATTCTCAATAATGATCATATGCAGACACCATATTTTAGTCCCACTTCAAATAAATAAGGCCAACAAGATTCAGTAACTTACCCAAGATCATACATCAAGGAAAAAACTGAATCAAAATAAGCTTTCTACGATGAGGTTAAAATAAAGCAAGATGAAACCCAATTCTTCTAAATAGAAATCATAGGTGCATGTTATTAATATTAAAAATAACAGTCAGTGAAAGCAACCTTTGTCGAGGAAAATCCCAATTTTGTTTTATATTTAAATTGTACATGGTTTATCTCATGTTGTGCCAGGATAATTAAAATTTAAAATCATTCATGTATTTATTCTATTTATACATCATTTATCCATGAAGTTTTCCCTGATCACCAATAGTAAAATAGTACTAAATTTACCTGGTTTTTGGTAATTGTAATCTTCCTTCCATGTTACATAGTATAAACTTTACATATTTCTGCTGTGCCTTTTCTCTTTATTTCTTTTAAAAATTAAAAAACTGATGAAACAACAATGAAGACAAAATTAAAACAACACAGAAACAACAAAAATGATACATGATCTCAAAACAAAATGATAGAAATTTACAATGGCTGCTATATTACATACTGTTATCTTCAACAAAGATGCTCAGTCCACTAGATATAAGAATGTAAGACTGATCAAACAAGCTTGTTACTACAAGATAGTAACAAGTAAAAAAACAAATAATAAAAATAATTTTTAAAAATAACATTGGATATGATGCAGAGCTTCACCATACAAGATGGCAGGAGTTTAACAATGGTTCTTATACTGCATATTGTTTTCAGATCATGGAAGCTCTGTGCAGCCAAGACTATTTTTCCATTTAGTTCATCACTATATCCCTAGTACTAATAAGAAAATCTGTAGATACTTCATTGTTTATTTTATTAATGTTTGTAAGAAATGTATTACCATTTATTAGTACCACTAATAAATATTAAATTAATCATTTGATCATAATGAATCAAGTTATTCACTGAACAAATGAATGAATTTTTAGTATTCACTCCTTTTTGCAGAAACAACACATATAGCAATCATGTGGATAGGCTCTCGAACAAAATAAACTACAGTTAGAGCCACAAAGTCATTAACTATTTGTAAAATAAATAATAATAAGAGAAACTGATCTAGAAAGATTGTTAGGAAGGTTAAATAGGATGCTGCTAGCCAGGCATGGTGGTGCACACCTGTAGTCTCAGTACTTGAGAGGCTGAGGCAGGAGGACTGTGACAAGTTGGAGGCCAGCCTAGGCTACAGAATGGGTTCAAGGCCAGCCTGAATGAAATACTGAGACTCTGTCTCAAAAACAAAACAAAATAAACAAAAAAATGCTATGCTGCTTTCTGAGGCTGGCACAGGTTTCCAGGTTTGTACATTTTTATTACCTGTTTGTTACATAAAGACAGTGTCAAACACTGTATTAATTGCCAAGGAAATTAAAAGTTAAACATCTCCGTTGAGATAAATTGGTCTGTAATACACTGTAGTACTCCTAAGAGTTAAGGGAAATTTTCAAAGACTCTCCCATCCCACAGCCTCCAGCCTCCACTTCTACTTCTCAACCATAAGGTAAGCTAGGACCAGAGCCAGGAGCTGGGAGCAGTAAACATATGGGAAATGTAGTGGTTCCCAAGAGCAGAAGCCAGCATCACTCTGTAAGGAGCTCGGGCCAGCACCAGGCAGGTGAGCTACAAAGACACACAGTCTCTCTGAAGAAATCCATAGGCTTTCCATGAGTGAAGATCAAGAGCTCACGCAAACATGAATTCACAACCAAACGTCACCAAACACTCAAGGAAAGATGTCATCATGATGGAGAAAATGAAAATAAACAGACTTAGACTTCCAAGGATTTCAGATTTTAAAATTATTAAAGGGTATAATATAATTAAGAGTTAAATTTTGTAGAAATAAAGGATAGAATTATAGGCTAATGAAGAATCAAAATGACAGGTAGATTTACAAAAGAGCCTAACCAAACTTTTTCAAGTGAAACTATAACTGTTGAAATAAAGAGAAAACTCAAGGGAGAGATTAAATCATGAATTAGTGGCAACTGAAGAGAGAATACATGAGTCTAGGCATAGAAAATATGAGAAAACTATGAAGGATACAAAGGCTAGATTGATAAAGCCCTTCGTATGCATAATCATAGCCAATAGAATAGAGAAAAGGTGACAACTGAATAGAAAAATGAGTTCCTAACAAAAGGCATACATGTGCAGACATTTTATGAAGCAGATAGATAAAAATAAAACTACTGTTCAAAATACAACAGTGAAGCTTCAGAATATCGTAAGCAGAAGGATAGCTTAGAATCAGCCACAGAAAAAAAGGCAGATCACCTGAAGAGATTGACAGTTAACTACATAAGATTTCTCAACACAAAAAAGCTAAAAACTGTGGAATAATAGTACCAACAGTGACATGAAAACCCAGGCTAACTTTCAAGAACGAGACTGAAATAATAGCTATTTAGATAATCAAAAGCTGGGAAACTTGCCACCAACCACCCCTTTGCTGAAGAAACTTCTAAAGGATCTATTTCTAGGAAAAGGAAAATGGTTCCAGAAAATGGCCTAAGCTGCAGCAGATAAATTAAAATACATGCAGTTTGTAATGAAAATATGATGTCCAATTTTCAAATAAGGCATTTCAAGATTCTTAGGGGAACATTAAGATATTGATTACACTTGAGTTGTTCACCCAATGTTCAAAGATAACTATAGAAAAAATAGTGATAGAATATCTAACTCTTAAACCGGAAGAAGAAAAAACCCATAGAGAATTATGAAACATGCATTAAAATCTCATTCACTTTTTAAAAAGGCAAGAAAAGAGAGATTCAACTATTCTACTAGTTATCCTCCTGAAAGAGTTAAAGACTCATTACTGTGATATATGCATAGTAGTGTACATGGCATCACAACTCACAACAGCTAAATCTTGGAAGTGGCCTATATGTTCAGCAACAGATGAATGGATAAAAAAAAATGTTATTTATATACAATGGCAGAGTACTACTCTGCCATAAAGAAGATTAATGTAAGTCATTTGTAGGAAAATTGATATACTTTGAGACTATAATCTTAAATGAAATAAATCAGGCATATGAGTTTAAATATCACATTTTTTTCTTATATGAGAAATGCAAAATATAAAGAATAAAATAAAAAATAGATAATAGGAAATAAGGAGATAGATCTTTTGCAGTAGTGAAGGAGACAAAGAGATAAATGAGGGAGGACATGAAAAAAAGAATTAAGATGTGTTATGTAGCCACCCAGGGAACTCAGACTGACACTCCACCATCTGTAGACATTGTAAGTTGCACCTGAGTTCAGGGTGCCATTAGTTAGTTGCCAGGAGAACTCAGACTGGTGCCCCATGCCCTGTGGTACTGCAGTTCACAAGTTAGTCTGGGTTGCCCTCAGCCAGCCACCCTGGGAATTCAGACTGATGCCCTGCACTCTACAGACATTGTGAGTCAGACCTGAGTTCAGGGCACCATTAGCCAGCCACCAGGGGAACTTGGACTGGTACCCCCATGCTGAACAGACATTGTAGATCATGCCTGAAGTCCTGGGGCCCTTACTCATCTGCCAGGGGAGCTCAGAGAGATGTTCCAAGTCCCTCTGACATTGTGGGTTATGCCCAAGGCCCTGAAGAGACAGGTTCACCCCATCAGCTGCCTGAGGACCCTGATCTGGCATCACATGTTCTGCTAACATTGTGGGTCAGCCTGAGGCCTGGGTGTACTCAGTCAACTGCCTGGGAACCTTGGTCCCAAAGGTCAGTGCTCCATTGCCATTAGGGCTCTCATCTGAGCTGGGCATCCCATTAACTGCCTGGGGATCTTGGACTGAATGGGACACTTCCTGTTGCCATCATGGGGCAAGCCTGACAACCAGAAGATCTAGGGGCTCTAGAGACCTTCTGGTGAGCTGCCTAGGAAGGGCAAGGCCCAGCACTTCACCTCCAACATCCACACTGACAAAACAAAAGACCAAAATGTAAGCTCAGAACTCCACCACAAACAGAACAAGTCTAGGAGACATCGACATAGGAGACCTCAGAAGTCACACACCTGAAATCTCTAAAATGATCAGAACTGAAGTAAAGAAACAACTCCATAAGGCCATAGAAGAAATCAAATCAGAAATAATCTCTCAGGTAAAAAATGAAACCACAACAATAATGAAAGAATTGCTCAGCACATCTAAAGAGGACATATCTAAAAAAATAGATGAGCATAGAAAAATAATGGAATGAGCAATATAGGAAAATTAAATGAGCAATATAGGAAAGAAATAGAATGCATTAAAAAGATTCATACAGATATCCAAGAAATCAAAACCTCATTGAAAGCTAGCAAAACCGTGTGAATGAAGCCAAAGATAGACTTTTAGATCTTGAAGAGAGCATTGCAGTTAACGATCGGGACAGGAAAGATCTCTTAAAAATTACAAGGAACCAGGAAATAACAATTCAACAGCTGTAAGACAATGCAAAGAGAAGCAATGTAAGACTGATAGGTATCAATGAAACTGCAGGAGGCAGTACAAATGACATAAGAAGACTACTCGCAGAAGTAATAGCAGGAAATGTCCCAAGTATGGAAAAAGAATACAATATACAGTTAAGTGAGACATATAGAACTCCAATTAGCCATAACCAAAATAAAACTACAACCAGACATATAATAATCAAGACCCCAGAAATCCAGCAAAAGGATAGAGTATTAAAAGCTGTTAGAAAAAAAAAGAAACAGATCACCTATAAAGGAAAACCCATCAGAATCACACTAGATTTCTCAACACAAACCATCAAATCACAAAGAGCTTGGAATTAAGTATTCCAGGTCCTAAAACAAAACAACTTCCAACCCAGACTGCTGTATCCTGCAAAACTATCTTTCAAATTTAATGCATAAATAAAATACTTCCATGACAAAGAACAACTGAAGAACTTCATGATTGCCAAACCAGCCCTACAAAGAGTACTAAAAGATATTCTAGAAAGAGATAAAAATGACCACAATTTCAAGAAAAACAGTAGAAAGGAGCCACATAGGAAAGAAAGCAATTAAACAGAGAGAAAAGTAGGAAAGTAACAGCAAGTAAGTAACATGACAAAGTCAAGCCAATTCATAACAGTTATAACTATTAATGTAAATGGCCTCACTTCACCAGTCAAAAGAAGCAGACTGGCAGAGTGGATCAAGAAATAAAATCCAACAATATACTATATACCAGAAACACATTTAAATGAAAAGGAAACTCATAGACTGAAAGTCAAACGTTAGAAAACAATTCTCCATGTGACAAGAACTCAGAGAAAAGCAGGGATAGCTATGCTGATTGCAGACAATGTGAACTTCAAAGCAAGAACAATCAAAAGAGATAAAGAAGGTTACTGCATACTTGTTAGAGGAAAACTTCAAGAGCAAGTTTATGAACCCAATATGGGGGCAACCAACTATATAAGACCAATCTTAATAGACATGAAAAACCAAATAACTAATAACACTATTGTAATGGGGGAACTTAACACCCCATTGACACAAAGAGGTAGGTCAACTGAACAAAAAACCAAAAAAGAAATAATAGCACTGAATGAATCTTGTGAACAAATGGACTTAGTAGAAGTTTACAGAGTGTTCCACCCCACAATATCAGAATACACATTCTTCTAAGCTTCACATGGGACATTCTCTAAAATAGACCACATATTAGCCCATAGAACATGCTTAACTGTATGCAAAGGAACTGCAGCTATCTCATTCATACTATCTGACCACAGTGCAATGAAATTGGAAATTAATAACAAAAGAAACCACAAAAACTCCATAAACACATGGATGTTAAATAACAACCTCTGGAACAACCAATGGGTCACAGATAAAATTAAAGAAGAAATTAAACAGTATCTATAAACAAATGAAAATATAAATACAACTTACTGGAATCTGTGGAATGCACTGAAAATAGTCCTCAGAGGGAAGTTTATAGTAGTCAACTCACACATGAGGAAAACAGAACATGAACAAACAAATAGCCTAATTCTGCACCTCAAACTTTTAGAAAAAGAAGAACAAGTCAAGCCCAAAACTCAAGGAAGAAAAGAAATTATAAAGATCAGGGCAGAAATTAATGCAGTTGAGACAAAGAAAACCCTATAAAGAATTAATGAATCAAAGAATTGGTTCTTTGAAAGAATAAATAAAATTGGTAAACCCTTAGCCAATCTCATCAAAAAAAGCAAAGAAAAACACAAATTCATGAAATAAGGAATGAAAAGGGCAAAATCACCACAGATTCTATAGAAATTCAGAAGATCATCAATATGTACTTTGAAAATCTTTAGTACCATAGGATGGAAAATACAGAAGAATTGGACAGATTCCTAGATAAGTATGAATTACCAAAGTTAAATCAAGAGGAGATAAAAATACTGAATAACCCAATATCAATTATTGAAATTGAAAATGTGATTAAAAACCTGCCAACAAACAAAAGCCCAGATCCTGATGGATTGAGAACTGAATTCTACAAGAAATTCAGAGAAGATTTAATGCCAATTCTTCTCAAACTCTTCAATGAAATTGAAAAGGGAGCAATTCTCTCTAACTCATTTCTGGAGGCAATTATTACACTGATACCAAAACCGAGAAACACCCAATGAAGAAAGAGAACTACAGGCCAATCATGCTAGTGAACATAGATGCAAAGATACTCAATAAAATATTAGCAAACAGAAATCAGCAAATCATCAAGAAGATTGTATACCATGACCAAGTGGAATTCATCCCAGAGATGCAGGGATGGTTCAATATATGCAAAACAGTAAAGGTAATACACCCTATCAGCAGCACCAAAGACAAAAAACACATGATCATCTCAATATATGCAGAAAAAGCTTCTGACAAATTCCAACACTCATTCATGGTAAAAAACCTACAGAAAATAGGAATCGATGGTTTTTACCTCAATTTGATCAAAGCCATCTGTGACAGACCAACAGCCAGCATCATACAAAATGGGCAAAAATTGAAAGTGTTTCCTTTAAAATCAGGAACAAGATAAGGATGCCCACTGTCACTACTCCTATTCAACCTAGTTCTGGAAGCATTAGCCAAGCAATTAGAAAAGAGAGAGAAATAAAAGGAATAAGGATAGGAAAGGAAGAAATGAGGAGCTGGGAATTTAGCTCAGCGGCAAAAGCGCCTGCCTGGCAAGCGCAAGGTC
>NW_004955403.1:42863617-42957634 GCF_000276665.1 Chinchilla lanigera | reverse complement strand
AAAAAAAAAAAAAAAAAAAAAAGGAAAGGAAGAAATGAAATTATCATTATTCACAGATCACATGATACTCTCTACATGGAAGACCCCAAAAACTCATTGAAAGACTCCTAGAATTAATCAACAAATTTAGTAGCATAGCTGGATACAAAGTCAACACTCAAAAATCAATAGCATTCCTACACACATACAACAAACACACTAAGAGATAAATTAAAGAAACCATACCTTTCACAATAACATCCAAAAAACTAAAATACTTAGGAATCAATCTAACAAAAGAAGTGAAAGATCTTTACAGTGAAAATTATAGTATTGTGCAAAAGGAGATTGAAGAAGATTTCAGAAAATGGAAAGATATTCCTTGCTCATGGATTGAAAGAACTAATATTGTGAAAAAGGCCATACTCCCAAAATTGTTGTACAGGTTCAATACAATACCAGATAAAATACCATTAGTATACCTCACAGATCTACAGAAAATATTCCTAAAATTCATCTGGAACCAGAAGAGATCCAGAGTAGCAAAAGCAATCCTGGGCAACAAAGACAAGTCAGGTGCCATTACAATTCCTGACTTGAAATTATGCTACTAGGCCACAGTCACAAAATCAGCATGTTATTAGCAAAAAAAAAAACAAAACAAACAGACCTGAGGATCAATGGAACAGACTCTAAGTGCAGCCACAACCACAAATAGCCTTAGTCAATTTATTTTTGATAAAGGGTCCAAAGAAGTTCAGAGGAAGAAAGATAGCCTCTTTAATAAATGGTGCTGGAAAAACTGGCTCACCACATGCTGAAGACTGAATCTAGACCCATGTCTATCAACATGCACCAAACTCAAATCAAAATGTATCAAACATTTATCTTTAAAATAAAAAAGATGTATTATGTGTACATACCAATTTCCCACAATGAATGTAATCATTATGTACTGCAAACATGTAGTAATAAAAATAAGAAGGAAAGGAGGCACAAAAATGTAGAATGAACAAAAATAATAAAGTAAAATCATATAAACAAGTCTAAATACAACAATTAACACATTGAATATAAATGTTTTCATCTTACAGGTCAAAAGCAAAGTAAAGCAGAGAAAAGAGGAAGATTGCCATGTTGGAGAGAAAAAATCCAATTGATACTATTTATGAGATGCACTTAAAGCCCTAAACTCCAAAAAAGATCCAAGTAAGAAGGCAGATAAATGCTAATTTAAAATAACATTGTATTAGTTAACTTTTTGAATCAAAAACCTTCCCTAAATCCTTGTTACAATTATTTTCATATTCATAAATTGCTTACATTTGTCCTAAACTTCCATATATTTTAATATTATATGAGTGATACACATTTCATTTATTTCTGCTTTTTTTCTGTTAAATTTATAATTTAATCATTTACTGTTTTAGGTAGTTTGCATAACATCTACCTTGTTTGCTAAATGTTTGTCCTTTATATAATTTAATTTCCTGTACAAACATTCCAGTAGTGAATTTTATAGGTTTATTACCAACTGTGTGAAGCAAAGATTCATTTTGTCTTGAACTCTCAGTCATTAAACTTCAGAGTCCATTTCTCATGGGAGTATTTTAGATTTAGGGAGTCCCCATGTTTGCCTTTTGCATACAACATGGATTTGGTAGATTATGGACATAATGCTTGATTTTTTTCAGGCCAAAGCATTTTCCTCTTTCAGCCTTCCTTCTCATCTTGCTGATGGTTGTCTCTTAATCGTTTCATGCTCTTCTTGAACAGGGTAGAAGGAAGCTGCTTCTGGTCAGTCAGGAGTTAGATTGGGGGACAGTGCCTTTGGTCAAAGCCTCAGCATAGAGTAGAGGAGACCATATTAGAAATGCCCAGAAGTACAAACAGACAAAGAGGTTCTTCACTCACTGTCATCGAAAAGCATTTTGAGATGTGACAGTGAGAGACATAGGCAGATTTATTAGGCAAAATCAAAAGGTGCACAGAAAGAAAAAAGTTTGGAAACTTGGTCTGGGCCCGGAGGTATTTATATGACCTTGGGGTATCCTCAAGACAGATAATCAGGGTTGCGTATTCTTTGAGTTAGGGCCTGGGATGCTAAGTTCTTTGAGTTATTTGTCAATTACCGAGTAGCTGCTTCTTTAAAGTCAGGTTGCTCATTTGTAGACTGAAGCAAAAGCTGACTTTATCAACCAGGTTAAAATGCAAACTATTTATACCTGTTTGAAGTTCCAAGATATGGTACCCAATTCACAATGCTGTTTCTTTGAGAGTGGAAGTCTCTGGAACTTATGGATTGATAGTGTTGGAAGAAAAACACAGGCCAAATTTATGGATTTATTGTATCATTAACACTTTTAGAGATTTCAAAATGAGGAACCTGGATGAAAAACAGGCCTAGGAATAAAAACAGCAGTATAACCCTAGGTGACTTTGATTGTGTTGTGGAGCTGAGGGGTTTTTGTAAATTGTATTTTCCTTGTCTCCTTTCTCCCTCTCTTTATTTCTACTCTCCTACTTCCAGATGACATATGACAGTGCTGAATCCTGAATCCTTAAAGTCCTTGAATACCTGTTCAATTCTTTTCTTTCTCTTTTCTCTCTTCTTTGTTTCCAAAGAAATCAGAGCCCAGCCATAGGAATTCAGGCCCTTTGCCTATGTGCAAAAGCTGTTTGGCATCAATCCTTCCATTCATTAGCCTCCCTTCTGGGTCAAGAGGGCACAACAACAGTATAGCTACCAAAACAAAGATGTGTTAACTTGGGGGCAGGAGGCCAAAAAAAGAAAAAAATCCAAATAAACAAACCACAGGGTCAATGCTAATGAGCAGAAAACTGGCTTGTAAGTAAGATTCTCTAAGGCTGTGAGGAACTGAATAAAACTAGATAATGTGTCAATGACTGGCAGAGGGCAAGGCTAAATAATACAGTTAGTGCAGTACATGCAAATTACTTGCATATATAATTACAGATTTATGCAAAAGAATGAACCAGATGAACTCCTTTATCTCTGAATATGAACCTTTGTTTTCCTCTTGGAACTTGGAAAAAGTCAGTGTGTCAGTGACTCATCTGTCTCTACCCATTGGATCTTCACACGGAAATCAAATGTGGAGCCTAATGAGAATTTAAATATCAACATTCTGTTAAACTCGAGGAAGAAGCCCTGTAATGTTTAGTTTGCATTGCATTTCAACAAATTTGTGTCATTCTGAGTTTGTTTAATTTTGAATTGTGGAAGTTTTGCATAAATTTAAATTGTATTGGGGGCCTTGTGCCAGTCTATTTTTCATATTGTTTTTCAGAAGGATAAGCATCAATCTGGTGGACCTGATCATTGAAATCTGCACTCTATGCAACAAAAAGTAATAGTCTCTTTAATCTCAAACATTCAATCATTAAATTAATCCTTTGGACTGGTGTTAAATATTTAGTAGTTTTATCGGGCAGAGTAAGCATTTGGTGTCAAACCAAACCAAAATCCAACAGAAGGCTCATACTACCAGTTGATTGGTAGGTTGGCATTGCAGGCAATCTCTGCATCTTGGCAAATGGCACATACTGAGGACAGAGGTTGGTCAGGTCCAGAGCTGTGGTGCTCAGCCTTGCAACTGAGTGCATCTAAGTAGATTGCCCTTTGTGTTCCCCCACTGATAATAGTGAGAATTATGTGTACAGTGGAAGCAAAATAAGTGTGCAACATGATGTTAAATATTAGCATATGTACAACAGCTTACAGCACATGCTAAGTATTAAAATTCCCTGAAAAGTGGCTCTTTCTGTAGTGAATGGCACCCACTACCCTCTTAAATACCATTACCATTCATCTAACATTGCCCAGATTTAAGTTACAGTAACTCTTTCCCTGCTTTCTTGCATCACTCTGTCTAAACTGCTCCCCACAGCCAAATTAATTTCCCTTTAATAATGTTGTTGTCACACCATACTCCAACCAAACAAACTACAGTGGGGTGTAATTGCCTATTCAATCAGGTTCACGCTCCTTAGCCTATTATTTAATCTCCTTTCTTCTTTCATCTTTCTCTCTTCTTTCTTACCTTCCTTTTGTTATTGAATTGCAATATACATACATAAAAATGCACATAGCACAAGTGTACTAGAGTGTAATGAATTTTCACAAACTGGACACACCCAGGTAACACACAGATCTAGTGAGAGAAATTACTACCACTCCAGGAATTCTGTTGCTCCTTTCTAGGTTCTACTTACCCATCCTAACAAAAACCCCTAACATGGCTTCTAAGAGCCGAAACTAATTTGATGAGGCCTCACTATTACTAAATTTCTCTTACATGAAGTCATCAGGGACAAAGGCTCTAACTTGGGGGATGGGAGGGTGCCTTGGGCCCTCCATACCTGGCTATAGCCACAAGTCTTTTGGGAGCCCACACAGCTGATGCATGCAAGTGTCCTGAAATCCGGTCTGTGCAGTCAGAATGCACTCAGGAATTTCCAGCTGGAGGTGTCAGTGTGTCAGAAGATGACAGTTGGAGGGCGAGGCAATGGCAGTATCTGATGTGATGATGAAATGAAGCTAATATCTTATGCAATTTCACCTCCATCCCAATTTGCCCAGTCTACTCCTTAGTTATCTTCGAAGCTTCCTACTCAGTGGCATTTGGATAAGGGGCATTCAATCTTGGAGTCTCCAGTTACTACCCAGAGCATTTTGGCCCTAATGTGGAATGTCTCCGGCAAAGGGAAGACCTGTGATGCTGCTGTCCTAAGCCATATTCCTCCTGCACTCCAGGGCTGAAGACAAAAACATACTTTCAATTTGTGGTTCATTAAGCAGTAATAAGTTGGTGACTTATTATAAAATTGAGATTTTCTTAAGCATTTCTATTAAGAAAATAATATAAAAATAGCAAATGAATTCTTGAAGAAAAGTCAGAGTGGATTACTCAGCACTTCACCCCAAGCTGCAAATGCTGTGCTTTCATTTTTGCATATTATCTCCTAAATTGCTTTCCCATTCTCACCAATTTAGACACTGCTGCGGTTGTAGTGTTCATATCAGGAGAGTATTTTTAAGTAGTCTTTTGTCTATACAAGCTCTTTGTAAATGGATGATTTTCATACAGAAGCATAAAATCTCACCTTCCTTTTCTGCCCGATGTCACTTTAGTGGCGTGCTCTAATTCTGTCCATTCAGGGAGAAGCAGAGCCGCTGAAATAAATGAGAAAGATGCGAGTGCATGAGGAAACTGGATTCTCACTCTTTTCCAGTCAGTTATGATTTAAATGAACACAGAGAAATCAGTATAAGAACCTTTAGGACTCGAATACCGAGAAGGCCTGTCCTACCTACCCTAAGGGAAGGGTTATTAACACAATACCTATTTTGAGCATCTACCACATTTGCACAAAGCTCCTTGCTCACGACTGTGGGAGTGAAAGAGGCGGCAGCTCCAGCTGTGGAGGCCCTAGCTGTCTCTGGTGCAGGTGCTAGGGCGGGAGTGTGTGGAGACTATTCCTACTGAGGACGAGACCAAAGTCAGGCCTCAGGTTCTGTACAGTCTCTGATCCTGTTTCCCTCATCCTGGAACTTTCTCAAGGATGTGATCCTCTGGCCCCTCAGATGATCCCACTCATCTGAACTCTGGAGCTAAGACCCTCTCTGGTCCATTCCCTAAGGTTTTTCAGCTCCTTCCCTCCCTGCTACTCATACCCTCTCTTGCCTCCCTTGCTCTGCTTCTTTCCTGAGCAGGGGGCCAGTCAGTGGTCCATCAAGCTGCAGCCCCAACCCCTGGCAATACAAAGCATGTTTACCCTTCCTATAAGAGAAATACGGGAGCCTTAAAAATACAGGGATCTCACTTCATTTTATTGTGTATCAGCTTCCCTCAGGAATGCACAAGAAAAAAATTTCTGCAAGAAGGGAAAAAATTGTTTTAAAATCTTCCATTTCCAATTTTGTGTCTCATTCCACTTACTAGAATTCCCAAAAAAAGAGTGGTTGTTTCTGATTGGAAGGATCTTGAAGGGTTTTGCAGAAAGAACAGCCTTTGTGTGAGGCATTAAAGATAGATGCTAATAAATTGGATAGAATGCGGATGCCAGGACAACTTATGCAGAGGAATGCTAGGGACCCACATTCAAAAGTGGGAATATCTAGAATATGCTGAAGAGCAGATTGAGATAGATGAAGCAGGAATATGCTTATGTAGGGTGTCCAGGGAGGAGTTGTAACCCCGGGTGACAAGAGCAAGATTGAGATCCCTCACCATCAGAGTCCATCCTCCTCTGAGAGGCCATCAGGCTCAATCCCTTGATGTCCATCTCCCTTCGTCCATTGCTGTGAAGGTCCCAGAGTCCCTATCACCCACAGTCACCTGAGCCTCTATTCCCACATTATTTTGTGCTTCCCAATTTGACCAGAGCTCCTTCCATTCCCTTCTACAAATTTTTCATGTCACAATTGCTCTTTGTGCCATTCTCTTCACCTCTATTCTGGAAACACTTTCCGAAGACACCTTACTCAACCATCAGAGTATTTAGCATTCTTCTTTCTCATAGCCAGGGGCCCAGAGGGAAGTTATCTGTTTCTCTCTGTCACCTCCAGATCACTCTTCCCATTTCCTTGCAAAAAATTCTCTCGTTGAGGCCCAGGCGACTTCGGTGTATACTTCCCTTGTTACTGTCCCCATGACGCCTTTCATTCATTGGAGAATTTAGTTCCTGATTCTCATTCTTTCCCTTGTTAATTTATCATTCTTTCTGACTTTGACATTCCCAGGAAAGGCCATTTTGTTTTCCTGGCATTTTGGTTTGTTTAGCTATTTATCTCAGGTGATGCTTTCTTTCTGTGTACCTCTCTCTATGCCTGAACACTACTACAGAAATGTACATTACTTCTTTCATTCTAAATCCATGATTACAGACTTTGCGTGTGCTCTTGATTGCTTGTCAATATTCGTGTATTTCCCTAGTAAGCTGTTTCCAAGTCTCCTGTTGGTCAGTCTCTCCCTTTCTACCAGGTCAGCCTTGGAATATATTCATACCCTAGGATCTCTCCTCCTCCCACCCTTTAGTTATCGTTCATTAGAAGACTTTCTTCAAAGGACTTTCTGTATATCTCTTCTGCTTATTTCTCATTTTCTTTGGATAGAGTTGTGTGTCTCAGCCCAACATACTCTAGGTTGCCAAACCTAATGGTCACTTTTCTGCTTAGTGACTGTGGTAAGCTGAATAATGTCACCATAAAGATGTCCATGTCATAGTTTCAGAACCTCTGAATATTTTGCTTTACATGGCTCACTTTGCAAACAGGTCCAATTCAGGGATGTCACGTGTGCTGCCCCCTCTGTCTAGAACATCCCGTCCTTGCCCCACCTTGACATTTTTTAAGGTACATCCTCTCTGATCACTAGAGAACTGGTTTTCCCTTCTAATCTATCACTGTGCCTGTTACTTTCTTTTGTGGCACTTATCACAACTTGCATGTGTTCACTGGTTTGTTTTTAATTATATTGTTTACTCCTTTATTCACTGAATTGAAAACTGTACAAAACCTGAGAACATAACTCTCTTATTCATCAGCATTAACCCAGCACTCAGCAAGCCTAATGTCTACTATAGCTGCTCAGTGAATGTTAGCTGAGAGTTATAGAGGGGAAGAGAGGTAGGGGAGGTCTGGTGGCAAAATATTATTAGAGAAGCATAAAGTTTAAAAGCCAGAGACCAGACTGTGAGGAGCACTGACTGTTGTACTGAGCATTTCAGACTTCACAGGAAATGGAGAAACAAGAAATATTTTGGGCAAAACACAAAGAATGGAGGAAGGAAAAAAGAAAGGAAGGAAGGAAGGAAGGAAGGAAGGAAGGAAGGAAGGAAGAAGAAGAAGAAGAGGAGGAGGAGGAAGAGGAAGAGGAGAAAAAGAAGAAAGAAAGAGAGATAAAGAAAGAAAGAAAGAAAGAAAGAAAGAAAGAAAGAAAGAAAGAAAGAAAGAAAGAAAGAAAGAAATGAAACTTGAATTCATTTTTATTGGCAAACATCCCTAGCAGCAGTACAAGAGATGGACTGAATTGAAAAGAAATTGGAGGCAAAGCTGTTGGGGGATAAAAGATCCATATGTTCTATGAGAAGGAAAAATGATGGTGCAAACACATGGCTATTCTTATACATGGCAATTATTTTTTCATTAAGAATAGCAATATTTTCTTTGATCAAACAGTTCAGCCTTAGGTTTTGTCATGACCAAATTCTCATAATTTTTGAAGGAATGCCCCAGATTATCTCAGAATGTATTTATGCTCACAGCTATAAAACATTTATAGTTTGTGGTTTGGGGCCTAATGAAGCCTGAAAGCATCTTTCCACAGTAAATGGGAAAAGCCTCCCATATTCAGCCGGCTATTTTTAAACACAAACAACCTCCCAAGTCCTTCCAAATCAGATGGCTTTTAAAGTCGGTGAGCAAGCCTCCTTACGAAGGCCATGTGGGTACCAGCCCTGCAGCTCTGAGGTACAGATCCTCCAAATTATCTGGATTGAAATAGTGCCTGGAAAAAGTGATGAAAGTAGTGATGAGTTCTGAAAGCTTCAAAAATAGCCATATGGATTTTAAAGATGTGTTTAAAAACAAGCAAATGGAAACTAATTCCATCCGAAGTACCTGGGGTGGAGGGAGAAAAAGCTAAGCTCAGCTATTCATTCTAACAGGATGTAAGGCATTATTTTCATCCATGTGTAACTTGAGCACAAGCATGATTTATCTTGAGGAAACTGCGGTGAAACGGAAGGAAACAAAATAATTCTAGTAGAAGAAACTTCAAGATTGATGCCAACAGATAGTCACAGTGATCCAGTGATTTTATGCTACTATAAAATGTATTAAGGACACTCATCTGTCATGGATGAGATATGATCAAGAAATACAGAGAATGTTTAAATTTGTTTAAGTTTATTACAGTAAAAGACACATTGTCATTAATCCCCCTCAAGGTGTTCCCCACCCCACACACTCTGAGCCTTCTTATCGCACTTTGCACTTTGAATGCACTTTCTGAAGCAGTCTGGAAGTCCTCTTTCCTGAGTATCTTTAGTTGTGACTAAGAACGTTTCCCTTCCATGATCATCTTTACTTTGGGGAAGAGCCAGAAGTTGTGTGGTACCAGATTCGGTGAATCAAGAAATGAGGACATACGAGGCTGCCATGCCTATTGGATGGCACATAGCAACTGCACTGTTGAATAGATGCTCGATAAATATTTTTTATCACATCTTGTAAAGATACTCAGGAAAGAGGACTTCCAGCACTGCTTCAGAAAGTGGTAAATGGTGGAATAAGTATGTCCAAAGCCAGGGGAAGTATTCTGAGAGGGTTTACTGGCAATGTGTCCTTAACTGCAATACATTTCTAATTTTAAATTCACCTTCTATTTTGTTGCTTTTTTGTTTTGTTTTGTTTTGTTTTTTGGTTTTTCTCCGGTACCGGGAACCGAACTCACAACCTTGCGCTTGCCAGGCAGGCGCTTTTGCCACTGAGCTAAATCCCCAGCCCCTCACCCTCTATTTTGATCATGTCTGATACTTAAACCTCTTGGGCTAAGACTGAGGAATGGAGGGCAGCGGTAAAGTGCTTGCTGGACATATGTAAGCCTTGGACTCGATCCCAACACATATGTATGGGTCTGAGTGAAGAAACAGACTCAACTGTATAACTCATCATTTCCAGAACTCACTTGATCAAAGAAACTTTTAAAAATATATTTATTAAAATTTCACTGAAGACAGTAGGTAAAACATTGTTCTAGGGTACAAAAATCCCATCTCCTTGTGGCGAATAGACAACTGGTGGGCAACGTGTAAAACCCAGCTGAACTGAATCAGCACAGTGATGAGTGCTGAGGACCCACCTGAGGATTATTGCCAGCAGCACAACAAAGAGAACTAGAGAGGAAGAAGAGGTGTTATTGGTTTTCCTAGAGGAGCTTGTCATGCTGGCTTTCCTGATATGAACTCCACTGTTCTCATTGTTGGAGGAGCTTGGTACCTTGTTGTCACTGAGAATGGCTATGGTTTACTTTGGAGGAGCTCTGGTCCTTATTTTGAGCATCACTTCCTGGCCCCAGAGAGGAAGATGGTGCACTGTTCAGTCTCCTGGAGAAGCTTGTCATGCTGGCTTTCCTGATATGAACTTAGCAGTTCTTATCATCAGAGGATCTCAGCACTTTGTCATCACTGAGGATGGCTGTGGTACTTTTCAGGGGAGCTCTGGTCCCTACTTTGAGCATCATTTCCTGGCTCCAGTGTGGATCCCTCAGCCTGCTGGCACAGATTCTTCATCTCTCTGGAACAGACTTTCTAGCTTCCACTGCTGACCTTTAGGCCTTCCCAGTGCAGATCCTTGAATCGGGCCTGCATGACACATTATCTTGGGCTCTTGGCTCCAGTGGGACTCATGGGGGGGCATTACCATGGGCTCTAGGTCTTCAGCTGGACTCATACAGGACATTCCTGTGGGATCCAGGCCATCAGCTGGATTATTTGGGTCTTTAGTGTGTGGACAGATTTCCTATACTCTTTTGTATTTGACTCTTAAAATACTATACTCTTAAAATACTATAAAATAATCCTATAAATTATGTGCCCTGTATTAAATTATTTCCTTTGCAAACCCTGACTGCAACACTGTCTAATAAAGTATATAATACCTTTTGGTATCCAGCTCTTGCCACTGCCTCCCTCAGAAGAAGCAGCAAGTCTCTTGTTTCATTCCACTGAGCCAAACTACCTGGGGCTCATCTCTGCCCATTCTTCTTTCCCTGGAGTCTGCAGGCCTCAACCTGCCCTGCAAACTACAGACCTCGTGGTTTCTTTGCATGTTTTTGCCTGCAGAAAAAACCAGTGCTCTCTCACCACCTCTTTCACTGCCTAATTTCTATTTATCCTTTAAAATCTGGTTAGTCAGAATCACCCAAGAAGACATGTTTGCCAGAGATGTTTTGTAACTTTGATTAAAGTCATATATTGAGAAAAATAGCTCACTTGTACATAGCAATATCCATTCTATAAATGGTTCTTGCTTCAGTTCAATTCAATGCAAAGCAGACATTATTGTGATCATCATTTTATAGATGAGATGGAAAGGGTCAAAAAGCCCAAGGGACTTGTCTAAATTCACCCATCTGAAATGGCTGAGGCAGGGAATTCCCTCCGCAAAGCCCAGGCCTGCCACTACCAATACCTCACTCATTAGAAATAGCTCTTTCTTTTCCCCCCGAGATAGGGTCTCATTATGCTGTTCAGGCTGGCCTTGATCTTGCTTATGTAGCCCAGGCTGGCCTTGAACTCATAGCCATCCTCCTGTGCCCATGACTCATACTGTATTATGATTTGTGTCTGGATGTCCCCCCCAAATCCCATGCAATAATGGGGGTGCTTTTTGGATGCAGCTGAATCTAGAATCTGTGATTGGTTCATTGTTTAGTGATAAAGTTGGGGGTGTGAGTGCTACATCTGCTCTAGGGCAGGTAGCCTGCATACAACATAGAGGAGGAAAAGAGGCTTGCTGCTCCTCTTTTGCTCTTACTGCTTTTGTTTCAGCTGCCACGAACTATTGCCCCTCTGCCAAGCCATGCTGCTTTGGAGCCAGCTGATTAGGAACTGAAACCTTACAAACTGTGTGTAAAATAAACCTTTCCTTCTTTAACTTTAGGCATCAGGTATTTTGTCCCAGCAAAGAGGAAAGTAACCAAGAGATATTAGAAATAAAAAATGCAAAACATGTCAGGAGTGGCTTTTAAAACAAACATGCTCCCTGCTCTCCCCTCAAACATCATTGCTCTCTTCCTCAAACATCATCACTGCCAGCCCCTCCCATGGGTCTCCGACCCAGAGGACAGAGTATCTGGCATGAAGAGGACTCATTTATACCCCATGCACACATTCTCCTCAGCAGCTGCTCTTCCCAATTTTCTGCTTGGCTGGATTTTTTTAAAAGAGTATTCACTGGATTTTTCCCTATTGCAAAATGAAAGGCAAACAAAAAGCACACACATCCACACATATTAGGATGTTTGTTTTAGATGCAAATATGTGTCATGGTGATGATTTGGAAAGAGTGAAACTAGTTTTCTTAATACGTTTTAACATCATTTATTGTATTTCCCATGTTGAAAAGGACTACAGGAAATTTCCCTAACTACTACTGTAAATAACCCAAGAACTCTGAGCCACTGTAGGACTTTTTAGTGGCCCGCCTTCTTGACTTTGGTTGAGTTCTCCTACAATGCCAGGAGCTGCGGAGGCTTGTTTCTGGCCTGCTGCAGTCCATTCTCTTCTCCTGCACCCCCTCCCCAATCTCAGGGGCTGCTGGGCCCAGACAATCTGTCTACCTGTAAGCAACCTAAGGGACCCAATTCACTGAGATCTCAAGAGTGTTGTTGATTTTCTCCTCCAAGACTATACTGGGGAGCTTTCTGTATCTGTAACAAATAACTGAGATAATCAGTTTACAAAGAGAAAAGCATTATTTTGGCCTACAGTTTTGGAGGATCCACTCAATGATTGCTTTGCGGCCTATGGCCACACATCATGGCAGGAACGTGAGGATGGCCAAACCACTCATCTCATGGCCAGGAAGTGAAAGAGATAAAGAGGGTGGGACAGGGCCCCATTATTCCTTTCAAGGGCACAGCCCACTGACCTGAACACCTCTCACCAGTCTCCACCCCTTAAAGTTTTCACCACTTGCCAATAACACTATGGGCTGGACGTCAAGCCTGTAACACAGGGGCCTTTGGCAGACATTCCAGAGCCAAACTCTAACACTGAAGAATTTGTGTTTTGTAGGAGAAACTACCCCCACTTCAAAACCAGTGCTTAACCCAGAGAAATGGCTGTGGAAGGACAGAACTTGTAGTTCTATGGC
Organism: Chinchilla lanigera; assembly: GCF_000276665.1. Classification (NCBI taxonomy): domain Eukaryota; kingdom Metazoa; phylum Chordata; class Mammalia; order Rodentia; family Chinchillidae; genus Chinchilla; species Chinchilla lanigera. The sequence continues at coordinate 42,944,751 of NW_004955403.1, read as the reverse complement.
ACCTTGATGGACATATCTTTGAGGCTAAAGAGGTCTTCCTTCCTTGTATCTTTGAAGTTGTATCTCATAGAAGAACCATTTTCTCTTCCATTTATAAGGCCCTCCTGATTCCAAGGAAAGATAGGTGATGCTAAACTGAAGAAGATGGCCTGCTCTTGCACAGAATAAACAGCTATTTTCTGCCATTTAAAAGCTGTACAAACTTAGTGAAAAGAATCCTATTTTCAAATAACTGTACTTTTAAGTGTTGCTTTCTGCCCCCTACCCCTTACTCTTATTTGACATGGCCTTTTAAGACAAATAAGGCAAGATTTCCTTCTGAAAGACAGGTAACATGTGTGATAAACACATATGCTCACAGCCTGTCCATGTCCTATCAAGGCTGTCAAGACTATTTGATCTGCAAGACACAGATGAATGAGATCCACATGCCCATCTCTGTCTGCACCTGCTGCTCAATATGACTTTGTCCTTGCATGGCTCAAAGCTCCATATCAACTTCATTTTTTAACCAGCATAAAAGGATAGAGTGTATTTCATGGGCAGCATGTCAATTGGTGTCCTAAAGGGCCACAGCTTGAGTGTGGCAGAGAACAACCTGGAAATGAGGCCAACCTGGACTCAAATCTCTGCCTTCCTCTTACTAGGGCCAGTGCTTGGTCAGTTAGCCTCAGAGTCTCTGTCAGTGTCTCTGACACAGGGCACTAGTGTGTCCTGTAGGAACTGCTGAAATGCTGTCTGTGACATGCCTAGCTCAAGGTAAGTTTGTAGTCCTCTGGAGTCCTCCTGTTCTTGTCTGGCATAGTAGAGGGAAGCAACTTTTTCCAGAGACTCAAGAAAAGTTTGTTGGCCTGCAGGACAGAACTGCATATACTAATGACCACCTTTGGTAGACTTAACATCACCACCTAGGTCTGTCAGCATTTTGTTACTGTAACAAACCTGCATTAAATCAACTTATAGTGAAAAAAGGTTTATTTTGGCTCATGGTTTAGAAGGGTCCAGTCTGTTGCTTTTGAGCTTGTGATGAGGCAGTACATTATATTGGGAAGTACATGGTGGAGCAAAGCTGTTCTCATGGAAGCGAAGACAAAAGAGAGCAGAAAGAACAGGTCTCACCCCCCAATGACATAATTCCTTCAAGTAAGCTTGCCCCCTAAGGGTTCCACTGCTTCTGAATAATGTCACAGGCTGGGAATCAAGATTTTGACACATGGGCCTTTAAGGAACATTTCAGATCCAAACTACACCACTTCCTAGAGACCTTCAACAGATCCCCTTAAATTGATTTTCAAGGCCCTCCATGATCTGAAAAGAACCCCTCCAACTTTAGTTCCCATTGTAAGTCCTACACGTTCTGAACACTTTCCACCTCTTAGAATCATGTCATCCCCTAAACTTACCATATAATTTTCCATTTCTCTGTCTTTTTTCCAGTGTCCTCAGGAGGACTGAATGCTGCCCTACCATGCTCACCTGGAAGGGCATTCCTTCCCTGAGACCACCCACGAACACCATCAAAATTAGTCTCTCACTTCCTGTCCCTTTGGTCAATATTTATCACATTCTGCCTTGCAGTAAAGGTATGTTTTTCTCTCTTTCCCATTAGATTAATAGCTTATTAAAGCAAAAACTTACCCATCTATATATCACTTAACAATATTCAAATATTAATTGAATGCCTACTATGTGCTTAACTCACTGTGTCATGGGGACATGGTGCTTGTGCTGTTATTAAGGAGAAACGAGCTCAAAGATTTAAACCAGCAACTGAATTATGTGTGCAGTCTGATGTGAATACTCCTTCTGAACCCCATGGCTCTTTTGAGCTCATTGTGCTTTAAGGGTATTTGCTTGTTGTGTCTCCACTCAGACTTATCCATGGAGCCAGCACCCCCTGAGGCTCCACACTGCTTCTGGACACTGACGGGTGCATGGTCACCTCTGTAGACTCTGAGATACAGGACTTATGTTACTTGGCACACAAGGATGTTCAACAACAACAGGACTCTAACTTTTCTCTGAAATCCTAACATTATTCAGAGTGGCAATTATTCAGTCACTCTGAGTAAGGGCAGGTCTTTTTATGTTTTACACACAGCAGTTAGATTTTTACATGTGTGCTGCTGGTGAAAGGTGAGAACAGGACCGCAATCCAATTAAGGCTGAGGATGCTTTCCTTTCACTCACTCTTCTCCAAATCAAAGCCTACACTTGTCTTCAGTGGGTGACCCTCCTTAAGCCTTTTTGGAAAGAAGCTAACAAGCATAGCAAGAGGCTGGGGTGGGGGTAGCTCAGGGATAGAGCACATCATTAGCATGAGGCCCTGGGTATAATCCTGGACACCAAAACACAAAAAGTACAGAAGAACCTCAGAAATCCTGAAACATTGTCAGGAATCCTTGTTGGACTAGTGAGGATATCAACTATTATCTGGGCTTGTTAGAATCTAGAGTGCTACCTTCTTTTTGCTTAATGGACCACAACATGCCTTTCTTAGGACAGGCATTGTATTTATTATTGAACTAGGTAGCTGGTTCTTGACTTCTAGATCATTCTCCCACTGCAGGAATTAGGGAATAGAGCAAAAAAACAAGACTCCCAAGATGAGCTAAGGATTACTATTTTACCTTCACAGCATTCCTGCAGAACCATTATCTGAGGGTAGTGGCACCAGGGTAAATGGGTACTCAATATATGTTTAGTAGTTATTTTTATTAAAGCCTGAAAAACCTTTTTTCACTTCTCTTTAAACACTGCTTCACAAAAGTGGAATACTTTGAAGGAGATTAATGGCAGTGGTACTTTTATGATAATTTTTTTAAAATTACATCAAAAAATACATTTACTGTATTTTTTATCACACCTGGTACATGTACTTCTTGCTATACAAAAGAGGGAGATATCTGAGGAGGTTAAATGGCAAATCTAGCTGATCAACAAGTACTTTCCCTGTCTTATTCATTTGGAAAATATCCTAAATGTGGTTCCACTTTCAACAGCCATGGTCACCAAAAATAGCACATTTCTCATTCTTACTTTCAAAAGAGGAGTGAGGATTGCCCAAACAATGGAATTTTATAATTTTGGGGTGAAATTATTTATAATTTGTATAAACTTTTAAAATATAAACTACAGAATAAATGAAATGAGCTTTCATCTAAAATTATAAAATATTCATTCATTTAAAACTAGACACAACACAGAAAAAAGTAATGGTAAATCTCACTTTAATCAATTTAAAGTCAGTAATATGAAGACTGGCTTAATTTTTTGTTTAATTTCTCAACACCACTTATTTTGTACTTGCTTTTGCTCTAGTTAACATTTGTGTAATAATATACTTGTTCTAGGGATGCATCTGTGATTGCAAATAAAAATATTTATCCACAAGCCCTTAAACACCACTTAAACTAAAATGTCAAACTTCTTTTTAATGAGGAAAAATTGTAATATTGAAAACATAAATAAGCACTATTTCACTGAGCAGGTTGGTACGTCAGATCTCACTTGCCAGATACAAGGGTGAATTTGTCATATGTTGATAGTGTTTCCATGGATTTTGTTGTCTGGTAGATATAAAAAATACCAATCTACGGTTCTGGTCTGAGTTTTAATTGAGCCAAATGTTTTACTCACGGGATAAAGAGTTGCAACATTATTTGGATGGCTTTCGAGACTAAATTGGAGTTGCAGGAAAAGAAAATGTCTTGTCTTTCCACTGTCTTTCTTACATTCGCCAGAAGGAATAATATGTGATTGGCATAAAAATGAATGTTACTGGCAGAAGGTACTAGATGAGGAAGTGGTAGAGTGGCTGGCAAAGATCTTGTAGAGGTGGAGGGGTTTGGACAGGATGCAGAAGGCCAAACATTTGGTTAGAGAGGGAGAGTAAAGGACGGAGAGCTCCAGCAAAGGACTGAGTCAGGATTATTTGGTGGGTCTGAGGACAGCCTTGCCTGAGGCAGATCACACAGGAGAAGGGAACAGTGGGAGAAAGGTTGAAAATAGTAGAGAAGGTGCAGGCAAAGTCCTGGCCGTAAAGCTGACCTTTTTCCTGGAGACATGGATGACCGCTGGGAATAGGCATGATCGAGCCAGGTCTTGGAGACTGATGTAGCAGCAGTCATAGACTCGGTGGATCAGCAGGGGTAAGCAGCAGAGGACTCCCGGTGGTGGGAGACGGAGGACAGGCTCAGGATGGAACAGCAGAGTCCGGCTTAGAGTTGGGACAAAGGGGGCTCAGATGTCTTAGCCTCTTGTCAGTGACCTTGTGCCTCTTCTCTGGGATGTCTTTATCCTGACAGCCTGCTGAGAACGAAATTGAATAGCACATGGGAAGTGCTTGGCTGGGGGCAGCGCTAGATAAAATTGCAGCCATTACTGAGGCAGACAGAGAGAGGCAATCATCTCTCTTTTTTTTTTTTTTTGTCTTTTTGAGACAGGGTCTCACTGTGCAGTTCAGGCTGCCCTTGAGCTCACTTTGGAGCCCAGGCTGGTCTCGAATTTGCAATGCTCCTCCTGCCTCAGCCTCCCCAGGGCGGGGATTACAGGTGTGCGCCACCACGCCCGGCTCTCTATCTCCTTTGACTATTCATGAACTGTGCCCCTCAAAGCCAGCTCCTGCTCATCTAACCAAGTTCTGTGAATACAGTTTCCAGGAAACTCACAGCCATGTGGAGGTGATCTCAGGGAGGGACAACCTGGAGCCATTAGAGGGGAGAATGAACACCTTACATCTCCATCGTCACTGAAATCCCGAGCTCTTCAGCACATCACTTTTTGTAATGAGGGGTTGCCCCTGCCTGGCTGTGAGGATGCAGTCCCTAACTGCCTGTACTTCCTTAGTGTGAATGGCTTCATAAGTCACTCATGACACAGAACAGAGCATTTGAACTCACCACAGTCCCGGACTCTTGCCTGTTCCAGCACTGTTTCCATGCACTTCAAAAGCTGCCTGCCTGTGTGATCAGACGCCAGGATAGGCACATATCAACTGAAAATACAAAGCATTGCTCTGAACGCGCCGATGTTCTGTGTGCATGGGGTGGAGGTGGGGGGCAGTAAAGGAAATAGAAACAGGATGGAAATGAGAGACTCTCAGATTAGAATGTTTCCCAAGCTTTCCCATCTGGTTCTTCCATAAATAACCAACGCAAGAGAACTATCTGATGTGAAGCCATCTCCTATGACATGAGCTGGGCTTGCTTTTGGGGAAGAGGTAAAAAAATGGTCACAAGGAAGTCAGTTTGGGAAGAGTGTAAAGCTGATGAGCTGAGGGGATGGTGTGTAAGACAGAGAAAGTTGACTCCTGAGTGCACTCACTGGGAAGCAGCGAGGCCTCTTTGAAAGAATAGATGTCAGAGTTTGAAAGACCTGGGGCTGCATCTACTTAATTCCTTTGTCACCGTGGGCAAACAGTTTATCTCCTGCAGACTTCAGCATCTGTGTCTTTGAAGTAGACTCTGACATTAACCATGTTCCCAGGACTAGAAGAAATATATGTAAAATGTTGAAATCCTCACCCCCAAGTTAATAGGTAGTATTAGGAGGCAGGGCCTTCAGGAAGTGATTAGATTATGGGGTCTAATCACCATGGATTAGGTCTTTCATCGTGGGAGACCGCTTGCCCCCTCCACCATATAAGGCTAGAAAGAGAAGTCAGCGTAATCGGCTAATGCTTTGACCTTGGACTTCTCGGTCTCCAGAGATGTGAGAAGTAAAACTTTTTTAGTCACTTAATCTATGTTATTTTGTTATGATATTTCTATCCAAATGGACTAAGGCAGTAGCTACTGTCATCACACCATTATATTATATCAAACTCACCACTCTGGGAATTTTCTTATCATAATGGGAGAATATGTGTTATGGTTTGTGACTGGGTGTCTCTACAGAGACACATACAGTCATGAGGCTGGCTTTTAGAGTTTATGATTGGTTCATGGTCCAGCATTGGAATTATGGGTGTGAATGCTCTGCCTACCTTGGGGTGGGTAGTTTGCATTACAATGTAAGGGAGGGAAAGAGGCTGCCGGCCTCAGCTCCTCCCTTTTGCTGTTGTTGCTTTTGCTGTCTCCCACCACCATGAACTGTTGCCTTCTGCCATGTGCCACCCTGCCTTGGAGCCAGCCAAGTATGGACTGAAACCTCCACAAACTATGAGCTAAATAAACCTTTCCTTCCTTAATTTTGGACATCAAGTATTTTGTCTCAGCAATGAGAGGAAAATAACCAAGACACAGCTTCAATACAGAAGATGTGTTACTGATGGGGAGGGAGAGTACACTGGGACAGCTTAAAGCCTGTCTGGTTGGGCATGACTAGGAATGGCCAGTGTTGATTCTTGGCGTTGCTAACTCTCCCAGGTTGTACCTCACGGTCTGACCCCATGTCTGTGCCCTAGATGCACCTTCTCTTCCTTCACCTCCTCAAACCTCTCCACCCACTCAGGTTTCCCTTCCATCACTCTGTCCTCAAGGCCTGTGCCAAAGCCTCACTGTGCTTTATCTTTCATGTAGGGATGGAGGGAGAGAGGAGGGAAAGGGGAGGAAGGGAAATAAAAGGGACTAAGATTCTATATGTGTATGGACCAATGCCCCACAATGAATGTGTTTATTATGTATTGCAAACATGTACTAATAAAAAATAAAAATAAAGGAATGCAGCTTTATGGCTGGGCATGTTAACATATACCTCTAATCCCAGCACTCTAGGAGGCCCAGGCAGTAGGATGGCAAGTTCCAGTCCAGTCTGGGCAATTTAATGACTTCACAATAACTTGACTCATAATAAAAATTTTAAAATTGAGCTGGAGATGTAGTGTAGTCTGAAATCCCTGGGCTCAAATTCCAGTACCAAGAAAAAATAAAAATAAAAAGAATGCAGCCATTTTCTTTCTTTTTTTTTTTTTTTCCCCAGTACTGAGAATCAAACTCATGACCTTGTGCTTGCTAGGCAGGTGCTGTGCCACTGAGCTAAATCCCCAGCCCCATCATTTTCTAAACACCATCCATATAGCAGGAAAAGAGCTGTAGCTGTTACTTCCATTTCATCTTCTTCAGCTTCTGAGTGCCCAACCTGTCCCAACCAAACTGGGCCCAGGAACTTCAGAGAGTTCTCAGTGTAACTTCCAGCAGTGAGAGAATGGGCGAGAATAGGAGCTGGAATGTGACTCCTACTCAGTGGAACATTTCCAGAATTCTTGGGATTTCCTGGCCTCTAAGACTTGTTCTCCAGAACAACCACATGTTGAGGAGAATTCATTTCCTTCAATTTGAGCAACATGTCCTGATAAGATACCATTTTCACACTAGTTTGAGTGAAGTAAACTCTTAGAAATGTTAGGATGACAACGTAGAGAAGATAAAGTTCCCAGAGGAGCAGTGGGTCGGGGAGCCTTCCTGGGCACCCATGTTAGAGATAGGAAGGACAGGCAGGATGGACACACCAGCAGTGGAGAGGAGTGAAGAGCCAGACTTCAATGCCAATATCAACCACTGATCTCTCTGTGTAGCCTAAAGCAAGTTATTCCATCTCTCTCTCTCCTTCTGTCTACATTTCCAAAAGGAAGAGTGTGCTACCTACTTCCTAAGGCTGTCACAAGGTAGAAACAAGAGAAGAGAATGCTCTGAAACATGTCCAGAGTGTCCATGGTGCTGAACTCTCGATTCTAGAATGTTCTTCAGCTCTCTGGAAAGCATGAGAAGAATCATGAGCCGAAGTCGATTACAGTTTATATTAGCTGTTGTTTGCATTCACTTTTTATGAATAGTGAAGTTGTAGAAAAACAGGAAATAAACTTGGAAATCTCTGAGTGAGTCTTAAGAGAAATCAGACAAGGATTTAGTTAAGAATGATTGTTAGTAAAGTTGTTATATAATACTATCGCAACTTAGATTTGTATTTACAAAGTGCTGCTACAGGGATTATGCCACCTGATCTGCAAAACAATTTGATAAGGTAAGAAGAGCAGAAATGTATTTAGTGTATTTACAGGTAAGTCACCGAGGTTCAGAGATCTGCTGTGAATCACAGCTAATAAGATGTTTGCTCCAGAATCCAAGTCTAAGTCCTCCAACCCCATATCCATTACTGACACTCCCACATTCCAATCAACTGCTTAGCTTTAGATGTTTACCCTTCAGACGTGAAGCATAAAAACATGCATGTGATTACACACTGCAGAGTGAAAAAACCCAAATAAATAAATATATATATATATATACATGCTCGAACACTACAGTGAATGTGTAAATTTTAAAAAATTTATTACAGTAAAGGACACATTATCATTAATCCCCCTCAAAATGCTCCCCCTTGCTTTGAACACACTTATCCATCATTCTTACTACTTTGAGAAGCAGCTCTGGTAGTCCTCTTTCATGAGTATCATTAGTTGTGCCATTGTGAGTGCCTTGATGTCCTGGATCAATTCAAAATGCTTACTTCTCATGGTTGTTTTGACTCTGGGGACAACCGGAAGTCATACGATGCCAGAACTAGTCAATACAGTATTTTATGAGGCTGCCTTTCTGGGTCATGGCACTCAGCAGCAACATTCACCAAAAACAATCTCAAAAGAAGACATCTAGAACTTCTTCGGAAAGTGGCAAGAACAGTGAGAGAGATGTGTTCTAAGCTATGTGGAGTATTTTGAAGGGGATCAATGACAAGGTGTCTATTACTATAATAACTTTTCAAAAATGTAAATGTTCTCTGTATATTTTGATCGCATCTCATGTTCATTTTGCATGAGTGTTTCATAAAACAACCCCTGTTGTTCTGCTGAGTGAACCAATTTCCCCAAGGCCTTAAAAATGTGTGAGTATAAATTGTAAGAATAGCTAATACTTATTAAGAACTTATTATGTGTCAAGTACAGTACTATGTTATATAAGTGTTTTACATATACTTCCTCTTAAACCTCATGGCCACCCTGTGAAACAGATATTGCCACCTAATCTTAGGGAAAACTAATTATCAGAAAGGTTAAGTAACTTGGCCATGGTCACACGGCCACCCAGTGTGAGTAGAACTCAGAGGATTATCTGGTACCAAATTGCTTGCTTTTAGTCACTGTGCTATTTACATTACAGCAGTAGTCCATGTTCTCTGGCACTTGCCCCTACTTGGCATAAAAACTCTAAGCCCGTTAGTGTCTCCTAGTATTTAAAGGTGTCTCGAAGAGGTGTCTTACTCATGTCCTCTAAGTCAGCCCTCCTGTCCACAGTCAAGTGTTGTCCACCTCTGATTTGCACTTCTTCTGGTCCAGTCCACACAACCTGGACATGACATCTTTGGCAATAATCACCCCTATGATGAGCTCACAAATAAATAGGAAGAAAGAAAAGCAAGGGGCGCTGGATATGCCACAGACACAACCGTGGCGTCTTTGGTACCTTCTCTTATTTGGAAGTTGGACAACCGAACTTCAGTCAGAAAGAGACAAAGGAGGGGCTGGGGATATAGCTCAGTGGCATAAGTGCCTGCCTGGCAAGTGCAAGGTCCTGAGTTCGATTCCCAGTACCAAAAAAAAATTTTAAAAAGGAAGAGACAAAGGAGTTGAAGAGAAATTTCGCACCTGAGATAGCTTTGGGTGCCCTTGCCTATCTGGGTCAGCTGTCTTCAAAAGATAAAGAAACAGATTCAAAGATTTCAAACAGATTCAAAGACTGTGTTTAGGCAGACCATCCTACAGCACCCCCCTTTAAAAAAAGTGGCAACCGATAGACTGGGCATTTCACCTATAAAATGAGCCATTGTCTTTCAACCTGTGGGTGGTCATCAGTTTTTTTTTCCTGCAAACCAAGTCCAAAGTTTCTATAGATTCACAAATTCAGCAGATTTTTAGCCCCCCAAACAGAAAAATATCCCCGCCTCCCAACTAGAGGATGTCTTTCACAAGTGGGCCTGCACTGTATCTTTGAGTGTGTACTTTAAAAATTCTGCCTAATAAATCCCTTTATGCTTCTTTTTTTAAAGAGGGATCTGGCAATTACCTCCCTTCCCTGAGCTCTGACAGCAATACACTGCCAGAGTCAGAGGACTGTCCCTGTTGCCTGGAATATGTTACCAAAAGCACCGGATAGAATGTTCAGCACCTCTAGAGGCTGAAACAGAATGTTTCTTTCTCACCCAAATATCTGTTCTATTTCAAAACACAGCCCTTCTCATTTTTTGGCAGTTCATTTGTCAACAAACTTGTATTTGTTGAACAATTACAGTGTAAAAGCAAGTTCTTTTACAGGATTGTGTGAGAATTGCATTAAAAAGATGTGAACCTTACCTACAAAAGACATGATCTCATACAGTGATGAAAATGAGTATGATCTAGCAACATGTAATTAAACTTGGAGATAATTTTGTTTTGCCATATTTTCTCCTGTGTTTGTGATGATTGTCATAGTGGTTTCCCTTAGCCTGTGAGGGCCAGGGTATAACCTTCAATGAAAAAATTATGTGAAAACATTTTAAAAAAGAAAACTAACTTAGGACCACAGTCAACCACACTGAGCATGTTCAAAGATTCGGTCCAGTCAGCCATAGCAGCCAGGGCCACCTCGGATGGCTCCAGTTGCTCCCTGGGATACGGAATAGCGAGGAGCCAGGGAGGGAGAAACAGCTCGGGTCCACACTACGTATACCAAGGGGAAGGAACTTTCTGGAACACATGCTCACAGTGTCTCGGAGGACAATGTCCTTGTTCTCTTTAAGTCAAGGTATTTCAAATTGATAAAGCCAAGAGCCTCCTCACCTTGTCTTCTGTCCTCCAGAATAAGGTCAGCGCTAAGTGCCTTATCCACCATGAGGTACTGAACCCATGGAAACACTCTGAATGTCAGTTACTCACCTGAATGTGCAGATGTGTTCCTTAGGCTTCCTTTGCTTGTGCTTATATTCTACATAGTTTTGAATTACCTGGTATACTATGCTGGAAAGAAATGGTCCCCATTTTTAAAAGCAAAGGAATGCTTTGTTCTCACAAGTAAAAAAAGCCTATATTATTTTTAAAAACCTTCAGCCTCATGTGTTACCTGTACATATTTTTATTTCTTCCTTTTTTCCTCTTTCTTTTTCATCTTTATCATTTCTTTTTTGGTGATGCCAAGGGTCTTAGTCTGTTTTGTGCTGTTATAACAAACTACTATAGACTGGGTCATTTGTAAAGAACAGACATTTATTTCTCTCAGTTCTGGAGGGTAAAGTCTAAGACCAACGCACCAGTATTGCAAAGGGTCTCGCTGCATTCACACATGGGGGAAAGCAGGACAAGCTACTGAATGCGGCACGAAGCCCCCTAAATCCATTTCCAAGGAGAGGAGCTGTCCAAAGACCCCACCTCTTAATACTACTACATTGACAACACCTGAATTTTGAAGGAGACACCTTCAAATCACAGGCCCAAGCACAGTATTTTAACATAGGACTGTGGCACTCTTCCTGGAGGACTGCTGAATCACCACGGTCGTCAAAGTGGAGTTCCATGAAAACATTAAAATGCTTTACAATGGTTATACTTTTTACCAGACAGGTCTTTAAAGTAGGAAAAATAATACAGAGTAGATTCAAGTTCACTCGAAGAGTACTGGAGGCTTCATTTCTAAGGGACACAGTGTCTCACAGGTCAGACACCAAATCATTGCTAGAGTTAATGCAAAAAATTAGGGTTCAACCATGAAATGAGTAGTGTTTTCATTTCGAATAGGAGGAAAGGTGCAGTTAAAGAAAAGTAATTCTAGCTAGACCCACACAGGTGAGAAAGGCCAAGTCCTCACTGTCCCCCTCCCACCCTCTCTTACAGATGTTTCTCCCTCCGTGCTTCTGTGATTCTGAGAAGTGAGTAAACACCATCCCCTGGACCCTTCCTGGAGCCTCCCCCGGGTGCGGAAGGTGTGTCCTTGCTTTGCCTCCTGAGGCTGCCTGGGGAACCATGGGGCTGAGTCACGTCTGCCCGCAGCTGCCGCCCTTTGCATCCCTGGGCACTGAGGTCTGAAACCTGACCCTGCCAAGGACCAGCCCTACCCCCTTGGAGGAAATGGCCCAGCAGCCTAGGCAACAGCAGCTGAAAACTTCCTTCCTCTTCATCCAGCTGCAGGCGCCCCCTGCGCGAGCTCTCCCCGCCCAGTCTCCAGCCGCTGCAGCCTCCAAGGCAGCCCCAGGGGGCCTGGAGGAGGGACACTTTTTCTCAAGTCCCGGGACAGGCTTCTTGGCAGGCTGGGACCTCCGGCGCACACAGGGCTCAGCTGCTGCCTCTTTAAGCCTGCTGTATGAAGAAGACCCTGGGACAGAGGAGCCGGCGGCTTTCCCTTGCTATTCCCCGGAGGAACAAGGAGAGGGGAAATCCTGGCAGAGGAATGTAAAAAGGGGTGGTGTCTGCGGATCCCCACACTGGGGGCGTTGCCTGGCCCCTGCCTCGAGGAAACTTGGACTGTCATGCGGGCTGTCTAACCTAGCTCCTGTCATGAGCCATGGAAGCAGCACTCCCTCCACGGGCTGCAAGCGCTGGCCAGTCCTTTCCGGCCCCCAGGACCTGTGGGGCATGGACCCTCTGTCTAGGACTGCCCCAGAATGCCCACCTCCACAGGCCACCGTGGCCTCTGCTGCTGACAGGAGCCCAAGAGCCGTGCAGAGAGGAGGTGCTATGACCTTTCAGTGTCGCCCGGAAAGCAATGGAGGGGAACCAGGTACCCAAGTACCTGCGACAAAGGCACAGCTCTACAGATACTGTCCAGTCATCCAGATCAGCAGGAGCTACCCAGCCCCTCCAGCCGCTCTGCCACTCCAGGTAAGAATTCATCTGTGCCCCAGTCCCCAGCATGGAGAACGGAGACGGGACAGACATTCACCTTGGCTCCCAGCTCTGACCCTGGGTCTCCCCTCTGCTGGTGTGGATGGCAGAGGTGCCTGCCACGCAGTCTTCTGCAGCCTGCGCTTAGCTCTTTTCTCTAGGCTCGGCCCTCTTTCCAGCCACTTGCAACATTTTATTTGGGTGAATAACTATTTCCCAAGATTTCTGCCAAAGGACAGAGAGGGAAAGCTGAGTAAAGAAGGACAGGCTTTATAGGAGAAGACAAGTGGGCAAGGCAAGGAGGTACCCAGGTGTTTGCGGGTCCCTGCACTGTGCCAGCCGTACCCTTCATGTCCTCTTACGCCCCTTTAATTCTCATCACCACCCAGAAACCTCCAAGTTTAGATGAGATTGGGATGCGGTTAGGCAGAAATCCTCCCTCTCCTTCCAAAAAGATAAAGGCAAAAATAAAACCTATTCTCCAGGGTACACTCTGGGACAGCAAGGGAAGCTTCAGTAAGTGGTGGCATTTCCAGAATTGGAGCACAGCGTTGGAATACTGGGCCTCCTCCTTGATCACTTGATTGCCCAGGCCCCATGTCCACCTCCCGTTTCCACCTATCACCAAGTGGACGTGCATTTACAGATGTGAAAGCCAATTCCCATCAGGAAGGGAAAATGGCCCTCTTGTGGTCTCCAGGGCCTCTTCCACCTCGCAGGGTCTCTGCTTCTGCTCGCGGTTGTGCCTGGTCCTTGTTAGCAACTTGTTCGGTGTATTTCTGACCCCTCCTCACCATCTAGCTCATGTATTACTCTCAAAAGGGACACATGAAATTTAAAATTATGCGCTCAAATTCCTTTTCCTGGCAGCGTGGACACCTTGCTTGCTTTGTGTGGGGGTGAGTGACAAGGGTAGGAGGGAAGGGCTTGCATTGCTGGGGTTGGCGGAGTGAGCTAGAAGGAAGGTTGGCACGGGGGGTGTGGGTTGTCAGGGAAGTCGCAGGAGAATTGGATGAAATTCACAGTAACCAAGGGCCCTCCCTGGGCTTGGAGGTGATGCTGCTTCAGCCAGATCCTGTGCCTGTCTCCTACATGCTGCTACACACCCACCTTCTTTCCTTTTTTCTTCTTAGCAGGGGGCCTGCATAATCGCAGTGAAGAGTTAAGGAGAAAAGGGGAGTCTGACTTTCCTCCAGAGGGCAGCTCTTAAAAGAAGAGAACTAGCATACTTCCTTGAGAAATAGTTTACATTCCATCTTAGTTCTCCTATCTCTCATTTCCCACAGGGATTTAAGAGAAATGACATACTCATGCGTCAGAACCCTGTCTCTGGACTGGGGTCACACAGTAGTTGTTTTTTGATGCTGAGATGGCCTGAAAATGCCATCTTTCCCCACTTCCGTTCCCTCCTCACCTTCTTTTGGGATGTAGGCCAAATCCTCAGAGCTGCTACCATTTCTCTAGGGAAAGGTGTTTTGGGAATTGGCCCAAGACTAGATCACAGCCTTGCCAGCCTTATTCAGCCTCCTGTGTAAATGCACACCCAGACATCTGTTCCAGAGTCCCTGGCTGACAAGCCAGAAGCTCCAAGTCCAAACTCTCACCTAGAGCAAGCCACTAAGAGTCTTGACTTTCCCATCTTGAAAACTCTGGTCCTGCCACCTGCTTCATAGTTACTATGGAGATTTGTGTACCAAAGTGTTGAGCTACTGATGAGGACCCTCAGTAGTTCTGTCTTGAAGGAGAGAAGTGGAGAAGCAAGACCAGTAGGATGCCAGGCAGAGCCAGGGGAGTCATGGAGTCAGAGGTGCAAGTACAGAGTGACTCCAGGGCCTGGGGAGGCAGTAGGGCTACAAAAGCTTATCCTTGACCTTGCTGGTTACATGCGATTCCTTCTTCCATGGAAAGAGACCGCAGTTATAAAATTAACTCCTTCAGATGCACAAGTACTTTCAATGCTTTAAGGCTATTGTTAACCAGATGACCCTTGCTGTTGTTGGGTATTAGAAAAAGGAGCAAAGTTAACAAAAACTGGTTTTTCCACCTGTTTATCCCTGAGCAGACTGAAATATTATGAAGAATTACACAGTACTTTCATATTTAAAAATTTAACCATGTGAGTATCAAAAGGCTGATTGAAACACTGTCTTACCAGGTATAGATGTTGAGACCTTGGTTAGTCACAAGTATCCTTGAGGAACCTTGGGATGTTGAGAACAATATTTATTAGAGTGAAGGGTTGGATACATGAAAGTAAATTCTATTCCCACATACATGTCATAGTGTTGAGGTCCTTAAGTGAACTTTCCCAACAGAAGAATCTGCATGTTACCAGTAAGCTTTCCCCTTTGCTGTGCTCCAAATTGGTAAATTTATTCTCTCCATGCTGAAAGTTCATGGGCTCCTAAATGACAGTTATTGACTTCTGTCTGTCCATGTATCATAAGAAGAAAGTAAATTCCTTAATTTCTAATTTATATGGCTGGGCATTAGTCAAAATAATGCTAACACTCCCTGACCTACAAGGTTTCTTTTGCATTATTTCCTCTTATTAAAAACCTCTAATCTGTGGGTATATATGTTGCCCCCCTCCCCATTTCAACATGAGGAGGCAGATGGGTGCTTAGGGATGTTAGAAACTCTTGGGAACTCAAGACTACTGTTATGGCTTCTGTCTAGATGCCCTTCTAAAGCCTTATGTGGTCATAGGTGGGACTTTTGCAACGGTGGCTGGATTGATGGTGTTTGACACTGGGATTGATTTGTGGTATAATGCTAAAATGAAGGGCACTAGGATTAAGGGTGTGAGTGCTACCCATCCTGAGTAGCCTGGATAAGGTATAAGTGATAGAAAGAGCTGTGGTCATCCCTTGTTGCTTTGCCACCTTCTGCCTGCCAAGAACTGTTTCTCCTCTGTGATGCCTGTCTTCCTGCCTTGGAGCCAGCCAATGATGGACTGAAACCTCTACAAACTGTGAGCTAAGTAACCCTTTCCTTCTTTAACGTTGGGTGTCAGGTATTTTGTCTCAGCATTGAGAAGAGGTTACAATGTCTCTCATTGAGAAGAGGTAACTAAGACAACTACGAAGCAGCAGCTCAGGGCTCCTACTCATGTTTGCCTGGAGCCTGGCCCTCTCAGCTTTCTCTCCCTGTCTTTCTAGCTGGTGACATTTTCCAGAAAGATAACTGTACATTTTCTGGGGTCTGGTGGATGATGTTGATCTCATTTCTCTAGGGATGAGGGTGGGAGAAAGACCCATGGGAAGAACAGGTCCAGTGACCTGGCTTTGTGTAAACAACCTCAACCAACTTTCTAGAAGCAATGAAGGCCTGGATTCGGAGGCCATGAAACTCTCTAGCTAAGCATGATGCTGACTAAAGACTCTAAAATTTCCTTCAGTTCTTTGGCAGTGTAACTCAGAAATGTCTCGGGGTCTGGCACCACAGCCTGTCCTAACCATCTCCTGGATTTCATGTTCTAACTGCTCCTCAATGGGAACCCAAGGAACTGTCAACATTTGACATTAGGGCTGAAGATAACAAAACAAAATAACAGACATGACCCAAGAGAGGAAAACAAGCAAACAAACAAAAACGAAAACAAACAAACAAAAAAACCTACTTATTGGGAAATCTCCACATATTTAAAAAAAAAAAAACTTGGGCTGTCATATTACATATTTTATATCTTAAAATAGCAGTGACTTTTTTTGAGATAGGGTGTCATTGTATAACCCAAGCTAGTCTTGAATTTACAACCTTTCTGCCTCAGCCTCCTAAGTGCTAGAACAGCAGTGACTTTTGATAAATAACTGGCATTAGAAAATTAGTAGAGAATATATTTTTAAAATTTCCCCAGAAATACCATTTTCACCTATATCTTTAAATTTCTCCCAAATTTTATCTTTCTGTTTTGGTCTTCCTTTTTCCCATTCTCTTTCACAGTAAGTTCTCAAAATAATCCCTTTTTTTGTTTGTTTGTTTTTTGTTTTTTTTTCCAGTACCAGGAATGGAACTCATGACCTTGCACTTGCCAGGCAGGCGCTGTGCCACTGAGCTAAATCCCCAGCCCAATAATCCCTTTTTTGAATTCTCTTCATCAACTTCTAGGTGTACTCATAGTTTAGGAAACAAGGAGAATGAGCCAGCCAGACAGAGAGATGCAGAGGTTTGTCTGGAGAGGGAGCTGGGTACATTATTCAGCAATCTCATGAATGGAAATGCAGTTTAGGTCTATTTGCTAAGCAAGTCCTATCTAATAGACTAGAGAAAATGTAGTGTTATGCCCTAAAATGAAACCAGTGTTTGAAATATAAATCTGTAAAGTGCATTACATTTTTGGTCCAAAGTTTTTATTTAGAATAAAGGTCATTGGTGCTGGTGTTCAAGAGATAGAAAAGGAGCTTGTGTCCACTGACTAACTAGTTACATGGCCTCTGCTGACTCCTTGAACAAAGTTTGTGTCATGGTTTGGGGTTTTACAAGGGGAACGGTATCACACAGGACATATATTTTAAAATATTATTTATAATAGTCACCCAAAGAATCATATGCAAGAGAGTGAAGGAAATCTGTCCACACACTAAACCAAAGAATCCAGCTGAGGGCCTGGATCCCAGGGAAATGTCCTGCATGAGTGCAGCTGAAGACCTAGAGCTCAGAACAATGCCTCCTATGAGTCCAACTGGAGGCCCAGAGCCCATGACAACATTCCATGCAGGCCTGTTTCACCGATCTGCACTGGGAAGGCCCAGAGGTCAGTGGTGGGATCTATGAAGTCTGTGCCAGTGAGATGAAGGATCTGTGCTAGAAGGCTGAGGAATCTGCACTGGAGCCAGGAAGTGATGCTCAAAGTGAGGACCAGAGCTCCCTCAAAGTGAACTGAAGCCATTCTCAGTGACCACAAGGTCCTAAGCTCCTTGGATGATGAAAACAGCCGAGTTTAGCAGAAAAAACAGCATGACAAGCTCTTCCAAGAGAACCAACAGCTCCTTACAGCTTCTAACAGCACCCAACAGCTTCTAACAGCTCCCAACAGCCTCATAACTACTACTTCTTTAGTTCTGCCTCTTCTGCTGCTGACAACAATCCTCAGATGGGCTTCCCACATCCAGCACCACATTGATTCAGTTCAGTTGGGTGTTATAAGTGGGACACCAGTTGTCAGTCTACCACAGCTTATTTATGTTGCATGCTCTTTGAGGTCTTTTCAGTTCTGAGATTCTACTGTAACTGTGAATCTATGATACAGAAAAAAGGCGAGATTGTTTAATGAAATAAAAGAACTGAAGCACTTCATCTACCTCAGCTTGTCTGTAAACAACCATTGTTTTCTCAAATGACTTCAGTGGAGGAAATGTACATACAGAGTGAGCATGTGGGCATGCCTTTCTTGGGGAGCACTGGGATTTCCATAGAGCTAGGACTTAGGGATATAAAAGAGACAGGGCCTTCTTTGAGTAGTAACACCACAGAATCATAGGGCCAGTATTACGAGCTGTCTGCTGTTTGATTGATAAATCCTTTTCTCTTTCTCCCTTCCTTTTCCTTCCTTCCTTCCTTCCTTCCTTCCTTCCTTCCTTCCTTCCTTCCTTCCTTCTTTGTTTTCTTTGTTGTTTCTTTTTTTTGGCAATACTAGAAATTGAACCCAATGAGCACTGATCTATATCCCCAAACCTTTTTTATTATATTTTGAGATAAGGTCTTGCTAAATTGTCCAGATTGGGCTCAAACTTGTGATCTTCCCACCTCAGCCTCCTTAGTACCCGGGATTACAGGTGCACACCACCAGACAGTCCTGATGTTTCTTTTTCTGACCAGACTCTTGTCTGAATAAAATTCTTTTCTGTAAGCTGAACACTGGCCCTTGGTCTCCTAAACCCTCAGAAAAGAATATTTACTTCTTCTGCAGTAAAACTTCATTGTCTAAGCCGTTTTCACTTTTCTGCCCTGTGATATATGTAGAAGCAATTCTGCTCAAAACAATAATCTAAATAATTCTGTCTTAATTTTAATCTTCACTGGTGAGTAATTCAAAATAGTTTGAAAGAAATTAGAACAAAGGGAAAGCGTGCACAAATACTGTTATAGAAATTGTAACAGTGATATAGACAAATGTGCAGTGAAGCACCCCTTTGAAAAGATCCCAGTAGTTAGAAGACCATATAGATTGGATTGCAAGGCTTATCTGCAGTCTATTTTACGCTGCATTGGTTTTGACATAGATGTCTTGATTTATTAGTTGAATAAATAAAGCTGGAGATAGCAGAATGAGTTTCAATCCTTCCTCATTGTGTGCTTTGTCTTGGAGTTTCCATGACAACATTCTCTCACGTCTCTCTCCTTACCCCTCCCTTTGACAGTCACTCACAGGATCCTGTGGATCCTGTAGAGGTGTTGCGCTCAAGGAATTGCATTTGGGGCTGGGGATTTAGCTCAGCGGCAAAGGGCCTGCCTGGCAAGCGCAAGGTCATGAGTTCGGTTCCCGGTACCGGAGAAAAACAAAAAAAAAATCAAGGAATTGCATTCACCTCAGCACTTTAGTCTACTATAGGAAGAGGAGGGCAAAGAGCATGGACATCTTTACAGCTGTGTGTGCCTGTGATGTAGAAAATAAACTGGATTGGAAGCTAGGACTTGGGGGTACTGTCCCTCTCTCTGACCCAAGGGTAGCTGAGGGAGAGCAAATCTCTTTATTCTGGTTCTTTGATACTTATCTGTCACATGAAAAGATTGGGCTGTCTAATTTCTTCACTTCCCATTCTATGGATTGTCCTTCCAATCCATTTGCCCTGTGCTTAGGAAAAGCAACCGAGCCACAGCTTTCGATGGCAAATTTTCGAAAGTTCATCACATTGAGAAGTCTCACTGTGCCGGCAAACTCCTTTATTAGTAAAATTAGATGTCCCTCCCCTATCCAGAAGAGAAACAGATGCTAAATAAATTTTAAAATCATTTTTTATATCCATAGCTACCCAATTTTCTAATCTGGAGTGTTCAATTAAATTTGATCTGAGAGATTTGGATGCAGAAATTAAAACTGAATTTGTATTTTCCCCTCTTTTTTGTATTAGTTCATGTTTGCTATACAGAATGAGTACAGATCCCATAGAAAGTTGGCACATATTTTATCTCAATCCTTTTTACATCCTCTTCCTCTCTCCTCCTCTCTCCCTAAAGTTTGATTTCGTAAACTGTATATGTAAGGGCAGCGTCTCACTGAACCCAGTGACAGAGATGCAGATGACCTTAGAACCAAGCAAGAGCAGGGACCCTAAGGTGTCAAACCTTTTTTCCATCTCTCCTCTGTTGCCTTCTCCCTTCCTTCTCCATGTTCCCCAAATCCCTCTTTCTCTTTCTGCCACCTGCTTACTCCGCTCCCTACTGCATACGGCAGAGTACACAGCACAACTCCCAGGCTTACACCTCTCCTCTTTCAAAGTCCAGATTAGGACTGGGATCCCTTGGGCCTAATTCCTAAGGGCAGACTCTCCACAGCCCTGTGTGTGGTGGAGGCACAGTTTACGTTGCTCTGTCAGATGGGTGAGGGCCAAAGGTTCCGTCAGTGGGTTGGATGAAAGGACAATGCCTGGACACTGATGGAGACTGGAGGCAAGAAGAGCAAGCAAGGACAACCAGCCCCATAAATGCCCTAAAACCTGTTCACAGACTCATCACTATAAGTGATTGCTTTGCATAAACGTCCTAGCTCAGTCCCCTCAGATTTTAGGGACACCACACTTTATGGCCTTTGGGAAGATTTTCAAAAGATCATCCACATCTCTGAACTGAGTACTGTAATCTTAGAGTCAAATCATTAACTGATGTGGTCTATGAACACATTTACTTCTACATTCTGCCAGTGGTTATGATATGGCTAAATTTTTCTCTTTTAGAACTATGTCTTCCTTATAGATTTCTAGAGACTATAGGTTTCGATAATATCTATATGGATATAAGTCCTTAAGTGCAAGCAAGTAGATTAGCATTGAGGAATCCACATGTGATCTCTTCATCTTTACAGCAGTTCAACTGGACTTCTAGCCCACTCTTCCCAAAGTCAGAACAAACAAACAAAGAGGTAAAGATAGGCCCCATTCCTTGAATTTGGTTATACTGAGTCCTTGAACTGACCCGTATCAATGAAAACCAAAGATGAGCTGTGAAAGCAGAATGAGCACAGAGTTAACATTGCCAGGCTATTGCAAGGCTGTGTTTTTTAGGAAGTTCCTTTTCTTTCATTTAAAAGTAATCAACAGCTGTGACTCTCTTTTGGCTGCCCTTTGTGTTGTACATATTTCCTGTGATTATATTTAGTAATTTTAACTTTTTGGAATTTAACTTTCAATTTTCAGGGTGCATGCTTTTGTATTAACCTTTCAATTACCAGGTCTGGCAGATTATGAAGTAAAAAACCCCAGGGAATCGTGTAAGCAGTTGCAGTGTTTTATCATCAGAAATTCTCATTTTATGTGCAGGAAGCTTGGTTAATCTTCACTGAGCTCTCCACCTTTATGCATGGTGAAGTAGCAATTGGCTTCTCAGCCAATTTATCTTGTGTCATAAGCAGAAAGGACTTAGGAGAATTTATATATACTCAATTTTCCTTTATAAAGGATTTTCAGTGTCCTACAACAATAGCCCAAATAATAAACAAAAATAATAGGGAAAGGCAAAAGTAATAAAGAAACAAATCTAGGATAATATATAAATATGAGCTGAGCTCACAGAAAAATAAAATTTAAATTAGAAAAACTTGAAAGTATATGGTGTAAAAACCTACGGAGCTGGTGTATTTGAAAGTCAGACTAGGCCTTCTAGCTTTCTAGCTGCCCCTGCTGAGAGAGACACATGGTTCACATAGTTCTAATAGTGAGAAGAAGAAGAAAGGGAAGCAAGGAAGGAAGGAATTCTTTAACCACACTTAACAAAAATTCTCTTATAAAACTGGATTTTTCTCACCCTTTTAAGTAATAAATTTAAAAATTAACATTTTGAAAAAAACTTTTCTAATATCTTTTCGTACTTTTCTGTTTCCTTGGCTATCATGTGTACATCATAATTTGATAACATATGCAATCATTATCATAACAGGTGTTACTTACCGAGATCTTTAGACATGAAAGATCGTTTTCTTATATACTTAATGCCTCCCTTTCCCCCAACTCCAAATGCTCTGCTCTCTGAATTCTTTCTGCCTTTTAGTAATTCTTTAGTTTCCTCTGTGCTAGCTCATCCATTCTCACTTTATCAGTGTGCTACCTCTAATATATTTCCTCTAAGCTACTACAGGCCAGAAAGCCATATAATAGGTTTGTTTAAATAATGAAGCTTGTTAATTACATAAAATAGAAGTGAAAAGGCTCTGTGGGGGGAGTTCAGTGGCATACCTGTATTATGTACTTTTCTTGTGACTGAGACACAATACCTGACACCATGATGTAAAGAAAGAAAGGTTTACTTTGGTTCACAGTTTGTAGAGGTTTCAGTCCACAGTCAGCTGGCTCCAAGGCAGGGTGGCATGGCAGAGGAGCATGGGAAAGGAGAGAGCTCTCATGGGATGATGATGGGAAACAGACAGAGATCAAGGGAGGAGGGAGAGAACTATACCCTTCCAGCTGTGCCCCAAGCAACCCACCTTCTCCAGCCAGGCTTCACTTCCGGACATCATGCCCAGTTATAAACCCATCAGTGGACAAATCCACTGATAAATATCACACTGCATTATGCACTTAACCCCCAAAGCTCCACCTATGACCCCATTATGTTTTGGAGGGACATCTAGAGATAAACCACAACATATGCTCTTAGTAGGAGCTGAGAATGATAAATAAATAAACAAGACATGAATATAATGACTTTAGATTGTGACAAGTGCTTGAGAGAATATAACTAGAAGGAAATGAATGGAGTCAAGGACCTTAGAACGAACAGTGACACAGAAGTCCTCACAGAGAAGGTGACATTGGAGTTGTGACTTGAATAGCAGGAGGAAGCTGTCCCCAGGAAGGTCAGTCCCTCTACTTCAGGTTGGTAAGGCCTTATCCTGCAAGGCCTTCCAGGCTAATGGGTTGTCAAGCAAGGGCTGGCTCGCATTGTAGGAGCATCAGTCCAAAGCAGAGTAAAGCTATAAACTCTTTGGTCATAAATTTAATATGGTAGTATTTTCATAAAAACGAGTTTCTCCATTGGTTCAGGTTAATGTTTAAGGAGTCCTGATTGGCCCTGTGGCCAACAGGTTATAGTGATAATTTTGTTTGGCTAAGCTTGCTGACCTAGTTTCCTCAATCTACTTTGTGAATAATCTTTGGGAATAATGTTCCTCAACAACCAGAAATGTTCTCCTAGACTAAGAATTACTCCATGCTTTCAACAACGTGCAAAGTAAAGAAACATTCTCAGCTTGAGGCATTCCTATTTCTCATGCCATTTTAGAGAGTGGATAACAAAATTCTTACCTTTCTCATCTTTAGTCTTTTTTAGTAAGTGAACTTTTTCCTCTACTTCTCTACAAATGGTCCTTCTGTCATCTTTCCATACTGTTTTCTGAACCAGTGGTGACGGGCGCACTCACCTTATTGTTCGTTCATTACATTGTCTAATTTGTAGCCTCTGAAACTCTTTGGGGGGAAAAGGAATACATAAATCCAGTGAGAAGCTGCATATTAAATGTACATGCAGTAATCATATTGTTGACTACCTATCAGTTACTCTATGTATTATCAAATTGATTTATTAGAGGTTTCTGTGGGTCCTTCACAAACAATAAAATGAGGTGGAACATTCTTCCTGCTTGCTATAAAGTTGAGGTTTAAGGCAGATAAGCATATATGGAAAGAGGGGTTTTTAAGACATGCAAAATGAGGTATCTGCAAAATAAGCATAAAGGCTTATTACTTGAACAAATAATTTGAGTAGCCCTACAGTGGAGTTTGAAAAGATAGTTGTACAAGTTGCTATCTATACATTCCTAATTGGAGGAGAGAAATCACTATTTTTTTTCCATTTAATCTGTGAAAAATACCCATAGAAGTGAACTTCAGGTCTATCAGAGTGAAGGTAGGAAAAGCACACTGAACGGAAGGAATTTGCAGAAGATTTGAGTTTGGGGCTTCTCCTGGGTTCACGCATATTTCACTCACTTTCTTGTTGCTGGGAGACAAGACCCCATCCATACATCTTGAAGGAGGAGAGGTTTATTTGGGCTTATAGCTTCTCGAGGTTCAGTCCATAGTCCTAACCAGTTCCCTATGGCTCCTATGCTAGTGAGCTGGCATGAATATTATGGAGGAAGGGCCTGGGCGGAAGAAGCAGCACACATCATGGTGGCTAGGAAGCAGAGAGTGGAGGGGAGGCCAGGGAAGGAGGTAGACCTTTCCAGGCTATAGCCCCAGCAACCTGAATCTAACCTGGCCCCACCTGCTAATGGCACAGTCAGCTGCTGAACTCATTAGTATAGATGTGAATACAGCATTGCACCCCATGATGCATCACCTTCAATGGCCCCATTCTGATAGCAGGAGAGTTCTGGGGAACATTCTAGACCTAAGCCATAACAATGCATGAATTCCATAATTCATTCTAAAGGAGTGTAACAATGATGTGATTATATATACAGAGAACAAATTTGTTTTCCAGCTTGAAACTTACATTTTCTGGCTTGTAAATTTATATATTTTATCTAAAGAGACAAGTGCATTAGAAACGATAGATACATGGAATGCCACAAGTTGTCATGAAAAGTACATATTTCAGCCTAAAAATTTGCATTCTTTAATACAATATTGGAGAGTTTAGAATCAGGACCAGAAAAATTGGACCTAGCTCACCATGTCTACAATTCATAGGGCGGCAGCATCCCAGCGGACTTGGGAGGTTTCTCCTCATCCTGGAAGATTTCCTTGCCCAGGTATTGATGGCAACTGAATAGTCAACCTAAAGGTGTTGCTAAGAGACACAGAACTGTAGAAATGGGCCCTGTGAATATTGTCCACTTCAGTGAGTCTGACACTGCTTCCTTTTGAGAACAAGAGAGGCCGAGGAGTCGGGCTTGGGCTTGGGATGTTTCTCTGAATGAGGCTCTGTGTGCAAGCACTGAAATCCTGCTGCAGTGCTTGAGTAATTCCAGTGTTTGGACAGCAAATCAAAGCGGTGATCCTGTTGAGAGCAATCAGTCTGGGACTCCTGAATAGAAATGAGGTTTAGAAACTTGTAACACCTCTAAGAATATCCTAGTTCACAACAGTAACAGTAAGAGCTGGGCTTTCCTACCTCTTTCCCTCCTAGCTAAGGTGACTATTAAGGCCTTGCAAGCCTGTCTTAATCATCAAGACTGGACAAAGAATTTATGGTGTTTTATCTCCCTCACTTTGCAGGCTTGCCTGGTCTTTGCTGCAGGGGGAGCAGTTTTTGCCTTATGAATAAAAATGAGTTCCTTTTCTGTTGAGAGTAGGAAAAACAAAACAAAATAACTTATTCATATACTATAAGCATAAAAGATGTAAAAAATCATCAATATGCTCAGAGAAAGAGTGTTTCATTATTTTTATTGAAACCTAGCTCCACATTTCTATTCTACCGAACTATCATAAAATTCAGGACCAGAGATGTAGCTCAGCAGCACAAGCATCTGCCTGGCAAGCTCGAGGTCCTGAGTTCAATTCCTGCTACAAAAAAACCAAACCCATAAAATTCAGCCTCAGATATTCTCAGGGTTCCCTGTTCACGGATGATGGGGCCAAGGGTCAGGCCATTTCTGTGGCACCCAGGCACCCAGGCATTCTTGTATTCTCTGGTTCCTTCAGTGTGTGGTCAGCACAGCACAGGGTTCAAGAGCAGCTCCCCAGCTATAAATTCTGGTTCTGCTCTTTCTTCCTGTGAAGCCTTGGGTAAATTTCTTATTCTTGGCTAAGTTACTTAACCGTTCTGAACCTCAGTATTTAATCTGTAAAATATAAGATATAGAAGAATTTATCTAATGGAAGAAAGATACTTGAGTCTCAGTATGTAAAATCCTTGGGACCAGTCAGACCCAGAGATCTGCAGTCTTTGGGGAGCCTTCCCCTCTGATTGCTCATCCTCCCCTACCCTGGCTACTGCTAAGCTGCCCGCCTCCTGGGCTGTCTGGTTCTCAATTCAACAGCTTCTGTGCCCTGGCTGGGTTGGAGCAGCGGGGAACCCAGGGTCTGGGCTGTCTCTCCCCTATGTATATTGGGATAGAAATTGCTTTTCTTGCACACACATGAACCCAGTCTTAAAAGACAATGACAGTTTACCATTTTCTTTGTTTAACCCTAAGTCGTGTGCCTTATGTACCTACTATCTTAATTCTCTGGGAACTTGTCATGCACTCTAATTCAGAACTAAAGGAAACTTGAGGAAAAGAATGCTAGTGAGGCCTAGAAATATTCAGAAGAACAAAAGAACTCTCCGTGAGTTGGAAGAATGATGTCATATGTGCTAGGGTCCTGTGACAAGGTTCCGAAGTGGAGGGTAGAATATTAAAGTCCACAAAATCTTGACTAATTAGAGCATGTGGAAGTCATTCCTAAACATGCCTTGCTGTCTCTTTATGTCTGCCACCACCTTGCTTGAACTCCCCACCCTTCACCCCTGTACTGCTTCTGCACAGCCCTGGGGTCTGCCAGGGTCTCTCTCCTCCTTCCAGGCCCAAGCCAATGGCCTCTCCCCTCAGGCTTCTCAGCAGCCTTCCTGTTTCTCCCCTTCCATCCAAAGAATTTCCTGTATCCTCTTCAGTGTCTTCTACAGAGGGGAAGTATCTTGTTTGCTTTTGACCATGAACTTCTTTAAGGTCCAGGGCAGCAATAGGGTTGGGCTTGAAAGGAGAGGAATTGAAAACTTGAGAAAAATCGGCGTGTTGATGCCAATAAATTGTCATAGTTACTATACATGGTAAATAAAGTCCTTGGTAAATTGTAGGTATTATCATGAAGGTGTTTACATTTTCAACGCAGTTTCAAAGTATTTACGTACAATCTCACCTCCCTTAATAGAAGGTGGGATATACATCTGCACAGATGTGTAAATTGTGGTAAATTGTAGGTGTTATCATGATGATGTTTACATTTTCAACGCAGCTTCAAAGTATTTATGTACAATCTCACCTCCCTTAATAGAAAGTGGGATACACATCTGCACAGATGTGCACATAATGAATGCATAATTTTCCAAATT
This sequence comes from Chinchilla lanigera, assembly GCF_000276665.1. Taxonomy (NCBI): domain Eukaryota; kingdom Metazoa; phylum Chordata; class Mammalia; order Rodentia; family Chinchillidae; genus Chinchilla; species Chinchilla lanigera. The sequence continues at coordinate 42,917,768 of NW_004955403.1, read as the reverse complement.
CTGTGTTAAGTACAGCTTTTGTCCAGGCACTTTTGTTGAATCTGGCTGGCTGGCTGCTTGGCTGAGCTCCTCTTTGAGTCTCCTATTCCCTTTCCTCTCACTGCCCGCAATGAAAAGATGATGTTTTGTTCTTAAGTTATTTCAAGCAAGCTAAGCCCTTGTGGAAATTGCTTCACTCAGCTTTTATAGGCCAGAGATCCCACAACATGCATAAGATTTATTGCTTATATTAAATTGAAAAGCTCCCCTGTGTAATTCTTTGAAACTACAAATGAAAATGAATGACATTCATGAGAACTGCTGTAAAGATTTAATGACATTTGCATCTAGGTTACTCAAAGTAAGAAATTATGACACTGGGTGGCTATTCTCAGGCTGAGTGTAGACAGTGTCAAGCAACTTGCCTTATGTTAGCTTGACATTAATGCAGGGTGTGTGAACGGTCCCCATCAGAACAGTGAGCTAGATGTGATAGAAGCTTAGACATTTCCATAGAATTATGAAGCATAATGAGGACTTGAGGGAAGGGAAGTCCAGGGAGAGTGGCAGAGGATGAAGGGAAGGATTTGCTGGATTGCTTGCCTTTCCAGGCCACCTCTCAAGAGAAAGCAAAAAGGTCCAGCAGAGAGCAACCTTCTTGTTCTTGGTCACACAGCAAGCTTGATTCCAGACATTCTGTACACTGCAGCGCCAAAGCACCTACGTCACCATATTGTCTCACCTCCACTTGCTAGGAGGATTAAAATGAAAATTAAAAGCTATCTGTTATAGTTCGTGTCTGGATGTCCCCCCAAAGCCTCATGCAATCATGGGCTGGGCTTTTAGAGTTTTTCATTGATCCATGATCCAATGCTGGAATTATGTATGTGAGTGTTACACCCGCCCTGGGGCGGATAGTTTGCATATGTAAGGGAGAGAAATAGGCTGCTTCCTGCCACTCCTGCCTTTTACTCTGGCTGCCTTTTCTGTTTCCTGCCGCCATGAACTGTTGCTCTCTGCCACGTGCCACTCTGCCTTGGAGCCAGCTGGGCATGGACTGAAACCTCCATGAACTGTAAGCTAAATAAACCTTTCCTTCCTTAATTTTGGATGTCAGGTATTTTGTCTCAGCAGCAAGAAAAAAGTAGCCAAGACACCATCTGAGTGTTACTTTATTTATTTATGTTTTTGAAAAAGATCTCTTATTTCAACTCCGCTATTATTCAGTAATAATAATTACTGGGCCGCCCATTCTTCTCAGGTGTTTGGGGGCTCCGACAGGTATCCACCTTATTTGGGCTTTGGAGGACCCAATATCAGGGCACTGGGGAGTCAGCCCTGTATTTCCAGCACATGGGTGAGAGCCACAAACTAACAAACTGTCCTGAACTGTGAGACATGTGGAAAAATCATTTCTTCCCCTGTTATCAGAAAACATTCCCCACGGGCCTGCCTAATGGAGGGGTTTTCCTTCAGGCCCCAGGTGCTCTGTGTTGAAGGACTAAAGAGAAATATCTGCAGTTTTCCAGGAACATTTCTCTCTCACTGGCCAGAAAAAATGTACAGAAGGCTGTGTTAGATAAGGCCAGGGTCACCCAGTTGGCTCACATGGGAGGAAACAGGCCATGACAGGCAGGCGCTGTGGGTCTCTACCTGTTTCATTTGTCCCTGTGAGGTTTGCTTCAGCTCCTCAGACCACAGCCCCCATCCTCAGCCTTGAGCACAGCTGCTTGGCGGTGCTGGACACCCTAGAGAAGTCTCTGCACCTGGACCATGGCGTTGCGCTCCACCTCCTCATCTTACCAACCATTTATGTGGGGTTTCTCCTCCTTTCACAGGCTGAGAGATGCTCAGAAGAGTTATGTTTCAGACTTTTGAGTTCAAAGAGCACAGAGTTAGAAACCAAGGGCTTCTCTGGTGACCTCTCTGTGGAAGCATTTTGGAGAAGGCAATGACTCCTGATGCAGTGACATCTTGCAGTTTCCTTACATCTCAAGTAAAGCTTTGGAGGAGAAGATGGCTCTGGAGTTTCTCTCTGCTCTCAGATTCTGTGGGCCTGACTCAAAAATTAGAAGTGAGGGGCTGGGGATTTAGCTCAGTGGCATAGCACCTGCCTGGCAAGCACAAGGTCGTGAGTTCGATTCCTGGTACCAGAAAAAAGCAAAAAAACAATTAGAAGTGAACCTTCCATAAAACCTAAGAGGGTGTGGAAACCTCAAGGATCACTGTGTTTCCTCTGAATTACGGACATGACATACTTAGTCATAGCTCAAAACTGATCAGTTAAAAAAAATTGAATGTCTACCAAAAAAACTTATCAGTCTTATACTTTTAGCCATGAACTTTTGTTCATTTAATGACAGATACTAGAAGCATACATATAAATATAGATCTATACATCTCTCTATATGTATGCATACATATTTTTTTACTTCTGGGGATCAAATCCAGGGTCTTTCTCATGCTGGGCAAACACTGTACCATTGAGTTGCATCCCTAGCTGGATACTAGGATTATAAATAAAAAACCTCAAAACTGTCCTTGAAGCTGAAATACAGTGATTAGATAAGTAATTAAAAATTGATTTTACAAAGAAAGTCAAGAATTACAAAAATGGAATAGAGGCACCCTGCTTGGTGTGAATGGTTGGGGAAAGTTTCCCACCAGCAGCAATTATAAGGTGAGGAATAAGAGCGAACAAGTGAGTATTTATTATGAGTGTGTATATTGTGTACCTTATTGTACTTCATCTTCATAAGAACTCCACCAAATAGGGCTTACATTATTGTTTCTACTTTATAAACAAAAGCAATCCAGGCAGAAGAGGCGAAGTAATGCACCCAAAGTTTGCAGAGAGTTGGAGATGATACCAGAATTGAGTGCAGACAGCTTCCCCGTTGACTCTGGAGTGGAAAGTGATGAGTCTGGAGACCTGAACCTGCAGGGCCAGGCTGTGTTTAAGTGCACTAGAAGACAGCCGCAAATGGTTGTAGGAGCTCAGGAAGGCGTTTCCTCACTGTCTTGTCCTTGAAATACTAATGCACCAGTGGAAGAAAAAACAAACTGCTTTCAAATTCAGAAAAGAAGGAGATTAAATGGTTTGTATACTGCCAGAAATATGTGTTCGCTAGAATTAAAAATATTTTAAAGGAAAATTTTATCAGAACTGAGATGGATTGTGTGTGATCCAATTTTCTAATAAGCTTTGAATAATAAAACCCTATAATGATTTTAATGAAATTATGCCTGGTGTCTGTCAAGTGAAAACTGTTTAGCAAAATGTCAACAGGTGTATCTTAAAGAGTGAATGGACTTTACTTAGCAATCCATGAATCGGGCAGCATCTCATTAGAAAGGTTTAGAAAGGTGCTCAGCACAGGTGGGCCTTATCGGCAGAAACAGGTGGGGGAAGCAGAAGGAAGGACCAGACAACAGAATATTATTATAAAGTTGCTTTCCTTTAAGATGCAGACAGAGGGCCCTGCCTTATCAAGCTGGCTTTAGTTTGGGTCCCTTCATATTCACTGTTGTGAATCTCCTATGTTTTGGAAAACTGGTCCATTCGAAAGTTCAGTTTGATTATGAAGCACCTGGCACGAGCAACTCCATTCTGGTTTGGGGCCTAGTTTCTGGGGCTCAGTCCAAAATAATGACCTTCTATAAATTCACTTAACACCATGATGGTAGATGATAACTATCTTCGAGTTAAAGTTACAAAGGCATTGATTCCAGCAAGTTCTCTCTATAAGTTCTTGTGTGTATAGAATACAAGGGAAGAATTTTGTTTCTGGTGTTTTTAGCATAGCTGCAAATGGTGGCCATTTCTTACTGACCTCATAACATTAGAAAAATGTACTTGCCAACCAGCATTTAGAGTCATTATTTTGTTAGATGATTTCTACTCGAATTTCAATAGAAACCATTTAAGCATCTCCATGTCTAATATTACACTGTTTAGGGACACACCAAAGACATCTTTAATTATTAAGAATTACATGCTGTTAAATTCAACTACACAGAGTTCTCAATAAACTGAAATTCTTTTTTGGTAGTATATCTAAAGCTTAGGGGAAATTACCTGGTTAAAAACTAAATAAATAAAAATTAAAACTGTGACTCATATTTTAAGGCTAAGGAATGCCATTCTGACTACTCACCTTCAGACCAGAGTGCTGGTCAGATTCTACGGGACTACTGTATCCTTGGGAAGAACTTGTAACTCAGAGTTCTTACCACACTCACAATGGTCCAGGAAAGTTATTTAATTTCCTGATAGCTAAATTCATTCTCCAGCACAAGGGAGTAATAATGCTTGTCTCACTATAATATGATGAAAATCAAACAGGGCTATGTAAGTAAAACAAAAAGCTAGTTTGTCATAGTGCTCAAGAAATTGAAATCATTTAAAATCAAGATTTTGCCTCAGTGATCATCATAACAACACACACACACACACACACACACACACACAGATTATACTCGGCAAGTGCTCTATAACTGAGCTACACAGCTAACCCCTAAGTCTCTACTGTGAATTGGCATTTTGTTTTCTTTTCAGCTACTTATTGGGAAGCTACACCGTGTAGTCCCAAGTTTGAACACTTAAACAATGGATTGAGTGTAACTGCACCTGGATGAGTGATAGAAAATTAAGTCCTTTTACAAATTTAAGTACAATGAAGGAAGTAGGAGAAGTACAGGAAACGGGGAGTGGCCTTGAAGAGGTTGCCCTTCCCTTGGGAAGGCACTTTGCGATCTGGTTGGGCGGTTGCATAATAAGAGATGTTTGGACATGGTGAATCTCTTTCTGGATGGTGGACCTTTGTCAGGAAGTATGGGTAGGAGATGAGACGGGAGCTCGACAGAACAATTGAAATCGGGGGTGAGAAGAGGAACGGGAATATTCAGGCTGGGTTAGTCACTTGTGCAAAATCTGAGTAGTGATTTGCTAAATGTATAATTTAACAAGTCCACTACCAAAGAAGCAAAATAGTAATACCTCTCTACTGCTGGTGCAATCACTGTATTTGTCATCTGACATGCTTGTGGGGTGAGTCATTATTTGCTAACAATAGTGTGTTTGTTTTGTTGCCAATGATTAAATTATTACCCACATCCTTTTTTTTTATTTCCCCAAATATTTTCTAACTATAAGGATCCTGACCAGTTACAACACTTTATCTCTCTTGCTTATTTGTTTGGTAAGTGGGGTATGGTTGTGCTTATTTTTAAGGAGTTTACAACTATGATTTCATTTACTGTTTTAAAAAAATTCCACATTGTTTCAGGAAAAAGGGGAAGAAGTGAGGGTAATGAGGCATGACCAGACTCCAGTGGGGGAGGCTGGCACCTGGCCGATACCCGTGGAGAGAGCATGCCAAGGCTCTGAGGAAAGCCTGGTGATGCACGTGCCTCTCTGCACTGTGGCTGACTGGAAGGAGCCAAAGAAAGGGCCACTCAGAGTTAAGCAGAAGCTAGGAGCCTGCAACAAGGGGGCTGTTGTTACCCTGCCAAAGGAGATATCTAGATAACCAGGCAGAGGCACCTTCTAACCTCTTCCATTCTTAAACCTCTTGCCCTTGCATGACTGCTTGCTTCTATGTATCATTTTAATTTCTTTCTTCCTTCATGAAGGATCCTATGCTATCAGTGAAGTAACAGTGAAGGAATGATGATCGGCCTTATCACAGGGGCATATTTCACACTTCCAAGATTTATTGACATATAACAGAATTTTGTATTCTTGTTATTTTTTATTTTTTTGTATTTGGGGGACAGGGTCTCACTATGCAGTTCAGGCTGGCCTTGAACTTACTTTGTAGCCAAGCTGGCCTCTAACTTGCAGTGATCCTCCTGCCTCAGCCTCCTGAGTGCTGGGGTTACAGGTGTGCACCACCACACCTGGCAGAATTTAGTATTCTTGGCATAGAAGAGCTCTGTGATCACAAATATAAGGAAATCAGTAATTCTATAAGTGAAGTTATCTATCTATCTATCTATCTATCTATCTATCTATCTATCTAGTATATTTATACCAAAATACCAATATAGACACTCTTGAGGCTGCTTTTGGAAACTCAGTGTAGATTTAAAGTTTTTTTTTTCTTTTTTAATCTTTCCTCTAATCACCTGAAACCACTTATTCTTCAAATTCCAAAACTTCAAAAATAATTCACTTCCTTCAGCTGATGCTATTCATGAATAAGGAAGAAAACAAACTCTATCTCAACAACAACAGAAACAATAAAAACTAGGTTTTCAGGGAACTAAGGCCCTCCAAACACTATAGTCTGTGGTCTGAGAGGTCAGTGACATCCAGGGCTGACCTTAGGTGAGAGGCAGTCATCTCAAGCTCAGCTTTGAGGGCAGCTCACACACACTTATGAACGCAATGGGCCTCAGGTCCTGGCCCATTTCTTGAGGTGCAGGCTTGGGCGCAGAGGAAAGCCAGGAGTTCCCATGGTTACAGGTGACAGAAGTCAACCAAGTGCCCTGGCAACAAGGCTGGCCAGTGAGTGTGTACTCTGGCAGCCTGGGAAAATGAAAACGATCCCAGAGGAATAAAAGCCTTGAACTTTCTGTGAATTTTTGTTCCTTTTCTGCAGCCTATGGTACCGCTGCAATTCATTTCTTAACCTTTCTTTTTCATTGTTGCAGGAATGGTTAAAGTTGTCCACTTGGTACTCTGAAAACATAGCAATTTTAAATTTTTTTGAAAACCTGAGAGCAAACTTTCCTTTCATCATCTGCCTGCCTCGCCACTGGGAGAGGAGGAGGAGGAATTTGATCTTAGCCAATAAAGGATATCGGTCCCATCTGATACTGGCTTAAATCCTGGGCTTTGCTGAAAGCTTCAGTATTCTCCCTTCCTGCTCAGGTTGGTTCTTCGTGCAGGAGCAGCTGCTACTGCTTCTGGAAATAGCTTGTTGCACAGCTTGGTGCGCTCTACCCTCCTCATCCTTCTCTTCATCTCCCCTTTTTACCTTTGGGCTGCGCCATCCGCAGAAGCAGCCAATGAGCCGGAGGAGAGGGTCCACCTTCCTGTTCAGGTAAAGGCAGTCTAGGGAACAGGGAAGCCTCTGTGTGGTCACTCTCGGTGGGCCTGCTAGGGTTCCATCTGCTGCTCTGGTTCCTGGCACTGTGACACAGACTCAGCCACAACTGGGTGCTATTTGAGTAGTTCAGAGTGCCCATGACGTAGGCTTTGGTTGTGCTGTTTTTTTCATGGTTCTTATCATGTGCATACGGAGTGTCCCCTCCACAACCCACAAATTTAAAGACTTAGCCACCCGCCTATGGTGTTTCTGTTCTTCTGAATGTTTAAGCCTATAACCTGCTTTCAGTTAATTTTTGCATAAGCTATCAGGAAGTGATGGAATCATTAGGAGTGGGGCCTAATGCAAGGAAGTTAGATCCTTGGTTGTGGCTTTGTACGGGTACTGGGACCACCAGTTTCTTCTCTCCCTCCCTCTCTCTCTGTCTCTCTCTCTCTTCCCTCTCTCGCTCTGTGCTTTCTGGAGGCCCAGAGGTGAGTAGCTGTTTCTGTGACTGCAGTGAGGTTAACTGAGGAGTGGGAGCCCATTCGGCAATATGTAAATTGGTTCAATCACCATTATAGCCAGGAAACCGAAACGGTTTCCCAAAACTCGCTAATGCTTTAGAGTTATACCCTATCACTATGTCCCGATAATCCCCTGAATCACTTATCTGTTCCTCAGAGTATCCCTTAATGAATATCAGAAAAATGGACTCATATAATATGCAACCTTCTGAGACCTGCTTTTATCACCCAGCAAATCTCGATAATTTTTTGAGTCCTACAAGTTACTGCACGTATCAATACTTCGTCACTTTTTCCTGCTGAATGTCCACGTGTGGATGAGCCACAGGGTGTTCATCTGTTCACCCTTAACTTGGTGAGAAATCGCTGAAATGTTTTCTGGTGGGGCTCCACCACTTTGCATTGCCCCCAGCGATATGTCACAGAGCCAGTGTCTCTGTACCCTTGCAAGTTTTTTGGTATTTTCACCGTTGCTTATTCTGGCCATCTAATAAACCTCAGCAGTATTCACTATCCTTTCAGTTTGTGCTGCCCTAATGGCTATCCTTATAACCTCCTCAGTGACTTATTTGCTCAAATCTGCTGTTATTTTCAGTTGTTTCATTTATTAAGTACATTTTTTCTACTTATTGATATTTGAATATTCTTTAATTTAATTTGCTCCCTTGCTTATGGAGCATTTTACTTCTGTTCTTCTGAAAGTTTTATAGTTGCAGATTTTTTTTTTTTTTTTTTTTTTTTTTTTTTTTTTTTGGTTTTTCTCCGGTACCGGGAACCGAACTCACGACCTTGCGCTTGCCAGGCAGACGCTTTTGCCGCTGAGCTAAATCCCCAGCCCTATAGTTGCAGATTTTACATTTAAGCCTATAACCTGCTTTCAGTTAATTTTTGCATAAATGTGAGGTATACATTGAAGTATACATTTTTAATGTAATCCCAGCACTCGGAAGGCTGCAGCAGAATGACCACAAGTTCAAGAGAAGCCAGAGGTACCGTACCTATCAAAACCTGCCTTAAAAAGATGACCCATTATTTCAGATCATTTGATGCAAAGACAGACGTTATTTTCACATTGGAATTGTGTTTGCATCATTGTTAGAAATCAGACAGTCATAGTCATGTGGATCTGTTTCTGGATTCTGTTCTGTTCTGTCATCTATTCTTCATCAATACCATTATGCCTTATCACCGTAGTTTTGAGTCTTACAGTTGGGTACTGTGTCATTCTTCCAAGTTTATCCTTCTTCAAAATTCTTTTTGGTATTATAGTTCCTCTGTTATTTCATATACATTTTAATTTTTTATTTTAAGGGGAATAAAAAACATTCAAATGATACAGAATTTCAAAACAAGATGATAGGAACTCGACAAATGCTATACTGCATATTGTTGTCTTCAAAGTAGTTGTTCAGATTACCGGATGTAAGCATGAAAAATTGGTCAAAAATCCTATACATTTAAAAAATATTTTATTTATATCTTTAAAAAGTCCTGATTGGGGGACTGGGGATTTAGCTCAGCGGCATAGCACCTGCCTGGCAAGCTCAAGGTCTTGAGTTCGATTCCTGGTACCAGAAGAAAAACAAAACAAAACAAAAATAAAAAAAATTTTAAATCCCTGTTGGGTTTGAATTGGCAGTGCTTCATCTATAGGCCACTTGGTGAGGGTGGCATCATTACTAAGCTGAATGTCCTAATTAATAAACAGAGTACATGTCTACGTTTAGCTCGATCTCCTTTGATTGCTTTTAAATGAACAATTTGTGGATTTCAGCATATTGCTCCTAAACAGGTTTTAGATTTATACCTAAATATTTTCATATTTGGAGATATAAATCATATTGTTTTGTGTCGATTCTTTTATTTTAAATTATAAAATATGCAAAGTCTATCATCATAAGCATTTAAAACATGCAATTCAGTAGCACTCACAACACTGTATGACTGTCAATGCTAGTTTCAAAACTTTTTTTTATTACTCCAAAAGTAAGTGACATTGATTTTAAATTTCAGTTTCCAATTGTACGTTGCTGGTACATGGAAATATGGCTTTGATGTGTTTCCTTTCTCTTTTCTCTTTCTTTCTTTCTTTCTTTCTTTCTTTCTTTCTTTCTTTCTTTCTTTCTTTCTTCTATTTTTTCTTCTTTCAGAACTGGGGATTGAACCCACAGCCTTTTTCCTGAGGTACATCCTAATCCTTTTCATTTTTTTATTTTGAGAAAGGGCCTTGGTAAGCATCCCAGGTGGGACTGGAATTTGTGATCCTCCTGCCTCAGGCTCCCATATTGCTGGGATCACAGGTGTGAGCTTACCTTGTATTACCTTATATTTTGTAACTTTTCTAAATTCATGTATTAGTTCTATGAGTTTTATTGTAGTTTTCTTGGGATTTTCCTATACAAACAGTCATAGAGTCTATGATTTCGACCCACTGAGTTTTTATTTAAATTACCGTATGTTTAGTTTTAAAGTTACCATTTGGTTCTTCTTTGTATCTTTTCTGTCTTTGCTGGTACTTTCCATTTTATATGTGTTTCAAGAGTATTTCTTTTCTCAGTTTTGGGGTTTCTTTGTAATTTTTTAATTTTTTATTTTTTGGTACTGGGACTTGAACTCATAACCTCACACTTGCCGGGCAGTTTGCTGTGCCACTGAGCCATATCCCCAGCCCTTCAAGAGTATTTCTAGTATTTATTTTAGCATTACTATAGTAACTATTTTATCATCTTTGTTACATAATTCCAAGTCCTATGTCACCTGATCATTTACATCTGCTTTAGTAGTTTCCCACATATTAAGATTTTTCTAGTTCTCGGTAAACCAAATAATTTTGCAGTGTATCCTGGACAGTCTTAATATTGCTGCAAGACATTCAGTAATATAAAGAATACTAATTTTGTTTTTGTTTTGTTTTTTGGTCCCAGGAATCGAACTCAGGACCTTGCGTTTGCCAGGCAGGCGCCTGTGCCACTGAGCTAAATCCCTGGCAAGATTATTCATTTTTGTCTCAGCAGATAAGCAGTAGTTTCCGGCTCCAGATTCCAATCCACACCTTGGAGACTGTTGTACCGATGTCAGTTCAGTTGTCAAAGCTCGTGCAGTACTCTCTGGATCGTGGGCCCCACTCTGTGTGGAGCGGGTGCGGGACTTGGGTGGTCTGTTCGTTCATTCAGCTCTCCCAGCCTCGGGGTCAGATCTATGCAGGAGCATGACACGCTTGATTCTATGTGTTCACAGAGGATTTTACAGGGTTGCTTTCCCAAGATTCTCTGCACTTCTCTAACTTCCTGCTCTCTTTCAGTTCACTGGGGGCTGCACCGTGGGGGCAGGAGGAGACAGAGAATAGCGATGGAGTTTTGTTCCACCTCTTAGAACTGCAGCTCCACTGAATAGAGAGGAACGAAGCTGCCCTCTTTTAGGGGTCAGTTTTGGCTCCAGCAGGGGACCCTGACCACTTCTTACTCTCCCTCCTTAAAATTAGAAGCGGCTTTTACGCCTCAAGTCAGAACTACAACGATTCTTCTGATCTCTCTGCACCACAGGGCTCACTTTGACATTTTCAGCTGCCTTGAGTCCGAGGTAGGGGATACAGGAGGAAGAATCAAAGGAAAACTCCCCACTTCAAGGTTGCTTTGAGTACTGCTGCTGGCCTCTGATCTGCCTGCTGGTGTATATTCCCTTTCTAGGGGCTCATGTATCTGGGGCCACACATTCTGTCCAGAATTCATAGCTATATTCAGTGACAGAACCATTACTTACTCTACTATGTTCGGACCCACAACCTCTGACATTTGCTTCACTTTATGTTTTTAACCAATCAGTTTTGTTTTGAACGTATGTTGCAAATTTAGACATCACTGCAGAGAGCTGAAATAAAAGAGGAGTCGATCTACAGTCTCTCCATACCTTAGCTTTCTCCTCTGTAAAACAGGAATAATTAGATCTTGTTTTACAGAACTGTTATGAGGCTTAAGTGAAGTAATATGTGTGTATCACTTAGAACTGAACATTTTAGGAAGAGTTATATCCTCTTTTGCTATCATCATCAAACGACATTAATTAGGAAGATATTAATTATTTTTGTAAGATGGGACCTATTTTGATAATTCAAATATATGTGCAAAAGAAAAAAATATATAGACAAAAGGAAAAAATATAAATTTTAAACAATTGCATAGAATATAGGAAAAATGTAAAATAAACAAAGCATCCATTTGCCACTTACAGATGAAAGTTAAAAAAGTCAAATAGAATAAAATTTGTATGTGAAAGTTAAACAACTAAAATTCCATGAAAATTAATGGTACCATTTTGTAGAAATGAACTATGATTTTCTTTGTAACTAACTGCAAATGCAAATTTTCCTTATTAGATGAATATATAATTCTTCATCATTTCTGTGAAGAATTGTTTACAAAGAATGCAAAAACCCTTTGGTTCTAACACACTGAAATAATTAGAATTCTTTGTTAAAAAATCTGCTTACAGTTTGGAAAAATATTAACTAGGAAAACAGTTCACGTCTGCTCAACCAAACTTCCATAAATGTACCATCTCTGAAGTGCTCGTTTCCCACTACTTGGGGTCCACTTTACACACGAAAACAGTTGCAATAACAACTCTATGTCTTTTGTTAAGCTACTTATTGCTCTTAGGTTCTTTGAGTGTTGGTTTTTTAAGTCAAGGGCTAGGCACTCATTTTCAGTTTTCCAAAGAATAAGAAAAAGTGATGAATTATATATCTATCTAATTATGAAAATTCACATTTATGGTAGCTATAATTTTAAGTTGACTAACATGCTTCAGTTTAGTTCTTGTCTCTCAAATGTCAGTATTGTCCAATCTTGCTTCTCCTTAGAAATATTGCTTAATGTTAACCTGGAAGTCTCACCAGGTTGTAGGAGTACATGCCTGTAAATCCAGCTACTCAGGAGGCTGGGACAGGAGGATTGCAGGTTCAAGGCCAGCCCAGGCAACTTAGTGAGATTCTGTCTCAAAAAATAAAAAGGGCTAGGAATATAACTGAACACTTCTTCAGTTTGGTCTTCAGTACCAAATAAATAAATAAATATTAAAAAACAAACACTATAAGTCTTTAAGTTGTGCCTATATGAACTATATAAGTATTGCATTATAATTTTAGTGGAAATAATTACTACAACAGCTTCTTCCGATCTCCAGGTACCTGTCCATCTCTAAGAGGCAGTTTCACATACCCTTAATTTCCATGTTATATCTGACCTTGACCCTCTCCCTGCCCTTAGTAATCATCCCCTATCCTGTACAATCTTTGCTAGAAAAGAACAGTGTTATGTCTCTCTTTTCTTGTATTAGTGGAGCAAGATTGAGAGAAGAGTCCTAAGAAGATGGATACTAGCTCTATGTCTCTAAGTTCTGCACTTCCCCATAGCTGGACATTCTGTCCACTCAACCTACCCAGCAGTCCAGAGGAATGGCTTGGGGAATCTGCCAGAATTTTTACAGATTAGATTAAACAACTTCATAAATAAGAACAGTTTTCTGATTTCTATAAGGAGATGGTGCAGTCTAACAGTGCTGTCTTAGTAAGCTAGCCATTGCTGTGACAAAATACCTGAGAAAATCAATTTAAAGAAGAAAAGTTTTATTTTGGCTTATGGTTTTTGAGGTTTCAGTCCCTGGTCAGCTGACTCCATTGCTTCCAGGCTAATGGTGAGGCAGAACATCATGGCAGGCAACACATGTTGGAACAAAGCAGTTTACTTTGCGGTAGACACAGAGGTGGGGGCTGGAGAGAAAGAATGTACTTACAGATTTCCTTCTTCTTCATCTTTGGTTTCATCAGGGGCCCCAGCCTACTAGATGGTGCTACCCACATTCAGGGTCAGTCTCCCCCAACAGTTTACTGTCCTTATGCCAATAATGTCTAGAAATATCCTCACAGACACCCAGAAGTGTGCTTTACTAACACCTTAGGTGTTTCTTAAGCCAATCAAGTTGACACTCGAGATTAACACTCACAAGAGTTGTCAGGAAAGTTCAGGCACAGATACTGGTCAATTAGACTCAATTAACCAGGGTTAGTACTTCCCTTGCTTATGTAAGTAGGGACCAGAGGAGAAGCCAAGACAGTAGGAGGGCTGGAGTGAAGGTGACTTAGGATAGTAACTATTAACAATTGGGATGAAATTTTTCAATAAGGTCATATTTGTACACTGTAGCCATTGTATTCTTATAGCATTACTGTGTGCTGATACTAGTATAAACAAATGTACTGTGCTACCAATTGTATAGATGTGCAGCCTATGCAATTATAGTATACTTGGTAATGAGAGTAAACTACTAGGTTACTGACTTACAGATTTGCTATCATTATTTTAGACTTTGCTTATTTAAAAAAAAGGTTTCTGTGAAATAGCATGTCATCTGATGCCAGCAGCAGTCGCATACACCTCATGTTTACCGTGTCTCTTGGTTGCATCAAGAGGCCGTGTCCAGTGATTGACCTCTACCATAAGGCTTGTGTTAGTGTGCTAGTATTCACACAATGACAAAATCGCCTAATGACGCATTTCCCAGACTATATCCCCGTAATTAATAATAATATGTCACCACATTATAACCACAAGCAAAGCCAACTTGGCACAGAGAGTGGAATATATGTGTGACCACAGCCAAGGCAGTAGGCAGAGGTTATAAAGGGTTAATTGTGCCTAATACGGCTGAGATGGGGCAATGTGGAGACCTTGGGAAATTTGGCTGTGAATGATAGAAGAGAAACGAAGCAGTAAATGGAGTGATGCTAGATAAAATAAAACATGTTTGTTAGTGAAAGCAAATCAGGGCAGTAAGTAATGCAGAGTTGAGAGAATCGTCAGGGACACGGTTTTAAGAAGAGGGACAAAGAAGCATCCATAGCTCACCAAAAATTAATCACTCGAGAGGAGGTGAATGCAGACACAGGCTGGCGTGTGACTGCAGGGTGGAGGAGCAAGCTTTATCTGGGAGCTTCTGTTTTCTTAATGAAATACAAGCTGACATCATCACCGCAGAACAAGCTGCTACCTAACCTCGCTTTGTGTATTTTCAGCCAGTGGATCCCTTCTTTATATTCTTCCTTATTGTTTTCTTGCTTTTTATTTTTATCTTGGTTCATTTTATTTTGTATCTGGGCAACCAAGAAAACGGTGAGCAAAGAATATTTGGGTATCTTTGTAGCGAACAGATACCAGTGTTTACTTAACTTGAGAATACGGAAACCAGGCAACCAGGGATGGGACATGGAGCAGCTAATAAGGGAGACAGACTGATAGCAAAAAAAATACACAGACATGTTACATATTCTGGACCCTGAATGGAATTCTTACTGCCTGTTGAAATTTGCAAGCTTCAGCAACTGCCTTGGTAACATGGTGTCTATTTAGATATAATTTGGTTCACCCCTGCATTTTTCTATGTTAGTTAGATTGCCTATGTGGAATTTTCTGTTCTTTGCAGTGGGAGCCTTCTCTCTACCTTGTGATTATACAATGGTTCAAAACTGTGACTCCTCTCTTACTGAGGCAACTATTTCCAAGACACATTTTACACTGAGACTAAATATTCCAAGGTCCAGATTCAACCTGGCTAAGCCAATTAGGGCATAGAAAAATTGACTTTATTTGCAAAACTATCGTGTGACTAATTGCCCGGGGGCCAGGGCAGATTTCCTTTGTGGCTTCTGTGTTTTAGATTTTACACTGAAAGAATATCTTCTGTCTACCTGTACTTGAAAAAGGTGAAAAAGAAGGAAGTTATCCTAAGAGAAAATTGCTATAAATGATCGCATTTAAATGAGATTAAAACTCAAAGAATAGCAACAAAGGAGATAGTATTTAACATCAAAGAGAGAAAAAAATCTGACCAAAATGCGCATATTTTCAAAGTGATGGGGTTGGATTGCAGCAGGATGTCTCTTCAGTAAGGCATGTAGCAGCATTTCTAGTAGAAAGCAAGAACTTTGAGCAAGCAGTGCAGTATCGGCGTGGCCAAATGTGGAACTGCACTGAATTCTGTGTCTACTTTTGTTTGATGGAAGGGCTTTCCAGTTAGGTTTAATGTAATCTGAGCACAGGAAAAGGAACCATTGTGAAGATTAAATCTTTGTGGCCACAGGTCATGGGAGGAGGTGTGGATTCAGTTGGGTCTGGGATTTCAATGTACTGGCTCTAAGTGGGTAACTTTGCTCTCCTAGTGCCCTTTATCCTGGGTACCAACTACAGTTATGCTTTCTAAATCTTTACCTGTTTTGCTAACTTGAGGCTGAAAAACAGCATCATCCTTTCACCCCGCAAATAGGGATGGAGCCTGGTGAAAAGGCCTGAAGTTCTCTAGAACATGAATGTCTAGTTGTCTGTGAACAGCTTCTTCAGTAACCTTCAGTTAGATGAGCTTGAGCTACTCCTTGGCAACATGGTACCCCTTGAATCTCAGTGGATTAGCACAGCAACTCTCTGTTTCTTACTCATGCAAATCAAGTGAAGAAAAGAGAGACCAATCAAAAAGGTCATGTGGAGGCTCTTCTGCCCCTGCAGAAACATCTGTTTCTCCCTAGTGACTGGGGCAGGTTGTGGTTGGACGGTGTAACTGTAAAGGACAGGACAGGTAGCACAAGAAGGAGAAGCAAGGAGGACAGGGTAAGCACTAGAATTTTCTACTGCAAATTTTCTTTCTGCTGCAATATGTAGATCCATACATCTCTGCAACATAATACCCATATCTTCTACTATCCTTATTTTCTAAATAAGTTCAAAAATCCCTAAAGCCTAGAATAGTAGGTATATCAGGATTGACTATTGTTTGTGCTAGTTGATGTTATTAAGGGACAAATGTGTAATCATGATTGAGACATGATTTTTAATATCATTTTAATAAGATAGGTTTAAAATGCATGTAATTGACTTACAGGAATTATGGGTAAGTTTACCAAAAGGCAGAATTCCCCGCATTACCTTCAGCACATTGCCAGGTAAAGACTCCTCACCGCATTTTTAGCATGAAAATAAGTAGGCGAAAGCCAGCATGGTGGCATGCGCCTGTAATCCTAGTACTGTGGGAGGCCGAGGCAGGAGGATCAGAAGTTTGAGCCCAGGGTTGGCAGTTCATTGGCTTAGCGAGACCCTGTCTCAAATAAAAGAATTATTTTAAAAACTAGACAAGATAAGGGCAAGAAAATAGAGAAAGTATGGGGTGAAGAAGACAGATCCATGGCAAGATGATTATAGAACTTCAGGAATCTCATTTGCTTCTTCTCTTCCTTCTTTCTGCTTTTTCTCTTATTTCCTTCAGCAAATGTTTAATCTCTGATCAGTGCTACAAACCACTAAGCATGAGGGAGATGATCATAAACAAGGTCATCATTGTCCCTAGGTTAAAGAAACACTGGATGCTGTAACAGACAAGCCCCCTAAATCTAAGTGGTTTAACACATCCATTTACTTTGTTTTGCTTTTGTTCTTGTTTTTTTCCAGTACCGGGAATTGAACTCATGACCTCGCACTTGCCAGGCAGGTGCTGGGCCGCTGAGCTAAATCCCCAGCCCCATTCATTTACTTTTACTTCCTTGAGAAGTAAAAGTACTACAGTACTTTTACATGTAGTTCAGAACTGTGCTTCTGAGGAGCGGGAGGAGGTTTCTCTCAGTGGCGTAGGGCCAGCCTTCCTCACTCCTGTGACTCCCCCAGTTCCCTGGTAGCTTCCCAAGGGCTGGGCAGCAGCAAGCCCACGAGCAAGGAAAGCATGTGGAGGTCCGGGGAAGGAAGTTTTCCTAGACCTGGTCTAACTATGCTGTAGCTCACACTATGTCTAAATGTGACGTCCGGGAAGAGGAGAAAAGACAATAACTGGGACAGAAGCAAGTCAAAGGAGTCCTCTTAAGGCGTAGGTGGACAAAACTAAACTTTCATTCCTTCACTTATTCAGCAAGTAATCATGGCGTAATTACTTCATCTATTCAGCAAGTAATACTGCTCTTCTAGGCAGTATCTTAAATACAAGAAATATTGGGATGAGCAAAACAGGGAAAATCTTCCCCTAGTATAAAATACCATTAGTATTTTAATGGTACTAACTGAAAATTCTACTTTCTGTTCTATCCTTTCAAGAAAATATTGCAAGGTGGCGTGATGGCCCATGACTGCAATCTCAGAGTTCTAGGAGGCTGAGGCAGGATTGCAAATTCACACCCAACCCAGGCAGCTTAGTAACCCTGTTTCAAAATTTAAAAAAAAACAAAAATAAAAAGGCTTGGAAAGTAGCTTAGTGCAAAGGCCCTGGGTTCAGTCTCTAGCATAGAAGGAAAGAAGGATAAAAGGAAGGAAGGAAGAAAGGAAGGAAGGACAGAAGGAAGGAGGGAGGAGAGAAGGAAGGAAGGAAAGAAATATTGCAGTTTCACATAAGGAACATTAATGAAATATTTATGTTAGTATGATTTCTGAAAGAAAAAGCTGGAAACAAATGCTCATAAATGGAAAAAAGTTGATGGATAAATAAATATAATTTATTTGTTCAATCAAATATGGTAAAGCAGATAAATTGAATAAATTTGAGCTACAATTATCAGCATGAACAAATCTCAAAAACAACATTGCCTGAAAATATACAGAATTATTATTAAAAAAAACAGAGCCACTTTCTTTTTGATACTAGAAATTGAAACCAGAGCCTTTGCATTGAGCTACATCCCCAGCTCCCTTTTAAAATTTTGATACAAGGTTTCATTAAGTTGTTAAGTTACTCAGGTTGGGGTGAAACTTACAGTGTTCCTGCTTCAGCCTCCCCAAAGTGCTGTGACTTTCAGTATGTGTCACCACACCTAGCTCAGAACTACATTTAAAAAAGTTTGTAAAACTTGAAAAATAATACTTTGCATTCAGGGAAAGATAAAGGTGCAATTTGGGGTAGTAGCTATTACCTTCTGAGGAGGAAGTGACAGAGGGAGATGTGGGGAAGGGATTCACAGGAGGCCTCAAATATATTATTTCTCTCTCAGAAACATTTGGAGGAAGTGAGATTTGATTAAGTAAAACTAGTTGGAAAGATACGGGTGTTCAACGCATCAGACTCTATCTCATTATCGCATTTGCAATGTTTTTGGTGCTGTCTTTACTAGATTCATTTCCTCCTGGACTTGTCCCATTGTAACCCACCCCCAGCAAACACCTGCACATCCCCTGACGAATCCTCCGCTCCTGGTTCTCATGCTGAAGCACCTGCGGCCAAGTGGGGAGGCTGCAGGTGCACTGGCGGAGGAGGAGCAGCGCACAGGTGCCGGGATTCCGTGCAGGAAGCAGCGGTGGGAAGGAACGGTTCACGCCAGCCTACCTTGCCTGTCTGTCTTTGCAAAGTCTGCTACCAAGCAGGGCTTTGGTGCCTTTGTCATGCGGGACTTCACTCCCAGGTCCCTTCCATAGCTCTTGTAATGTGCAGGGACCCGTTAATTTTGTTCTGCTCAAGAGAATCTGGGAAACTCGAACCTTTGGGTTTTTACAGGTGGCAATGCGTGTGCTAGGACTTCACAGAGCCAGGCTGTTCTCCTTGGGAGAATTATCTTTTCTTTGGGCAGATGCCAGCCCTCTGAGTCACCTTCATCCAGCAGGCTAGTTCTTGTAACAGCAAAGCATTTTTTTAACTACACAAGTGTGGCTCCCTAATCTCTTATCATATCATTGTGCTCACTAAAGAGCTAAGCTTTCTCCTTGAGCCGAGGACAGCACAGCAGAGCCAGGGAGCGGACGTAGACTCGTGACCAATGTCAGTTTCCCAGCTGCACCCACAACTCCACGCACATCTAGACGAGGCCAAGGTGACCTTTGGTCCAAGGTGCTTTTCAGTAACATGATATACTCTTCTCTCCCTCCCCACCCCCACTGGCTGCCAAACGCGGGATCTTCCTGCCTCAGCCTCCTGAGTGTTGGGACCACCACACTTGGGTTTATGTTATCTCTTGGTTTTGCTTTGGGTGTTTTCCATTTCATTATACAGCTCTTTATTTCTTCATTTCATTGCCTCATTTTATAAAAAGTTTGGCATTCTCTAAATCACTCTGTCCCAATATCTTCTCCTATGTGAATTTGTGTTCTTATTGGGTCTTTCAAGAGAAAGAGGTGTGTGTGTGTGTGTGTGTGTGTGTGTGTATGTAGGTATGTGTTGAGATGAGTGAGGAAGGGCTGACTCTGCCTTTTTAGCACTCATTCCAGAAGAACCCCGCCCCTCCCTTTGTCCTCACTGCCTCTCCCGCTGCCCACCGTCCTCTGTGTTTCCTAGGCCTGGCTGCACCTCGCTGGGAGGCTCAGGCACGTGGCTTGTGAGTCCATCCTTGTGGGCACTGACCCCAAATTCACTCTGGAGCTGGATCCCTGGCTCTAGGCCGGACACCTCCTGCCTGTAGTGAAGACTGCAGGCAACGGTGTGTAGTTCTTGGGAAGAACTCTTATGAGTAGATCCCACACTGACAACCTGTGCAGCCTGGCTGGAGTCTTTCTCCTACTGTAACTTGCATCTGTGTCAAAGCCTGTCTCTTTCCCTTGTCTTATTGTGAAGTCCTGGGACACTCACTGGACCTACTCATGGCTTTGCTTTTGTTGACCTAGATTCCCCAGGCCGTTTTATTTTATTTTGAGACAGGCTCTACCTAATGCTGGGTTCAAACTTGCCATCCTCCTGCCTCAGCCTCCTGGAGTGCTGGGATTATAGGTGTGCACCACCACTCCTAGCCTGCTCACAGCTTTATGGCTCTAGTTCTGACCTTCAGTCATCATCAAGATTTCTGGCAATTAGAGTCCCCCACCTTTATCAACAGTCTGTCCCTTTTATCAACAGTCTGTCCCTTCCTGGTGTTCTGGACTGTGCCCCATCCTGGATTCTCCATTTAGCATTATTAACACACAGCCTCTAGCTGGTCCTTCAAGCTCTGTGTTCAGGTGGCAAAGCACAGTGGGAAAAATTCCGAGAAATGTATTTATGCCAAACCAGTTCTCAGTTCTCAGCTCTTGCTTTTATAACTCCCTGTGTTATTATTTTTTTTTTTAAATAACGCATCTGGCTTTCTCATAAAAGTGGCTTTCTCAGACCATCTCTGCTCTCTTGCAGCCTCCAGTCTCCTCTCCCAACTTCCCTCTCCTTTACCGCAGGACTTTGCCAATGCCAGGACTGCAACTGGGCAGACTCTGGGTGCCTGGCACCAGTGTTCCCCTCCCCCTCTGTCACCTTCGTTTATTTTTATTTCTACGTCTGTTCTCTCTTCCTTTGTTGCAGTATCAGAGGAAAAGCATTTCCTCTTCCTCCCTGGAGTTAATCTAGCTATCTGTGCTCTAGATTCTTTTACATCTGAGCTGAGATATCTTATTCCTATAGCCTATTATTTCTGGCGAGTACTCTGTGCTTTTCCCCCTTCAGGGAAAGTGTAAGTTAAAAGTAAAGTGTGAGTTAAAAGTAAAGTGTAAAGTGTAAGTTCCTGCCTTGTGCTGGAGACAGTGGATATGAGGGTGAATAAAATATGGCCCTTGCTGCAGTCTAGGAGGGGAGATGGCCACATGCTATTCACCTGGCCATTTTATAAATCACCATGACACTGTAACGAAGAGTTCTGCAGGAAGGAGCAATTATTCTCATTGTGAATTTTTATTTCCTTTACTGACACTGAACCATTTTCTCCATTATAGCAGCAGAATACATAGACAAGGATAAAATGGATGCAAGCATACTTATTTTTCTAATTTCTTCATCCACTCAGAAGATATTTGTAGAGCACCTACTGTGTGCCTACTGAGTACCTGAGTGTCTACTATGTGCGGCCCTGGAAGGACCTCCCTAATAAGCAAAGGCAGACGCGGTCCCTGCACTCGTGACCTTTGTGGATAACTGAAATGACAAGCTTTCACCACACGAATGAGTGTGCTTTGTGGTGAGAGCCAAAAGTGGGCCACGATGGGCTCCATGGGAGTGCGCATCGGAGGATGCGGTCTAATTTCAGGAAGCAGAGAAGTTTTTCCCACACTCGGACCATGGGACCAAGAACTGAAGGGTGAGTGCTGGTTCAGGAGGTAAAGATGAGAAGCAAGAGCATGCCCAGAGGAGGGCCAGCCTGGGCAGGGCTCCTGAAGAGGGGAGAATCTAGTAAGGACCCGGGCCTTGCAGAAGACCTGTGAGGGAGCAGATGCCACAGCAGGCAGCTGACATAGGTGTGAGGGGAGCCATGCCAGGCAGGACCAGCTTGAGAAGCTGCGTCGATTCAAAGACCCTTGGAGCCATTGAAGGTTTTTAAGAAGAGGAGGTGCATGGTCAGATATTGGACTAAACAGGAACTCTAGCTGCAGCGTGAGGAAGAGTGTAGAGGGTATGAGTCAACTCTAGTTGAAAGCACAAAGATCTTGGCAAATTCCCTTTTCTTCCTGAAGCTTTGTTTCCTCCTTTGTTTCCTCCTTCACTGAGACAGTTGAAGAAAGAATATATGTGAGGAGCTCCTGGCCCACAGGTGTCCTGGCCCGCAGGTGAACTCCATACCTTTCGTTTAATTGTGTCTCTTTCATTTCTTCTAAATAGCCATATTTTTTTCATAGCCATTTTATTTTTTCTTCGTAGCCTTTTTTTTCTTTTTTGTTTGGTGGAAATGTGAGTGGTGAGTGTGGATCATGGAACCCACTGAATTTTGTGGCTTGTTCTTTTTCTGCTTGAAGGGTACTTTGGGGCACATTCAAAGGCCCATGAGTGATGGAGTCCCCTAAATTAGAACACTTTGCTTTTTCTAATTTGCAAATGACTACTCAAAGACTAACTGAGCTGAGCTGACATACACTCCTTGACCTACATGGTAAGTAATGAGCTCCTGAGCTAAGAATTAATGCAGACTCTATCATGAGTAGACTGGCTTGTTTGAGCAAATGTATTGTTTTCAAAGTCCTGGCTCTTTTAAGACTTTGAGCTTCCTATTAAGTACTGGCTTGAACTAGGGATTTTAATTGCATCACTGCTTCCCTTGTCATGCTTGTTTTTATTAACAGGTTAGGTTGTTTTAATTAGGTTCATAAATGGCAGAGATGGATCTCCAGTGCAGGGCATTTGGCCTCAGAATCAGATTTTGCTGTGTCATTTTAATCTCATTAGTCAAGGTGGGCTCAGGGCCCAAGGAGAAGAAACAAAGCTACGTTTTCACTTTTCCTTGATGAGACAATAATGACATCCTCACCATCATCATCTCTCAGAGTTCTCAGAGGCCCACAGAGTCCTTAGGAGCACGAGGAAGTCACTACACCTGTGAGCTCAGTTTAAAGAATTCCTGGCCTCCTGTGTGGGTGCAGAACTTCAGCACCAAGATACTCTTTCTCTTCTCCTTGGAAAATATCACCTCCTTTTGGGGCCTGTTATGGGCTGAATAGTTTCCACCTCCAAATTCATATTTTGACATCCTACCCGTAGTCCTTCAAAAGGTATCTGTATTTGGAGGTAGCCCTTTAAAGAGGAAGTTAAGGTAAGTTGAGGTCACTGGGGAGAGTCTTAAGGCAGTAGGACTATTGTCCTCCTAAGAAAAGGAGATCAGGATGCACTGGACACACAAGTGGAGTAGTGACCCCTTGGGGACACAGGAAGGAGACAAAGGAGCAAGACCTCAGAAGAAACCAGACCTGCGGACTTCCACTAAACCTCGATTTTGGAGTTTTGGCCTCCAGAACCATAAAGAAATGAATTTCTATTGTTTATGCCACCCAGTTTGTGGTGGCTCCCTTAGAAAAATATAGAACTTCATATAGCACCACTAAATTTATGCAAAATGAGAAAACCCGATTCAGTTTCATTGCTTCCTGTTAGCTGGAGTAAATCTGGCTCTGACAGTGACACTTTTTTCTATTTTGTGAATGAGGCTGTTTAGAGATTCATAAGCAAATTGTTATCTCTGCGTCTACCCACTCCACACGCTGCAGTTCTCATGTTCGTTGGCCACGTTGGAGATTTGGAGCCTCCTCTCCTTTCATTTCTCTTCTACCGCGATACAACTAGCACTTTGGCAGGTAAATCGCTTGCAGTTCACAAAGTATTAATTCAGCAGCTGAGCACCTTTCACTGTTTTATCCATTTATCTTTCCAAGCCAAATGGTTTTTAGCATGCTCAAGGCTATAAAGCATTTCTCCAGGAGTCTGACTTTCAAAGGTGCCGTCTTTAAATGAATAGGCAAAGTACACCCTGCCCTCATAAAAGGATCCTATAAAAACGTCTCTAGCTGCCCTTATGTTCCAGTCCACAGATCCACCAGGGCTCTGGGGCTGGTACGAGAGGGCGGGGCCGCGTCTCTTTGAGGAGCCGAAGAGGTTGGCTCCATTGTCTCACCAGGCTCACTGGTATGCAGGTTCATTTCAGTCCCAGAGGGCAGCCGTCAAGCGTGGCCTCACCCTGGCTCTCACTTCTTGGCAGAAGCTTTTGGGAGAGTGAATCAGAAGCTGCCTGCCCAGGTTCTTTGAAGTCTTCAGATGTGCACATACTTCTTGTTTCTAGGGTTGGGCAAGCCAGGGCTGCTACCTCAGCAAGGATAGAAAGCAAATCAGAAGACATTCAATGGCCAAACTTGGCGATGAGTAGACACCCACTGACAGCAGAAACTTCAGAGCTGGAAGCCCACCTCATCAAGGCATCAGCCCGCATGACAGTGGGATATGTCAGCTTCTGCCTGGATCATGGGTGCCTGGAACCTTTGTTCTAATGTGTTCCTACTCTTAGGGGAAGAGCGACAGTTCTCTGCTTTGCTTATTCATGTCATTCAGCACGTCCCTATTGAGTGCCCACCTTGTGGCACGTATTATGTACGGTGCTGGAGAACAGTGAGAAGTGGACAGCTCTGGTCCCTGAGAGTTGTAAAAGAGCCAGTGGCTGTATTCTCTCCCCCATCTCCACCACCACTATCATTTTGTGGCTCATTCGTGTTTGTTCTTCCGTCCCCTCCTTTCCCTGCACTCCTACTTCTCAGAGTTTTGTATCCCAGAAGGGAAGCTGAAGAAAGAGAGTGATGTTTATCCCAGGACATGAATTGCTAGTAGAGGAATTTTATGTTTGGCGAGGAGATATTTTATGATGAACGACTTCCTTGTGTCCCCTCTGATTCAGGGCTCCTGATGCCCTTGCTTGTGATAAAATCCGTTCTATGAACTGCTGCAGCCTAGAGACCCCATGGAGACCCCAGGATATCTGCCCCACATCACAGACACCTGCGGAGTTGGAGAGGGACTGCCAGGATTCCAAATCTGCAATGAATTTTGTCATTAGCAAACCAGAATCTGCATGGCACTGCATTTCTCTGCCTAAGCTCTTAAGTACCTTGTCTACTCAAGCACCTAACGTAGTTGCCGCTTCCTGCAAAGAGATTTATATCCCTACATACCCAGGAATAAGAGTTGTGCTGGCAGTCAGCCCCAGAGAAGCATGAGGTTTGCAGAGGATGCTGACAAATGTAATTGCTGGCATTGTTTGTCCCAGGGCTGCCAATCATGATTTAACCCTTAACTCTGCAGGTATTATATGGGTGAAGACCACTGTAGATCTAAGATGGGTGTTCACATTAGACCCACAGTTAGGAATTTCTCCCACATCACCGACCAGTTTAATGTCTTTGCTTCTACTGAGGGAATAACCAACCATTTCACTTGTTAAGACTTGAATGGTAGCAAGCTTCCGTTTAAATGCTGTTTAGCAGTGTCTACAGTATTTCTCTCAAACTTCTTTTGTTAGCTTTAACAAAACGTCATCAGGTCCTACTGAAAGGATTAGCATCTGGAGTTTCATTTGATAATCCAAAGTTGCCTCTAATTTAACTTGCCTTGGAAATTTAAAGGAAAGGTCACACTGTACTTGAGCATTTCGAGAGGCAGGATGAAATGAAATGGGGGCTGGGGATTTAGCTCAGCGGCACAGCGCCTGCCTGGCAAGCGCAAGGTCATGAGTTCGGTTCCTGGTACCGGAAACCGCCCCCCCCCTAAAGAAAAGAAATGAAATGATAAGGCACAGTGCCAAGACTGTAAGAACAAGTGGGCACAAACCTTTGTTGAGCCTGAGCTCAGCCAAATGCATGGTTCTGAAGACTTAACTATTTGTTGAATGAATAATTGATGGGCCATGAAAGAAAATTACTCAGTACTAAAATGATAATAAATAAATAAAGATTCCCATCAAGTGTAAAAGTACAAAGTCTAGTCACTGCATCCTCATTCAGTATAACATTCTGTTGTTTCCTGTTGAGCAATCACAGTAAGAGTTTTCAACCGAGGTTGAAATTAATTACAAGTAAACCTGCTGTTAGAGAAAGCATAAGGTGTGGTGCTTACGCCCAAAAAGAAAATGTAAGGGGAACTATTTGAAAATCTAGTAATGATTAAGCTAATGCAAGCCATGAATTCAACTAAGAGAAAAATACCTACTTACCAGGAGAATTAAATGAAAGCACATATATGAACCATCCAGCACACTGCTGGGACCTAATAGTTGACCAATAAATATTAGCAGTCCCCTCTCAATTCTCCCAACGCTAGCTGACTTTTATTAAATCAGACAGCTGAATTCTTCCATTTTCTTCCATTTCTAGGATTTCATTCCTCTTTTAATGGAGATGTTACCAAAGTAGGGATTATCACTTTTCTCTCATTCTCTAAAGAGATCTCATCTTTGACAGGACAAAGAGTTACCCAGTCATTTAAGTGAACTTCTGTAGTATCATTCCTAGAAAACAGCTCCCGAGAACAGATGCTTTCAAAAGGTCTGTGCTGGGGTTCAGCAATGCTTGTTGTTTGTCAGGATAGAAGCCTCACAGTGTTCAGGGGAGTTAGGCCACATCATTCACCACTCCTTGAACACTTACGATAAATTCAGAGTAAGAGACATGTGACAAAACTATCCAGGTCCTTTGGACACTGTTTTCCATTATCCTATGAATCTCTTAGTTTCATATCATGCAATTCTTACATTTCCTCCCTATTTTCTATAAAGTCCAGACTCCTTAGAATGATTTTCAAGGCTTTTTCCACATCAGAAGTTATTTTTTCCTTCAAAGCCTCATCTCATCTCCCTGGAACATGCATAAACCTTCATATTTATCTATATAACTGTCCCTATCTCTCCACCAAAGTCTTATTTAGCCTTGAAAAATCTCTTCTATGAAGCTATGCTTCTACACAGCAAGGTTTCACAGTACTTTTACAGTTTTTTTTATCTCACAGTACTTCTCATTTGTTATATTAATCGTTATAACTTTGTGTCTTTGTTCTGACTGGATTACAAAACTCTTAAGACCAAGACCCGGGCATTGAAGGACTTGGTAACTAGATGAAGTCCTCTTGGATAAATGGATAGATAACAATTGATAAATTATTATCAGTTTATCCTCTGGGATAGATTGATAGGTGAAGTGAAAAAGAACAGAAGGTAGTTTATATTCATTTAATACCTGCTGCATGTTAGGGACTGTACTAGATGCATTTTAAGGTCTAACTCATATAATCTTATTTGATCCATTTGACAGCCATGCAAGGATGAATACATTGACAGATTGGTAAATGGTTTTAAGGACAGAACGACTTGTTTAGACTACTTAAAGATAAGCTTGGATTTGAATTCTGTCTGATGCGCCAAAGCCCAGGCTCTTAGCACTATACCAGGCTGGCTCAGAAGCAGAATGATTGCATTGAAAATACAGGCTGCCATCCATAAATATACGGATTTGAGAGGGGAGGTAAAACAGCCAAGAGACTGGTGCAGCAATTCAATTCACTTGAGAAGTGAATAAGAGTAATTCGTGGGAATAACCAATAAAAACTGATAGATACTGACAAGGAAAAGCAAATGAGCAAACAATGCAAGTGAAAAGAAGATCCTCAGAGAGCGTCAAGGCAGCCCAGTATCATGATTACTTCCGGCTGTGGTTGCCCTGAAGTCAGGTGGTGCCTCAGGACTGTACACTAGGAGCAGGGCACAGGCCTATGGCTGGGTCTCCTAGGGCAGTTGCTCTGGGCACTGCTGCTGGGATTGCTGCTGTGAAGCATGTTGAACAAGGAGCAAAAAGACTCAGGTCCCAAAGAAAAATCATGATGTGGTGAATGCCTACTTGAGATCTGACACAGTACATGAACATGGTACACCTCTCCCAACTGTGAAGCTTTGGCCCTTTTGTTATTAGTACTAGTGTTAGTATTTTGAAATAGGATCTTGCTAAGTCACTAAATTGCTCAAACTGGGCCTGAACTTGTGATCCTTCTGCCTCAGCCTCCCAGGGTGCTGGGATTACAGTTGTGCACTTCCATGCCTGGTGCTACATGGAAATTTTTCACCCTGAATACCACTAAAACTCTTTGACTATATGTTTATATAGCACGATCCCACACATACCAATTTTTACCTCAGTTATTTTGACCAAATATACTATTTGTCAAGTTATAATATTTGGCAAAATGTGTGGCCTGACATTAAACATAGAACTGATCTGATTAGTATACTTCAAATCTTGAGCATTAAATGAATTCTGCTCTTTCTGTTCTGTCTTTTCGTAGACTTCACTTCTATTCTTTAAGGTCAAAGTAGTTTATGGACAACAGATTATTGGAAAGAGAAGGCAGGACACAGAACCACTGCTTTTTGGATTATTTCTTTCCATTTTCCCTCTCCACTTACATTATTACAGCTCAGAGATACGAAGTTCCCCCTTTTTAAAAAGCTTACCAAGATGGAAATTGTACTTAATGGGCGATGAGAGCAATTAATGTTCTCTTACAGAGCTGTGCTTTCTTTTAAGGAAGCATAATTCTTTCATAGACACTTAATTCAATTTAAAAAGAGAAATTTGAGGATTTGGCAGGAAACTCAAACGTTATGAATGAAATTAAAATCCCCACATCTATGCCAATAGTACTATGTGGGATCATGTCATTCCACTGAGCTCTCATGAATTCCCTTAGTTTGAGTCCCAGTGACCCATGAAGAAAAGTGCTTTGGTTAAATGCTTTTTGTCTATATCCCAGACTTTTTAAAAAAGAAAGCCATAGAAATTCCACTGGTGTCCAGGTATGGTCCACTTTATAGACAACCTACTTTGCTAGCACAAAATTTAAGGCTTTTGATATTTCGGTCACTGATGTTCTGCAAATAGATATAGTATCCTTTTCATTTTATATGTAATGGACCTAGATTTATCATATCTGAAACATTTGGTTTCAAATGTGTGCATGGGTTTGTGTAGAGTATGTAAGGGAAGCCATCAACCCACATTTCCCCTGTGCATATAGAGTGTAATTCTAAAAGCTGGGTCACCTGTGAAATCACTTTGGAATTTGATATCCTTTTCTTTAAAGCGCGTATAGGGACAAAGCATCACATGTGCAATGAGGGATTCGGAATCTTTTTCTTCTTTTATATTATGCAACATTTTTAAGACCACATGTTCATTCAGCTGCTTCTCATCAGGTTTGTTTTGTTCTCATATAAACACGTACATACAAAGTAAGATAATTTCAATGAGGAGAAATTCCTGTTTTCCCTTAGAGTTCCTTTGATGATGGAATTCACATAAAGCTCTGAATCACAAAAGTGTACAAGACTCCAAAGTAGAATTTAAATAAAAATGCAGTTCTGCTTGTCTCTTTTGTCTCATGCCCCTCTTTTCAAATATGTCCCTTCATTCTTTAATCCTCTATGAAGCCACATGGGAAAAGCACCATCTTGAAATAATCATCAGGGTTTCTGGGTTCTTTTCAACAAGGAGAGATAGTTCACTAGAAAATTTTTGCAGACAGGACACAAACAGAGGATGAGTGGTTGCTCAGAATGCTTTTCGACAGACCTTGTTTCATCTATTTGAAAGCTGTCTGGATACAGTTCAATGTATTGTACTTACCTGGTACATACTGACGTACAGCTTTTAGCTGTCTTCGTGTGTGACCCAGGCAAATTCAAGAGGTGTGGCACCTCTACAGGGTAACAGTTCTAGTAGTTAACTTCAAAAAGTGAAATAACACTTTAGGAGATATTTGATTGTACCTTTCCTCCTGAATTTCATAGAAATAAAGAGTAATAACTTAGATGTCCTTAAATTTTTAGAGCTTTAATGTATTTCTATTCTCTCATTTAATCTGCAAGAACTCATATCCCACTGGGTTTTGTGACACACACCTGTAATAGCAGCATTTGGGAGGCTGAGCAAGGAGGATTTTGAGTTCAAGGCCAACCTGGACTACATAGTGAGACTGTGTCTCAATTTATGTATCTCTCTTACCATGAATCTAAGGCTCAAGGAATTTTAACCCCACAGAGATAACTAAAGTGAATGTCATGTCATGGAACACATTTCCTGTGGCAGTGTAGCCTACCATACTAGGGTCACATGAGCAACTAGAATAGATTAATTAGCTAGAGCAGCTCCAGTCAGCCTTGTCCTCTAAGTTAATATGTTTTTCATTGTGCTTCTTGTTCTTAAGAGGTGGTGGGTCATAGGAAGGCACGATGAGGTCATTTCTACATAAAATGAGATCACAGGCTCTTGTATTTCAGAGTAACAGACCCATGGTCTAGTCATCTCACAGAAACTCCACGTAGGTGCACACAGGGGCTTGGGAGGATAAACCATAATGCTATGTGAAAACGGAGGCTCACAAATGAGTTGAAGTACCTACACTGATTTTGTAATTAAAACTGAGAAAAAGGTAAGACTGTTGTCTTAGTTACTCTTCTGTCATTGCTGAGACAAAATACCTGACACCCAGAATTAAGGAAGAAAAGGTTTATTTAGCTCACAGTCTGTGGAGGTTTCAACTCATACTCGGCTGGCTCCAAGGCAGGGTGGCACATGGCAGAGGGCAACCGCTTATGGTGGTGGAAGATAGCAAAAGCAGCAAGAGCAGCAAGAGCAAAAGGGAGGAGTGGTAGCAAGCAACCTCTTTCTCTGCTTTACACATGCAAACTATCTGCCCAGGGTGGGTGTAGCACTCACACCCATGAATCAATTATAAATTCTAAAAACCCACCCCATGACTGCATGTGTCTCTGGGGGGACACCCACACACAAACCATAACAACTGTCAAGGACAAAAAAGGGGGGGAGGAACAATTAATAATTAATAATAAAGCAAAGACCAGAGCATGCATACGAAAGATGTTTGTAGAATAAAGAGAACCCACATGGCCTCACAGAGTCTACAAGGAAATACAGTCAACAGAGACAAGGCCAAGCAGGATAGCCTTAAGCAGGAGGAAAGCAGTTTTAGCATTGTGGACTCACAGGTAAATTGCTGGTCATGAAGATAATGACGATGGGGGGCCTTACTGGTTAAGCGCTCTGGATCCAGATTTCCGCATATAGTGTGTGTCCTTGGGAAAAATGTTAATCAACCCAGCCTTATTCTTTCATATATTCAATTAAATTAATATCCATAGTATGTGAGTGTTATGAGAAATGGATGAGACCATCTATTTTAATTGTTTAGCCCAGAGCCAGACACGTAGTGACATTCTATAAAAGTGGCTGTGCTATTTCTCCTCATAGAAGTTTGGCATATAGGGGAAAGAGAAAGATATAAATTTGGAATATTAGCCGGGTTAAGGGAAGAGTTCTCCTGAGTGATCAAAATCCTGTAAGAAAGAAAAAAGAACCAATCATGAATTCAGGCAGAGGGACGAGGTTTAGGCAAGAGAAGATGAGCTGTGAGAGACGGTTAAGGAGATGGGAAAATATATGGCAATTGTGATCAGAGAAATGGATTCTAATGTCCCCTTGTCGGGTGAGCTCATGGGCCCCACATACTGAGAGTTCTTGAGTCCTTCTTTCTGACATGCCCCATGCTGGCTGGTAATTCCAACATCCTGGGTGACTGTAGTTTGATGAGTACTTCACCAGGCTAACAAGAAACCTTGTGTTAGTCAGGGTCCTCCGGGAAAAACACCAGGAGACTAATAGGAGACTTTGGATATTAAGTAGGACAGGGAGGGAGAGAGAGAGAAAGAGAGACTATGAGAGTTAGCAATTAGCTCATGTGATCAAGAAGGCCCAAAAGTCCCATTATCTGCTGTCCCTAAGCTGGGGGAACAGGGGAGACAGTGGTGTGACTCGGTCATCCAGTAGTAGAAGTTCTACTCTGCACTGGAAGACCCAAGAATCAGGAGTGCCAATATACAATGGCGGGAGTAGATGGTTGTCTCAGATCAGAAAAATGGAACTCACCCTTCCTCCATCTTATTTTTTCCCCATCAAAGGATCTCACTAAATTGCCCAGGGTAGCTTTTAACTCACCACCGTCCTGCCTCAGCCTCCCGAGTAGACAAGATTATAGGCTGTACCACCAAACTCTGCTTATCCCACCACTTAGCTCTACTTAGATTCACAGGGGATTGAATGATGCCTACCACGGTGGTAAGGCCAATCTTTACTCAGTCTACCAATTCAAACACAAATACCTCTTCTGGAAACACTCCCACAAACATAGCCAGAAATAACATTTACCAACCATCCGACCCTCCTTTGGCCCATTCAGTTTTATACATAAAATTAACCAACACAAACCCCTCCAGCATCTCATAAGAAAGCTCCTTTATGGTGCCCCTGGTCTAGATCCCATAGGATCCCAGGGTCAAAGCTGTCTAAAAGGCCCTCTGGCCCCGCGTCACCTGGATTCCAGCAGGCAGTTTCCTACAGACTGTATATGAACAGTATTCCATTTGTTGGCATGCGGTATGTCACAGGCCAGACCTTTCTTCCTTGGTCAGACTCGTCAGAACAGAGCATTCTACCACTTACCTACCAAAGGCCTTGAGATTGTAGGAAAGGGGAAAGCATGGGGGTGTCGCTCACCTGTAATCCCAGGACTTGGGTGGCTAAGTCAGGAGGATTGTGAGTTCAAGGCCACACTGTGATGTACTGAGGCCAGCATGAGCTACATAACAAGACCTTGTCTCTAAGTCATGGATATATAACTTGGGAATAGACACACCAGTAAGTACCTTACAGGTCCTGTGATAGTAAAATAGGATGACTTCAAGGAAGGATTCAAGGATTACTATTGATATAACATGCAAGAGGAGAAAGGGCTAAGACACAAAGGATGCTGCACAGCATAAGACGTTGCTGAAAGCATCAATCTTTGGAAGCTGCAGTGTGAAAGCACAGGTTATGTATTTACATGGAGAGAAATACTAAAATCAAATGCATCTTGCTTCACCTTTAGCTTGTTCGGGCTCTGGATGAGTGCTGCAGTAAACTGCCATCTAAGGAAAAGCCCATAATCGTTCCACCACGTCCAAGTGGACACTTGCATTACTGGCAATGAGAGCATCCATTTAATCCATTTAAAAAGCCCCAGCAGAGGTTTATGGATGCATGGGAAGTAGGCAGAGTTGGAGGTATGCTCAGTCTCCCTGTGTGCAACCCAAGCGGTAGCACCTCAGCACAATCCAGATGGAGTCCCTCACTCTGAGTTCTGCTCTCCTCTTTGCAGGTTGTGTCTCCTTGCCCGTAAAATCCCTTACCTGCTGAAATGCAGGAAGCTGGGCTTAATGCTCCCTGGTGGGTTTTCTCACTTCTTAATTCCATGATGTCAGTTCAACTGTAGGATTTTGCTGGAGTCTGGAGTGGTCATGGCAGGAGGCAGGTAGAAAAACAGACTCTCCTGAGGAGAGGTTGCTGGGGAGCTTGTCAGGCACTGCAGCTGCGTGCTAAGTGGCTGTTTTTACTTCGATGACATAGGCATTAGGCAGAGATGGGGTGCTGACAAGATCTGAAGGAGATCTAAGTATTTCCACAGGCAACTCCTTGGGCCATTATTTTAACTAGTTCCTGGTTGAGGGTGTGCTTTACTGCTCCAGCTCTGCACTCCGGAGAGTTTCCATAGCCTTCCTTCAGCACTGAGAAATTCAAAGGCTCAGCCCTGCTGTGTGAGCCTCACACAACCATCAAAACGTCCTCCTTTTTTCACTGGGAAGCTTTGATTATCAGTATGTATATATTTTTTTCTGCTTGGGTATGTAATATTCGTTTAGCAGGATATGGTAGTGCACGCTTATAATCCTAGCACTCAGGAGGCTGAGGCAGGAGGACTGCTGCATGTTTGAGGCCAGCCTGAGCTATATAGTGAGTTCAAGGCCAACCAGAGTTATGTAACAAGACCCTGTCTCAAAAAAAAAAAAAAAAAATTGGTTAAGATTAACCCAAGAGAAGTATAAAAAAAGCTAAGCTTGCTTTCTTTTCTCTCTGTTTCTTTTTCTTTCTTTCTTTCTTTCTTTCTTTCTTTCTTTCTTTCTTTCTTTCTTCTTTTCTTCCTTCCATTCTTTCTGTCTGCCTGTCTGTCCTTCTTTCTTCTTTAAAATGGAGTCTTGGGCTGGGGATATAGCTCAGTGGCAGAAGTGCCTGCCTGGCAAGCACAAGATCCTGAGTTCAATTCTCAGTACAAATAAATAAATAAAAAAATAAATAAAATGAGGTCTTGCTATGTTGTCTGGGCGGGTCTAGAACATCTGGTTTCAAGGGATCTTCCTGCCTCAGTCTTCCAAGTGTCTGGAACTATAAGTGTGTACCACAAATAAGTTATTTATTTTTCTTACAAAGCAATGTATGGTTTAAATAAAAACCCTTTTCCTAATTCAAAAATGGGATGATTACTATTGATGGAAAATGAACTGGTCTATTCAGGCCATAAACACTACCATTTAGGATAATAACACTAGTGTGAATACTAAGTACTATGAGTCTATTAATAACAGTTTTTATCTACTTACAAGCTTAGCGCTTCACCAAGAACTAATTAAACAGACCTGTTTTAATAGGTTGCCATGGTATAAGTAGAGACACAGAAATGTTTGCATCCATCAAATTCGTTCTGAGTTCCTGAAGCATAATTCAGTTTGAGCAATAAATGATTATTATACCCTGTTATAACATATTTAGAAAGGTAATTACCATGTTAGTAATGAAAAAAGTTGCAAGCATATATTTGTGCACATATCAAATGTTTAAAATAATTTTTTTACATTTGTTTCCCATAAAAGATTTTTCTTTACTGAATCTAAAAGCCAAATATAAGAATTTCATTTGTTATTACGACTATATTCTGTTCAGGGTTTTATTTTTATTTTTGTTTTTTGGGTTTTTTTTGGAGTCAGTGTCTTACTATATAGTTCAGGGTGGCTATGTACTCTCTGTGTAGCCCAGGCTGGCCTCCAATTTATGACGCTCCTCCTGCCTCAGCCTCCCAAGTGTGGGGTTACAAGCATGCACCACCACTATTTCTAGTTTAATCTGTTATGTTTAGTCCTGGGCGTGCAGAGGGTCATCAGACTTTGGTCCTGAATGGCAGAAGGACCTGATACTGTCTAGCCAGTGAGGAGGTACAGGGCGAGGATGAGGGAAAACATAGCCGCCATCTCCCAGTGCCTGAAGCGCTGCCTGAAGAACAGCAGGAATTCAGACCACAGCAACTGTGTGAAGGAACAGGGAGGCAAGTGTGAGCCCGTGAGCCAGGAAGGGCTCCTGGGGGAGTTGTTATGGTGAGTGCATGGGGTCGAGAACTCCAGGCCTCAACCCAGACTCCCAGGGATGGGCTGTCCAACTGCCTGAAGCCACAGGCCTGCCCCAGGGGCTCATGTGGGAGTCACCAATTTAACACACAAAGCCAGGTGCTCAGACTACACCTAATACGCAGCAAACAGCAAATGTGTGTGAGCTCTCTATTGATGTAGATTTGTCTTTAAAGTTAAAACTGGGAGTAGTAAGGCATGTCCGTAATTCCTGTACTCTGGGAGGCTGAGGCAGGAGGACTGCAAGTTTGAGCCTAACCTGGGCAATTTAGCCAACTTAGTAAGACCTTGTTTCAAAATTTTTTAAAAAAGAACAAGACAAACAAACAAACAAACAAAACAGAAAAGGGTCTGCAGATATAGCTCTGTGCAAAGGCCCTGGGTTCAACCCCCAGTACTGCCAAACATAAACACAAAAGGCTGTTAAAAATGGAGTGGATGCTTCATAAGGCAGTGACTTCCTCCTCTGTCCCTGGAAGCAGGGCAGCAGAACCTGGAGGCTGCTTATTATAAACACTGCACGGGGGTCCCTGACTTGAGGGGGAGAGCCAGGCAGATGGGGCCATGTCCACGCGATTCCAATCTGCAGGGAGGAGGGACAGGACTTGTGCGGTGATCCTTTGCCCTTCCTAGCCGGATTTGGGCTAGAATGCATTGCTTGCAGACCTATGTTGTGCAAGGTATTACTGGCCAAATGGTATTATATGGATCAACCATTTTTTTCAGACTTTTGCCCCTAACCAGCCCTAACTATATGAAAAATATCTGCTAATTTTAACTATGAAACTTCTGCCAAATTTCCTAGAGACTCCTTAGATGGGTTTTAAGTGGAGATTTTATTTAGCTAGTTTCTCTGAGTCTATGACTCATTGTGTTCAAAAATCATCTTTTCTTTTCCTTTCTTTTCTTCTCTTTTCTTTTCTCCTTCCTTCCTTCCTCCCTTCACTAATGGAGATCAAATTCAGGGATGCTCTATCACTGAGCTATATCCCAGCCCTTTGTATTTTTTATTTTGAGACAGGAGCTCACTAAATTGCCAAGGCAGGACTCACGCTTGGGCTCCTCCTGCCTCAGCCTCCCTAGTAGCTGAGATGACAGGCATGTACCTCCATGCCTGGCTCAGATTATAACTTATTTCCCTTAACATCCATAATAATCTCCCTCGATAGTCATAGTTCCCTAAATATTTATTTATTTATAAATAATTATTTATCTTTACCTCATCTTTTAATTTCTGAACATGTAAGAATCAATCTTGGTTTTAAACAACATAACACCCTATTATGGTGGCACATGTTTGTAATGCCAACACTCAGGAGGCTGAGGCAGGAGGATCACCACAAATTCAACGACAGCCTGGGCTACAAAGCAAGACCCTTTCTGAAAAAAAATAAAAAATAAAAAAGTAAAATAAACGACGTGACATTCTTTCTCATTTTACTTATTTTTCTCTAAAAACACTTCATGGTTTTGTCCAGTTGCTAAACACCTGCACAGTAACTGTGAAACCCACGCAGGTTGGGTAGTGAAGCCGTGGGTTGGTTCACTCCAGCTGCTTAGGAGAGCTCAGTTCTGGGAGTGTGGCTGCCACGAGGAAGGCTGGCTAAGAATGGGCGGGGCCACTGTGCCGGGGAGAGAAGCTGAGGGCTGAGACACAGGACATGAGACAGGGAACCGGGCAAGGGCAAAAGGCGGGATGGAAATGAAACACAGGGAGAAAGGACACAGAGAAGAGGAGGGGAGGAAGGAAGAGAGGAAGAGAGGGAGGGAGGGAGGAGAGAAGGAAGGAAGGAAGGCAGGAAGGAGGGAGGGATGGCGGGAAAGAACACAAAGAGCACAGAGCAGAGGAGGAAAGAAGAAAGTTATAAAATTGTTCTAGTTTTTCTTCATTTTGTTTTGTTTTTTTTTAAACTGGTGAGACCTGCATCTTCATAGATTTCTCAAATGCAAGAGAAACACTAGAATAAAAATTAAGCTTTGAGAAATAAAATAGGTGATCAGAGAGACAACAAACATTTTCTTGTACAGAAGAGCCATTCTGGAATTAATTATTTACTAGAAGCATTGCAGAAGCCCCGGCGGTATAAACTCGTATGGCCGGTCTGAGCCGTATGCTTTCCACGGCAAGCTATAACCTGAGAAAAAAAAAATAACTCAAGGAGAAAGCAACCTCATAGCAAAAACTGTGTTGGTTGTATATTGCTATCTCTCTGATAAACAACTTCAAAATCCTATAAATGTATATATAATTTTAATAAAATGGATTAAAGATTAGTCTACTTACTTATTTATTTATTTTATGGCCTTGAAGATTGAACCCAGGTTTTATTTTAAGAAAGGGTGTTGCTAAGTCATTAAGTTGCCCAGCCTGGGCTCAAACTTGTGATCCTCCTGCCTCAGCCTCCCAAAGTATCTGTAATCCCAGTTGCTTTGGCGCCTAAGACAGGAGAATTGTAAGTCCAAGTGCAGCCTGAGCAACACCACAAAACCTTGTCTCAAAAACTATAGTTAGAAAAATAAATAAAGATAAAGATCGCACAATAAATCCCAATGCTAAAGCAAATTATTTGTAACTTGTTTGGCAAATAGAGACACTGATTTGAGTAATACGACCAGACAGGGCTGGCTGACTTCAGCTTAGCACCTGGCTTTGGTCCCTTGGTTCAGGTGTCCCATGCGTGACCTGAGAATACTATTCCCAAGATGATCACTTCGCCAAAGTAGAGGAGACTGAGAGGTGTCCAGTTAGGACGCCTTTAAAGTAAGTAGTATGGTATTTCTACCGGACACTTGTTTCACCACCTGTGCGAAGAGCCCTTAAAAGAGTTTTCTCGTCTGTAAAGCAAAGAATTTGAGGGAGATCATTTCTAACGCCCCTTTTAGTTCTGTTTTTGTTCAGTTCTGTGAATCTGCTTCTTTTGCTTATGGCTTTCTTCCTCCCTGCCTACACTTAGTTAATACGCAGAAGCTAACTACCATCCGAATATCACCCACTTTCCTCAGAAGCTGCACCCAGCTGCCCTATAGTGAGTCTATTAGACTTGATGTTAATGGATTTTTGTCCTAAATTTCCTTATTGGGAATTTTCTATTTCATTCACTGGAGAGGAAGAAAGAAACATATTTTCAGTACTTTTTTTTCAGATGGTTATTGATTTCATTGTACAAAAGAAGTCAAATCAGTACAGTAGACAATAGGATTTTAAAGTAACGACATTACTTCTCCTTTCCTTGCTGTAACTTTTCTCCATAAGGTAGTATATTAAATATAATTAAGGTGATAACTGTTTTCAAGATACTTGATCCACATATTTCTGAACAACAGAGTTCTTTGATGGCTTTCAAAGCATGTAATCATGTGCTTTCTACGGGTCCTTGATAGTGTGTCCTTTGGGCCAGGTGTTAATTGAGGTAAGTATGATATTGCTGTCGTACAAACCTTTGCATTCCAATAGCTTCACACCAATGAGTTTTCTTTCTTGCTTCCTTCCTGGAAGGTTTGTTGGCAAATGTTCTGGTTGCTCTGGTTCTGAGAAACCTCCAGTGAACAGGGAAGGGAGTGTAGAGGATCTTTGGAGATTATAGGTGCTAGGTCTCCAGATGGTTACACATTAAGGCCTGTGCCACTGACCGGAAATAGTAACCCAGCACCACCTAGATACAGTCGGGTTAGGAAATGTAGTCTTCCTTTGTGCCTAGGAGGAAGCTGAGATGGCTTGGTAAACTTGCAGGCTGTTTTTGCTGTGCTCTTGTAAACTGAGTCAATTTGTAATGAGCTGAAAAATAGAGACCTGGAGGGGAAATTAGTTTATTCAGGCACACTTTTTACAATTAAAATCAGGCTGTAACGATGATTATTTTGTATTTCTTCTGATTGAATGATTTCAAAATAAAGAAGTGGTAGAAGGCTAACACGGGGATGGAAAAAATAACTGCTGAGTAGGAAAAAGAAGTATTTCTATGAGGGAGGGATTACTTACAGAATCTGGATATAATCTACTTTTGGCTGGATGTTCCCCCTTCCACTCTTAGGAAGTGTAAAGATGCCACTGGATTTAATGCAAAGCTCTCTCTTAAGGTACAACATTAAGAACCTAAGGAGATCAATTTGAATTCTGGGAACAGAAATCAATAAACTAAGAAATAGTGAAGTAATGAAGGAAATCAATGAAATCTTTGCGAGGATCAGTAAAGGTGACAGGCCTCCAGTTATACTAATGAAACAGAAGACATAAATGTCCAATATCAAAATCACTACAGATCATTCAAACATTAGAAGAAAAAGGAAACACATTTTAAAACGTTATCCCAATAATTTTGACTGTATAGATGAAATGCACTTCTTTGGAAGCTCACACATGAAGTAGAATACCCGACATATGTATATTTGTTTGTTATGAGGAAATTTGTTTTGCTTTGTTTTATTTATGATGAGAGTATTTGTTTGTTATAATAAGGAAAGAGTAAATGCTTTTCCCCTGAAGTCTGAATTAGGTAAGACTGCTCTCACTTCTATTTGGTTTCATGCAACAGTTCCTAACCAGTAAAAAAGGCTCTTGAAAGACAGTAAAAGTATCTTTTTTTTCTTTTAGCACTGTTGGTGGAATGCAGGGGCACCCTACCACAGAGCTGCACCCCCAGTCTGCCTTTACTCTTTGTTCTGATACAGAGTCTCACTAAGTTGCCCAGGTTGGCCTTGAACTCACAGTCTTCCTACCTCCTGCAGCCTCCTATGAAGCTGGGATTATAGACGTGTACCACTGTGCTCTCTTTAAAACTGTCTTTTTTCACAAATGCCATGATTAATTATGTAGGAAACCCAGGATTTCATTTTCAAATGAATAGAAATAATAAGTTAATTTAGCAAGGACATGGCCTATATGATTAACATATAAATTTTGTTTCTTTATACTATAGTCAAAAGTACAAATTTTCTTTTTTTTTTTTTTGAGACAGGGTCTCGCTATGCAGTTGAGGCTGGACTTGAGTTCACTTTGTAGCCCAGGCTGGTCTTGAACTCACAGTGATCCTCCTGCCTCAGCCTCCTGAGTGCCAGAATTACAGTCATGCACCACCACACCTGGCAAAAAAGTACAGAATTATAATTAAAAATATAATATGGTATATAATAGCATCAAAAAACATGAAACATTTGGGTATAAATTATGTAAAATATGTACAATTGTTATTCACTGAAAACTGCATAACATTGCCAAAAGCATCAAAAAAGACCAAAAATATGGTAACATAGTAGATAGATAGGTAGATAGATAGATAGATAATGTTCATATCTCAGAAGACTGAGATTGGGACTGTCAATTCTGTCCAAATTGACTTATAGGTTCAGTGAAATCCTGATCAAAATCCCAGTAGGCATTTTAAAAGAAATCAACCAGTTAACTATCAAACTGACTACCAAGAATTTAGAGGAGTCAGATCAATTTTAAATAACAGGAACTCGAAAGTGGTAATACCTACACTACTGGAAATCGAGATTTCCCATAAGGCTAGTAATCAAAAGTGTGTATTGATGTAAAGATAGATACATAGGTGAGTGGAATAAAAGAGAAAGTTTAAAAATATATATATGAAGCCGGGCTTGGTGGCACATGCCTATAATCCCAGCACTGGGGAGGCTGAGGCAGGAGGATCTCTTCGAGTTTGAGGCCAGCCTGGACTATAAAGTGAGTTCAAGGCCAGCCTGAACTGCATAATTAGACCTTGAAAAGAGAAAAACAAAAAGTATACAGACAATTGATTTACAGCAAAGTAATTAAATGGGCAAAGGATAATCTTTTCAAGAGTGGAGTTGTAACAACTACTAGGTATCAGTATGGACCTTCCACCTTCATTTTTCATATATATATATACTTATGAAATATGAGTTGAATATATATATATAATATATAGTACTCATAGAAGTAAGCACAAGAGCTAAAATTTGAAGAAGCACAGTGATGTTGCATTAGGCAACGATTTCTGAGAACACAAAACACAAACCATAAAAGAAAAAAATGGTAGTTTAGACTGTTTAAATTAAAAACTTTTGCTCTTCAAAAACACTCAAGGAGCTGAGAAGGGAAAAGACAAGGAGAAAATACATGTCTGACCCAGGGTTTGTGTTCAGGCTATGTACAGACCTTTGGATGGGCCTGGTAGTGGTGCCCACCTGTCATCACAGTACTCTGAGAGGCAGGAGAGCTGAAAGTTCAGGCCCAGCTGGGGCAATTTAGTGACTTAGAGAGACTCTGCCTCTAAATTTAAAAAATAAGAAAAAGGGCTGGGTATTAGCTTAGTGTGAAGATCCTCAGCTCAATCCCTAGTACCGCCTTAAGAAAAACAATTTTTACAATTCAGTAAAAAGACAAAGAAATCCATTTTTAAAATGGACAGAAGAAATAGATGCTTTGCGAAAGAATATACATAAGTTTAGAATAAGTACAGTACGTAAAAGGACGCTCAGTATCATTCATTATTAGCACATGCCAGTGAAACTACCATGCATTACTATTATACACTCAGTGGCTAAATTTTTTTTAAAAAACTGACAATACAGAATGTTGGCAACAATGAAAAACATTGGAACTCTCATACATTGCAGATGGGAATGCAAATTAGTATAAATAGTACACATACTTTGGAAAACTGGCAGATTTTATAAAAAAAGCACAAACATATATTAACCGTATGACCCAACAATATCACTTCAGTGTATTTATCCAAGAAAATACACACACTCACACTCACACACACACACACACACACACACACAGAAAATTGAATGTGGAGGTTCATGGCATTTTATTTGTAATAGGCAAAAGATTGACATAAGCTAAATGTCCGTCAGTTGGTGGATACATGAATTGTATGCTCACACAGTAGAACACCGTTCCGCTATCAACTACAGATCTGTATGTGTGAATACAGATAAATCTCAAAAGCATTATGCTAAGTGAAAGAAGGCAGACGCAAGTGTTCCATGCTATGTGATTCCATCTATATGGAATTCTAAGAAAGGTAAAACTGCAGTGAGAGGGAGGGGGTCAGCAGTTGCTAGACTACCACGACCTGAGGGAGGGGACCAGCTGCAAAGGAACACAGAACTTTCTGGAGGGAGGTAGTTGGGATGAAGTGACTTATACAACTCCATATTTCTGCTAATTCATCAAACTGGACACAAAATCAATGAGTTTTACAGACAGGTGTATTATGTAATACTTCAGAAAAGCTTATTTTGAAGGAGAAAAAGACCAAACTTTTTCTGAGGTTCTTGGCTGTGGATTCATAAAAACCAAAAGGGCCAAATGGCTGGGTTCACAGAACTTAGGAGGGAAGTGACTCAAAGCCCACTTATTCTGAACTCAGCCCCAGGAACTTGTCATCTCTGACAGGCAACTAGTAGTTGTCACTACTGATAGGCAACTCAGCCATTATCTCCAAAAAAGAAGTCTTTAATGGGAGAAGTCTGGTAGATTTCCTTTCTTTAAAAAACACTTAAATTTACAGAGATTCTCAAATGTAAATGTTTATGTGCATGCATTTTGGTTTTTTGTTTGTTTGTTTGTTTTTCTCCGGTACCGGGAACCGAACTCACGACCTTGCTCATGGCAGGCAGGCGCTTTTGCCGCTGAGCTAAACCCCCAGCCCCTGTGCATGCATTTTGTGATGAGAATTCTATTAGAAATTTCAACCTACTTTGTTGAAAGTAGCAATCTTTCTCTCTAGAGCCACTGAGCTCAAGGGAATTTGTAAACAGGTAGCATGCTCTTCCTGCCCAAAATAAGGAGACAGGGTGCATCCATTCATTAATTCAGCAAACTCTTGTTAAGCACTTTCTGTGCAGCAGGCAACATGCTCAGTGCTAGAGACGAAAAGTAAGTAAATACAGATGTGGCCTGTTCCTTCCGGAAAGCTCTGTTAGACTAGCCAGAGTGTCTCAGAGTCACAGTTCAGAACAAAATCAGCTTCAAGGATTTTTAATTGTCACTAAAGTCTTGCCGAAACACTGTGAGGGCCATGCCAATAAGAACTGCTTTTAACTGAAAGCTCTTAAAATCCCAGGATGCTGGAACTGGGCAAGTAGGAAAGCCAAGTGTTCTCATTCGTAGGAAAAGAAATGGAAGCCTAGGTACATGGAAGTCCTGTGGTGAAAGAGATCTGTTTCTCTATTCACACAACACTTGTGACACCTAATGTGCAGGGTTTTTCCGTAGCAATCAATTCCCCATTTCTCCAAGGATGCCAAGTATGTGTCCTACTGTCCAGTTCATCTCTGATGCTACCTACCCGGAGTTCCTGATCTGTCTCACAGTTGAAGGAGCCACTCCCACGAGACTGTCCCCACTTCAGTGTTAACAGCAAGTCCTAAATTATCACGTATACTGCTGACCAACCAACTACAAATCAGGGGGTCCTGGTTGACAGGTTGCTGAAATGGCTCACAGGACTCAATGGCAAGTTTACTTATAGTTACCAGTTTCTTAAAAGGACACAATTCAGGAGCAGCCCATGGAAGAGAAGCCTAGGACAAGGTGGGTGTGCTGGTGGTACACACGGTTTCCATGCCCTCTCTGAGCACATCACATCCTCGTAACAATGTACTCACCAACCTTTAAGCTTAACAAACCTCTTCTTCACTATTTTTTATAGAGCTGGGGTGGTGGTGTGCACCTAAAACCCCAGCAGTGCAGGGGTAAGGCAGGAGGGTCATCAGTTCAAGGATAGCCTAGGCTGCATAGCAAGACCTTGTCTCAAAAATAAACTCTAAACAAACAAATAAACAGCTTTTACATAGAGCTTAATGTCCAGATCCTCTACCATTTCTGAAGTCCAGTGGGCGGGGCTGAAAATTCCAACCCTTGCATCACTGGGTCTTTCAGATGACCAGCCCATCTGAGTCCATCCAAGAGCCCTGCCCTAGATCACCTCATT
Organism: Chinchilla lanigera; assembly: GCF_000276665.1. Lineage (NCBI taxonomy): Eukaryota > Metazoa > Chordata > Mammalia > Rodentia > Chinchillidae > Chinchilla > Chinchilla lanigera. The sequence continues at coordinate 42,873,757 of NW_004955403.1, read as the reverse complement.
AGCATAAATTCAAGCTCCATCCAAAAGAATTCCTTTAGAAGCAGAAGACCCTCCTATCAGGGAGCTTTAAGAGCCTTGTGCCAAGAACCAGAACAAAGACCAAACACAGTTCTGATGTCACCACTTTTCTTAGACAGGGAGCAGCCTGGGACCCTGTCTGTCCCCTGATTCTGTTCAGCAGGGGGTGGCCTTTCCTGTACCTTTGTCACCACACACTGCTCATGTGTGCTATGCCTTCTTCTTGGAAACATTCCAGGGTGCTTTTTTAATTTGAGTGCATATGCAGGCATAGGTCATTTCTACCCTGGAAAAAATATTACAAGTGAAATGCTATTTCAGCAAAGAAATGTTTTTTTATGGAATCTCCCTTTGATACAAATACTGCTTTTGAAAGGATTACTCTCCATTCTTGGAATGATTCTACAAATGTGATGAGTTATTTAAGGGAAATAGGGGCTTTTTCTCTTCAAAGATTTTCAGGAATTATTTTGATGATAGTGGAGTGGGAGACTGCAGATAGACTTTCAGGGGTGAAGTGTAACAGCAGCTGTAATTATGGACCTCTGTAAAGATGTGCTGTTGGCTTTTAATGGTTGAGTCAGCACATGGTACAGATGCGCCTCAATTTACCAATGGGTTACATTCAGTAACCCGTATGCAGAACCTCACTAAGTTGAAAATACATTAAATAAGCCTAATCCACTAAACATCCTCACTTAACAATGTAGTACACTGTCAGGTGCTGTCTACCCCGAGATCTTTGGGCCCCAAACGGGTCTGGATGGCTTATAATGTGGCCCCACAAAACTGTAAACTTTTAACTTCTTATGTGTTTTTTAGCAATATTTTTCACAACTCGATTATGCAGTGCTCAAGCAGGGATGGTCCAGGTGTAATGGTTTTTATCTAGATGTGCTATCCATATGTGTGCCTGCAAAGACAAGCATGTATTATTATTATTATTAAATAGACATGTAGATTTTCTCCCTTAATTATTAAATTTGTGTTGTTTCATGAAATAATGTAATAAGTTCAAAGTGGTCTAGGAAGTACATAAATGTATCAGATTTTTTTTTGCTCCTGATAGTGTTATAATTCCATACACATCACTAGTGCTACTGACATTATAATAAAAATACTAAAAAAGGAAAAGTTTTGTTACCTGTAGGCATTAACCATATTATGTATTTCATATGTGGCCCGAGACTGCTGCTCTTTGCTCAGTGTGGCTCGGGCCAAGCAAAAGGTTGGACACCCTTGCTGCAGAATGAGAGTCATTTCCCCTCAAGATGCTGCGCTGTCAGGAGATAGCATCATACTGAATGTTGCTAGATGAGGAAAATATCAAAATTCCAACTTGGAAGCACAGGGCTGGGGATGCAGTTCCGTAATAGTACTTGCCTCTCATGCATGAAGCTACGGCTCCAGTGTCCAGCAGGACAAAACCAAATAAAACAACCAAAATTTGAAGCACAGCCTTGATTAGATTTTAAATTATTTTTGAACCACTGCAAAACTGAAAAGCCTAAGAGGAATAATCATAAGTCAGGGACAGTTGGTACCATACTGAAAAGCTTTATGCTATATGGGAAACCAACCAATGCAATCACATGGTACCTTTGGGCCAGACTTTCACTTGTCTTTATTTTTTCCCTGGGACTGGAAATTGAATAGAGGGTCTTGGGACTGAGCTATACCTCCAACCCTTTTTAAAATTTTTAGCCTTGAGACAGGGTCTTGCTAAATCACTCCATTCTCCAGGCTGGGCTCAAATTTTTAATCCTTGTGCCTCGGCCTCCCACACCTGACCTTTATTTGATGCCTCCTATGTGCAAAACACTGTCTGAGGCAATACTGTCCACAAGTTTTCTTTGCACTGGTGGAAATCTTCTAGATCTGCATGATTTAAACATTACAGTTGTTGATCATCTGTGGCTATTGAACCCTTGAAATGTGACTAATGGGGCTGAGAAAATGGATTTTTAAATTTAATTTTCTTTTAATTCATTAAATTGCAGTGGCCACATGTGTCAAGTAGCTATCAAATTAGACAGCTGTGACTGGTAATTAATATGAAGCATCTCAGCATTCACAATGTGCTTGTCGCGGGTTGGACCAGATGGAGATATGAGAATTTCTTCAGTGCTATGGGTCACAGCCCCAATCTTTCAGGATCATCATTTCAAACATGCATCTGAAGCATAGGTGATCAAATCTATATACTGTGAGCACAGGCAATAGTGACAAAAAGATGTGATGTTTTTTCAAGCTAAGAAGTTTGAGAGAATGATGGAAGGGATTCTCTCTCATGGTCTACTGAGGCAGACTGTACTGCACAAGAAAGGCTACCAAAGGGAATGCAAGACAACTGGACTCCAGGTGCAGATTTTGTTTGTTTGTTTGTTTGAGTCAGTGTCTTGCTATACAGTTCAGGTTGGCTATGTACTCACTATGTAGCCCAGGCTGGCCTCTAATTTAAGGCGCTCCTCCTGCCTCAGCCTGTCAAGTGCTGGGATTACAGGTGTGTGCCACCACACCCGGCTCACACGCAGACTTTTGAAGAAGTAAAGCTACAATCAGAAGACGTTGAGGAGCTGGGGAGAAGATGGTGATGCAAACTGCCCCTGGCCCTGTCCTGATTTAGAGGGTGAGGTGGGGGTGCTGCTTTCTCGCCCCCAGCCTATTGAAAGGGACTCAAAGACACTCCCAGAGATATTCACAGTTGTTCTATATAGCTGGAAAACACGGCTGGTGGCTTCACCCAGGCCCAGGAAAGCCAGTGGAAGCCAGGAAACCTGGAGTGAGGGAGGACCCTGCAGAACCTGTGTGGCTGGGGTCAGCCCTTGTGACCAGAACAGCTTCTTTAAGGGGCAGGGGGCCCATGCAGCCATGTGCAAGACAGGTGGCATGGAGTCTTCTGCTTGTGATCCATTCAATGGGGTGGGCAGGAGAGAAAGCCTCAGCAGGATGAGGAAGTATCCCAGTTTCCCTAGAGCTAAGCGCAGGAGCACAGGGCCTCACTCACCCTCCCTTTTCCACTGCTCTGGCCCAGATGAAGCACGAAAGAAGATGTAACACTGAGTCAAGTTGAGACTCCGGACTGGATTACAGAACTTTTCTGTGCACAGAGAGCCTGCCGGTGGGCTCAACAACTGCCTGGCTCCCAAGTTTCATCTCCTGATGGGAGGTTCCTCTTACTGACTAGTGAAATCATGGAAGGCAGTTTTGGTCAAACAGAAATGGAACTTGGTCATCATCCCCGTTGTGATGTATATGTGGATTTCATTAGATATTCTTGTTATCATTCTGAGAAGTTGTGGTAGTTTGTTGGTAGCAAAAAAATAAAGAAAATATTAATTGCCATCATCCTCGAAAGCGGTATATTAACTACATCTATCTCTGTAGTTAATTCCAGAAGTAACTTTTTTTTTTGAGACAGGGTCTTGCTATGTCGTTCAGGTGTCCTTGAACTTACTACTGTAGCCCAGGCTAAGTTTGAACTAGCAACGATCCTCCTGCCTCAGCCTCCTGAGTGCTGGCATTATAGGCACCTACCACTGTGCCTGGCAGAAGTCACTATGTTTGCAAACAATACATGTGAATAAATATTAGTCACACTAGGTCAGGTATAAAAGTATCTTGAGCAAAGTAAGATACTGTTGGGATTGTAGGAATATAATTCTAACTCTTCTATTCTTGTTTGTTATCATTTTGTCTTTCTTTTTGCTGTGCTGGGGAGTGAACTCAGTATAGACAGGATGTTGGGGGCTGAGGAATTCATGCCTGTCTACCCATTTGAGCTCAGATGCCATGTAAGGAGTATCCCCCAAAACCCCAGACCAAAGCACACACAAGGCCTCTTTTTTCCTCTTTCACACTTAAACCCAAGAGTCTGATTGGTCTTGATGGTGTGCATTTTTTTGTCATCCATGTCAGTGTTCATGACCTTCAATAAACATAACCACGTTTCCCACCACCACTGAGCATACACTTTGCAATTCACTGCTTGTTGTACAGAAGGACCTGCAATCTACCTGTTGTTACCATGTGGTAACAAACTGGTGGCCTTGCACATGGTAGACAAGTGCCGTACCGGTGAGCTACATCCCCAGCCTTTTAAAATTTTATTTGGAGACAGAATCTTGCTAAATTGCCCAGGCTGGCCTTGAACTTGCGATCCTCCTGCACAAGCCTCCTAGGCAGCTGGGATTATACAGTTAACACTTCTTCCATGTCTCTTGAGAAAAATAAAACAGGAGTCTTGCCTTTGTTTTCAGTCAGGGTCTCCCCGTGTAGTCCAGGCTGGCCTTGAACTACTCTGTAGCCCACATCCATGATGCTCCTGTGTCAGCCTCCTCTGTGCTGGGATTAAAAGTGTGCAGAACCCTGCTCAGCTGAAATTGCTGATAAAAGCAGAAATAATGATTTCATACATAGGGAGAGAGCAGAACATGGAAACTGCTTATTGAATCGTTAGAGAGGTTAAGCTTTTTGTGTAAAAGCAATCTGCAAACAGTCCTTGAAGAAAATGTACTTGTCTTCCTCCTGCTCTGCTCAGCACTCCCGTTCTGTCTCCTCTGCCATCCTTGCTCATCTGTCCTTCTCCCACTGGAGTACACTGGATCCTCCTCTTTCCTCTTTCCCACCCACTCCTTTGGTGACCTTCAGTGGTGTGGTGGAAAGGCCATCTCCACTTTTACTGCCAGTTTTAGAGCTCCAGCACTAACCTCTCCCCAGAATTCTGGCTTCACATCTTCAAGGGCTCGCCCAGCATTTCTGCTGGATGTCTGAAAGGTACCCCTACTAATGCGTCCCAAACCAACGGCCTGATCACTTCACTTCCAGCCTTGCAGTTCCACCAGCCTTCCCCATTCAGTTAAAGCAGCACCATCTTTCCAGTAGTTGAACCCCCAACTTTTGAGTCATCTTTGCCTTTCTTCCTCCTACACTTTGCGTCCATCTCTCAGAATATCAGCTCAACTTTTAAGATTGGACTAGAATGGGAACACTTCTTATCACCTCCTTTGGTCCTACCCTGGAGCAAGCCACCATTGTCTCTTACTTGGATTTTTGCAATTGCTTCCTAATTCACCTCCCAGCTTTTATCTGGATCACACAGGAGATCCTGATAAAACATCCGTCAGAGCATATCACTTATCTGTGCCACAGATAAGCTGCTGTGGAGAGCTCAGGTGCTTACAATGACCTATACAATTCCACTCAACACCTCTCCTGCCTCTCCCTGGTTTACTCAGCCCCAGGCCTGCTGACGTGATCTCCCCATGCTCTCCTCACCGCTCCTGTTCAGGCTCCTCTGCCCTTCTTCCTCCCATTGGAGTACGCTGGACTCTTCTCTTTCCTCTTTCCCACCCACTCCTTTGGCGACCGCCTGCAATGGCACGGTGGAAAGACCATCTCCACTCTGACTGCCAGCTTTAGAGCTCCGACACTGACAGCCTTGCTGTGCTCAGCACAAGCCAGGAAAGACCCCAGGGGCTTCGTGCTCACCCTTACTCATACACCTGTGTGTCTTCATCCCTTGTCTCTTTTAGGTCTTTGTTCACCTTTCACCTTATCATTAAAGCTGTCTCTGAGGACCCTTTGCAACCACGCTGGATCCCACACTCCTTATTCTTTTTCTTTGCTATATGTTTTCTCCAAACCATGTAGCGCCATATAACATCTCATTTGTTTACTTGCCTTGCTTATTTTCTGCTTTCCTAAGCTCATTGGTCTATAAGGTTCATGAGGAAAGAGATATTTGGTGTCCTGCTATAATCAGCGAACTATACCTACTACATACTAGAATTTCAATAAATATCTGTCACATGAATGAGTGAAAGAATAACATGCATAGGAGGAACAGTAAGTGGAAACCTTTCTTTGCGTGTATATTAGTATTGTTTTCTCACCAGACTTAGCCTAACTTATTTGAGTCTTGGGAAAACACAAGGGGAGTCTACCCTATGCCTATGCCTATCCTCTCCCTGTTCTGTCGTTCCCTCTCCTTTCTTCAGTCACCTGCATACACTGAGCACATCTTTGCTCTTTGCTTCTGGTCTTCTGTTTCTCTTATCCATCAAACACCCACTCAGTATTCAGCAGGGTCCAACAGGCAAACAGCATGCCAAATGTGGTTTTATACACATTCCCTCATCTTCGATTCAGGCTACAGAAATTCAACTGCAGCACGATTTTAGGTAATGTTGAATCTTTCTGTCTTGGGTAGTAGAAAATTTCAACAATTTATTGAGCCCCTGGTAGGGACCAGGCACAGTATTAGAAGCTAGAAATAGGACAATAATCCTAACATATCAATGGTTTCCTGCAGTTGGTGTCTCACTTTTTCTTGTTGCTGACACAAAATACCCAACACCCAAAGGTAAAGAAGGAAAAGTTACAGTTAATAGAGGTTTTAGTCCATAGTTGGCTGGCTCCAAGGCAGAGTGGCTCATGGCAGAAGATATTGCAGGAAAGAAGTATTTCATTGCAGGCAAAGACAGCAAAAGCAACAAGGAACTATCACAGCTCTTTCTGTCTCTTATATCTTATCCAGGCTACTTCTACTGGGTAATACTCACACCCTTAATCCTAGTAACCTTGATCCTGATCCTAGCACTGTACCATGAATACATCCCAGCATCACATACTCTGGTTCCAGCCACCTCTGAAAAATCCCCATCTATGACAGCACAAAGGTTTGGGGAACATCTAACACAAGTCGTAACAGCTTATATATGTATTAGTCAGTTTTTTGTTGCTGGAACAATTTAAAGGAGAAAAGATTTATTTTGGCTCACAGTCTTAGAGGTATTAGTCCATGGTTTGCTGGCTCTAAGACAGAAACATCATGGGGAAGGGTCTGGTTAAGGAAAGCTGCCCACCTCAGGGCAGCCAGGAACCAGAGTGAGAAGGAAAGAGCCAGCGAAAAAGGGGCCAGAGACCCTTCAACATTTCTCTGGGTTAAAAATCCTATGGTTTTCCTTTAATGTGGTTAAAATTTATATACAGAGCAATGTATGTACAGCTCTCAAGTACAACTTTTGATGAGTTTTTATCAGTATAACTAGCATCACTCAAAACACTTGCATTATAATCTCCTAGCTCTCACTCTGATGACCCAATAGACACACGCAGAAGTGTGCTTTACTAATCTCCTAAGTCTCTCTCAAGCCAACAAAGTTGACAATCAAGACTGACCATTACAATATGATTCATAAAGCATTGTAAGTGTGCACTGAAGCACAGGTCTCAAGCATTCTAATTGAAAATACTGTAAAGGCTACAGCTATTTGTGTTTGTGATTTAAAGTAAAAATTTCTGTCTTTAAATGCATATTCTAAAAGTCTTGTATTGTTTAAGAGTACAAATAATACAGAGGAGTCACAGTGAATATTTACATTTCTTACTCTTTTTTTTTGTTTTTTTTTTGTTTTTTTTCTCCGGTACCGGGAACCAAAGTCACGACCTTGCGCTTGCCAGGCAGGCGCTTTTGCCGCTGAGCTAAATCCCCAGCCCCCTAAATTTCGTACTCTTCTGACATGAAATAACTTACATCTATGAAATGACAACACTCATAACACAGATTAACAAACATGTTACTGAGTTTTACCTAAAGCATGGAGTTCATCTGTTTTCATTCATTCTTCTGGTTTTTGCAGCACATGTTTTTCCATACCTGAGTCAGTTACCTTGCCTCTCACCTGGAATAAAGAACTTTCCTCTGACCCTTGGGTACCCACATATTACATATTCAGACTCACTTGGTTAAAGAAAAAAAAAAAATTTAAAGTCTTGGGTCTACATTTTTAACATTAAATCTCAAAACACAATCTAAGTGGCTAGCTCTGCCTCTGCACGATCCCTTTGAGCATCAGGTTTTGTAAGTATCCCTACCATGCATATGTGTGCATACCCACATACATGTGTGTATACACGCACATCCTCATTTAACAGCAATGTAGCAGATAGCTCTTAGATTTCTCTTAGGCTTCCAACCTAAATGAATGACCAATTTGAGAATTTCCCTTGAGGCAAAATTTATGTACAGAGCAATGCATCACTCTTAAGCATAAGTTTTGATGAATGTAATCAACATCATACAATTAAAAATTTTGCATCATCTTTGAAAGTTACATTACACCTATTAAAAACAAAGAAAAGAACATTTACTATTAATCATCTCACAAAACAATTTGCAATGCCCTGAAACCCTACAGTTCATACATAAGAGAAATTTGTGAGGTCTAAAATTTGATACCATACAAAAGTATACATATTTTTATCAATAATAAAGATGAGGTTGGATCGTTCTTAAAATGCTACTACTACTAAGAGTAGTATGAACGGTAATAATAAAATTTAGCAAGGTGTGGTGGTATCTTCTGAATTTGGTGATGTTTATGGGATTTGTTAACTTTCAGAAATTTGTATTTGAGATTCCTAAAAAAAAAAAAAATCCATAATCTGGGCTTTTCCATGAGCTTTAGTAAACAGTGAGGATTAAATGTAATGTAGGATTCTATCCTCCTTGACCTTCCATACTTACCATCTTGTTTACTGTATGTACTGTATGGTTTCTCTTTCTTTCTATGTCACCTGGGTGGAGGTGGTGGGGAAATCTGGTACCGGATAAATATACACTAGCTCATGCTTCTTCCGGGGACCGCTCTAGCTCAGCTGGTCTTCCTACCTCCTCCTTTCTCTCCCTAAGGTAGATGCTTATGTATAGTAATTTGAGCTGGATTCCTGGGGACCATTCTCTTAGCTAGTAAGTTCAGTAAATGTAGGTTAACTTTTCCACGTATATGAATTGATGTCTGGGTTTATAAATTGTTGTTTAATTTTCCAGCTTAAAGCCACCAGGCCACTGATCTGTCGCCAGGGTACCGACTCATTCTTATTCACCGTGTTCCTTCTTACTCCTGATCTTTGCTCCAAATCGTCAGACGTCAGCACCTAGGAGGCAGGAGTTTAATGGGAATGGGCCCACAGAGACTGTCTGTGTCAGGTGTTTATGAAAGGGTAGAGAGGCAAAGGGAGGCTCCAGGGAAGAGCAATATGCCTAGGTAACCGGGCTCCCTGGCAGCCTAGACACTGGTCTCTGCTGCTTGTCTGACAGGGGAAGCATGGACTGAGATCATTTTTCGCAAAGTTGGAAATTATTCGTATCCACACGTCCACTCTCGCCTTCTGGTTCCTCTTGTGCATGCCATGAGCTGACTTTGACGGGACATCAAGGAAAAATAGGTGACTCAGCGGGTCTTGCGTGTCCTCACTAGGCTCCTGCCCAGTGGACAGAGACGGTTGAGCTCATCAGGCAGCTCCTGCTGAGCTGGAGGGCTGGCTCCTCGGGCCACCGGGAAACCCCCCCCACCCCCCACAAACTTGGCCAAGTTTGTCACATCCTTTTCTTGGGATGTCTCCTGCCGGTCACGTGAATAAGACAATAGGCTGCCACAGAACCGCAGGATCCCCGCTGCCGCTGGCCCCTTGGGGTTCCGCCTCTAGCCAGGGTGAACTTAGGCGGCGCGCTTCACCTGGCCTGGCCCTTTCCAGTGCAAAGAGAGTGCTTTCAAGGTCTCCCTCTCCCAGGGGAGGGCGCCTTTCCAGCGCTGCCTTTGGCTACGATCGAATGGAAAACGAAAAAAGGGCACAGGTCCGAGGTAATGCTGATCCAAAAGGCAGCTGTTGAGCGACGTGTCGCGGCGGGACGGTCCCCAGGCGAGGCCGCGAGGTGAACCGGGCAGCGCGTCCGTCCTGCAGGGAGCCCCCTAGGGGACACTGGCCTTTCCGGGGGTCGACAGGTCCCGGGGACAAGGCTCCGGGGGCGGCGGCTCGTGGCCAGGGAGTCCCCTTCCGAGAGGCACAGGAACCACAGCTCGGAGGCCCGCGGCCCCTCACTCGGCTGCGGTGGCCTCCGGGGACGCGAGTCCCCGACCCGCGACCTCCTGGCACCGCGCGGCCAGCTGGCGGGCCCGCTCCCCCGGCCCTGCCCTAGAGGAACGCCCGCAGGGGCGCCTCTCGCTTCGCTCGGGTGGGAAGGCGGCCAGCGCAGGAGACAAAGCAACAGGCAGGTCTGCGCTGCGGGGCTGGACTCGCCGCTCCGCGGGCCGCGAGGCTGCGAGGCCCCGGGCGCCG
>NW_004955403.1:42815349-42863517 GCF_000276665.1 Chinchilla lanigera | reverse complement strand
TGAGTAGGACACAAGCCAAAGAAGGAAAAACAACAACAAAACTACAGAACAATACAGGTTTGTTTTTATATAATAATATAATAAATAGCCCCTTAATATAATAATTATTATATAATTATATAATAATAATATAAATAGCCCCTTATATAATAGCCCCTGAATCAGCACTACTTTCATAGAAGTGACCATGCCTTCCTCTCCTCTCTGCTGTAGCTGTTTGCACATTAGCCATGGTTCTTCTAACAGATGTTTAACTCAGCATCCTTGGCAAGACTGTGAGCCCCTTGAGAGCAGGCAGGGATGAATCCTCCAAGTGGGTGTAGAGGAGAGAAATATCTCTGGCTGTAAGATATAAAAGTATGAATATGGATGAAGAGGATAGGACAGGAAACATAGATTGGCAGGATAAAATTATCCTAGGAAGCCATAAGGACCAGAAGAGTAGCAAATGGTAAAAGTGTTGTTCAGGAAAGGGGCTTGCAGAACAAGTAGGACCAGAGGAAATCAAGGAGAGGTTATGTAACAGAGAAGACAAGAACTAGAGCAAGTCCACTGAATTCACCAGTACTGAAGTCATCTCTGCGGTTTGCCAGAACAGCCTCAGAGGAGAGCATAGAAGCCACACTGCACAGTGGTGGGAGAGATGGCAGTTAACTGGGAAAGGAAGTGTAGACCCCTCAAGCAGTTCGGCCCAGGATCACTAGAAGGACACAACGTGTTTTTAAAGAAGCTTCTCCGTGGATGAGAGAGAACTAACTAGCGTTTTAGATTGAAAGGAGTGGATGGAAAAGGATCAGCTGAAGACTTGGTGGAGAGTAATGGTGGAGAAAAATCCAGAGCTGAAAGGGGAGTGGAGGGGATCAAAGACCCTGTAGTGAACACACATCTGCAACTAAGCAGTGGGCTGTAGAGCTGCTGGGTAGAGACAATGGTCTTCTGAGGGAGGAGGAGGGTCAAAGGAGAGGGGGAAGGCTTCCAAGAGTTGCAGAGAAGTTCTGACACAACTAGCGAAAAGACTGTGGCACACGGCTGAAGCTGGACTGGGACTGGTGGTCAGGGAGGAGTGCGCAGTTGCATCAAATCACCCTGCACACTTAGAGATCAAAGCCCACACAGTCTCACAAAGCGGGGATGTCACCCTCCGTTACTCCTTCTGCGTCCTCTACGTGTGTGTCCTGGCAATTTCCTTGTACCTGCTAACGGCGTTCTTCCTGCACCCTTTTCTTCTCTTTACTTCTCATCTACAATCCAAAGTGTATGAACTTTCCATTTCTTTGTTACTCTCTGTTAATCTGGGTCATTAAGTAAAAAGAAAACCATCTTAAGTGAATCTCCTCATTTACAACCAGCCTAACTTGGAGCGGCTTCGGCACAGTATCCATAAGCAGCTTGTTTATTCTCGGGGTCTGATCTGACTTTAAAACTGTCCAAGTCTTCAAATTTGGTGCTACTGAGCGTTTAGTCAGTCAGGAATGAATAGTAGGAGAAGCTGAATATCTAAGGAAATACAAACGTTCTGCCTTTGTGGTAGCTAAAAAATTGTTTATTGTAGTCATAAATAGTTGGAGTGGCTTTCCATTTTAGAATTCTACTTACTTGTCAATGGGTGCATTATGAAAAATTGGACTCATTGCATCACTGTGAAGGACCTCAGACTGCGGTTTGCAAAAGCAGAATAAATTTTCTTAGGGTTGTACCGTTCTGTGTACACACACACACACACACACACACACACACACACATACACACGCATTGGCAGACGCGGCCACACCTCGAAGCTCTGGGGGGAAGCCACAGACCTCAGCTGTACCAGCTCAGCCTGGGCTAGAGGAACTTTCCGCAGGGCTCCACACAAACAGCCGCTCGGCCAGGGCTGTCTGCGAACCCGAGCCTCGGAGGAGCACAGACGGCGGCAGGTACGCGGTGCGCGCGGCGTCAGGCCCTGGGCGGCGCGGCGGCGGCGTGAAGGTCCCGGCGCTGCAGGTCCGGTGCCAGCGTGCGCGCGCGGCCGGCCGGGCCAGCCGCATCCCTTGGCAGCCGCCCCGCTCTCCCGGAGCCGCCGCGGCCCTCCCCGCCGGCCTCGGCCCCCCGCTGGCTGCAAAACCTCCCCGCCGCGCGCCCCGGCCGAACATGGCTGCGCGCCCCGCCGCCACCCTCGCCTGGTCGCTGCTGCTCCTGCCCTCGGCCCTGCTCCGCGGCTGCTGCCCGGAGCGCTTGGCCGCCGAGCCGGACTCAAAGCTCGGGGAGGTGGTTTTCCCGGAGTCCCCCCTGCAGAGACCCACGGTGCTAGTGGCCGTCCTCGCCCGCAACGCCGCGCACGCGCTGCCTCACTTCCTCGGCTGCCTGGAGCGCCTGGACTACCCCAAGAGCAGGATGGCCATCTGGTGAGCGAGGGGGCCGGCGGTCGGCGCGGGGCCGCGCGGGGATGGGAGATGGAAGGAAGCAGCGCCGCGGTGAGCGCGGGCCCGGCGGGCGGCGGGTGGCGCGGGGAGCAGCGGCTGCTCGGGCTCCTTTCGCTTTGTCGCTGCTCTGTGCCCCGGATCCCTGGGGCCACTTGAGTTTGCGACGTCAGTCTCGGGTTCCCGTCACTGTTTTCTTTTGCGCGCTTTCTTTGTGTTTGTTGGGGATCCCCAGGGTCAACTTTTGGGTTAAAGTTTGGAGGGTGTTGATTCACGCGTGTGCTTTGCACGCCTACGACTTGCTAGGAAAGCCTGAGGACTCGGGCTTGCTTCGGGATCAAAGGAAGGAAAGCATTAGAGAGGACCTAAGGTGCTGGTTTAACTGTGCTGAGCCAGTTCTGTCTTCAGGGACGATCACGTTTCCCTGTCAGAAAAGAAAGAAAGAAAGAGAGAGAGAGAGAAAGAGAAAGAGAGAAAGGAAGGAAGGAAGGGAGAAAGAAAGAGAAAGGGAGGGAAAGGGGAGGGAGAGAGAGAGAGAAGGAGAGAGAAAGAACAAACTTGCATCGAGCCAACAGGCAAGGGAAGATTATTTGGTGTAATACTCCCAGTAGCTTTTAAAGACATTTAAATCGTTTTGATTTGCATGCATTTAACTTTATCCACAGATGTCGGCTGTACGTGCAGGTGAATGATGTTCTGAGATTTTATAAAAAACAACAACAACAATAGTTTAATGTGGGTTTGGCATGTTGTCAGTGACTTCAATGATACACGGTTTGCTTTTACTATTTCCCTCGAAGCCCTAGGCAGAGGATGTCATGGGCACTACCGTTTCATTTTCTGGGGAGACTGGCTTCCCCACAGTGGGATTCAGGATTTCTGCTCCAGAATAAGCCTTGAGTGGGTCCAGATGTTGTTGCAGGGAAGAGGGAGATCTGGAAAATTACTGTAAGTGGGATTTTGGCAACAAATGCTGCAATTCATTAGTTGTAATTGAGTCTGCAAAGGATTTTGCCAAGCCCCACGGCCAGGTAGGACAGACAGGGTTTCTGCTTTCAAGGAGTTTGCTTTCTGGTGGGAGAGACATCTGAGGAGGTTCTGTGCAGGACCCTGGAGCAGGGTCTGGCCTGAAAGCCACCAGAGAGGAGTTGGCAGCGAAGGGGAGGGCTTGGTTGGTTGTCTTGTGAGAAGTGTGCGTGGGGGAGGATGTTTTCTGCCTAAGGAGAGGAAATACTTTCCTTCCTTTCTTCTCTTAGGGTATTTGCAAGTTCCCTGAATTGTTCCTAAGCTAACACCCTGGTGTGGTAATGGGTTCATTGAAGTCTTGGCTGGGAGATGCTGAGGCAAACCCCTGTGAGCGTTACCATGTGTACGTGCTTTGGCCCGAAGACTGTTCTTTTCGAGGTTTCCTTGGGGTAGTGTCCTCATCTGGCAGTTGTGAAAAGAGCCTGTCTTTGGGACTGAGTTGGATCGGGAGGTGATTGGTAGATGGTGATCTTTCCTAATTTTTAGAAATGAATTGAGACATGACAGAGGGTGAGGCAGGGATACTGTGAAAACACCTGATGGCAAGTCTGTGTACCTTAGTGTGTGATTCAGGGCACAGAAAGCTGGCGATGCACTCTCACCTCGAATCGCTTCTTCTGCGGGGGTCTCAATATTTGAGGATTCTTTCGGGGCAGCCTGGGCCTTGCGCAGAGGTTCTAGACTTCCCTCCCGAGTTACTTTATTTGCTTTTTGGTCGTGCTGGAGAATGAACCTATGGCCTGATGCATGCTGAGCATGTGGTCTGCCACTGAACTGCATCCCCAGGCACCTCCTGAGTTCTTTTATGGTCAAGCCAGGCAGAATTTATTATAGGGAAGTATGGGGCCCAAAGGAATTTCTCCCGAGCATTCCTTCTCAGTGTTCATGTCTTGACAAACTCATACTGTTTGAGATACTGTGTGCGAACTCAGAGATTAAGTGGTGGCTTTTTTTTTTTTTTTTTTTTTGAGTGTGTTCCTTAGGACCTTTCCTGTTTCCAAGTTACATGACCATCTTCCAAAGTTGTTTTTCTTAAGCTCCAAGTTCATGTTAGTGGTAGTGACCATTGCAGTTTACAGTGGAGGACAAAAAAGGCTAATTTGCAGCATGAGTTTTTTATTTATTTGTTGAGACAGGGTTTTACTTTGTAGTGCAGGCTGGCCTTGAACTCAGTGTGTATCTCGTGAGGGCCTTGAACTCACAGCGATCCTCTGGCCTCAGCTTCCTGAGAGCTGGGATTGTAGGTCTGAGGGCAGCATGTCTGCTAAAAGTTACTCTTTTTTAAAAAAAATTTTATTTGAAAGAAAAGAATAAACAATAAAACCGATAGTACAAAATTTCAAAACAAGATTGTAGGAGAGTAACAATGCATATTATCTTTAAAGTAGTTGCTCATATTACAAGATATAGGCATGAGAAATTGATTAAACAATATAGGCATAAACCTTTCTTTTCAATGAACTAATAGCAATTAGTAAGATAACTATCTTAACCATCATATTATATATATATATATATATATATCCTTTTCCCTTCCTTCTAAAAAGTTATTTTTAAAGCAAAATTATCTGATTTCAGTGTCTCAGTTGAAAGTAAGGTATAACTCATGACATCAGTAGTGAATCTTTGCTTATGCTATCTTATTTACATAAAAGTAGCCCATGTCCTTGCAGTACTTGTTTACTCTACCAAAAGAAAGCCTTTTTTTTTTTTTTTTTTTAACTTTGCCCAGAAGGTCAACAAACTGGGTGCCAGTAGCCTAGTTGGTGCTGGTAGACAAGGAGTTTGTTGACACTCCAGAGGTGGTGGGGCACCTTCTCTTCTGGTGACACCCCTGGTGTAAGGAAGCTGCCAGCTCCTCTCCCAGTCCTCCAAGGGAAAGCCAGCCTGTGGCCAGGGCCCATCAGTCCTTGCAGCTCAATGAGCAGCAAACAACCATCTGGTTTGAAACCCGCCCCCCTTCCCCCCTCTGACCATAAATCAGTAAGATGAGTCAAATGTACGTCTCGATGGATATTCTTTAAAGATTATTTTTGTAGTTAGGGATTTGGGGTTAGTGGAAACATTTCATTTTGACCTGAGACTGGGACTCTTTTCTTACGTAGTATTTTCATGTGGGTGTTCTGAGAAGCAGATTTTCCTTTAAATTTCATCTCAAGCCCTAACTTTTGGAAAATACTTAAGTAATGTGTTTCAGGCATAGTGCATGTTACACTCACAGCTCATATTTATTCAGTTCTTACATGGATCACCTTCTTTATTTTCCATGACAAACTCATTAGGTCTGGCCGTCATCATTTCTGTTCTGAAGTCCAGGGGTTAAATAATTTACTGGAATCCCACAGCTAATAAATTGATGCAGTCTTCTTAACTTCCATGCTTGCATGTCCTTAGCTTTAGATTTAGATTCTTTGGGTCATGGAATTTGAAAATCAGATGACCACTTCATCAGTAACCATTATTTTATAGATCTATTTCTTTGAAGAGTGGGCCCATTTTTATTGAAAGAAAAGTAGACTGTCTAGATAGTTGTTGAAAATGAGGAGAAATGTTGTATGCTGTTAAAGAGTTGGAAAATGTGTAATTTCTTATTTAAAAATGTGCAAGGAGTCCCATATGGTTCTAAAAAATAAAGCAGATTAACAATTTAAAGTTGAATTTAAGGCTCACCTATTTTAATTTCTAATCACATCACCTTGGAGAGGGATATAGACGTGTTTGCGCCACAGCAGTGTCCATGCAGGGAGGGCTGCTTTTCCTGGTTGTTCCTTCCCAGGAGCTGGGGCTTAAAAAAGGCGATTGAGAAAAGGAGTCTGAAGCAGTAATGAGGAGGATGGGGCTGAGTGGAGGGCATTAACAAGGCGAGCAGGCCACAGCGGCTCTTTGTTTCTCTGGCCTTCTGTTCTCAGACCTTTGCTAAGAAAGTGAATTATAGAAATGCAGCAGCTTGGCTTTTCTTGTGGCTGCTGGTTGGTGGACATGGGGAGTAGAAAATGTTCAAAAGCAGCTGTAGCTTCTTTTGTTTGCCTCCCAGGAGATTACTGTTGAAGGGCCAGTGGAACTGCTACCCCCATCACTGGGTACAAGAACTTACATTGTTTTTTAAACTTAGATTTTTTTGAAAAGTCTTAACTTTCCAAGAAGCTGCTTGATAGGTAGGATGCGTTGGGCCACAGGACACTGTAGGAGAAGGAAATCTAGCTGTAGGAGTACGCGCATGATGCTGTTAGATGCTGGCTGTCTTTGGGGTTATGTTATTTTCTGGCAAATTTATATTGGATAAATGCTGGGAAATTGGTAGCAGGCTATGTGATCTTCAGGGCATCTCTGCTCACCTTCTTTTCCTCGTCCTAAAAGCTGCAAGTGGTGGGTGTTGAAGAAGCAAGATGTTTCCTTGGGTCTGAAAGCTTTTGTTTGAATATCATAATTCCCTTTGGGCAGATATTTTGTTTTGCACATTTATTTCTAGTGGCTTCAAAGACTCCATGAACTGCCTGCCCCAGCATGCTTATTTCCCCTTATAAAAACCTCTCATGAGGAATAAAAGAGTTCATTGCTTTCTGTGAGCTGTAAATTAATCCAGGCCCAAACTGAAATGCAGACATTATTATGCAATTCATTCATCCATTCATTTTTTTTTTGTTAATTCAGCACACGTTAGGTACTTATAATATGTTGAGCTTGAGCTTTAGCCTCCAAAAAACTTTATCCACTGTCCTAAGAGAACCTGCCGACAACATTCAGATTCCGCTAGGTTATCCTTCTGAGAGCCAAACTGCGCAATCAGTAAATACCAAAACTGCTATACTTGTGGACTCAAGCACTGTGAACTTTCATGGAATCAATGAAGCTACTCGGAATTAGCGCTGTTCTCTAGAACTTTCTGTTGTGGCAGAACTGTCTTACATCTTTCTTAGCCTTGTATGACTTCTGAGTATCTGAGCTGTAGATAGTGAGCTGTAAGAACTACATTTTAAAATCTTATTTAATTTCAGTGAACTTAAATGGCTTCAAGGTATTAGGGGCTACTGTATTGCCTAGCGTACTTTAACCCAAAGTGCTTTAATGGGTGGCACAGTCTGTCCTGGGCTGTCGTTTTCCTCTTGACCATCTTGCTGCTTGTGGTGTGTTTACCAACTGGACTTTGACAACCTTTGAGCACTGTACATATTTACCCCATCACGTCTGATAAGTACAAGAGTGGTGAGAGTGTGTAGGAGGCATGAGATCTTAAGGAAAACAAAAGTAGATAGTCATTGAAAATGAGTAGATGAGAAATGTTGTATTCCACAGTAGGAGCTATTGTAAAAATACATAACAGATTTTGTTCAGGTAGCTTGTAATTGGCACTATTCACCAAATACAAGACAAGCTTTGATAAAATGAGAAAACTTCTGAGTTTAATCTGTCTGACAGTAGACTGTCTGCTTAAATTAATTGATGCGATGGCTGGGATGATTTTTATTTTGCTTTTTTGTTTTGTCTTTTTTTTGAGAACTTAAGGAAATGATGAAAACACTGCAGTTGACCCTTTTTTCTTTGAGCACTAGCTGTAAGCTCCAAGTCCCCTTCGAATCTGCATGGGATCCTGGTGAGGGTGACGGTGATGGTGACTGTGATGGTGACTGTCCCGCTGGGCAGAGATGGCTCACGGATCACAGGCCTCTCCAGGGTCACCTACAGAGCTGGCTGGGAGGCCTGGAAAATTCTCAGTGTAGAAGAAACTCACAGGAAAGACTCCTGGCTGCATATGTATTGGGGAGGAGTGTGCTAGGTTTTAAAACTCTTACAAAAGAAATTTCTGTATCATGGTTCAAGATAGAGAATACCCATGAGGCAGCGGGTCTGGAAAGCAAGTCTTACTCTGTATCCCCGAGTATGTTTTAGTGAGAGCTTCCAGATTCTCCTGGGTTTCTCCGCAGTCAGTGAAGCATATAAGAAAGAGTATGTGGCACGTGTGACATGGTGAGCAGAGAGTCTCACGGTTAGGCCTCTGTTGAAGTACAGGACAGTTTTCAGTTTTATAACCTGTGGCAAAAACATGTTAACCTTGGAAAAATGTGGGGCTAAGGAGAGGCGAAAGAATGACACCTCTTCAATGTTTGCGATGGGCCATACATTGCGGGAAGCTGTGTGTGCATGGCTGCATTTGTGTTCACGCAGTACCTCCAGTTTATCCACAGGTTCACCACCCTCTGTGGTTTAAGAAAACGGTGGTCCAAGAAGAACCAATGGAAAATTTGGTTAATAATTTGTAAGTCACCATTGTGTGGTGCTGAGTGTGTGATGCCCTTACCTGCTGTCTCACCCTCACCCCGATGCCCACTCCTGTTCCTTCACAGGATGTGAATAATTTCTTTTTCAGTGTAACCGCATTGCATATGCTGCCGCTTGGTCGCTCAGCCTTCTCCATTGTCGTATCCATCTGTACAGCGTCACAGTGCCCTGTTCAAGTACCTGTCCCTAGCAGCTTAATGCCATGTGACAGTGCTTGTGTAAGTCACCTTATTTCATCTCATCAAATCAACACTGAGTTATTTTCTGACTGAATTTTCACTGGTGTTCTGGACATCTCATGGAGATGGAATTACACAGTGAATGGCCTGTCGCAATTGAATTTTTCACACAGCACAGCGTTCTCAGTTCCTGTGCACATTATAGTACATATTTATACTTCAGTCCTTCTTTGTGTTAATAATATGTGCTTGAATAGACAGTCACATCTGTCTCATCCATTCATCAGTTGATGGCTTGTTTCCGCTTTTTGACTATGAGAATGAATGCTGCTAAGAATATTTTCTTTTGTTTGTTTGTTTTTTTTGTTTTTTTTTGTTTTTTCTCCGGTACCGGGAACTGAACTCATGACCTTGCGCTTGCCAGGCAGTCGCTTTGCCGCTGAGCTAAATCCCCAGCCCCCGCTGCTAAGAATATTAGCATACAAGTTTTTGTGCAGACATTTGCCTTCACGTTTCTCTTGTGTATGTATCATGAAGGAGAATTGCTTGGTCGTATTGAGAGTCTATCTTTAGTACTTGGAATAACTGAGAAACTTTCTTACAAGAGCTGTACCGTTTCACATTGTCAACAAAATGTATGTGGGTTCCCATTTTTCCACGTTCTCATCTGGGTTTGGTTTTGTTTCAAAATGGGGCATTGCTAATTTTTCCCACACTAGTCTTGTAATGCTCCTGCCTCAGCCTCTCCTGTAGCTGGAACACTTTTTATTTTCATTCTTTTTGATTTTTAGCTATCTTAGTGGGTGAGAGTTGGCATTTCGGTGTAGTTTCCTTAATGACTAGTGCTGTTGGATATGTTTTCTTGCAGTTGTGGGCTGTCTCTGTTTCTTCTTTGGAGAAATAATTATTCAGATACTTTGCCTGTTTTTAAATTGGGTTATTTGTCCATTGATTGCAAAATTCTAAGTTCTTTATATATTCAGAATGGAAGTCTCTTATACATGCTTCACAAACATCTGTTCTGTGAGTTGTCTTTTCACTTTATCTTTTCCTTTAAATAAGGAAGTTTTTTTAATATTTATTGAAGTGAGTCAATAAAAGTAAGATGATTTGTGTGATAAAAAGTATTCTTTTTGTTTCCGATTGAAAAAAAGGGACAGGTTTAACCTTTGCCTACTGTATTGGGGGGACCAGGTAGTTCTGATGACTTCAGACCTTTATGTTTATTAGGAGGAGATTTTTTTTTTTATTGGGAGGAGACTTTATGTACAGAAAATAGTGCTGTCCTGTGTAAATCAGAGACATACTTGGAAGGAAAAGCACACCTCACCTAGTAGACCCCTTTGCTTTTTTTAGGTCCTATAATTTCCTCACTTAAATAGTGCTTCCCAAACTTGTCTATCACAGGAGTCACCTGGCTTTAGCTTTCTGGAACTTCCTGAAGATTGTGGTTCAATACTCATGACCAGGCGCCTGTCATTAGCGCCTTGTGTGATTCTGAAGATCAGAATGTTCAGGAAACCGATTTAGGCTGGTGCTGCCACCCAGCTGTGACAATAATAAACTTTAGTGGTTGCCCTTAGAACTAATTCTCTCCGGTGGGTGTGGCTCCCAGGCGGCAAACCTCCCTCCCTCTGGAGGTGAGGAGGGGTTAATCAGGACTGGCTGCTTTGCTTACCGCAACACTGGTGTTCCTTCAAGGGAGCCTTCCCTCCCTGTAGTAGAAATGGCTGATAAAAATTTAAACCAGGTTCACACCATCAAGTTGTAACGTTGCTGGTCGCTGCCACTCTCTTGAGAGCAATCCTCCTTTCTTCATGCCTGGTCTTTAAGATGTTCACATTTTCTTACCATTGCTCTATCTCACAGATTGGGGGCTTCCCATAGGGGCACAGAAGTCCATGAAACCCAGTGGAAGAAATGGATTTGGAAAGGAAGAAAGATAGGATGCATTTTACATAATCTCTGTACTTCACTAGTTTGGGGCACTTAGTATGGCCTCCTGAAAAATTTAATAAATGTGAGGTTGGGGAGACTGATTTGCTTTCCCTTCTCTTAAAGGCTATCTGGTCTCATCAAGAATAGTGTGGCCCTGAATGAGACAGTCTGATTTGCATCCTGGCCCTGTCACCTAGCTGAGTCACCTTGGGCAAGTTATTTTAAGATCTTTGTGCTTCACTGCCTTATGACGTCATGGAATACCTCACTAACATTTAATGGTTGGGAAGGGCTTTGAACAGTGCCTCAAGTAGGTAGTAAATTGGCAGTAAGTGTGACCTGGATGGCAGGTTATACTTTCCCAGGTGGGTGGCAGAATTATTATTGCCCTTCTTAAAGCCGCTCATCTATAAAATGGTACAACTGGCTTTTCATGTACCTTATAATGTGATTTCTATAGAAGTGCCATGTGGAAGCCCAGTGGAAAATTCTAGTGTTTTGTGTGATGCTTTGGCACATAGTAGTCATTCAATAAATGTTTGTTCCATGACCGAATAACACACCACAGACTACTAAATAGCTTTATATAGGAACCCTCCTGGGAATATATGGACAGAAGAGATGCTCTGATGTTCTGCTTTCTATAGAGGTGCAGTAGAGTTTCCAGAGTTAACTGGATTTCTGGCCTTGTCATTTTTTTTTTCACTATTTGCTTCACCGTGGACCCTTGTTTCATCTCTTGTTTTGAGGCAGTCGACTGCAACTTCGTAGTCACCATTCAGGAGATGCAAGCTCCAGATGTGTGTCTCTCAGAACTCTTGCAAATGATAACCTAGGGCCCAAAAGATAAGAGTGATGTGTGACTGTGAGTGTCCTCACCCAGGTCTTTCCCTGTTGGCAGAGGCTTCTGGTAGAAGTAGATAAGAGTGTGGGCTGTTTTGCCTGTTGTGATGTAACGGTTTCAGAGATCTGTTGCTTTCACTCTCGAGATTTTATCGTATTTTTTTCATTCTTGATACATTTCTTCCTGCCTTCCCTATGAAGCTTCTGTGTCAGTTGATGGCCTTTTTGTATTGCTGGGTCTTGTTTGGGAAAAAAAGAATTCAAATAAAACACAGCATGCTATTGTAAATATTGTAAAACTGGACCTTAAGTAAAGAGATGTAGTTTCTAGATTTCAAAGAACTTGATAGGCTTAGGGAAATTAAAGCTGACATTATAGAAGCATTAATAAGATACATATACCCGCACTTACTTAGTGAGAAAATAGTTTAAATTATAAAATGATGTAACAGTTGTAGGGAAGTTAGAAGAGAATGCTAATTTTATTTTCTGGAATTGAGTGGTGTATACAGGAATATTTGCACCTATATTGAACAAATATTTTGTGTTTTATTTTGCCACTGTAAAAGCAATTTTAAAATGTTTGTCAATGGAATTCTTTTATGGTTATTTAATACAGTGTATTATTTCTGAAGTACTCTGTTTAACATTTATGGTGCAGCAACTCTCACACCTATACTTACTTATTTTGTGTAATATATAACTTACATGACTTTAGTAGCAAGTGTGGTCGACACAAGTGTGGGGCAAATGCAGCTGGCTCTTGAGAGCCATCACCTTGGTGATGAGAGCAGAATTTCACGAGCTTGGCTGTCTCGATAACTAGCATGAGCACCAGTCATAATGGGCAAGAGCCGATGTCTGAAAGAGTGACTGTTCTTCTGGTCTTCTTGGACACGATTAATCGGAGGATGGTTAAGATCTTCTGCTATGTATGCACCTTCAGAAACAAAAGCAAACTTGATATAGTATATGAAAAGTAATATTGTTATGATATTAATGATATGAATTAATTAATTGATATTTGCTTTTCCCATTATATCTGAATATGTATAAGCATAGGGAGTGACCTATATACAACTCATTTCTTTTAAAAGGTGACAAGGTTTTTCCCTTAAGGTAGGGAAACTAGGACATTCTTATTATTTTGTTCTGAACTCACTTTTAGCTTTTATCTGCCTTCCATTGCAGATGTTGTGTGCAAAACTCCTTCACTCCTGAGTACTTCATTTCAACATCTAAATGGATACTGAAAGTATTTTACGTTTGCTTTTGCCTGGAAGATAATTTTAAGCTCTTTTGAAATATGGCTTATGAAAATATGAGCCACTGTGTCCATGTACAGAGTCGAGTGCACTATGGAAGTGCGAGTCAACATCAAAAGCATTTTTTTCTGGCTGGTACTTAGTCCACAGTTCACTGGAGGTGAGCTACCCCCCTATTTCATACAGCAAACACACAACGTGCTTGCGCCCCGTGGCATATTTTCTCCTTCATCTGAGGGGATCAGAGTCCACTGTGTTGGCCTGACCCCATTTGCTTACTTGCAGGAAGGGTGTACATATTGGTCCCCATCATTTAAATGTCCTGTAGGGCTGTGGGAAAGCTTAGCATCCTTTAAGTCTTTAAGAGTATCTCTGAGTTTCCAGTGCTATTTTTTTGCAATGGGCCAGATTTTGTATGAGATTAATTTAATTACCAAATTGGAGCAGCTTTGCTTTTCCCATTATATCTGAGTATGTGTAACTATACGGAGTGACCTATTTACAGCACGTTTCTTTTAAAAGGCTACAAGGTTTATTATACTAGGTCTTAGTAGCACTGTATCACTGTCATCTTTCCGTTAGTCATGATTTATTCAATAATATGGGTTGAGTTTCCTGTATTTTGGGTGCTAGTGATGCAGTGGTCAACAAAACAGACAAAAAATTCTTACTCTTTTCAGGTGAGATGGACTGAGTGTGTGTATGTGTGTGAATATCGGTGTGAAACCTTTCGTGGGGGGGAAATAGAGGAAGGAGATTTGGTGGGTGGAGCTGCAGTTGTAAACAGGGTGGTCAAGGATGCCTTGGGTGTTGTGGTGCCTAAAGAGAGGGGGCGGGGCCAGCAGGTGCCAAGCCCTGAGACTACCAAGCTTCCTGCTTTTCAGCATCTGGAATACCCGTGTGACGGGGTAAGGAGCGTGAGGGGCAGGCTCTGTAGAGTACTAGCGTGAGCAGAGAATTTAAATATATACACTGAATTAGGATTAAAGGGAGAAAGATAAGTAGAAAGGAGACAAGGAAACTCAACATTTTCTCTCCATCATTGCCTTAAAACTCAGGATGCGATTTCTGCTCAGCGAGACGGGTAGGCATGCTAGTCACGCAGGAAGTGTCTGTGACATAAGGTTTATGAGCCCTAATTTATCTGGCCTATCTCATCCTCCTTTAAGACTGAGAACACCAGGATAAGAGTAACCAAAGAAATTCTCAGGGACGCTCAATTGCCATTTTTCACAACATGCAGTTCCAGACTCTCCTGGGGGAACAGCTAGAAATCTCCAGCCCCTGTCCTAAGCCTGTGATCACCTACCTGGGTTCCAGGCTAAGCTGAGCCTCACAGACCACCCCAGGAGGGGTAGGCTTCCCACCATCCCTCATGCAGGAGCAGGGACCCCAGGATGGCAGTGAGGCAGCACCTCCTTTGGAAGCAGGGATAGTCATCTCCTGTAAACCGAGTTGCCCTCAAGCCACTAGGATTCCTCTAGAGTTATGGAAAGCAGAAAGAAAGCATGATAGAATGATCGCTGGGGCTGCGGACCACCTCTGCTAATCCTTAAAAGCTGGCCTTGTGCTTCTGCGAGTGAGCCAGTCCGAATCTGTGCATCAGTGTCCCCTCCAGGTATTCCAGCTGGAGTCTTTTCCTGTTTTTCCTTGCTGTCTAACTCTGCCTATTAAACCTACCTGTGCCTTTCACAGATGTGTCTTGAAATTACTTTTCTGTAATCAGAGTTAGCAATCCTATGATCTGTTTTGTGGGTCGAGCGAGTTGACATCTCCATCTCCTCTTTAGGGGACTCTCTGGACCCCATCTGATAATAACATGACCTAACCTATGTTTTCAGAGGGCGCACTGCTGCTGCTGCTGCGGCTCCTGAGAACAGATTAGAGTGAGAAGGGCAGACACAGGCCAACCAGTTAGGAAGCTGCTGTTGTTCAGTGGTGGTGGCTTGGATCAGAAAGGTGTGCTGTGAAGGTAAAGTGGGAAAGATGTTCTGATTGTGGGATATGAGTGAAAGAAGTCCAGGGCAATTTTTAAGAGACTGTCCTTTGCAGTTTTAGGATGAAACTGCGTTAACCGAGATAGTAAGGTGCTGACTTTGGGGTGTATTAGTAACTTACTCAGTGCTGGAACAAAATATCGTAGAGCCACAAATTAAAGGAGGAGAGGTTTACTTTGGCTCACTTTCTTTGTTCATAGTTGCCTGGGTGCAAGGCAGAAAGGCGTAGTGGAAGGGTCTGACGGAGGGAGGATGCTCACATCACAGCAGCCTGGAAGCAGAGAGAGACCGGGAGGGAGGTATGCCCTCCTGGGTCGTGCTCCCAGTGAGCTGCCTTTTCTGACCAGACCCTGCCTCCCAATAGGAAGTTAGCTATACTCCCCTAATCCAGTCACCTTTCAGAAGCCCGACCCGTGAGCACATGAGGCTTTGAGGGGAGGACATCAAGATATAAACCATTACATGGGGTGAAGATCAGGAGCTCAGTTGGGGAGGGACCTGTAGGCAGTTGGATATGTTTGTCTGCATTTCAGAAGTCTGGTTTAGAGAGAAACGTCTGGGACTTGTCAGAATACATCAACTGAATGAGGTCCACAGTGGGGTAGTTATCAATGGAAAAGAAAAGAGGTTTGATGTTGGAGAGGTAAGAATTCATGAAGGAGAACCAACACAGGCAGCTAACGGGGAAAATCAAGAGAGCGTGGTATCTTGGGAGTCAAATGAAAACATTTTTCAAGCAGGATCAGTCAGAGGCTCCTAAGAGGTCAATCAGAAGAATGTCCAGTGAGAATAGACCCGGGGATTCAGCAGTGGAGCCGCCACGGGGGAGCTTGATAACAGCAATCCTGGTGGTGTGGTAGGGTCTAAATATCAATCAGTGAGGATTCAAGAGAAAGAGGCAGTAGGGAAATGGAAGAATCAGAGGAAGACCATTGTTTCAGGGAGTTTTACTGTAGGGAGAAGGTGAGCGGTGTACTCAGAGGACAGAGTGGGGTCCAGAGACTTTTTAGAATGGGAAAAGTAGTACCGCTTTTGAATGCTGATGTGACAAACAGCAAAGAGGAGAAAATGAATGAGTCTTCATGCAGTACCACAATTCCCATTCAAGAGAACTTTGGTTTAGTAAAGAGCTAAAATCATCCCCCTTGCTTTTGTAAGCACTGATTTTTTAATGCAGTCAATTCTTCCATGATACCACATTCTTACCTCGAATTGCCATACAAACCCAGAAAGTTTTCTTGTGTCTGTGCCTTTAAATAATGAATTTTTGGATGTGTATGATTTCTGCTTACCTTATTCACCCCAGGGCAGTCCTCAGTCCCAGTATGCATGGGCCTGAGATACACCTTGTCCACATTCTCTCAGGAGCTTAAAGGCCTTTTTGCTGTTTTCCTTTTTTGAGATTGGGTCTTGAAGAATACTGTAGGGTGACTTGAAGTTGGGATCTTCCTGTCTCAGCTTCCCAAGTGCTGGGATCGTAGGCCTATGCCACTGCGTCTGGCAGTAACTGATGACTTCTTCAGCTCTTATCTGACACACTGATTCTTCATCATCCTTTAAGGCACTGGTGGTGATCCCATGGCACATGTGCCACAGCAGGCTGTTCATTGTCATTGAAAGCTCTACAAGGTTCTCCATCGCTGCTTTAAAGCATGTATGGATCTTGTTTTCCGAGAATTTATTCAGTCAACAAAGTATTCATTGTGTGCATTATACATATAATGACCAGTGTTGACCGTGAGCAACCACAGGGCAACAGATGAATAATAAGACTTTAAAGACGCAGGTCTGCATCATGTGTGGATGAAGCGGCTTCTCAGATATCGACAGAAGAATCGCCTGGGGATATTGTTGCAGTGAAGACTCTCATCCTTTAGACATGGGGTGGGGTCTGAAGTCTACATTCCTAACAAAAATCCCAGATGACACCAGGGATGCAACAGCACCTCATTTTCAGTAGAAAGTGATTTTAGGTACAACTTCCAAGCTCCCCGCCCCTGAGATTTGCTTCTGCATTTGTACTTTCTCTGCTATTATTTCCTTACTGGGTCTTCTTCTAGCAGGAAGTTCCTAACTTAGAACAGTGTATCATCTGTATTCTCCTGTATTCTCATTGTGTATCATCTCATTCTGTATCATCTGTATTCTCATTCTGTATCATCTCCTGCCTTCCTTCCTTGGTATGTGTCTTAGTTACTTTCTTGTCCCTGAGACACAATACCTGACACCCACAACTCCAAGGAGGAAAGGTTTATTTTGGCTCACAGTTTGTAGAGGTTTCAGTCCACAGTTGGCTGGGTCCAAGGCAGGGTGGCATGGTAGAGGGGAAACAGCTCATGGCATGGCAGGCAGAAAGCAGAGAGATAGAGATCAAGGGAGGAGGAGGGAGATAGACCCTTCCCGGCCATCCCTCCACTGACCCATCTCCTTCAACAAGGCTTCACCTCCCAACATCACATTTAGCTATAAACTCATCAGTGAGTGGACCGTTATCATTATGTATATCTAAAACGTACCAATACAATTAAATAAAATAATCTCTATAATCTCTTGCTGTTGGAAGATGATCACCCACAATCCCACAGCAGGAAAGACAGAGAGAGGGAGGGGAGGAGGGAGAGAGGGAGGGAAGCAGGTGGGGAGGGAAGGAGGGAGGTAAGAGAGACAGAAAGGGAGAGAGGCAGAGAGACAGAAGAATCGTTGGCTCAATTATGATTGTGAGACATTTGTCATCAAGTACTATTTGCAAGACATTGCTCGTTTCTTAGGTTAAAATTTATTAGAAGTGTTTGCTTATCTTGTAGAACACTCACAAAGCAAGTTACTCACAATCCAAGGTTTTAGTGTATTTGGAAATTGTAGCATTTATTTCTTTTGCAGTTTGTTCCAAAGAAATGTGTTATATGTGTAAAAAACAAAAGCAAAAACAAGAAAACACCAAAAAAGAAACTCGTCAGTGGATTAATCTACTGAGTATCACACCCCTGTGATCCAGTGCACCTCCTGAAAGCCCTACCTATGAGTGCACGAGGCTTCCGGGGAACATCTAGCAATAAACCACAATGGCATGTTTATTGGTTTCTGCACGAAGGCTACTGGCATCTGGGTGTTTTGTTTAGTAGTCACGTAAGTGAAGAGAGTTCAAGCAAGTTTCATTTTTATTATGTAGAGAAAAGCAGATTTCTGGGTGTCATTTAAATCCCAAGACCATTTTCCTCCTAGACTGCTGAGCATCCCCAGGGCTGTGGGACTACTGGGGTCATTTGTGAGTTCCCCTGTTGTCCGTGTGTTAATGCCCTGGACACCCATAGCTACAGGTAAATCTCCCCACTTGACAGCTCCATTGTTGGAGATCAGTCCTGTGACTTCGTTATGTAAGTAAATTTGGTTATCTTGTGGAAGGTAGAATAAATCCTTTAAATTTACCCCATGTTAATCAAACCCTAAAATGGAAGGACTACTTACCAAGGAAATTTGGGTGAGGAAATTGGGGAAGAGTTTCAGGCTATTTATATATAAACTGAAAATTTAGGTAAGCTTTGCATTTATTTTCTGCTATCATTTAGAGCCTGTATTTTTCCTGAATTTAATATTTAGGAGGCATATTTTCAAGCCCATTTATATTTACCTTGTTCAACAGAACTATGATGAGAATGACATATATAATTTAAAGTTTTCTAGTGTGGCTACACTGAAAAAGTAAAAAGAAACAGTGGATTTTTATAGTTGGGGCACTGCGAATTGACAGAGAAACATCACACTGGGCCAAGTCTAATGTTTCCTTTAACTTTTGACTTTGAGACAGCATCTTATGAAGTTGCCCAGGCTCAGCTTGACTCTGCTATGCTTGGGCCTCAGCCTCTTATGTAGCTAGGATTACAGGTGTGCACCAAAGTGCCCAGGAAACAATGTATTTTATTTAATCTAATACACCTAAAATATTGCCATTTCAAAATGCCATTTATATCAAATCACTCAGATAATTTACATTCTTTTTATATTCTCTATGATTTATATTCTTACTGTGTCTTGGAAATATGGCTGTACTCACAGCACATCTGCCATATTTCAGGTGCTAAATGAGCTCATGTGGCTGCCATATTGGTTAGCACAGATACACACAAAGCAGTTGCAAATGTAAGTGCACTTTTATTTTTTCGTTTTGTCATTCTCTGCGTATGTCAACATGTGATTTGCTAGGGTTATGACATATAGGATTAGTTAAATATTAAATCCAAAGCCCACCCTAAGAAAATGAATGGACGTCAGAAAAACAGATGATTATGAATGTGTAGTGTCCTACACTGTTGGTTGCTTTTAGCAGTGACACACAAAAGTGAGGGCCGATATAAATTAAGAGATAGTGCTTTGGCAAAATGATTTAGGATCATTTGTTTCTCAAGACAGCTTCTAACAGTAGGAGTTATAACAGTAACATCATTATGAGTTTTTGAAAGGTGAGGGGACTACGTCAAACACACTTCATAACCACTGTCATTTGATTCCCCAAAGCCTATGTGAGGGTGTGTCCTATTGTCATGATTCACATTGTGTGTTTATATGTGTGTGTGTGTATTGGGGACATTGAGCCATGCAGCCTTCATTTATAATTTTAAATTTTCAGACAGGCTCTCCCTAAGTCCCTAAATTGCCCAGGCTGGGCTGGAACTTTTAATCCTCCTGCCTCAGCCTCCTCAAGTGCTGGGATTATAGGCACACATGACTCATATTTTATAGATGGGAAGCCCGAGACCAGAAAGCTTAAGGAATTTGTGCTAGGTCACGTAGGTAAGTGGCAGGTGTACAATATGAACTGTAGGCAGTTTTACTGAGCTCCTTTCCTTAGACTCTGCCAGACTGCGCCCTCAAGCATGGCTCAGGAACGTTACTTCACCTTGAAATTTCGTGATTGAGTTTAAATGATCTTTAGGTATAAAAAAAAGAAGTAGGATTGTTTAATATAATGAATTTATTCTGTAAACTTCAGCACAGACTCTTTATTTCTATTTTTTTAATATGTAGTACATTTATTGAAGATCATGGGATGGTGGCAGCAGGATCAGGCAAATGGGCAAAGGGAAAAAGAGAAAAAAGGGTGAAGGGGAAAAAGGAAAAGGGAAAAAATGGAGAAGGAAAAGCACCAACTCTTTACCTTATATCTTGCTTGCCATTAGTTTTTAAGTCTTAATCTCAATTATTTAATCTTGATTTGTGGCTGATCTTCAGTTTAAATTGAGCCTCTATACTTTATTTCTCTGCCCAACCTTGTCTTGGAGGTAAACTAGCTAACTGTGTATAAAGTAAACTTTCATTGTTATAGAGAAGTAGAGCTTACAGCGTCATTGTGAGGGTAGAGCTCTAGTAGCAATGGAATAGTATTATAATGTATTATATATTAAGTGATCACTGTAGCAGCAAAAATTTTGCTTCATTGTGTGAAAAAAATTTATTGCTTGATTACTGTATGTCAAGCCTTGTGCTAAAACTGTATTCATTTTTAAAAATTTAATAATCAGAATAAAACTATAAGGTTAGTTTTATCTTCACTGTGGTTACGGACATTTAGGCCATGAGAATTACTTTGTTAGAGTCTGGGTGTCCTACCTTAAGTGTGGAAAGGCAGGTGAATGGTCAGAACACCAGATGAGATGAGGAGAGCTCCTAGAAGCTGTAATCTAACCTGAGGAAGAGAAGAGCTAGAAGAAAAGTGGATGTGATCATTCATTGTCTGTAAGTATTTGGAACAAGGAATATGGTGTAAAGAGAAAACAGGAAAAAGGAATATACTCTGTTTCTGTAAAGAAAGAATAGAGAAATTTATAGAACAGTAGATTAAATTCAAAATGAGAAGGAATTTTTAAAAGAGTTAATTTAACAAACTAAATCAACTTTCTGCCCGGATGCATTTAGACAGAGTAGGTCACGTCCTGGATAATCCTAGATTAAATATTTGCATTTGGAATATTTGAATGATACAAGGACAAAGGAATTGATTATCTGGTAAATTCTTCCCATGAAAGAATCTTTAAATTCTTTCTAGTCATTTAGATTTGTGATTTTGTAGAAAACTGTGTTCAAAAATCAGATTCTTTTTGTAATGTGAAGAATTACTCAGTTGTTTTGTACACTAAGTTGGAGAATATGATTTAATAATAGAATATCAAAGCTCAGAAAGACTTTAGAAATGTTGGAGTCTGATCGCATTTTGCAGATGAGGAAACTGAGGAAGGTAAAGGAAATGAGTGAAAGGTACAGTTGGAGAGGTGTTAAGTCAGGTATTGACTTTGCATCCACAAATTTAAAAAAAATTGGATTCTAATGTGTCATCTATGCAGACTAAGCCATATAGAGCTTCTTTTTTTTCTAGTACTGGGGAGCAAATCGAGGGGTGCTGTACTGCTGAACTAATCTTCAGAGCTTTGTATTGTGAGATAGTCTCACTAATTTCCTAGGCTGGTTTCCTGCTTCAGCATCCTGAGTAGCTGGAATTATAGGTGTGGACTAGTGCACCCAGCTCAGATAGCACATTTTACAAGGTCCTTTTACTTCTTCTTCAGAGTTAGTAGAATACAGTAGTGGGAAATTCATTTCGTTCTCTTTAGGGCAGACTTGTGTCCTTTCCGACAATCCTATTGGAATGCAGAGCTCAGTGATTTTTCCAAAGAAAAGGTTTTTGTTTCATTATCATATAGTTCTCAATCGAAGATCAACAGATTTGCTTTTTATTTTTTAGTTTTTTATTTGAACCATCCCTTAACAGTTTGTACCGGCCATCATTTAGTGGGACATTCCTCTTCTGATCACTCCGCACATAACTGGCATTATTGAAATTTGATGTTTATCCTCATTAGTTATTTAATCGGTTCACAATAAGGTGCGAAACTTTTCTATGAATTTTTGTTTTTTTTTTTTTTTTTGGTACCAGGAATCATACTCACCATCTTGCGCTTGCCAGGCAGGCGCTGTGCTGAGGAGCTATATCCCCGGCCCGAAACTTTTCTATGAGTGTAAGCCTCTTAAAGATAGTGTACTATGTGCTAGTTTGAAGGGCATTTAGGCTTTTCTGATGCAATTTGACAACACGGGTTTGAATTCCACCTTTGGGCAAATCCGTTCATTTCCCAGAGCCTCAGTTTTTTCATTGGTAAAATAGTACTTAGACCTGTTTCCCAGGGCTTCTTGAAGATTAAACAGTTGAAAGAAGACATTACTTGGGAATTGCTGAGCCCAGTATCAGGCGCATCATAAATTTTCAGTAAAAACATAGTTATTATTACAACAATTTTCTCAAGGAATTGTAAGAATGGGTGAAAGTTATTTGAATATAGATTGAAAATGTAATTCAGAACCTTAACTTATTCTTAGAATTCAGGCAAAATGTCTTAAATGCTTTGTTTAAAAGTCCTGACATTGAAACAATGCTTAAAATAATACCTTTAATGTAACACTGCACTGTTTTTTTTTTAAATTTTTATATTTTGGTGGTATTGGGGGCCTTTTCACTGAGCTACATCCCTACCCCTTTTTAATTTTTTATTTTGAGAGATGGTCTTGCTAAATTGTGCAGTTTGGGTTTGAACTTGTGATTCTCCTGCCTCAGCCTCTTAGAGTGCTGGGATTACAGGCATTCACCACCACAGTAGGCTGATACTGTTTTACACAGTGTGTGAATTTAATCCTTCTAAGTGTCACCAGCTGTTTTTATAGGATGATAACTCGGCACCTCCTAGAGCTGTCCTACTTATTCCATAGGCACCAGTTTTGGACTAATTCTGGAGGTTAAAGCAGGCTGAGAAGGTCCTGCTATAGATAACAGTTGACCTCTAGCCTGAGGACACCCAGAGAACTGGTGCACTCCTGTGTGTGTGTGTGTGTACACTGTTACTCAGGATCTTTGTCCTCCCTGAGAGTAAACACAACCGTTCATGACCCTGTAGATAAGTTTACTTCAGTAATGTTTTTTGTTTGCATATTTTTGCCCTTTGAGTCCAATCTGGCTTTTAGTATTATATCTCTAGCAGTGGCCAGTCAAAACCATTATCAATCTGACTTCTTAACCTCTAAGAGATAACTACAAAGAGACCTACAGAAAGCTGAACTGGACCCAGGTAACACCTGCATCGGTGGTGGCCTATTTTTCTTGGGCTCTGGTTGTCAGCTTTTTCCCCCCGAGTTCTGCATCTCGTTTTTCTGGGGCTTATGTGTCATGTAGCTGAGTTGATACATTTATCAGGGTTAATGGAAGAGACTTAGAGGACCATGTAGACATTTTAACTATCTCTCAGGCAATATTTTGGTTTACCTCCCCCATCAATTATTTGAAAGCACTTTGGAAAATTGAGATCACTGTGTTATTATGTTAATGACACATTTCAGCATTTTTTATAGTTTATTCATGAATGAGTGAAATCATCATAGGAATTATGGATCATGGGAAAGCTGGGGACTTTGGGGGGGTTTTGGTAAAGGTATTCATGGGTGTATGCAGTCTTTTCTTGGGTTGTGTAATTAATTTGAAAATTTTCATTTTAAAATAATAAATTTAACTTTTTGCTTGATTACAAAATAGTCCTGCTAATTATAGATACTTTGAGATATATAAAAATATTATAGAAAACAGAAAAACTATAATCCTCCACTTACATATAATCTCTCAATCTTTTTGAGGCATTTCTACTTTTTCCTCTGATTCTGAGCATTTGTGTGTGTGTTCACATGGTGTACACAGTTTTATATGGTGTTTTACTTTGTGTAACTTTATAGTATATTATGAACATCTCTGTGTCATTAATATATTTGCAATATTTTTAATAGCCACATCATTTAATATTAGGGCTTTTCTATAATTCATTTAACGAGTTTCCTATTTGGGGGCATGTAGGAGGTTTCCAGTTTTTCATTGTTGTGTAAAATACTGTGATGGTCCTTTTAAATACATGTACCCCCATTCTCTCTTTTTCTCTGTCCTCAAATTTTTGTGGGGAGCTCTGATTCTTTTATTTATTTATTTTTTTTTAAAATTTTTTATTTTAAAGAATAAAAGAAGGATAACGTAGTAATAGGGGGGACTTAGCAAATTACAGACAAAATGGTAGGAAATTATCAATGGTTATCGTTTTATGTATTATTATCTATAAAATAGTTTCTCAGGAAAACAAGTAGACAAATAATAGTAAGTTAGAGACAAAAGAGGTAGGAGATTATCAAGAGTTGTTATGCTATACTTTGGTATCTTCAAAGTGGCTTCTAAAGAATAAAAATAGAGCTATACATGAGTGATCTATTGAAAAATCATTAACTATTCTCAATGGTTGTTGTAGGAAACACATAATAATAAACATACATTATGAAACAGGATAGGAACATTCCAAACTTAATACAGTTATGGATAGATTAGTAGGAAAATATCAATGGCTGCTGTAGTATGTGGTGGTATCTTCAAAGTGGTTTCTCAGGAAGACAGAGATATGCAAGAAGGATCTAATAAGTAGTTACAGCCTAAGGGTTGTCAAAAATAGCATATTACCTCCTCACCAGTGACTCCTTTCACTGAGGTATGATGGCTGGAAGGAAGGCCAGGATTGAAAAGAAGGACCGAGAGACTTGCACCTGTGACTAGCGACAGGCTGTTTTCTTGTTCCTCCATAGTCATGATTACCCAGGGCTCCTCGATGGAGATGACGGTCTGGCCAGAGGGAGAAGGCAAGCCATGCCCCAAGCCCTCTCATTCCTGTTGGACTAACTGGAAGCATGGGTCTGAGCTCTGGGGCCTCCACCTCAGAGGGCAGACCAATCTCCAGTGGTCTCCTTTGCATCCAGGGCATGGCCCATGGGGCCTCTTTTAATAGGATACTTTTCTAAAAGGAGAGTTAGTCAAAGGTATGAATTTTTTGCCCCCCAAATCCATATTGTTTTGTGGACAGGAGGCACCATTTCATATTCCCACACAGAGTCAGATGGAGATAAGCTTCTGTCGTTTTGCCATGACGCTGGTTAGGGCTGGCTCTGAGGGAACCATTATAAGGCTACACCCTTATAAGGAAGTTGTGGAATCACAGAGCTGAAATGGAATGGTTCTGAGAAAATATCTTTTCCTACTCTGACATCTTACAGGTGGGAAAGTTGAAATTTCTGATAGTTAATTGACTCACTCGCAGTCTCATAGCTAGTAATTGGCTGAACCAGGAGGTTTAGATACTAGACTGTCTTGTGTCTTTTCTGCATCCTGATCCTGATGCATGGGAGGCAGGTGTCTTCCATGACAGAATTAGAGGGGAGCAGAGCCTATGGCAGAGCCTTATCTTACTTCATTTATTTTTTTTGCTGTAACAAGTCTTCCCCTTGGTGTTCTGTGTGCTTATCCATCTTCTGGCCGAGCGTGAGCTGTATGTCTGTCCCTGTGGGCAAGGGTTTGGCTACCTCTGCTAAGGTTTGCCTCTCATGCCCACATGCATGATCTGAAAGGGGGGATGCTAGGAAGTTGCTGGTTTAAGCCAAGCCGCGTGGAATGAGAAAAAAGAAGAGGTGATTTCAAGAAGAGTGCTGGGCAGACAGAAACAGCAGATGTCTGTGGCAGATGAAAGGGGCCTGGCCAGACGGAGCATATGCCTTACAGGGGAATAGCAAGCACGCAGGCCCTGGACAGGACAGAGCTGAGCATAGAAACGCCTGAAAGAAGCCCAGAGGCTGAGCCAAGTGAGTCAGACCAGTGGGGTGGGGAATGCAGGAGTGGTATCAGAAAGGTAGGCTGGGGCATAGCATCATGCAGGACCTGGGTGCTTGGATTTTATTCTGTACGAATGGGAAGTTGTTGGGGTTTAAGTGGTTTTAGCCTTTTAAGATTGCTCTGGATGCAGTGTGGAGAAAGGATTGGAGAGGGCAAGGAAGGAAGCAGGGAGATCAGTTAGGGAGCTTTTAGGAGTGAGAGATGGGAGTATTTTGTGCCAGGGTGGTGACAGTTGTGACATAGCCAAGTGGAAAGACAGATGACCCCCACCGGGATAGATCAGCAGACTCTGATGGTGGGTGGGATGAAAGGAGAGGAAGAATGACGTAGACTTGTGCTTTTTTTTTTTTCCTGGTACTTGGGATCGAACTCACGACCTTGCACTTGCCAGTCAGGTGCTGTGCCGCTGAGATAAATCCCCAGCCCCAGACTTCTGCTTTGAGGAACCGGATTCATAGAGCCGCCATTCACTGTGACTCAGTGCTTTGTTGAGTATTGTTTTGTGGTGCTCAACTCCTTCCACCTAGACTGTAAGCCTAAGAGCAAAGGTTTGGTGGCATCTCCTTCCACTGATTCTAGCACAGTGCTAAGGGATGTTATAGGCACTCAGTTAGATATGTATCGGGTGAGTAGTTGCTTATAAACTCCACTCCCAGGGTGGGTCTTCAGAGGAGGCACAAAGGAGTAGAACCAAGACTTGCTTGTTAAGATATTCGTTATCATTGGTTTTTACATTTGTTTAAGATGAGACGCTATGTAGCAGCAAAGTGCTATGGGCCTACGAAATGTAATTAGACCTCACAGGTAAAGAAATTTGCCCTAGATAATTTATTGATAGACCTGGGACATTCTTTAACCCTTAGTATTCTCATTAAATCATATTACCTCTTGTGGTTATGGGTAATTTTTTTTCTAGTGAATATTTTTTTCCTCTTTTCTTTGATGCTCTTCTGTGTATAAAAATAAAACAAAACCGAGTAACTGACTTTGTCTTCTTTGGGTGGTTTTTTTTTTTTTTTTTTCTCCTGTACCGGGAACCGAACTCACGACCTTGCGCTTGCCAGGCAGGTGCTTTGCCGCTGAGCTAAATCCCCAGCCCCCTTTGGGTGGTTTTTGTACCTTTGATACTTTCATGTTTTTTACTTCCTGGTGGTTGTTTTCTATTTTTTTCTTCTTTATCGAAAAGCTTATTCTGAGGCATCCACATAAAGAGACTAAAGCCAAAAGCAGGGAGTCCAGTGTCCCAGCAGCACCCGCCAGAGATAATGGAGCACACTAAACCTATTCCAGTCTTTGCTTCTAGAACATCAGCACCCATTCCAGTTAGTGAGCACAGAAATGCACCAGGTGCCTGTTGCTCAGACAGCTATTGCTTTGTCTCTGATTTTTATTTTTTCCTAAGAGAATTTTTAAAACAGGAGAAATTGAGAGGCAGTCAGAAAGAGAATGTGTACGGGGCATGGTGGTACAAACCTGTAATCCCAGCTACTCAGGAGCCTCAGGCAGGAGGACTGCAAATTTGAGGCCTACTTGGACAATGTAGCAAAACCCTGTCCAAGTGTAACATAAGAAAAGCACTGTGGACATGGCTCAGTGGCAGAGTGCTTATCTAGCATATGTAAGATCATGTGTTCAATCCCCAGAATTGCAAAAATTAAAAAAACAAACAAGAAAACATCCCAGGATGCCTACAGAATCCATGCCATCCTTACCAGGAGTTCTGCTCTGCAGACTGTTGTCTGTATAGAATGCAGTGACCATCACATGGTGGTTTGGCCGTGGCTCACCTTCAGCTTTGAAGCCCCCATTTAAAATAGTGTGCTCCCTTCCAATAAGCACCTGCATTCTGGGGTCAAAACCTCCTTTTGGTTCTGGCTTATTTTTTCATTGCTATAGATTCCTAAAAGGACAAATAAGAGAATTTCAGAAACTAAAATTATTTTCCCAATGACTTTCTGCAGATTAGAACTTTTATTTCTGTCTCTTATATTTGTGAGGAAAAAAAATGTCTCCGAATTTTGGGTTTTCCTTAGCACCCCCAAACCTATACTAGTTTTGACATGTATCTGTCTGGAAAAGTGGCTTGAGCAGTGTGTTTGGAAATAAAGCGGTGGAGGGGCTTGGCATGGGGGTTGGGGAACATTTTTGAACTGGGTAATTAGGCAGCTAGAGCCCTGTGGAACAGAAGCGATGATTAGACTAATTAAGTAAACCGTTTTATACTTGCCCCAGCGGACCCCAGGGTAATGGCCTAGAAATGCTGCCTCTCCTGGTTTATTTGATTGATGGAAAGCAGGTTTCACAGTTAGGGTTTTGTTTATTTTTTAAATTAGAGATTTATTTGCCTGGTCTTTACCTGTTCCTCCTTTGTCTCCATGCTAACAGAGAGGCAGGCGTGTCTTAGTGGCATGTGTGGGATGGGCCTTTCCTCTCATCAGGACAGTGGCCAAGTGGAGCAGATTTCACAGGCAACCTGTTACAGTTCGTGTCTGGATGTGTCCCCCCAGATCCTCATGCAGTCATGGTCCAGTGTTGGAATTATGGATGTGAGTGCTACACTTGCCCTGGAGCAGGTAGTTTGCATACAGTGTAAGGGAGGGAAAGAGGCTTGCTCTTCTAGTTGTCTCTCCTCCCTCTTGCTCTTGTGGCTTTTGCTATTTTTTCCTGCTGCCCTGAACATTTGCCCTCTGCCATGTGCCACTCTGTCTTGGAGCCAGCCTAGTAGGGACTGAAACCTCCACAGACTGTGAGCTAAATAAACCTTTCCTTCCTTAATTTTGGGTGTCAGGTATTTTGTCTCAGCAATGAGAGAAAAGTAACCAAGACACCACCTTTAGCCAGGTCCTTGCAAAGGATCAGAGCAAGTTATTTAGTCATTTTATTTTTTTTATTTTTATTTTTTTTGGTTTTTCTCCGGTACCGGGAACCGAACTCATGACCTTGCGCTTGCCAGGCAGGCGCTTTTGCTGCTGAGCTAAATCCCCAGCCCCTATTTAGTCATTTTAGAAGCAGCATTTTTGGTGATGGGCTGGCCTCTTTCTGGTCATTTCCACATACCTATTTTGTTCATGTATACTTTTATTTCTGCAACACTGCTTGGTGCCTACTGTGAGCTAGGCTATATGAGATGAAAAATATGTAAAGATAGCCTGTCCCTTTGGAACTCTGCTATGTTCAGTTTTATTCTACTTGTTAGCCTGGTGAGTGGCACATGGTAGTTCCTATGTCAGTATTTGTCGAGAGAATGAGTAAGTTAATAATTAGTCCCTTGTTTTTGTGTGTTCATACTCACATTTAGCTCATGCAGTTGTACCTTATTTTGTAACACAATTTTTTTTTTTTTTTTGGTTTTTCTCCTGTACCGGGAACCGAACTCACGACCTTGCGCGTGCCAGGCAGGCGCTTTTGCCGCTGAGCTAAACCCCCAGCCCCCACAATTTTTTTAATAAAACGAATTTCTGTAAACCTAGTCTCATTTATTTCCTGGTAGTTTCAAAGTTTAAGGTAAACCTTTGAAAAGATTTTGCTTCTAAAACATGATAAATAATACCAGGAGTTCTGGCAGTACTTTAGAAATAAAAATATAAGGTGAAACTGTTTTGCCAAATTCTAATATGGCACGGAGTATAAGAACTTTTTCCTCACACTGTGTTGTTTGACCTTGCCCTACAGTTAGACTTTGAACTAGGCAGCGCAAGTGTTACTATCTCTGTGACAGCATCTTTATGGGGGGCACACTGCATAAGGTTCAGAAGAGTTGGCTGAGGTCCTCATCGCCTGGTTCCTGGTTCTTGGCTCTTAACTCTGCCCCACTACAGTCTTCTCTTTAAGGAATACTTTCCTTGGTTTGCAAATTGTTAGGTTGGGCCTACTGGGCTTAATAATCCTCTAGGGGCATTCAGCAATAAGTGATGAATTTAACTCTTCAAAAGTACCCATAATAATGTGTCTGCCAACCTGATAGACGTAATATGGCAGCACTGAGAAATGTTTGTGGGATATTTTCCAAACATTGAAGATTTGTGCCATTGTGACCCTTCTTACTTCGGTGGGCTTGATGGGAGTGTGCACTGAGGTGGAAAGACCCAAGTGGACCTCTTTGCTGGATCATGTTCTGATTAAAAACCGGAGGATAATGATAACCAACCTTGTAGGAGTGTTCTGGGATTAAATAAGATAACTGATAGGAGCACAGTGCTACTCAGAAGAGGTAGGTACTCCATATTTGACAGCAAAACACAAATAAAACAAGTGAACAATGAAATTCCTAAAGGGG
This sequence comes from Chinchilla lanigera, assembly GCF_000276665.1. NCBI lineage: Eukaryota > Metazoa > Chordata > Mammalia > Rodentia > Chinchillidae > Chinchilla > Chinchilla lanigera. The sequence continues at coordinate 42,833,591 of NW_004955403.1, read as the reverse complement.
GATAATTTTCAGGTGCCTTTGAATGCTTTACAGCTGAGGTTCTAATTAGAATAATTTTTATGTAGTCATTAATGCAATTCTCTACAGACCTCTGCTGTTAACCGAGTTTCATTTATTCTCTGTATATGAAAGCATCCTATCATTTTCCTTTTAAAATAAATCTCCTAAATTCATTATCGCCCTCTACAATTAATCTAAATTAATGAGGCTTTGTTATATTATTATCCAGTGGATACTTTTAAATCCTGTTGTTGTGCTACTGTACATTTTGTGGTTTAGGAATTTTAAACAAAACTGGAATCTTAGTCTTTATTTATTTCTTTAGAGGTGGGCTTTTGCTCTGTTGCCGGGTTGATCTCAAACTCCTGGGCTCAAGCAATTCTCCTGCCTCACACCCCTGAGTAGCTGGGTCTGCAAGTGTGTGTGCTACTGTGCTGCTTGAATCTTGGTCTTTAAATAAAACTCTGAGTGATAAAAGCAAGTAGATTATGGTCAGTACAGCTTGATAATATGGTTGTAATGTAGTCATATTAATTTACAGTCAGAAAATATCCTTTGAAATGAAGCTAATTAAGAGGTATTTGACTTACTTCTAGGAAAATCAAATACTTTATTCTAATACATAGGAAGAAGACTCCAAAATAACTTAACTTTTGGGGGCTGTCTTATGGGTTAATACTGAGTAATTATTTGGATAATATAATATTTTTCAGATATTTTGGAAACTTATAAACCACTACTTTTGATAACCTCAATTAAGGAATAATAGTAAAATTCAAGAAGACTAGAAAATTCACAAAATTAATATATTGTTGCTATTTTTTAGTCTTTTTGAGACAGTGTCTTGCTATACAGTTCAGGCTGGCCTTGAGCTCACTTTGTAGTCCAGGCTGGCCTTGAACTTGTAGTGATCCTTCTGCCTCACCCTCCCGAGTGCTTGGATTACAGGCGTGTGCCACCATGCCCGGCTAACAATTTTTTTCCACGAAATTATATTATCTCATTTATATTATATTATCTATAATATTATTTATAATATTATAAATTATATATTATTATCTATAATATTATTATATTATCATTTATATTATATTAATTATATTATCTCATTTACAAAACTGAAAATTATTCCTTCAAATCATTAAATAGTTCCTGTGGCTTTCTTTTGGGTAGTACTGGCGGTTGAACTCCGTGTCTTAGTGAAAGAACACCCCAGTCTTTTTCTCACACGTTCTATAAAAATATATTATTGCTGCCATTTTTATATTTTTAATGTATGCACTTAACTTACGTTAACTTAACTGCTATTTAACTTTCTTTCTTTTTTTTTTTTTGGTTTTTCTCCAGTACCGAGAACCGAACTCACGACCTTGCGCTTGCCAGGCAGGCGCTTTTGCCGCTGAGCTAAATCCCCAGCCCTTAACTTTCTTTTAATGGTTCTAGTTCATGGTTTTCCAACACTGAGGTAGGGGGACATTGTCTTCTTGGCTGTAAATTTTGTGCCATGATGTGAGACAATTTTTATGTTATGATCATTGTAATGTATGAAGGACCAGATTTTAAGTGAGGACGTTGTTCCAGTTAACCTTAATTGTCAACGCCACTGGATTAAGTGACTTCCAGAGAGGTGGTCGGATGCTGGTAGTGCTGATACCCATCAGTTGATGAAGTCACTGATGCTCGTAGCTGAAAGTGCTGCTAGGAGGAAGGTCCAGCTGGAGGAGGTGGGTCACTGGGGGCCTTCGGAGGCGTGTGTCTTGTTGTTTTCCCCTGTGCTCTTCTTCCCAGATACCGTGAAATGAGCCGCTTTGTCCAACTATGCTGTTTGTCTTTGGAGTCAGCTGAGTATAGTCTGAAAACTCTGAAACTGTGATCCAAAATGAACCTCTCCTCCTTTAAATACTGGGTGTCAGATTAAGAGTTGTAGTTCACTTGTGCTGGTTAACAAACTACACAATATGTATAGAATTTTAATAAAAACTGTTCTAAGTACTTTTCAAGTATTAGTTCATTTATTTCTCACAATAACCTGATAAGGTTTTTTTTTTTTTTTTGGTGTTTCTCCGGTACCGGGAACCGAACTCACGACCTTGCGCATGCCAGGCAGGCGCTTTTGCCGCTGAGCTAAATCCCCAGCCCCCTGATAAGGCTGATTTATGCTTGTCCCTATCCTCCAAGTTACAGGGAAGTTAAAGCATGCTGCAGGATCGCGTTAGTAATGGACTTGAATTAATTCTGACTCCAGAGCCTTTTAATTCCCCTTTTAAATCGCTATGATCATCTGTCTGCTTTTGTAATGAGTGGACTTTGTTATTCATCTTGGATAATCTGTAGCCTGTTTTGCTTCTTTCCTGAGTTTTTCACATCTTGAAACTATTTGGTTCTTTCATTCGTTCACTCAGCAGATATTTATTGAGTACCTATCATGTGGTGCCTAGGGCTTAGCGGCCATCTAGGTAGACCTTTACACACTTAGCTTCATGCTTGTCAGTCCTTGACTGCTGCAGCTCAAAGTCTCGGGGAGAAGAAAGGTGTAGAGTCTAGGAACGGAAGGGTGAGCAGGATTTCTCCTAGTTGCAAAAGGGGTGTGTGTGAAATAGGGGTGGCATTCCAGGTAGGAGGAGCAGCCAGGTGCACAGACCAGACTTTAAGAGACTGCGTAAAGAATTGCCAACAAGTTCACTGGCAGAAGCTCATTGCTTTGGACTGGGAATAGGGCTGGCAAAAGTCATAAATAGTGTTCGGGTGTTCTAAGACTAAGTGGAAGCATAGCAGTCCATGAACATTACACATTAGTAAGCTGAGTACACTTGTAATTTCTAGATAAAAAAGGCATAGAAATTAAGTGCATGCCTTCTAAACTTGGCAGTATGGAATAATAAAAAGTAAGCCAGTTTAAATAGAGGAAAGACAGGGGCAGGGGATTTAGCTCAGCAGCACAGCGCCAACCTGGCAAGCGTGAGGTCCTGAGTTCGATTCCCGGTACAGGAAAAAAAATAAATAAATAGAGGCAAGAAAGTAGAGAAAGATAAAATAGGACAAAGAACATAAAATAAGATGGTAGATATAAACCCAAGTATATTTGTGATTATGTTAAATGTATGTGGACTGGATATACCAATTAAAGATTGTCAGACTAATCAAAGAAAGAATACACCCAGGAGACAAATAAGAAATGAAAAGAAATGACCATGAGATGACGTGCCAGATCTCCTTCCCTTTTCTGCACCTTGGAAGCCATCACGTTCTTGGGTGCAGTGTGGGCTGTGCTGGCTTCCCTGCTAATGGGTGAGAGCCTGTATGGCAGAGATGTAGTCTTACTCATGTCCCTGGTGCCATAACTTTTTAAAATCATGTATAAGCATTTGATTTTCACATGGGATAATAAATGCTTTGCAGGCAGGGAACCTGTTTTACAGTATTTTTAACTTTTCCATTGTATCTGTGAAAACATTGGTAAGTGTGTAATGTTTCTTGTTTCATTAATTCAGTCAAGGTCACATCTGATTTCTACATAAGGATACCCATCTATTTCTCAGTGCCTGGGATGTTTATTTTCACAGCAGAATAAAAACAAGACACACTTCTCTCTGCAAGAAAAGGACTTTATAACCTACTTTTTACAGGTGGAACAGTATATCCTTTTGTGCTTTGAAGAGCATGATTTGAGAAATATCAAAATAAACACCTCACTCCTAAAAAGCTGTAATAGCAGTAAAATACTAAAATATTTTTCATGAAAGAAATATTGGGTAGAACATATAAAAACAGCAATTTCCGCTTTTGGAGTGAAAGATACTAGTTCAGTTCTGTTAGTCCAAATGCTAGAAGTTATCTTATTGAGTAAGAAGGTGGCGGCTGATTCAAACTGAGCTGATCTCACGTAAGGGCAACTCGTGATGAACCAACAGAACTGCGGCACCTAAGATTAAATGCAAAACATTCTGTTTTAAAGTACAGTGTAGAAAATTAAAACATGGGCCCAGGGTCTAGTTAGACATACCTCTTGGCATAGATGAGTAGTGAGGAATAAAGTAAAGATGGCTTTACCCTGTCTCCCTGCAGTGTCCCAGTGGTTTTCCTGTTTGGTGACCTTATTTAGGGGTTGTATAATCACAGGATTTCACAGCAAGAGACAGATTTCAGAAGGTCCTTCTTTTCCATTCGTCCTCCAGACGAGAAACACCTGCAGTGATGCAGGAATGGTGCAGGGACGTGCAAGGATCAGAGTGAGGTTACTGCTTACTCTAAGGATGTGGCACCTGGACTCCCTGCCTGGCTCGCCCTCTTTGACACTGAGTTTGCTGCTGCCTAGTTCTGTGCTTGCGGCCTCTTGCTGGCCTTGGTGCAGGGGTAGGAAGGGCGGGAGGAAAGGGAGGTTGAGAGACCCAGCGGAGGTGGTGGGGATAGGGAGGTGGGGTGGGGAAAGAGAGGCCCATAAAGTCAACGGTCTAGCTGCTTTATTTCCTCTCAGAAGAGGTCCAGGTAAGGCAGTGATGTGAACGGAGTCTGATGCATCAGTGAGGCTGGGAGCTCGGCAACCCTGGAGACCAAGAGCATCCTGGAGACTGCCGCTTCCTGTCCCCCTTCCTGCAGGAGGAAGCCAGGCAGAGGTTGCTGTGCCTGTGGGCTTGTTAGTTCTGGTTCGGTCCTACCGGTAGACTTACTTGCTTCACGTTATGTAGAGATGTTAGAGAGACCAGAGGCAGACTGAAATGTTTGTGATTGATCGTTTGTCACCTTTCAGGTTTTTCAGATTTTAGCAAAAGGATTCTCTCACTATAACCTCCCGTTTCCCTTTCGATTTTCAAATCTGAGCAAAAGCCTTGCTTACTCAAGGTTTGACACTTTAGCAGAGGCCGTAGTGCAAACTCATTTTCAAAAAGTATTTTGAGTGTTTCAGTTATTCCGGGTTTGTTAAAGATGTGCCCCTGTGGCGGCAGTGTAGAGACCCCGTGTGTGTGCCTGTGGCGCTGCTTTTAACCTTGTCCGCACTGCACTCTGGACCTTCAGCAAACCAGTGCTGCAAGGTGTTACTGTTTTGGCTCCTGGGATGTTTACCTGGGGCCAGATTCTGGTCCTTAAGTTCCAGCACACTGCTTGGTGGTCCGGTGGGTGCCAGGCCCGTGTGCGGGGAGGCAGGTTTAGCTGCAGACTAACGATTGCTGTTTTCCTTGTTATTGTCATGATTTACTGCTTCTCCGGAAAATATGTATTTCACACATGTTCTTACTTTAAAGCCCATTGCTGATTACATAATTGGAAATCTCTCAATTTTACCTCTTCCTCTGTAGCTCTATGGTTGGGAGTAAATTATGACAGCTGTAATTTTATAATGTATATTCCTTGTAGTAAAGTCAGAAAATAAGACTAAACAAAAAGAAGAAAAAAATATATAATCTACCTTCCAGAGAAACAACCGATTACATTTCAGTATGTATTTAAATGTTTTTTATGTATGTTTATTCACAGTGTTAAATATACTTCAATAAAAATGAGTTTGTACTGTAGATACTGATTTTGATAGCTTTCTTATTTGACATATTTCATACTTATCATAATAAGTAAACTTTAAAATTTTCATACATCTTTGAATAACTGTCTTTTAAAATAGAGACAAATATAAAGAAAACAAAAAAGGCCCACTATCTCATATCCTGTGTTGGCTTATTAAAGTAATTAGTAACCAAACAGGTAACTTTGACACTTACTGATACTTATGGTATGCTAGCGCTATACTCTATCACTTCCTTTAGTCAGAAAAGCTATAAGGAGTAGGTGTATTATTAATCTTGTTTTAGTTTCCAGATGAGGAAACTGGGGGTAATTGTTAAGTACCTTCTTCCCCAAACTGAACAGCTAGTAAGATATAAGCCCAGATTAGGAGGCAAGCAGGTGGGCTGTAGAATCCATTTCTTAACCAGGCATTGTACTGTTAGACTTTACAAGCAGGGGAACAAGTAAACAAACAAAGCTTTATTGCAGTTTTAGCATTCAATTATCCATCCATCTCAGCTCACACAAAAGGGATCAACAATTTTTTTGTATCTTGAAAAAAAGTTAAGTGAGTGTGGAGCTCTTTCTCTCTCAGCCTGGACAGAGCTAGCTCACTTTGTATAACAGCCATATGGACATCTTTGTGTACTTTGCTTCAGTTAGCCAATTTACTACTGATGGATATTTTCATTGGATACAGGTATTTACAATGATTAATGTTAGCATTTTTACAGTAAAGCTTATGTGTACTGAGTGATAGGTATTATAGGTATATGTGTAGAATAGTACTTGCACAGTAAAATCAATGACTTTTGTTAATTCTAATATTATGTGCCTTGCACTGTGCTTGAATTTTATTTAATCTTTGAAATCTTATAGGAAGATGCTGCTATAATCACTTTTACATTTGAAGAAACTAAGATCTAGAGAGATTAAACAATTCAGCTTGTGTCACATAGTAAATAGATGAAATCTGGGATCTGAGTCCAGCCACCGGTGCTGAGGCACATGCTCTTCACTACTGTGACCTCTGTGGGACTGTCTCAAAGGGGGCCAGAATTTATATCTTCCCAGTACTGGGGGTGGAGGAGGTCTGGAGATTGGTAAACATTAATCATGTCTGCATTCAGTACTGATGTAAGGGCAGGACAGTGCCTGTTTTAAAGTGTTTTAGTCAGTCCTCAGTATCACAGGGATTACTATTTTAATAGATAAAAAATTGTATCTCGATTTATATTTATTGAATAATGAGTAAAGTTGAGCAAGTGTGGTATGTTCATTAATCACTGATGTTACTTTTTCTGTAAACTGCTTTAGTCTGCTTTTTGCTGCTGTAACAGAATCCCACAGACTGGGCACTTTATAAACCCTAGAAGTTTATTTGACACCTGATCTTGAAGCTGGGAAGCCTGAGAACATGGTGTCAGCATCTATTGAGCTCCTTCATGGTATCTCATGCCAGGACAGAGGGCAATTACGTGTGTATGAGGCAGAGCTTGTAATAGACTGACCTCATCTTTTTAAACAGTGAGCCACTCCTCTAATAAATGCTCGAGACCATTCCTGAGGGTTGTGCCTTCATGACCTAATCACCTCTAAATGTCCTGCTACTTAGATTTTCACATGTGTTAGGAGACATTCAAAGCATAGCACTGCCTTCATTTTTCTATTGAGTATTTTTTAAAAATGATTTTTATGAGCTCTCTGCAAGAATAAAAAAAATGAGCCTTTGTCCTTTTGTATGTACTGGAAATATTTTTCCAACATCATCATTCCTAATGAGTGCAAATTTTCCATTACATGGAGATAATATAATTGTTTTGAATGGTGGGGACGTTACTTCCAGGTTTTCATTACAGTGGTGTAAAAATATCTTATTGTTTTCTAGGAAACTCCTGAGACTTGTGAATGGTAGATGGAAAGGAATACATGGTTCAAGGCTTTCATTCATGTTCTATTTCTTTCTAGGAAGATTATAAGTACACCAACCAGCGGAGTATGTTAAAATGACTGTATCCCAATAGCCAGTGACATTACTTGATATTATTTTAAAAATCTCTGACCCATCTGTATTTCTTTGATTATGAGTTAAGGTTGGAATGCTTTTCATAAGTGTTTTTGTAGTTAATATATCTTCTTTCTTGAATTGTATTTTTTTTTTTTTTTTGCCTTAAAGAGGATTTTGTCTTTTTTGTACAGTTCTTAAAAAAATTCTATCATTCTGGTTTTCTAACAGTGGAATGAACAATTTTACTTTTTTATCACTGATGGTAGTAAAGTAAAATATACTGGAACTGTTTATGGAAAGGAATCAGTTTTTATTAGCTTGCTGCTGTAAGTCAATATTTGTGTTTGTTGTATCTTTTAATCTTTGTGTTTCAGTCTTACAGATAAACAAGAGACATAGATAAGTCACCTCAATTACCCAGAGTTCCATAGTTGTATATGTCAGAAATAGGTTATTCACCAGTGTGACCATATAGTACGCCTACCTTATAGTCCCACCGCAAAGCTTTCCACTCCTGGACCGTACCTTAAGAAAATATTTTCATATTGTGTGTCAAGTTAGCTGGTTGAAATGGAAGTTAATTTTCTTGTATTTTTGGCAAAGAGGACCACTTCAGAAACTAGCAACCCAGAAATCATACAATAGGATACAGAATTCTTTAGAAGCTTGTTTTTGTAAAGTAATTAATTTAATTTTTTTTTTCTGCTTACTCCATGTCTTAGTTACTTTCTCAGTGCTGAGACAAAATACTCGACACCCAAAGTTAAGCAAGGAAAGGTTTATTTGGCTTATAGTTTGTAGAATTTTCAGCCATAATTGATTGCCCCCAAGGCAGGTGGCATGGCAGAGGAGAATTGTAGAGGAGAAACAGTTCATAGCAGGCAGAAGGTAGCAGAGCAAGCAAGGGAGAAGACAAGCCTCTTTCTGCCCCAGCTGTTGTATCCCAGCTGCCGGAATTAGGATGGTGCCAAGCCAATCAGTGCACTGATTTAGTGATCACCCACCCTTAATCCTGGCATTGCACCATGAATCAGTCACACACTCTAGACCCAACCACCTCTGAAAAAGCTGCATCTGTGACTGCATGATGCTTCTGGGGACATCTAAACACAGGCCAAAACATTCTGTTAATTACCGTGATATATCAGGAACTTGGAATATGGGTAGGGATTAGGCAGAGACCTTTTCCATGGTAGCTCTGACCTCTTCCTCTTCACCGGTACTTCCAGAACTTACCACTTTGCAAAGCTTGGCTTGCTGCCTGCCCCCTGTGGGTCTCAGCACTTGCAGCCAGTGAAACCTCTGCTGTCTTTTGTCCTTTTCTCACTGCAGCCTTTCTCTTCATACTCTGCTACTTGGACGACGCTTTCTGTATTTCCCCAATGCCATGGCGACACATGGAAGCTGCTTTCCTTGTAGTCAAGAGAAAAGACTTTTATTTTTCTTTCCCTTTGACCTGTTGTCCATAGTCAGCACTGTGGTTCCCCTTCTTTCCCCCAGTGAATGCACCCGCCCTGACCACTGGTTCCAAAGTAGCGCTCATTGTGTTTGCTGTCCCTCCTCCTCTGCCCCTTCTCCTTGTGCCTGTTTTCTTTTTCTTTATTGACACTTTATATAGTGGGAGTTTGTTCTCTTCCCTTGTACTGCATTTGACCTAAGGTCTAGGTGAGTGGCATTTGCTTTTTGCTCACAACTCTGCATGTTTCCTGGGATGAGTACACAGCAGGAGTGGTACGATTTTGCCTGATGTCCACAGGACCTGGTGCTGGAAAGCCTGATTTTGTTAATCCTGCGTCTTGTCTTGCATAATCACTCTCCAGTCACTAGACACAATACCTAACCCTCATAACTTAAAGGACCAGAGGTTTATTTTGGCTCACAGTTTTGGTCCATGGTCAGCTGGCTTCAAGGCAGGAACATAGTGAAGGAAAAAGTGCTCACCCCATGACAACCAGGAAACAGAGAGAGAAAGAAGGAGCTGGAGTCAAACATATACCTGCCCAGTCATGCCCCCACTGACCACCTCCAATCAGACTCGTCCTCCTTGTAGCACATTCAGCTACTGAGCTTGTCAATGGATGAGTCCGCTGGTGAATATAATACTTCCATGAGCCAATCAGCTTTCAAACACAGGAAGCTTTAGGGGAACATTTTATGTCTAAACCTTAAAACATCTCTTCCCCTCAGGAATGCAGGGTTTGAGTTATATTTGGCCCTCTCTGGGGTGCTTGCTCAGCTCCAAGGCATTGTGAAGTCCATCATTTCTGGAGCCTGAGCCAAGTGAGAGCCCAGGAGGAGTGGTTTAGAGTTGACACAAAAGATCTGCATTTGAAAACACTCAGAATTTGGTTTGAACCCTGAACTCTAGATATTTTCAGCTCCTTTTAGTTTGAGGAAGGCTTTCCAAGCCTGTGTCCTGATCTAATACCTTTTTGGCTTGATAAGTAGATTAACTGTAACAGTACTGGGAAACAGCTGATGTACAGGTAGAAAAATAACTTATGGCGGTAATGTGGTTGTTAGTATTCTAGTTTTGTGGAAAGTATTGAAAGTATTTTGTTTGATTTTCTATTGGTAAGTGGAATTATCTCCTCAATTCTATTACTTATTGTCCAGTATAACTGTTATTAAAAGCTGTGTTGAGCACCTTCAGAGTTTGACTACCTGGTCCTTTCTTACCAGTTACAGCTATGTGACAGTGGGTAAGAGTCAGTCTCAGTTTGTAGGTAAATGGTTATAGTATCAGTATCTACCACCCAATGAATATAAAGATTCAGTGAGATAATGCTTTAATGTAGATTTTGGTTCATAGAAAGCACCCAGTGACTTGTATTCCTATAGTTGTTGAAAGATGCTCTAACTTCATCAAATAGTCTGACTCTAGTACTCCTGTTCTGTTTCTGATTCTGCCTCAGAGAGCAATGAAGAGCACATCACTATCACTCCCTAAAATTAGTATGTTGAAGCCCTAACCCCAATATGATGACCATATTAGACCATAATTAAGGTAAAACTAGGTGTCAGGGTAAGGTTGTAATCCAGTAGGACTGGTGTTCGCGTAGGAAGAGAAGGAGACTCCAGGAGTGTTGAGTGTACAGAGGAAAGACTGCCAGGACATAGCAAAAGGCTCTGTGTATAAGCCATGAAGAAAGCCTTTCCCAGAGGGCAGTACTGAGAGCACCTTGATCTTGAACTTGATCACAGCCTTGAGAAATGTGCAGAAATGCCTGTGGCTGAAGCCACCCACCCAGTGGTATCTTGTGGTAGCCTGAGGAGACTAATACAGATTCCCTTTCTTTTCTCATTTCATCATTTCCATCTCTTGGGGTTTCAGATGCCTCTGCATCCTGTTGACCAGTGTCTGGACACTTACAAGTGTGTCAACATCCTTAAAAAAAACCACGAAGATGAACTCAGGACTCCTGGGTGGTCTCAATGGTTTGGGTGCTGGATACTATTCTTTCAGTAAAATCTCAGGTTGAGTTAGGTGGTAGATTGAGTACATCCCAAGATTTGGGTCTATCCTTCCTATATTTGATCTATTACTTTAATCCAGATTCAAAATTCTGTCTTGTTGATTTCAGGGTTTTTATTCACAGTCTACAGAGATCATTAAATTTTTAGAGCTCTGGTTGGATAAGACCTTAGAAGTCTGGATCAACCAACCCACATACTTAGGCAGTGCTGAGGCTGCCCATGTTGTATGTCTTAGTCAGTTTTGGATACTGTAACAAATTACCAGTAGTCAGGGGCTTAAAAAACAGACATAGATATTTATTTCTCAGTCCTAGAGGCCGGAAATCTGAGACCAGGTTGCCAGCATGGTTCAGTTCTTGGTGATGGTCCTCTTTCAGGTTTACCTGTGTTTTCACCTGTGGATAAAGAGCTGGATATTTCTCCGACCTGTTCTTACAAGGCACTGGTTTTATTCATAACCTAACCCTTATGACTAATTACCTTCCAAAGGCCCTATCTCTAGATAGTATCATATTGGGACTAGGGTTTTAACACAGGAATTTGGGGGGACACATCTCCTCCACTGGATTGTGTTCCTACCTGTGGCTGCTTACTTTGCTCCTGTATCTCCAGTGTTGGAGACTACCATGTTTTGTTATGGAACTTGTTCCATCGTTGGAGTATTTCAAGTGTCTGAAAGAATTAATGTAGGAAGTTAGAATCTGATTCTGAAATGGCTACTCTTCGATCACTCTTATGTTCTCTAGAGTAGCAGTAGATGCCTGTTCTTCACGAGTCTCTCCTAGGCTCCCCTCGCTTCTTATAACAGTATTGTGTTTATTATCATTGGAGAAAATCAATTCTGATTGGTTTTTGAAAGCCAAAATTAGAAAGATAAATGAATTTATAAGTACATAGAGTAAGAGTTTAATTGACACAGGGATACTCTGCTTAGTTGGTTTTAATGAGCAACTTTCATTAGATCATTCTGTATAAAAATAGATTGAGGAAATATGCTATTTATTGCTTATTCTTTAAATCAGTTGACATGCATACCTTTCTTTTCTGTTTAGAATGATAAGCATTAAATCTTCATCTGAACTCTTTGTAGTGTTTTAAAAACTGGAAGGGACTTTACAAATCCTATCTTCCAAATCCTTCAGTGGCAGAAAGTTTTAATCTTTTTTTTTTTTGTTCCAAGTTCTCTTCCTTTTTATGGAAATCTTTGGCAGTTGGGACATGGGGCTTAGCATCTGGTTCTGAAGCTGGAGCTATGACTTTCCTTGCCAACTCTGGTCATCGGATCTGAGCACTGCCAGTCAGGTCAGCTGAGGCATTTTCTCCGGACAGTTCTGTGAAGACCCTTGGGGACAGCTGGGCCAGTTGATGGGCCAGTGTTGAGGGTCTGGAGGTGACTGTCCACTGTGTGGAAGTAGTGGCTGCAGCAGAATATCACCTTGGTGCCACCTGGACTGTGTTGTGCATCTGATCGTCCCAGGTTTAGCCTGGGTGTCCCGTTCTCCCAGCCTTGCCAGTAAACAAACATGTTTCTACCTAAAGTAACTTGGGCCAGATTCTTGTTTTTAACCAGAAGCCTCAATGGATACATTCTTATTGGACTATTTTCACCTAGTGATGTGGGGTTCTGGTATTTATTCATCCTTGCCCAGCACATCTGAGGTTTGCACGTTCTAGTTAAGCAGTGTACTCCCTTGGGTGGATAATTGCTATTTATATGGCAGCTAAGAATTATTTCTTGTCATCCTCACTGATTAATTTTCAGAGTACTATTCTAGGAAAGGCTTAATTTTTTTTTTTTTTTTTTTACCCATTCAAAGCAGGCACTGTTAAGAGAAGGAAGGCAGGCGGGGAACATGACAGGATGTTGGCATTTAGGACTTGGGAAATATTTTAAGAAGGTAAAGGTATATCTGCTTAGGTGGTAGAAAGATTACAGTCTAATTGAGAACTCTGCAATTTTTACAGAGCTCCATTATATTTGCTCAGTTGGAAATATAAGAAAATAAGGAATGTTGGTTTGTCAGTGATTAGATATACTGGGGGAAATGAAGTTTTGCTTGTTTTTGTTTTTCCTTTTACTTAGTATATATGTCTCACTTCCAAAAGCCAGCTAGTTACTAAACAATGAAAAGGCTCTTTCAGAATAGGAATTTAAAATGATTTGTTCAAGGTTCCTTGAAATAATGTGTAGTTTCATAGCGTGGTTACTGGGGTGAGGACCGTTCATTTTGATATACAGGATACATTTTAAAAACAAGTTTTCAGCCTTACAGTTTTCTCTTTTCTTGTGACATTTTCCTCAGGCTTGGAAGGATTTGATTTTCCATGTTGGAGTATCTTGATCAATCAGAATTGACATGGGAGCTGTTTTTCTAAGTTGGGAATCTCAGTTATTGGGTGAAAATGTGTGGTGACCTTATCTAAGGCCAGTGGCTGTGTACAGTTTTGTGTAGTGTGTAGAAATACTTTGATTTCACTCCTGGGGAAAGGTTACAGTGTGTTCACCACTTTGTTTAAAGGCCCTGGGATCCCAAACAATTGAAAAGCAAAGATCCTCCTTCTCTGGCAGTTTCAGGAACTTTAAAGCTGGAGACATGCATTTTTGTAACCAGTTCATTCTTAAATGCGGAGCTTAGGAACTTGAGTTGAATGTTTTCCATGTCCCTAGCTACTCAGTGAGTTCCTCAAAGGATTTACTGGTTGAATTTTGATGTTTTAGATTTAGGTCTTTCTTTAGTCTCTTGTCAAACATCTTGGGTGTTGGAGGCAATTCTCATAGCTTTCAGGCATATTTGAATGCGTCTCCACACCCAGTCCTGATTCTGAAATGTGGAAGTAAGTATTGTAAGAAGACTGTGTTTACTCACTCAGCTGATTTTCCTCGCTTCTATCTCTAGATACTGACTGACTTGATTTCCAAATTACACTCCATTTGGAAAGTATACAGTGCACAACTGCTTAATTATTGGGCAGTTAATGGATTTTTTTGCTAACTGTAAGGAATTCACTCCTACAGACATATGTAGTCATTTGCCCTCTATTTCTATTTGTTGTTGAAACAGTAAGGAGAACATTGTCCTGAGAGTCAAAGGAGCTGAAGTATCTTACAGGTAGGTCAAAGGATTTCAGCAGGGCGGATCTGGTAGAGCGGAATAGTTCCAATATTGGAATAGTCTCCTTAGACTATTGGAATAGTCCAGGTAGATTGGAGTAGTTTTTCCTCTTAAATTCCTAACTTCTGTTAGTTAGAACTTCTCCACATGGTTTTTCTGAACACCCCTAATAGCGAAATGCAGCTGACATCTTTTCTACCCCTACCCAGACCTTGCTGTGAGCATACCCTAGGGCAGCATGTATAAAGGCATATGTTTTTAATGACTTGTTCAATAAATTCATACAATTTTGCATTTCATTTCAAAAAATATATTTTAATGTAAAACCTGATTTTATTTTTTTTTGGTTTTTCTCTGGTACCGGGAACCGAACTCACGACCTTGCGCTTGCCAGGCAGGTGCTTTTGCCACTGAGCTAAATCCCCAGCCCCTAAAATCTGATTTTAAATGAACCGCCTATTAAAACTGAGCTCCAAAAAAATGTGCCTATTGGCCCACAATCCTTATGTACCCATTTGACAACCTGAGTCCCTGAAGATCCCCCTATTTGGGAAGCACAGTTGTAGGATATAACTTCAGGCCAAGAGGTCTAGGGAGTGTGCTTTTTTTGTTTGTTGGGTTTTTTTTGTTGTTGTTCTTTGTTTGTTTGCTTGTTTTTTGAGACAGGGTCTTTCTGTGTAGCTCAGGCTGACCTCGGACTCCTTGTGTAGCGCAGGCTGGCTTCAAATTCAAAATCCTCCCCGCTCAGCCTCCTACAAATATAGGCTCCTGCGCCCAGCATGGGAAGTATGCATTTTACAAACTACTTTCCTTGGCTGTCTAGGGTAGTGTGTGAAACTGTGAGAAGTAGAATTGCACTCCATTTGGAAAGTGTGCAGTGCACAGCTGCTTCATTAAGAAATCCATCTCATCTTAGCGAGAGATATTTCTTTTAAAATAGCCAAGTGTATTTGACGCTTTACTGAGCTCCAAGTCAACAGTTTCCCTGACTCTAGGTCTGAGCACCAGCTGTAATACTGGGAACAGTTACACAGCACATTTTTTCATCTGATAAAGGGAGATTAAAATGCCTGCTGCCTACTCCTTTTGTTGAGTGTTGTAAGGATTACTGAGATCATGCTAGTAATGTGTTCTTGTAAAGCTCAGTGAGGGAATGGGCACAGGGAACCCCGAGGATGTTCTTATCAGGAGTTTAACTCAGGCCTGACTTGAGCTGCTATTGAGCTTCCATTTATGTGGTTCACATGCTGTTTTAAACAGTAATGTGCTAGGCTGTGTTAGGCTCAGGGCCCATCCAGAGAGAGGGTCACCACGTGTCAGGATGAAGAGCAGGTCTATTGGTTTCACGTGTTTGAACTTGCCATCCGTTTCAGGAATCCTGCAAGCCTGGCTGCAGCGTGTAGAGTTGGACACTTCTTTTGGAGACCACTTGCTGTGTTTTGCAGCTTTGGGTCTATTTGTGGGGACCCAGTTTCTTCAGTATCCTGGGCTGTAATTTTTTAGAATGTAGTTTGAATCTTGTGCCCTACTTGAGTAGTAAATTGACACCTTGGCAACCTGACATGTGTGCTTTCTCACCAGCAGCTGTGGTGTGTGCTGTCATACTTGTAGAAAGAGGTGAAGGCTTTGAAGGCAGAGCCTGTGGTCCTTTTGCGAAGGGCCCAAAGGGGATGCTGGTTTTGGAAGAGCATATCCTGCTCTCCATAGGCACAGCTCACCTTGATTTCATTTAGTGAAACTTCCCTTGGTCTTTGGGATGATGTGCGCATACATTTTCAGGTAGCCTAAACCTGACTTGTATGATTAAATACCTTATTCAGCTTTGTGTTACTGTAATAAAACACCCGATGCAGCCAACTTATAACAAGGAAGGGCTTACATAGCTCACAGACTTGGAGATTCCAATGGCTGAGCTCTGGTGAGGGTGGTGGATGGTGACATCTCATAATGCAGTGGGTGTAGGAGCAGAAAACGTCTCTCAGAACAGGGAGAGAAAGAGAGGATGGGTGATATCCCCCAGTCCCTTTTAAGGGCATGGTTCCCAGTGACCTAAAGGGTGTTCCGCCTAGTTCCATCCCCCACCAGGGTCCCCCTTGGACCCAGAACACATGGGTCTCTGCGGGGACATTCAATATCCATGTTAGAGAGCTGAATTTAAAAGTCTGATAGCTGGGTGTGTAGAGGACCATTATTTATGAATGACCCATGAATGAGGCTTCTGTAACAGGAAACAGCAAAGTTTAAAATAATGTTGATATTCAGGATGGCAGAACTGGGGGAGGTGGAAATGAGACTGGTGCAATCTAATTCCAGTGTTTTTTAATTCCATGGAAATATAATGGCCGATTGTTAGCATATTCTAAGCAATGCATGGGGCACATTTAAAAATAGCACTTTAACATGAATGGACCTTTTTGTGAGCTGAGCTTCAGGGAAGAATAAATTGGTCATGCAGCTTGTTCTTTAGTAGTCTGCTTTAAACATTTTAGACCTAGGATTTTAACAAGCATTTGAGGGCTATAAAAGCAATAAGTCTGACCCGAAAGCAGCACAAATAATTGTAGGTCCTAAGATAGCCCTGTGAAGAAACCTGAGTCACAGTGTGCTTCTTTGAGTTTCAATATGTGCCGAATGTGGATGGCTTAGATGTAGAAAGGAAACCACTGGCTCAGAGTGAGTTGAGAATAATTGTAGACACAGGAGTCTTTTGTGCCTCTGAAATAACCAGTTCAGAGCCACCCAGAATGTTCCAGCAGTTTTGGAGATCAAGGGAAGCCTTTGCCATAGAGAAGCTGAGACTAGCTGGCTGCTCTGAGGTAGCTCTTGAGGGAAGTAAGCCTTCCTGTCCTGTGAACTGGTTCTGAGGCAACCCAGTCTTTGAAGTAAAGATAAGTGCTCTTGATTCCCAGTATCACCCACCCACGCATACACACACCCCCACACACCCACAGAGTCCTTCAGGTTATTAGGAATAAAACATCAGTTTTGTGAAGCACAACAGGAGTTAATAATTAGAACTACAGTAGAGATACTATTTCTTTAGTTCATATTTGTGCTGCCTTTTTATTAAGGTATTATTTCTTTCCTCTGTACTGAAGAATGGCTATCTATTGGGAATAAGTTACCTGAATCAAGAACCATCCTTTCCAGAGAGGCAGCTAATAGACAGTCCAGGTATAAAATACTTAGGACAAGCAACTGATTTGATGGGGCTGGTTTTATACCTCTCCCTTCTTCCACTGACATGTATTTATTTCATGCAGCAGTGATGTGGACGCTTTGTATTCACTACTGTAAGAAAAGTCTTAACATAGTGCTATTTCACTAAATTTAGATACTATACTAAATTGTTTATACCTAGAACATTGATATTGACCCTTTTCCTCATGCCTCTGTTTCTTATTCTGTGTTGTATAGCAAAAAGTCCTGCACAAGATACATATAAGGAATTAATTAATGGTTCTGACCTCTAAGTTTTTGCATGGTCTCTCCTTAACTCTCTAATTTTGGAAAAAGGAACATTGGATTTGTCATGTTGATGGTTTCCATTTAGTTGTTGCTATTCAGGTATGTATACAATTAAAAAAAAGGGAAAGTAAAACCCTAAGGTCATAAACTAGAATGCATAACATACAGAAATCTGAGAGACCGTGGTATGTGCGTGAGAATTTAAGGGGATGAATTCTCTGTGATTTGTAGGTGATGGGAATATGTGTGGTGTCTGAGTAGGGCTCCTCTGATCACCGGGGATATCTTGGTTCCAGTACTGGATGTGATTCGTGGACTTCTGTGTCTCCCTACCTGTGAGAAAGGAGTGACAACAGAACTAGATTTTCAGGTGGTCTTAAAGATTAATGCAATAAGATAAAAGTAAAGTTCTTAACATACAGCTTGACTCAGTATATAATCATACATAACTTCTTTTTTAAAGAAAAAATAAACCCAGCCAGTTCTTGAGCAGTCGGATGTATGTGAACTTCTGAGCGGTGTGTACTACATGGGGAATTCAGGCATCAGATCCTAAGATAGTCAGTGGGGATAATTGACCCTTTTTACCCTGTACAAAAAGACATCTCATCAGAAATGTGTTAACAGTGTAGTTTACATTTCTTTTTCAAAACAACACCCAGTATCTTTTACTATGTATT
>NW_004955403.1:42788422-42815249 GCF_000276665.1 Chinchilla lanigera | reverse complement strand
GTACCAGGAACCGAACTCACAACCTTGCGCTTGCCAGGCAGGTGCTTTGCCGCTGAGCTAAATCCCCAGCCCCTACTGTCATATATTCTTAACTTAACCAAAAATGTTTACATGTTTTACTTTTGGAAAAAATTTAAAGGCAGTCTCTGATATTAGATGACCTTTCTTCATTTTACATATAAATTTTTTGGATAATGAATGTTAGTGCCATAGATTTTACATAGTCTTTGCAGGACAGCTAGCTGCCAGTTATGCCCTGTGGGCTGACAGGGAGGAGTGCTTTGGAGTAGACGTAGCACACACACTATAGGCCACGATTTGGGAATAATTGCCCGAGATGATATTTCTCATTTATCATGGTATTTAGCTAAGAACAAATAAAATACTTATATAGCAATTTTAAAGGCCTCTACTCTAGGAATGTTTATATGTACACATACCTTCTGTATGTATGTATGTATGTATGTATGTATGTATTACTTTTGAGACAAGGTCTCACTTTGTAGTCCAGGCTGGCCTCGAATTAGCGGCGGTCCTCCTGCCTCAGTCTCCCAATTGCTGGGCTTATAGGTGTCTGCCACCAAGCCCAGCTGTATGTATTTTTAACGGCTTTTTTTCCTTGTATTTGTTCTCCTTTGTCTTTAAGTAGCTTGAATTGTAATTGTCTCTGTTCTGTACTGCTATCCTGTTGTGCCAAATAACCATATAGAGTCCTGAGTATTGAGTTGACTGCTTAAAACGATGGCGTTGTTTCTACCATTGCTTCATTAGCAATGCTTACGCTTAGGGCATTTTTCCTTCAGAGTTAGCAAAAATCTCTCTTTCGGTGATATTTCACGCACTTTTCACTTGAGTTATAAAGTGACTAACTGCCAACTTCTGTTTCACCTCTGATCTTTGAGAGAATGTTTTTATACTTAAAATTTTATTTTATGTTTTGCCCTAAGATTTTTTCCTTGTCCTTAGAAGCCTGACTTTCAGCTCCTTAAATCACCTTCATTATTCTTTTCAGCTGGGTTTAGAAGTCTCCCAGGGCTCTAACTGGGATCTGTCGGTTATGTAAAGAGACTGGAAAGGATCCCACAGCCCCCCAGGTTTCAGGGCTGGGCAGAACCCAGGGCTGCTGTGCGCTAGACGAGTGCTCTGAGCTCTATCCCCAGCTCCCAACTGAGCTCTATCCCCAGCTACAAACTCTAGTTTTTAACAGCCTATTACATGAACCCTAAGCAGCAGTTACTTCTAAAATTTTTTTCTAGCCAAGCGTGGTGGCACACGCCTGTAATCCTAGCACTCAGGAGGCTGAGGTAAGAGGATCGTTGTGAGTTCGAGACCAGCCTGGGCTACAAAAGTGAGCTCAAGGCTAGCCTGAACTGCATAGTGAGACCCTGTCTCAAAAAGACAAAAAAAAATTTTTTTTTGTATTATTTTTCTTGTGTCTTTGAGACAGCATCTAGCTATGTTGTCCTGATTGGCTTGGAGCTCACTGTTTAGCTCAGGCTGGTCTTGAGCATGCGATCTTCTTGCCTCAGCCTCAGTAGTGCTGGGATTATAGGCATGTGCCACCATGCATGTTGAAGCCGATGTTTAATGTTGGCTAGTGACCTGGGCTTCCCCTTAGCTTATTTATATATTTCCTAATCTGTTTTCATGATTTGATTTCATTCATTTGTTCTTTGTTGGACAGCTTTCTACTCTGATGATTTCTGCTTTGATATATAATTCTGACATTCAAAGAACTGTTCTCCAAATCACATCTAAATAGTTTTCTCTCCTGCTACTTCTTTTTTATCTTGTTTCTGCTGCTTTCTTATTTCTTGTATTCTAATCATATGCTATTGTTAGTCTTCAGAAAACACTTCTTTGATCATGTTTTCCCTTAATGAGAATTCCTTCTTACCTATCAAGCACCACTCTACATTCTGACATTGATAGTTTTTCAAAGCGAAAAGATAGTTGAATATCATCTTTGTTCAGAGCATGCATTTAAGCAATGAGCATTCAAAGAAAGTCCTTGGGATCAGAGTTATTGTCTGTTTTATTTTGATGGAGAGGCTGCTTATCAGTGCAGAATACCTAACTGTAAATGTTGAATCAGAAGAATAGCACAAGCGTGGTTGCGTGAATTGCCCAGAGAGATGTGAAGGAAACGTCTGCCTCAGAACCCAGAGGGAGCTGACAGTCCAAGAACAACTTGAGTAAATCCAGCTTGGCGAGTAACTGAGTTTATTTCACTTACGGAGTGTTGGATGACCTGTGAGCGGCAGCACCACTAATGTTGCCAACCCCCTTGTGCTAGGTACTGGTTTTATAGAGCACTAATTAGAACAGTAAAAGCAGGATCAAAAGCAGGAAGGATCCTTGGGAAAAGCTGTGTACGCTGTTCCCATCCCATTCTTATCAGGAAACTGCTGGCTCGCAGCAAGCACTATCTGGTGGTTGCCCTTGTCTTGCTGCAGTCGGGCTCACAGACGGCCTCAGCACCTAGCGGGGGCCCACTGCAAGATGGGGTTGCTTTGACTACAGCTGCAAGCGACTCCCACTATAGGCATTAAGTTCTATGGGAATTCCCAGGAATGGGCAATGTGACAAATGTTGTTAGGGATGGGATGGTTTGGGGGCTGGCGTGGGACTTGTACTATGCCTTGAAAAGAAATGTTTACTTGAAAAGAAGTCAGGGCGTATACACTTCCCTGGCCTTCTCTTTCCGGATGCGAGGACTGCAGTGGGGCAAGGAGTGACTTACCAGACAGTGAATTTGGAAGTAGGAGCTGAGATTCTTAGCTCTGTGTCCGCTGGGCCTCTGTGATCTGTGGAACAGCTTTCTCTGCCCTGTGTTAAAAGACTTGGCCCTGCTGCGGTGGCTTGGGGTTGTCTAGCGGTGCCAGTGACTGGCTGGGGAGGTCTGAGTAATTCATGTCCTGGATCCACAGCCAGTTTTACTAGTCTGTTTTTACCTGTTGCAAAGGTCATGTCTAGACCTTATTTGTGACTGTGGAGGGGAGGGTGGAAATCCAAAGTTGGCAGAAGCATAAGGTGTTGAATCCAGAGTGAATAAGTACCATCATTTAGGGTAATGGAAAAATGAGAGATAACACTTGTAAGAGAAGACTGGGGCCAAATTACATAGAGCTAGAGTGCAGCCTATTTTGTAGGTTGAGGGACCCATTCAAGATTTTTAAATGCCTTAGATGTGTGGAGTGTTTTTTAGTACTATGAATCTGATAGTGCTGATTTCTATTTTTACACCTTTTTCTTCCCTTTTAAAAGCCTTATTTCGACTTTCTCAGTTGGAATTCATAGAGCTTCTAGTTTTGGAAGTCTGGTAGTGTGCATAAAATACCTTGAAATCAGAAGCTAGAGATTTGACTTTCTTTTTTTTTTGAGACTGGATCTTGCTATGTAGTTCAGATTGGCCTTCAACTTGCTATGTAGTCCAGGCTGGCATTAAACTCATGGAGATTCTCCTGCCTCAGCCTCCTGAATGCTGGGATTACAGAAGTGCACCACCATAGCTGGCAACATGAGAGATTTTAAGGGTGTTATCTTTGAAAACTAGATGAAGAGCTACCACTAAACACCTTCATGTTCTGCTTTTGTATAGGACATAAAGGAAGAAAATTTTCCCATTAAGTCTGACATTTACTCTGGAATTTTTTTAAAGAATACTTTACTGCCAGGCATGGTGCTACACTCCTGTAATCCCAGCACTTGAGAAGCTGAGACAGGAGGATCGCTGTGAATTCGAGGTCAGCCTGGGCTACAAAGTGAGCTCAAGGCCGCCCTGAACTGCATAGTGAGACCCTGTCTCAAAAAGACCAAAAAAAAAAAACTTACTCATCAAATTATGGAAGTTCTTTCTCTACCTAGTTTGCTAAGGCTTCTTTATAGAACAGTAAATCGATGTTGAATCTATAACATTTTCTGTATATATTCTGATAATCATCAGGTTTTTTCTTTCCCTCTGTCAGTGTGGTAAATCTTATTATTGAGTCTTAAAATGACAACATTTTTGCCTTTTTGGGATATAGTCAACTTGGTCGTAGTCGATTGTGATTTTATATTTTATATTATTGGATTGACTTCATTAATATCTTGTTTAAAGTTTTTGTATTCTGTATTGTGAGGTTTGGCCTGTAATTTTCCTTTATAGGAAAGCGGATAATGTTTTCTGTAATTCCTCAAGTGCTCAGAAAGAACCCATCCCCTGAGAAACAAACACTAAATAAGTAAATAAATAAATTTTAAAAAGTAAATAAGAAATAGTAATGCAGGTGTATGATAAATAAATAATTGCTAAGAGCTATAAAATGAGAATCTTTCTCTAACCTCACAAATTAGTTTGCTGAAAGCAACCTCTGTTATCAGAGACATAATTATAGTTACAGATATAGAATAAATTGCATACACACATTATAATACATAATAATACATTTTGGAAGTCATTCTAGGAGAATGCATTAAGTCTTCTTCATTCGTTTCTGGATATTTGTGTTGTATTTCATTTTCCACAATATGTTAACCAGACCCTTACTGACAGACAGGTAAATTGTTCTCTATGTTTTCTTGAAATGAACATCATTGTGTCTGTGTGTGGGTTATCTGTGAAATAAATAAAAGCATAGGTACATTTTGATAGAAATAGCCAAAATATTTTCCAAATGGTTCACAGCTTTTTGTGCCCCAACGGTGTACGGATGGACCGTGGCAGATGTCAGTGTCCTGGCCAACACTTAGTTCAGCACAGGGCCCTGGCATTCTTGGTCATGTTGCCGATGTCACACTCCACCCCATGTACAAGGCCATTCATCATCAACTTGGTGACCTCAGAAATTGGGCAAGCGGTGATTGCCTGCTACATAGATGTGCAAGAGCTTTAGGAATTGCGGTGTTCTAGCTGCGTGCAGTGACAGGATGGTGGCAGAATGCCAGATATCAAGAGTTTAGCTGGCCTGTTTTACTCCTGTCTTTTTTTTTTTAATCAGTGTCCCACCCTTTCTAGGTCATAGTGGAACAGCTGAAAGAGTTCTGGCAAATACTGTCAGCATTCCAGCAGTCAGGATGGCCACGGGAAACCGAGATCCATGGATTGATACCCAAATAACACTTGGGCATTTGCCTATGCTGCTTTACCATTGACCACATTGCCCTGAAAAGAATTTGTTTCTCACACTTTGTATAATCACACCTCTTTTCTCTAGGGTTGTTTATGGCATGCTTAGGTATGTTGAGGTGGTGTGTGCTGGAGAGTTGGCAGTCAGTGGTTACTGAATTTGCAGTAGTTAGTTTTTCATTTGGGGGGGAGGGAGGGTGGGAAAGGGATGTAACCTTTGGTTACCCCTAGGTCATTTTATTTTATTTTATTTTTTTGGTTTTTCTCTGGTACCGGGAACCGAACTCACGACCTTGCGCTTGCCAGGCAGGCGCTTTTGCCGCTGAGCTAAACCCCCAGCCCCTACCCCTAGGTCATTTTAATGAAAAGCTCCTGTTCAATCAAATAGTTATAAAGGAGCACCTAAGAGCTTTGGGCTCTGGCTTCAGCTGCTTGGGCCTGAGAAGACTGTGGGTAGGGAGACAGGGAAAGCAAAATTCTTCTTCTTTTTTGTACCGGGAATCAAACTCAGGACCTTCTGCTTGCCAGGCAGGGGCTTATGCCACTGAGCTATATCCCCGGCCCCAAAATTCTTAATCTATTTGTTTCTAATTTTTTAGTTGACTCTTCTATTATTAATAATATTTAAGGTAGAGAGGGACATATATAAAGCAAAATAGCTTGAACTTTGTATACACTATTAACTCAGACAGAGAAAATATTAAAGTGACAATCAAAATAAAATAAATGATCCTTTAAGAAAGACTTGGTTGGTAAAGTGGTGTAAGGATTTTTCTTAAGTGATTAGGTCTCCCATGCTAAGAAACTTCTAATATATTCCTTTTCTTCAACTGACTAATACTTCAAGTGCACATTCTTTAGCTCCACACTTGACCCTCTTTAAAGATGCCCACTTCTGCCGTACAACATCTGCTTCCTCTCTGTTTGAAATATGAGCAATGGACCGGCAGCATCAGCATCACTGGTATCTCATGCAAATGCTGATTGCCAGGCTGTACCTCAGACTTGCTGAGTCAGCCCCGGAATTTCAGCAAGATTCCCAAGATTCTTATGCTTGCTGTTTGAGAAGTGCTGTTCTCCTTCATTCTCTTCAGCCTCCCTTTCTATGCTACAGTCTGCTAAACTGGTCCAGCTGTCACTTTCCAAACTTGTTCTGTACAAGTTTTGCACTTAGTCTCATACTTTCCCATAGCCCTCCTTTCTTCAAACGGTATTGTTCCCCAGAAGTGCCCTTCTTTCTTAGCATCTTCCTGTGTCATTCAACTGACCCCGCTTATTAAGTGTCTTGAGTGTACTAATAACTGCGATTTAGCCAGAGATTCAAATGATTTAAGACATAGTTCCCACCCACCACTTGGTGCTGGCTCTCTAGAGGATAGTTCAGCAGTGTGTGTCAGGAATTTCACATTTGTACCTCCTTTAATCACAGCATTCCACTGCTAGGAATGCATTATACACTGTAAAGATGCATAAAAATATTGGGCATTGCAACGTTATTTATAGTAGTAAAAATTAATAAATTATGTTACAGTCATATGGTACTGCATGTCAGGAACAAAAATCACATTACTAAAATATGCGCAGTTCTTGTATTCTAAGGGTTTAGGGCTGAATAATTAAGTGAGATATGTAAAATAAATAATATAGAAAAACAAATGTAATAATGATGTCGATAGTAGTAACTAACGTCTGTCGGACACCTGCAATGTTCTAGGCTCTGTTCCACATACTTCACATGTTTCCTTCCTTTATCCTTACAGAACCCCAGGAAGTCAGGCTATTATTACTTCTAGGTGAGGAAATTGAAGCCCAGAAAGTCCAAGTAGCTTGTGATAATGAGTGGTGAGAGTAACGGTGAGTGGCAAAGCCAGGATGTGCTGGGCCATTCAAGGTAGAGCGGAACACAAAGCATGGGGTTGGTGCTTACAGTCAGTATGGGCTTCACAGAAAGTGCTCTTGGAAATCAGTAGTTTTCTGCGTGGCTGTGACTGAGAAGGGATATTCTAGGTCAAGGAAGAAGCATGTATAATAGCATCAGAGGTAAGAGATACCAAAGAATATGTGAGGATTTGAAAAAGATGGATAGAGAGGCAGGTATAAGAATTTATAAATGAGTTGGGGTCAGAAGTGATAGCATGTTGTGTTGTTGATTTGAGGGAGCAACTGGAATGTTTTGCAGTACAAATGATCTATTCTAGAAATGCTCAGGCATGGGACAACCTGGAAGAAAAAGAGACTGACTAAAAAGTTATCTCAGAGGTTAGATGGCAAATGATGGGGTTGTGACCTATGGCAAAAGCACTGGGGATGGAGGGGAAGGGTGTCGTAACCACCATGACAATGTGCTGCATCTTGAACTGTGCTGGTGCACAGGACGCTGATGGCCCAAAGAGGCTTCTGATACTGTTCCTGGGTTAAGGGACCATGTTGGAGAAATACAGCAGCAGCAGAACTGATATGACTTAGATGATCAGTGGGAAGTGGACATGAGAAAGAAGCAGGGTTTAGGATGACTTCCAGCCTGAGGCTTACATCACTGTGAATGTTAGTGTAACTTAGTAGGGTAACAGAAATGAGGTGTGGTAAAAATACTGTTAATGTTTCAGTTAAACAATTACTACAGTAAAAGACACACTGTCATTTACCCCCTCAAAACACCCCCCAACTCACTCTGAACACACTTATCCCATCTTCCTTGGCGCTTTCTGAAACAGTTCTAGAAGTTCCTTTTTGTGAGCATATTTAGTTGTGCTGTCATCACTGCCTGGATGCCCTGGATTGATTCAAAACATTTACCTCCTTTCACGGTTGTGACTTTTAGGAAAAAGTCAGAAGTTGCATGGTGCCAGATCTGGTGAATAAGGTGGATGAGGACACACTGCAATATTTTTATTTGGTGGAAATGGCCAAAAATGTTTTATCAGTGAGGGATGATCAAAAACTGTGGTATCTTTTGAGCACCCCCATGCAGCAGTCTTTACTTATCCATAGTTTTGCTTTCTACAGTTTCTGTTACCCATGATCAGCCCCAGTCTGACCATATGAGAAGCGGAAATTCTAGTAATAAAGTATAAGTTCTAACTTGCGCACTGATCTGAGTAACCTGCCAAAATCTCATGCCATTGCTCTCCATGCCGCTTGGGGTGGGAATAAGATTACTTAAAATGGCTTGTATGCTTGGACATTTAGTGGTGTATGTAAAAAGATGCCCAGTGGTTTGGGCTTCAAGATTGTTTACTCAGCAGTTCACCGGTGTGGTCCAGGAGTATCGGTGGAAGTGATGAGTGCATGGTACGATGTGGTTCAGCGCTAGCTTTTATTTTTACTGGGAAACTCTGTGTTCAGATGGGCCTGCATTCCAAGACAGAGATCGAGTGAGCCCATTTTCAGCCTGATTGCTCCTGGAGCAGAGCCACAGTTGTCTCACAGCAGCCGCAGTATCTGAGCAGCAACAAAACCGTACTGAAAGCCACCAGCATTTGAAGGTTATTTGTTAACTGCCGCAGCTAAAGCTAGTGAAAGTGGATTGCTACACTGTGTCCCCTACTCGATTCCATTGTTGTGCGTGTGTTCTTTGAGGACCTGTGTTAGTTATGTCACCTGTCTAACTGTATTGGTTAAGGTTCTCTACACGAACAGAATCCATAGGGAAATATATATAAAAATCATGCAAGGGCATTTATTCCATCGGCTTACAGGGTCAGAGGCAAGAGGGTCCACAGCGTCTCTGCATGCTGGACAGCTGGAGGATTCAAAAAAGGTGTTCAGTCAAGAAAGGTGGCAGCTGGAGAAGAAGAGGATCAAAAATGCAGGGCCAGGCCTAGACTGAAGCCCAGGAAGCTCCCTGCGGAGCCCCTGGTACGGGGGGATTGAAGGCTGAGCAAAGTGGAGTCTGATGCGACCGACGATGACAGTAGCAAAAACACGCGTCTGCTTAAGCACGATGCAGCTTTTCAAGTGCTGTCTGACTTCTTTATTTCCGCCTCATTCCACTCAGGCTACCAACATACTGGACAGTGCCACCCACTATCAGTTTTAGTATACGTGCTGCTGAAGCGAGCACTGCCACCCACAATCAAATTGCATCTTCCCCCGTCAGCTTGTTGGCCTGTGTGCCCGCATCTCTGGAAACACTCCAGCAGTGCGCTTTGCTAACCTGCAAGCCGTTTATTAGTCCGGTAGTGTTGACATATCATGATTAATGGCCACATCAGCCTTGGCTGTTTGTCATTGACAGAGTTGACACAATTCATAGAATTTGGGGAAGTGTGGAATGATTAATTCTCTTGTATTAGAGCAGCATTTTCTTAGTGTGATCGTTGAACCAGAATCATTATGGAACTTGACAGAATATAGATTGTTGAAACCACGGCAAGCCTGCTAAAACAAGGTAATTGGGATGAGAGTCTGAACAGTTGTCCAATGTGCTTAGGTTTGAGAACCATTGGTTGTAAAACCAGCTACATATTTCACACATATCTTATCAGGATATTATGTACTTTATTTACCTCCCTCTCAGTTGATAACAGACACTTTCTCTTGCAGTTCTTCCCAGACCAGAGAACCCTTTAGTGATGTGATAGGATGCCTGAACAGATGGATGGATGGATGGATGGATGGATGGATGGACGGACACACCGCCTCGTTACTTCTGAGCTAGGGGCAAAGGATTGTTAATTTACTTTTGAGAAATTTTGCCTCAAGGACATTCATTCATATGAATGAATTTACAAGTAAAACAAATAGTGCCTCAACTGACATATTTTCTCCATATTGCTATTCTTTTGAGTTTTTTTCTGGGAAAGTTTAACTTTTAGTTATATATGTAATTAATATATGGGTATATTCTCATAAAATCTAAAATAGTACTGATAAAGTCAAAATTTCCGGGGCTGGGGATTTAGCTCAGCAGCACAGCACCTGCCTGGCAAGCGTGAGGTCGTGAGTTTGATTCCTGGTACCAGAAAAAAAGCAAAAAAAAAAAACAAAACAAAAAACTTAAAAAAAAAAAAAAAGTCAAAATTTCCTTTGATCCTCTCCCCATATATTGGTCCCTTCCTTTTTAAGTTTTGGAATTTTACCCTTCTATATTTTTTCTACATATGTGTGCCACTAATATTTGTGGCTAATACTCGTTAAATATATACTGATACAGCTAGTGTCTGTTCTGATTAGTGCAGCATCCACTAGAATTGCCCAGAGACCTGTCTCATTGGTAATATTTTGAGTGTCAACCTTGTGGTTTGTACCTTTACTAAATATGCACGTGTGTGTGTGTCTTAGGTGCCATACTGTACATACTTTTTTCAATATTTTCAAAATTTTTCAATATTTATTTTCAATAAATTTTGTCATATATTCATGTCAAATGTGTACATTTACTTTATTTTTCAAAAGTTGCTTCATGGTATTCCTTCTTGTAGTATTTTTGGCCATTTCTATGTTGATGGACATTTAGTTAGTTTTTATTGTTATTATAAGCAGTGTTGCCATATATGTATATATACTACCTTGAATATCTGTTATTTATTTATTTGTTGGGGCAGGATCTCATTATGTAGTGAGGCTGGCATTGAACTTGTGTTCCTTCTCACAAGTTCTGGGATTATAAGCATGTTATATCACATCTGGCTTAAATAGTAATGGAAGAATTATATCTATCTATGTATCTCTCTATATACAGTTCTTTCTGTCTATCTATTTGTCTGCCTGTCTGTCTGTCTATCTATCTTTGAGGTTAGGGAGAGTGGGAGAGGGAGATAGAAAAGGAGAGGGAATGAAAATGCTGGGCCATAGGTTTTGAGTTTTAATTTTTGGATACTACCAAATTCATCATCAAAGAGACTATTAATTTATACTCCAGTAGTTCCTTCATAGCATTTCCAGATTTTTTTGTCATCATATTTTGAGGACTGACAATGATCAAAAGTAGTAACTTTTATTTTAACTTGTTTTCACTAATTAGGAACAAGGCTGCACATCATTTATGTGTATTAGCCCTTTGTCTTTTTTTTTTTTTGGTTTTTCTCCGGTACCGGGAACCGAACTCACGACCTTGCGCTTGCCAGGCAGGCGCTTTGCCGCTGAGCTAAATCCCTAGCCCCTTGTATTAGCCCTTTGTATTTCCATTTCATAAATCATCTGTTCTGATCTTCTGCCTTATTTTCTGTTGGACTTATTCTTTTTTATTGATCTGTTATAATTTTTTAATATCCAAAATACTGAAATACATTGCAGATATTTATTCAAGATCTAAATTTGTCTTTTACCTTTGCTTATATTGTCATTTATTATTTGCCTTTACCGTCAGACTTGTGGTTGTCGTTTGTGATTTGTTTTTAGTGTCTGCTTGCTATTAGCCTTTCTTCCTGGTAATTATTTAGTTATGTAGTTAGGAAATAACGAAATTGCTTAAAATTGTCCATACGTAAGAGCCCTGAATATCTCTCTTCAATAAAGTGAAATGTATTTAATTGCATGGAATTTTAAACATGTCTGTATGGCCACTCTGAAATGTGTGGTTTGTGTGTTCAGAATATGTGTTGGCTGCGTTATTGTGCTGTAAATAACGGAACTGTTACATTAATAATAACACGCCTCCTTGTATTTTAATTAATTTACTGTTGTCAGAAGGTGATTTGTTTTTATCTCCCCAAAGCAAAATTAGAGCTCTTCAATCAGACTCACAGCAGTAGTCTTTGTTCATAAACTGACATAAACTGTCAACCTCATTTAACCAGATTGCATTGCCATGGATATCAGTAACATGTAGAGACAATTTTGTGTTTCATACGTGAATTCTAAAAGTTTATTTGTAATTTAATTATTAGGAATTCTGCTTTTATTTTTTCCACAGAAACTGATGGGTTTCTAGGTTTCCCGCAAGCCTAAACAAACATGCTTAAAATACTACAGTGGCGCTCGTAATACCTCTTCATAGTGCTTGGTAAAACACTGAATATTCTGTGATCTCAACCTAGAAAAGAGTTTTATCCTGTTATTTTCGTGCTCCAGTTGTAGCCAAATGTAGGAAGAGCAGCTCTGGAGATTTTCAGCAGCCCTGGAGATCAGAGACTGGGGAGTGGGCTATAAATTTCTTTGAAACTATGAAAATGGTGGAACACTTTTTCCCCAGTATTCTGTATTTAAGAACAAAAGTAATTTGCATTCATTCATTCTTTATAGCTGGGGCATCGTCTGTTGAAAGTGCATTGCTTGTGAGCATGACTTTTCTTCTGAAGCAGGGGACATTTCCCCAGAATTGCTGTTGTTCTACTTGCTTTGCTAAAAGCACCATGAGAACTAATAACATTGTTCTCATAACTGCACTAATTTAAAGCCATTGATGATGCAACTAAAACCTTCACATTAGTTGCAAAGTGCCTAGGTAAGCACCAGGTAATCTGTTGTAGGTCATCCTTGGGCCAGCAGAAACACAGCTGAAGAGCATTCCAGTCCGGTGTTGTCTTTCCGAAGTGTGAGTCACAATTACTTGTGCATGATTTCCAGGATCATTCGTTTTTGTGAGCGAGACTGCTGAACTCTGTCAGGGTACCAGGGGGGTAGTTGGCCAAAGGGGATCTAAAAGTTCTGAAAGAATTATTTACCATTTTTTTAAAAAAATTACTTTTCATTGTGGATTGATGAATTATAGTTGTGTATATTTATAGAGTACAGAGTGATGTTATAAAGAAGTCAGGGCACTGGGGATTTAGCTCAGCGGCACAGCACCTGCCTGGCAAGAGCAAGGTTGTAAGTTCGATTTCCGGTACTGGAAAAAAACCAAACAAACAAAAAAGAGAAAGTCAGGTATGCAAGGACAGCTAGTATGTGTTCTTACTGGTGTGTGGAATGGAAAATGATCAGACTCAGGAGCAGAGAGCAGGATGCTGGATCCAGGGGGAACTTGAGATGACGTGCAGACAACCAAGTCTCAGGAGGAATGAGGTGTTTTTCTTTCTTTCTTCTTTGAGAACTATTACATAGCATGGTACATTTATAAATCACTAAGAATAAATTCCAAGTGTTTTTACCACCAAAATGATGGATACTCAAGCTTATAAATATATTAAATGGAAAACTATAGAAGTACTTCAAAAAAAAAAACTTAAGAAATACATTTAACATGCTTCAGAAAGTATTTGTTTGTTTATTTATCTATTTATTTATTTAGGTTTTTTGAGACAGGGTCTCACTATGTAGTTTAGGCTGGCCCTGAACTCACTGTGTGGCCCGGGCAGGCTGCATGGCGATCCTCCTGCCTCACCCTCCCAAGTGCAGGGATTACAGATGTGCACCACCACACATGGCTTAAAAAATTATTTTAAGCACATTGGTTTGCTTCTGAGAAGTTTATTCATTGTGGTTTATTTATTTATTTATTTTTTTTGGTTTTTCTCTGGTACCGGGAACCGAACTCACGACCTTGCGCTTGCCAGGCAGGCTCTTTGCCGCTGAGCTAAATCCCCAGCCCCTCATTGTGGTTTATAATGAAAAATTTATCTTTGACTATTCATTACAAGTGAATAATTTGTGTCTTTGTGAAAACTAAAAATGTATAGTTGGAGGGAACTTATCTGTATTGTAGGTAGTGGGAGTAACTGTATCCTGACAGTGCTTTAGATAATGAAGATCTTTGCAATCAAAACCTTGATCACTTTGTCAGTCTGTTTGGTGTCTTTTTGCCTGTTGAGCTCCTGTCAGGACTTATCTGAAGACGGGATGCTAAGAATTTATTAGTGGGAATCAGGACATTCTGAAGTAAGGACTTCTGATAAATCACTAGCAGGGGTAACCACAGGGGCACCTACATAATATGACTCACTCTCTATCATTTTAAATTAAAATGTGATGAGAAATTCATCAAGATCATGGATAATTAGCACTATTTGTGTGAGAACAGACTTGGAAATTTTTTTTTTTAAGACCATGTCTCATGGAGCTCAGGCTGGCCTTGAACTTTTGATACCCCTGCCTCAGCATTCACAGTAGTGGAATTATAGCCATGGGTAACCATATCTGGTGTGCTCTCTCTCTCTCTCCCCTTCAGTAGCAAATATAAAAATATACGGGAAGTTTTGTTACTTGTGCATATTATTTATGCTATGTATTTTGTATTTTGCCCAAGACAGTTCCTCTTCACTCAGTGCACCCAGGCAAGCCAAAAGCTTGGGTACTCGTAGCAGACTTTATGGATGGGCGTTTTATCGATCCTTATCATCTCAGCTCATGCACATTTCTTCATAATAGCATCTGTTAACAGCCTGGAGGAAATGCTTGGTATCATTTGATCAAGATTTATGTCTTGTGGAAAGAACTAAATGCTTTCCAGGGGTAACCTGATTCTTCTGACTTTCTTTATGCTACCAAACTGGTGATCATTCGGTGTTTTTTTAAGAGAGGGATGGATTTGGAGGTATTTTGCTTTTGTAAAATTAAGATGGGGCATATGGTTATGGTGGTCCCATTTTTTCATCCACTATTTTAGCTTAGCTTACAACATAGATTTTATGAGTTCCAGAATGTTTACATTTGTCTGAAAGATACTGTTTTTTCCATGCGTGCAGATGGGGCAAATGACTAATAGCTGTAAGGAGAAAATAATACTACCTTAATTTAATTACTTGCATAACTTCTTGGAAGAGAAGATTGTGACTGTGTTCCTATATTAAACAAGAAATCTTTAGCGTGTCTTATTTTGTTAAGGTCCACTCTTAGGTCTTACATATTTCACTAAAATACATACCCACTGCCCAGAGGTGACTTTTAAGTTAAAAGAAATATATTTAGAGCAAGCTAAATCTCAGGATTTCTGTCTTAAATTCACATTTTGCACCTGTTTTATGCCATGATCTTTTGCAAAGCAGTTTTAGGTGAATATAGTTGATGCTTAGTTTTTATGTATGTAATTTATTTGTGGAATTTCTGTCACAGCATCAAGGTTTATATGCATTCAGCAAAGACCTTTATGTATCCGTCTGTTTATGAGTAGAAGTCTCACTCTGCCCAGGCTGGCCCTGAACTCCAGGGCTTAAGCGTCCCTGGAACTAATGGCACATGAGCCCCACCATCTGGCAGCAGTAGTGTTTATGAGTCTGTAATCTCTGCTTCCTTTGCTACTTGTTGTGATTGTTCTCAGGGCCTGGCCCGTCTTATTTTTCAAAAGAATACATAGAGGAACACTTACGAACGTCATGTATTCACAGTTCGGTTGATTTCCTCGTGGACATCCTGGTTGTGCTGGGCTGGCTTGTAGAGTTCTCTGGTTTCTCAACTTTTGCTCATGTGATTGTGCTTAGAAAGCAGATGCTTTCAAAGGTGTTCCTGTGTTTGCTCTTAGTTTGAAAATGGGAGTCTTTATATTATCTGCTTTGTTTATATATTTTAAACATTATCAGAAGCACATGGGCCCGGAGGTCAGAGAAGGTCAACAAGGTCTCTAACAGGTAGAGGAAAAAAAAAGAAAACAAGAAAGGGGACTTCGTGAGTCTCTGGGTCCACATATTTGCTGTCTCACCCATCTGTCGTTACTCATTGGGAAATGGTGGCAGAGGTGGAGGAGGATATATTGTGAAGTAATATTTGTTAAGTTTCTTTAAATTTTTCCTTTGAAGCTCTCCGACTCTTTAGTTAGTTGGTATCTTACTGAAGGTGTGGGGAAACGTTGTTCCTTGGTGTTACCTTTGCTTTCTGGGAAGCTTGATTGTAAATGAATGTTAAGCATCTTAGCTTCCTCGCTCACAACTTTCTGCACCGCACTGTAAAAAGAGAAAGCAGCTGCGGCCGTTTGCACACAGCCACACTGACTTGTGAATTCATAGCCTTGCCCAGAGCAGGCAGTGGTCCTGGGGGGTGGGTACTGTATAATCTCATCCGGTCAGAAGACAACTAAAATAGGTCCAAGATGAGATAATAGAAGGACAGTTCCTTTGTGTGCGTTAAGGCCTCCATTCACACATTCGCTATTGAGGTTCCATGTGCGTTGGTGGCAGTCAGCCTGGTGAAACTGTGGCTCTGCTGTGAAGCCCCCGTCACCTCCCATTAGGCTGCCTGCCTGACTCCAGGCTTAGGGAGCAGCACAATGCCCATTTGCCCTTGCCCCAGGGAGCTGCTTTCAGGAAATGCACAGAGTGGGAAGATGAGAATGGAGCTCCAGGGGCTTGTAAAAAAGCCATGAATTCAGCTCTGTCTCCTGGACTCACAGGATTAAAAGCAGGCTGGCAGCAGGGCTGGATAACGTGTAGGTGAGGGCGGGGTCTTGCCTTTTGCCACTGTATTATCCTCAGCCTTATGGTCCATTTCCTGCTTTGCCCTTTGGCTTGGGTGCTGTTTCTAACCTTTAAAATTAAAGATTTGGCCTTTCAGATATCTCATTTATATCCTGAATGTTTTTGGCTCTCTCTACTCAGGAGAGTTGGTCTGTCCTAATTTTACTTAATTTTGTTACTAAACTTTGGAATGTCTGTCCAATTAGCCTGCCAATGGAGAAGGGGCTGGCTGGAGGAAGTACACGGTGCTGCCCAAGCACCACCATTTTAATTTTTACTTGCTTATATGCAAGCATATGTCAAATATATATATATATTTTTTTTCTTTTTTAGAAGAAGAATAGATTTATAGCATCCCGGAGTCCCTTTCCCATCCAAGCATTCAGGTCTGGGTTCCTCGGTCAGTTAGCAAGTTCATTCTGGAGGCCAGTGGAGCTGACAGCTTGCAAGCATGCGAATGTGCCGGTGATATACAGATTGTGCACGTAGCACAATCATTGATCACAAGTTGGTATCCATCTCCCATGCCCTCGGCCTTTGCCGTCTTCTTGGCCACAAGAAGGAGGTGTCCTAGAAGCTGCTGGTCTTCTTCCTCAGGCTGGTTAGTGTGAGGAATGGACTTCTTAGGAATAACCAGGAAATGCACAGGGGCCTGTGAAGCCACATCACGGGACACGAGACACTGCTGGTCCTCATACAGAATGACAGCTGGGAGGCTTCTGTCCAGGATCTGGGAGAAGATAGTTGGGGCTGCTTTTCCAGGAGCTGCATGCTGGGTCTTGGCCACTTCATTCCCCTCAGTCATTCCTGCAGCTCCTCAGACCTGTGCCCCTCGCACCCCGTGGCGGCCATGGCTCTGAGTGTCACAAACTGGGGGCCAGCACCACTGCTGCAGCCATTTCTCAAATATATTTTTAAAGGGAAAAGTACAAAGCTAGGATTTGAATCTCCCCCTTTATTGCCCGGAAAACTGAAAGAATAGATAACTTTGCTTTTAGGCAGTAGATGTTTCTTAACTATAATGGGATATCTTAATTATAGTGGCGGAACAAAGTATATATAGATGAGCTACACTAACAAGAAACAGTATTGGTGGAATAGCAAAGTACATGTTAGTCTTGTGATTATTTCATTAATGACTCATTGCTACTTGAAATGTATATTCATGCAAATATATGTGTGTGAACTTACGGGTGTTATTAGACAGATGCAGAAATAAATGTTTACGCTATATACAAAGGATTTACAAAGTAGACTTTCAGCCGCCGCCTGCAGAGTCAGTTGTGGAGAATGCACAAGGGCATTGTACACTTGTGACCTAAAGGATCCAGTCAAAATGCAGAGTCCTAGGTGAGTTGATGTCAGGAAGCCGAAGTGTCTGTACTCGAAGCCAGGAGACAGACATCCAAGGGTATGGCAAAGACTTGAGCTCCTCTGAAGAAGCGGAGGCGGGACTTTCTTCTTTTTCTCCTTTGTATTCCATCCAGGCCACAAGCATATTGGTTGGTGCTACCCACACCCAGAGTGCATCTTCCCTCTTTAGTAAGCTCATCACCTAGACACGCCAATCTACGAGGCATTTCTAATTCAAGTTGACACCACAGTTAACTATCACATGTTGTTACGCAAGTGTGCGTTTGTATGCACATTTCTGTGTGTCTGTATTAGTTTCCTGTGACTGCTCTATCAAAGGACCACAAATGGGATGTCCTACAACAACAGAAATTTATTCTTTTATAGTTCTGGAGGCCAAAAGTCTAAGAGAAGTCTCAGGATCTCAAGTCAAGGTGCTAGCAGGATAGCGATACTTCCTGAGACTAGAGAGTAATCTCTTTCTTTGCCATTTCCAGCTGCTTCCTTTGCTCAGGTCCCTTCCTCCATCTTCGAAGCCTAGGGAGGAACATCTTTTTTCTAAGTCAGCCTTTCTAACATCTGTCACATGACTTTCTTTTGTGTCTAAGCTCCCTGTGCTTCCTCCGGACATTTGTAATTAATTACATTTAGGATACACTCAGATAATCCAGGAGATTTAGTCTTCCTACATCAAGACATTTAACTGAACCAAGGCTTCAGACTCTGCGCTATATCAAACGATACTCACAGGTACAGGGTTTAGGATATAGACATTCTGGTGGAGCAGGTCTGCCCCAGTGGCTGGGGGATAGAGATTTTAAAACTCCCTAGCTGTGTCCCCTGAGGGGCTTGTAAGATGGCTGTACCCCAAAGGCAGTGAGCACACCTACGCTCAGGTCTTCCGTCTCAGTTCTGTTTTTCACTAAAAAAAGCCAGGTTTCTGTTTGTTTTAAAAGAAATGGCTCATTCTAGGACATATAAAAAGTATAAGAGAAGGTGTGATTGGAATCTCCCAGCTTTTGATTCTCCTCCTGCTATGCAAAAGTGTTATCAGGTAGCTCCTTCTAAAAGTAGCTCGCCAAATAAACATTCCTGGGCTCTGGGTTGCCCACCTTCCTCTTCTGGTGTTGGATTCCAGGTTTATCTGATCTCAGAGAACTAAAGGAAAAGAGCAAAAGGCAGTGGCCAAGTTTATTTGCAAAAGTGGAAGTGAAGAGTGAGAGAGAAGCTGGCTCTGCAGAGTGAACTTGGGCTGAGCAAAAGAGGAAAAAGCAAGATAAAAGAATACCCTGGAAAAAGCGGGATGAGTTACTGTGAGGAAAGCCACGATAGCAGGTTTCCCTAGTGGCTGTGTCCAAATCTTGAGGAAACCCCATGAGGACACCCCAGGAGGACTTGTACATATATGGGTCCTGAAAGGTGGTGCTGGAATCCCATGCCACAGGCTGAGGTTGGGTCTAGGCTAAAACAATTGAAAATCTGCTGGAGTTCTCTTGAGAAGTCCAAGTGCAAGGCTTTGGAACTATATTGTGCCTGCATTCTGGATCTTGTAATTAGCAGGTCACGGCTACTTCCCCAGCCAACTTTTCCACACCCTAATCTCCTGTGTCAAAGGTTGCAATAGTTTCTTGTACCGGCTATTAAAGAAGTGCTCAGAGAATAATGGGAAACTGTCAGAAAGATAGATGCTTCCTTTGGCCAACACTGGACAATGTGAGCATTGAAATAAATAATAAAAGTAGTGCATTATAACCCACTGAATAGAGTTACAAATTCAGCCAACCCTAACTTACAAAAATAAATTGACAAACTGAAAGCTTGATGAGGAACAGGATATTTACATAGTTGCTAAATGTTTCCACGGCATCATGATTCAATATAAAGAGAAAAGGTTCGAGTTGACAGTGGAGAAGATTGGCTGATCAAAGCAAATACGATCAACAATAGAACAAATTGAGGTAATGTGCGTCTTGATAGAATACAAAGAGAAGAGCAGTGTGACCTGTGTGACATTTCTTTTAAGATGCATGATCTGAACCTAATAATGAGGAAACTTAAAGATAAGCCTAAATTGAAGAACATTCTACAAAATATCTGGCATATAATTTTCAAAACACATCATACGTAGGAACGTGGAAAGATGTGATATAATGCAGTGGAAGGCTCAAAGTAGCCCGTTGGAAATTTTATGCTTCACTTCCAGTAGGTCTGTTTTGGTCATTTGTTGGTGGACTCCTGACTTATTTAGTTCCTGGGCTGATTACTTTCCTCAGCGAAAACGCTTCTGATTTCCTACCTTCTGGGTGTAGATAAAGTGCCTGTGTTCCCTTAGGTGGGGCGGGGTTGGGGGTGTGAATCTTAGCATTTTAATATTTGCATACAAATCTCACCATCCACTATGGAATCTTATCTTCAGCTGTGTTTGGTGCTTTCTGTCCTCCCCACTTCCTCCAGCTGCTTTCTGAAAAATCTCTCCAGTGGCTACAAACTCTGTTCTTGTGATGGCACATACCTGTCACCCCAGCACTCCAGGAGGCTGAAGCAGGAGAACCTCAACCTGGGCAACTCAGCGACTGAGCAAGACACTGTCTCAAGGGAAAAAATAAAAAAGAGCTGGGGATGTAGCTCCTTGTGAATGTCTGATCTCTGTGACCACAACTCTTAATCTTTACACATTTGTTAATCAGTTTTACCTGGAGGGACTGTTTCTAGCAACACCGAGGATACTGGACTTGTCGAGCAACATTATGTCAGTGTTCAGACAACACTTGGTAGTCTTTAGAACTGGATGGACAGTGGAACCCCTATGACCTAATGAAAGACTTCCTGAACCCTGCTCCTATTAACATCAAGTATACAGGTCCCTATTTCCTCTAGGGCAGCTCGTTCCTCTCTTGGTTTTCTTTTTCTTTTGTTTTTCTTCTGGTACCAGGAGTCGAACTCATGACCTTGTGCTTGCCAGGCAGGCGCTTTTGCTGATGCTTCTGTCTTGGAACTTACCCAGCACTTTGTTACAGTGATTGATAAACCCGCCTTTTCTACATTCCTTGACTATTGGTAAATTCTTTTAGTACTACAGCCCTGGCCTTTCATACAGTGTGCCTGGCTGGGCAGTAACCTCTGTTTTGAAGCAGTCTTACCCCTTTGAAGTAGCTTCAGTATCAAGCTACCCCCTTTTCTGTTGCTTCATGAGTTTACCAGGTGCCCCCATTTCCTTGGCCTTTGGGTATTCTGTGTGCGGACCAAATTCACTGGTTGCTTTCTTCAGGTTGTCATTAACCCACTTACTTAAAAAAAACTTTCCTTCTCTTGTGGGCTTTTTCATCAATAAGGAAACCTCTTCACTGCGCCTCTAGTGGTTTTGGAGGGGAGCAAATGTAGCTGTGTCTATTCATTTTGCTATTTTACCCAGAGATAAACAAGTGGCTTTTCAAAAAAATTTTTCCCATTGGAACCTTCCTCCTCCAATTCACCTGATATAGAGCCTGAATATATAAAACAGAAATGGGCTAAAAAGTTAGTAGGAGGTTAAGGGAACAAGAATCCATTCTGGTTGACTAGAATTGAATGACTCATCCCCGCCTTTTGCAGCTTCACACCTTTTCAAACCTACACCCCCTTGTGGCTGGTTCCGGGACACACCCTCTCGCTGAGGTCCCTTTTCCGGGAAAGGAAACAGCAGGGACTTAGATTACCATCATCCCAGACAACTTCCCCTTTGCATTCAGTTATTTCAGACTTCCCTAATGCATCAGTTTGCCAGGTTGTTATAGTGAAGTAGACTGAGTGGTTTAAGCAGCACAATTAATTTCCTTACAGTTTTGGAGATCAGGAGCCTGCAGTCAAGGTGTGAGAGGTACTGATTTCTCCTGAGACCTCCCTCCTGGCTTGCAGATGGCCACCTTGTCTTCTGTCTTCATGTGTCCTAATCTCTTTTGACGATGACATCAATCCTATTGGATTAGAGCTTACTCTGGTGACTTATTTTAACTTAATTAACTTAACAGCTTGTCTGAAAATACAGTCATGTGTGAGGCCTAGGGAGCTGGGACTTGAATGTGTGCACTGCCAGGGGCCACACTGCAGCTTGTCATACTGAGCCACTGCCTTTGGTAGTGTTGGCACCAAGTTTCTTATCAGGTTTGCTCTTGAGTGGATCCCAGCACTGCCCGGTTTCCATGGGCCTGCTTCAGCTGGGGGAGGGCAGTGGATGGGATTAAACAGGATGAGCGTGGAGAGCGAGTGTGAGAACTGTTACTTATAAGCGAGTGGTGAAATACTATTTTTTACAGCCTTCAATTTAGCTTTTAATCTCTTCTGGCCCAGAGCGCTTTATAATACTCAACTGACTGATTTGGAGACTCAGATCCTCTGAACAGCGTGTTGAAAAGGAAATAATTAGGAAATGGAGGAGGGCGCGGCCTGCCTGCCTTAAGTCCTTCTTCTCAGAGCCTCTCCCTCCCCTTTGCTCTCCTGGCCCCAGCATTCCCTTCCAAAAGCACCTGAAAGAGACTTCTAAAATTTGCGTGTAGCTTTCTGCTTCGTCTTCTTGATTTTTTTGTAGCTGGGCAATGAAAAGAATCACTTTTCACTAGTAGTAGTTTTCTACTTTTATGTATAAAAATAGCTAATTATAATCAGTAACATCTTGGGAGCTGGAATATAAGTGAGATTCCTGGTAAGGTTGAAAACCCAACTGAAGGATAAGTTTGCAGTTTTATTTGTTCCATCTATTTTATGGTGAACAAGGTATGGGTTGGAGATTGTGTATTGTAATTTTATCATAAGGAAAAGCTTTGCCTGATTGCTCCTTAATGAATTATCTATGAAGCTGGCTTAGTGTATGAAGAATCACTGTGTTTCAGCAATAGAAGGGATCGTAGATATAAATTGAAATATAGGTTGAGTATCCCATATCCAAAATACTTGGAACCAGAAGTGTTTTAGATTTTTTTGAATCTTAAAATATTTGCATATACACAGAGAGATAATTTAGGGGTGGGTCTCAAATCTAAACACGAAAGTCATTTTTTGAGGGGCACAGGATCTTGCTATGTAGTCCAGGCTATCCTTTAACTCACTAAGTAGCCCAGGCTGGTCTTGAATTCATGGCAGTCCTCCTGAAGTGCTGGGATTATAGGTGTGTGCCACCATGCCTAGCTACATTTATGTTTCATGTACGCCTTGTACACATAACCTCAAGTTAATTTTATACAATTCTTTTAGTGTGCCTGTGTTTTGACTCTCAAATTAGATTGGATGTGGACTCCCTGGGATGTCATGTCAACACCGAAAAGGTTCTGGATTTCTGATTTCAGAAGAGGATGCTTACCGTGCAATACTTTTCTCAACAGGGGATTTCAGTCCAAAGACTAAGTGTTTATGTGAGATTGCATGAGTAGTTTCAGAGCTAGGATTTAAGTACAGATAAACTGACCTGCATCTTAAGTCCAGATCAGTCCATTCACTGATGTTACTTTTCTGGTTTGCTTTTCCTACCCTCCCCCTCCTTCCTTCTTTGCTTCCTGCTGGAGATTTAACTAGAGCCTCTCACATGCTAAGCGTTCAGTCCACTGCTGAGCTAGACTTCCACCTCCAGTCCATGCTTCTTAATAAAGTTTATGTCCCTAAAATCAGTGTAATAAAACAAAAAGTATATTTTATTCAATTAAAAACACAGAATGAAAAAGTAGTGCAGAATTATGTGGGCATATATTAAGCTGACTGTTTCAAATATGAATTTTCAAAGACCTATAAAAGTTATTATGGAGGTAGATAAGGTTTTGTAGGCCTTGGCATGGGAAGAAGAAGATCAGTGGTATTTACAGCTTTAAGTATAGCAAGTATAGGCAGAATGAATTTTATTTCGTTCAGCAAGGTGGGAGAACATGAAGGCTTTGACTTGGGCCTGCATGTTGGGACACAGTTTCCCTGACAGTTGTTAACATTAAGAGTGGAACCCATAAGTGTATTTTACTCCTATGTAGAGCAGCTCATCAAAGAATGCTGCTCTGTTCTGCGGGTCTGCTTTGGATCTTCTTCACTCTCCAGCTTTAGCATTTCTAATTCTTGCTACTTGGTACCCAGAATGTGTTCTGTAGATGAGCTCCTCTAGTAGAACTTTTCAGGAACGTGGCATCTCTGGCTGCACCTCAGTTGATATTTTAAGAAGTTTCCCAGTGATTGTTATGTGTAATAAAGTGTGAAAAACACTGAACTAGGGCTGTGTTTTTACAAAACATGGTTTCTAATGTGGCAACATCAGCACGCCCTGGAACACTGTTAGAAGGTGTACATTCTCAGGCCCCATGCAGAACCACCCAAAACTGACACTCTGGGCTGGACCGCAGAGTATTTGTTTAGGAAGTACAGTGGCTGGTGCTAAATCATGCTCAAGACTGAGAGCCACTCGAAGGCAATGTGGTTCAAGCAGATTGATGGTGATTTATGGGAGAAATACACTTTCAATTATAGCACACATGCATACAATTTAGAAGTTTATCTTCTGTGCTGTCTGCTCTGGCATTTTCAGGTTTATTCTGTTAAGTGTATATGTGGACTGTATAAACTTATTTATATTTCACGATCATCCACTAAACTGATTATCTGAGTCACTACTGGGACATAGGCTGCAGTTAGGGAACTGCACTTAATGTAAATTCTCTTAATCTGTTTGTTCTGTGCCATGGCCCTTTATGACAGTTTGGTAAAGTCCTGGCTCTAGTTTCAGGGACACATTCAAGCCAGATTCCTGGGCATCATCCCAGTGTCATGGGTTTTAGATGTAGACTGCATGATTTGAATTGGGAATCCATAGTTCATTGGATGTGTAACCTTCTACACTTTACCTGCTCTTTGCTTCCATTCTCCACCCATGAGATGGTAGGATTGTTCTCAGCATGAAGTGATGTATTCTGTGTATTGCGTGGGAACAGTGTCTTGAATGGGGTAAGTGGTCAGTGAATGTTACCCATTACAGTTATCCGTGATTTCTCCCTATCCCTCATTCTTTAAATCCAATTGGTTAGAAAATTACGTATATTCTCCCTACAGAATATATTTTTAATTCATCCACTTTTGCCTGTTTCCATGCCATCAACCTATGAGCCATACTCTTTCTTTGGACTCTTACCTCCTTTCTCTCGCCTCAGTTCATTTTCTGTGTAACAACCAAGTGATCTTTTGAGAGTGCAAATAAGTAATCTTCAAAAATGTAAATGTATCACTTTACTGCTTAAAATTCTTCCCTGTCCTTGATTTATACACCCGTGTGTGTGGTGCCTGCCTACTATCTGAGTGGTACTGTTGTCCTGTCCATCTCTGAACTTGCCCATTCACCTGCTCTTCTGCGGCACCCTGCCTGTGGCTCAGTGTTGAGTAGCCGTCCTACTGCCCTTATGGCTCTGCGTGTGGCCTCCCTGTCCCAGTAGGAGACTGCTCTCTCCTTTCCCAGTCTCTCATTCTTGTTGCTGTGTGTGTTAATTCATCACAGAGCCTTCTCTCACCATCTCACCTAAATCAAGGTACTACCTTGGGAGCCCCTTGGCTGAGTTCTTCTTTTACCAGCCTGAAGCTCCTCAAACCCATCAAAAATTAATATTTCCTCTCTGTTGGGAAATGGTATTTAATCTGTGATTATTAAGCGCATAATGCTATGTAAGAGTATACACGTTTTTCAGAAAGATAAACTGTGCACCTTACGAACATTAGGCAGATGTAGAGCTATTTTAAGAAACTGCTATCTCAAAATTGTGCAAGCTAGCTTTTTGATAATGGTACTGAAGAACAAGGGGGCGGAGGAGCCCTCCTGTGGAACCTACCTGCAGTCGGGGGATGGGGTTGTGATTGGGCCTTCTCACTGTTGTCAGTCTTTTCTACTCCAAGGACTGCAACAGAAATCATCAGATTTTCCTCTTTGAAGAAACAAATTATTTGGTTGTTCATTGAACCCTTCTTGGCCCTCTCTGCAAAAGGGTTGTTAGTTAGGTGTGAGAGAAGATTTTTCCTAATCAGGGGTGGAAAGCGTGTGGGTAATGTCTGGGTCCTAGTTATGTCGGACTCCACAGTAAGAGGCAGAAGAATGACTTTCTGACTGTTCTAGGACATATCTCTGTGCTTTAAAGTTGCTTCCTTGTTACTTGTTTTTAAGGAGTCTATAGGAGGGCAACATTCTTGATTTTTGGTTGTGTCCTAGAGTAGCTGGGAAGGAGGTCTTGGGAATTTAGAATCAAGATATGTTTTTCTTTCAAATAAGGGACTGTTATAAATTATAAAGGACACTGGTCCAGATGCTCAAATTTAGGACAGTCAGGATAAATGGGGTGCTCGGCAGTTCTCTTTGCACCCATTTGGCTGAACGGTGTTTTTGCTTAAGTAAAAATGTGATCTTTTGGGAGGAAAGATTACATTGTAGCTGGTATTCTTTAACAGAATCTGTACAGAAATATTTTTTGTTATGGACTGGATTGTGATTATCACACGGAAAAGCTATAATTAAAAATAAAATTGTTTTCTAGTTGATGGAAATTTAAAAAATCTACCATAAACCTGTACCACAGTCAAGACAAGCCTTTTGTTTTTCTTACTCTCCTAAAGATGTTCATATTCATGTCTTGTTTT
Source organism: Chinchilla lanigera (assembly GCF_000276665.1). NCBI lineage: Eukaryota > Metazoa > Chordata > Mammalia > Rodentia > Chinchillidae > Chinchilla > Chinchilla lanigera. The sequence goes on along the minus strand of NW_004955403.1, from coordinate 42,788,900 downwards.
TACCGCTGTAATCATGCAGTAATAATTTTGTATTCCGATTTTTCATGTCATATTTTTTATAATGCATTTTGAGTGGTTATATAGCAGTCTATTAAGAATTTATAATTGTTAGTCATTCCCTCGTTGCATAGTTTGCTTTATGATGTATTTTTTTATAATGTATTTTTAACGATGTCTTTTGTTCTGGTTTTGCAGGCAGAGACGTTTGTTTGGGTGAACAGTGCATCAGCACATTCCCAGAGTGTTGCCAAGGCCAAATATGAATTTTTATTTGGCAGATCTGAGGACAAAACTCCAGATCCTAGTAAGTATTTTCCCGCTCTTTCCCTCAGTTAAAAGATATTCAGCATTACTGACTCCTGAGTATTTTTTCTTCAGTTGCATGACTTTCTTCCTACCTCTGTGAAACCTGTTTGCACTGATTGTTCATGGAAGCAATTTTCCCTTGATGTAGGATTTAGAAATACTGGATGTATTT
>NW_004955403.1:42770106-42788322 GCF_000276665.1 Chinchilla lanigera | reverse complement strand
TTTTTTGTCTTTTTGAAGCAGGGTCTCACTGTGCAGTTCAGGCTGGCCTTGAACTCACTTAGTAGCCCAAGCTGGTCTCGAACTTGCAACAATCCTCCTGCCTCAGCCTCCCAAGTGCTGGGATTACAGACTGGACATATTTCTTATAGCTAGTTCCCAGTAATGTCATACTTTTAGTTTAAAGAATTCTGATTCTGACCTTTGAAGCTTCAAGAATACACTAATTCTCATAAAGTTTTCTTTTTCTACATTTACCGTTGCTGCTTGTGTCTACTACCTTATTTTTGGTATTCATTTTTATTTTTTAAATTTATTTAAAAATTATTTTTGGTTCTTTGAGACAGGGCCTCGCTATGCAGTTCATGCTGGCCTTGAGCCCACTATGTAGCCCAGGCTGGCCTTGAACTTGCGGCATTCCTCCTGCCTCTACCACCTGAGTGCTGGGATTACAGGCGTGCGCCACCATGCCCAGCTAAGGTACTCATTATTAGCAAGCAGCATATATTATGTATTTGCAGACAGTATTGTCTTAATTTGGGGTATTATCATAGCTCTTGTTTAAAAAGGTATTGATCTAACTTCAAGGTTAAATTCTAGTTTAATTCAAAACTGGTAAAATTAAGAACAAGTAGAATGGTGACTAGTATTAGTCATAGTGATCATAGATTACTTACTGTGTGGCAGGGAAAGTATCCCATTCAGTCCTTACAGCATTATCCCCATTTCCACATGAGGAATCTGAAGTGATTTCCTTACCGTTATCACCACTCACACGGCAAAATCAAGCTTTTCTCAAGTTTGCCTGTCCTCAGATGTCACGCTTTCAGCCTGTTGAGACAATGCATTTTGAAGGCGTTTTTCTAAAAAGAAATACAAGGTTAAAAGTTCAATGTTACAGAGTTTTAAAACCTTTCTATGGAAGGTTGATAGTGTCGTTGTTTCCTAGAATTTAGACAGAAAGGGGGTTACAGAGAAGACTCCGACTTCTGAGCTGGACTCGGAATCCTGTCCCACTATCTTGCAAACTGCATGGCCTTATGTCAATTGCCCAGCTTTAGTTTTCTGGTCTGTAAGTTGCGGTGATAGTGACACACATTTTAGAATTGTTTTGGAGATTTGTAAGTGGATGTGTAAAGATCTCAGCCTCGTGGTTGGTGTGTAACAAGTGCTGTGAAAGTGCGTGCTCCTGTTCTTTGTTAGGATGACCCTGACAATGATGTAGCAGTGTCACCATCTTTATATCCCTGGCCCTTCTGTTTTGGGTGGACAGGGAATCTGGCCTAATGTGGTTGCCGTTCAGTTGAAAAAGCCAAATAATAAGAGTGCCTATCAGACTTGTGTATTCGTCAGGGTTGTATAATAACCTCATAATATTTGGGAATGCCAAGAAACCAATTTTTACATAGCCATTTAATAATTTTTTTTCTCATAAAGTGAACATTTATTACCTATTTCAATAGCTGGAAATCTTTAAATGCAGTACAAAACAGGTAAATTATTTAAATATCATTTGGCTGTTATGACAGTATTTCAACATAGAGGTGGCTATGTTTCACGCTATATCTTGTTCTTACTACATAGTATAGCCATTTATGCTATATATGAGGGAGCATAAAGACCTACCTATTGTGGGCTAAAGGTTTAAGACACGCGTATATTCGCTACCTCTCAGATAAAGGATATTGATTATAGTCACCTTAAGACTTTTTAACATTCCTTGGCACAGCCTTTACTTTGAATACTATATTACTATTTTATGTTGCTTAAGCTTTTCTTTTTACTCTGATAAAACAGTTTTTACTTAGCTTTATGGAGAATGTGTCAAGTGTCTATAGTTCTGTATTACTTGTGGGTGAATTTAGCTCTTCCTTACTCAAAGGCTTTGCGTAGTTTTTCCTATACAGTATTTCCATCCCAGATATATCACACTGAGGCAAACCAAAATGACATCTTTAATTTTCTGTTCCTTATTTGCTTTGGTAAGAATGGTTGGTGGTATTTGGTAAAAATGGTAGTATAAAGTTACTTTGCAAATGTGGCGGTATGAATACATTTATAAAACATATATTTAATGAACAATATTATATCCTAGTCATTTTTGTGGGGTACTCTGAGAATCCAAAGAAGTAGAAGTCATTTTTTATCTACTAGCTGCATATTTTTTGTTTGGAGAGAAATAATGTGTCTTTAAATGTAATGGAGGGGAAATGAGCACTTTTAGCTGGGCTGCTGATCACATCACAGAGGAAGCTCAAGTTGAACTTGGTCTTGGACTAGAATTCAGGCTGAGTTTGGGAGGGCATTTCAACCTGAGGGAATGGTGTAGTGGCAGATATTATAAATTACTGGGGGAACTGAGAGGAGATAGCATGGTTAGTTTGCAAAAAATATTAGTGAAGGAAAAGTTTAGAAAGATTATCTTTTAGAAAGAAGCACTATCATGTAGAGCCCTCTAAGGTAAAAAGTTTGCATTTGTTCAGGTAGATAGAGAGGAGCTGACTCAAGTACTGTTTAAGCCAGACCAGTAGAGAGATATTAATCTTAAAATTGGTACAGGTACAGCAGAATCTATTGCTTCTTGCAGGAGGTTAAACTGGCAGTTTATATTGCTTTCTGGAAAGCACTCTTTATGTCTTCACAAAAAAGGTGTATGTACACTTTTATCTTTTTTTTGTTGTTGTTGTTTTTTCTCCGGTACCGGGAACTGAACTCATGACCTTGTGCTTGCCAGGCAGGCGCTTTTGCTGCTGAGCTAAATCCCCAGCCCCCACTTTTATCATTTAAAAAATGGTCTTTGAAGTACTTTTGTAGAGAACATTGGTTCGTCATCAAAGCACTGTTCAAACTCAGAGGACCATGTGAACAATAGTAGAGAAAATAAGACAGTATTTGTGTTAGAATTTGATGGTAGACGTACTTCTTCCAACTTAGATTTAAAAAAAATAATATGTTAAGCTGGCTATGGTGATGCTCACCTGTAATTCCAGCACTGTGGGGCACTGAAACTGGAGGATCACAGTTTAAACCCAGCAGTTTAGCAATTTGAGGAGACCCTGTCTCCAAAAAGGGGTTAAGTGAATCCTGGAAGCTGTCCCCAGGCTATGGTTTCTCTTTTGGCTATTAGTTTACTCTTGCAGTTTTCATACTCTTTCTTGAGTGTGCCGAATCTGTTAGAGAAATGTGTAGTCACTTTTGAATGAAACTGCAGAAATGTTCTTCAGGCAGCAGCTCAGGGACCATTGCCTAGTAATGGTGTGTTGAGGTCAGATGAGGTGAGTTGAAGTGAAATCTGCAGTGGCCTCCAAAGAAAATGTTGAAGCTATCCAGGGAGACAGGGCTTCCTTTGCCTCTGAGCAGGGATTTAGCATGGCTTGCAGTTGGGAGGTCCTAGAGAAAACAGTTCAGGGGGCTGGGGATTTAGCTCAGCGGCAAAGCGCCTGCCTGGCAAGCGCGAGGTCGTGAGTTCGCTTCCCGGTACCAGAGAAAAACAAAACAAAACAAAAAAGACAGAAAGAGAAAACAGTTCAGGATTACTTGCAAGCTGTTGTTTAGTGCAGAGCTTTTGAATCTGTGGACCAGAGCTTAGGGCAGCGGTGTGAGCCTGTGGCACAGGTGCCGCAGTGGGCTGCTTGTCACTGAAAGCTGTGAAAGGTTCGCCATCCCTAGCCTAGGGTACTGGCTGGGTTGTAAGGGAAGGTGTGATCAGGAGGAGGGGTCCATTGGCTGGTAATTAGGATCTGCATTCTCATCATCGCTTCATCAGTATAGTGAAAGGAAAGACACAATCATGCGTCTCTAGTTTCCATTCCTTGTTATTTTAGGGTTGATATCCTAGCCTCTGGGACTTTTTGAAGGGCAAGAGCAATAGTCAGTAATTGTTAAGAGGCTGTGGGCTAAAAGGCTTATTCTGTTGTCCTGGGACTTCAGTGAAGAGACAGCCAGGCAGTGGTGGTAGGTGACTGACTAAGCTGGGCTAAAGCAGGGTTGGAGACAGTGGTCCTATCAGGCATTCTGCTCGTCCCAACATTCCCCTTTGGTTGCTGTGTTAGGTGACTGGCCTGGCTTCTTTGCAGTAGCCAGGCGGAGTCTCTTTGGCAGGAGGCTCCTCTCTGAGGAATTCCTAGGGGAGCATCAGGGCCAGCCCCTGTTGTTAGGGAAGAAAATGAGTGTCTCTGTGTCTCCATCTCCATCTGTGAAAATTCAGAAAGCAAAAGTGTTGCGGAAGTCTTAGTAAATGTCTTTGTTCTCCCTCAGGGGTGAAAAGGTGACCTATGGAAGGAGTGGAAGGGCCTGGCAAGGTGTTAGAGGGGAATCAACATCTGGTGTTTACTGTTAGTATTCTGACATTCTCTGTTGATTTCTAAACTTTTTGTGGTATGTAGGTGAAGGTGGAGGAAATGAGGGTAATTAAAGAACACGCCCAAGGACACAGTTTAGATACTTTAGAGTCAGCTTACAAGGCTAATCCTTGGTAGCCTTTGAGAAGAGACCTAGGCTTTAATGCTATCCTCTTATTACCCAAGGTAGGCTAGTAGTTGGAGGTCTGTTTCCTAAGAGGAGTACTTTCAAGGGTTACTGAATTGTTTGGAGATTCTTAAAACTTCGTGAAGAGTCCTAAACTTGCCCTTGAAATGACCCAAACTTGCCATATGGATTTTTATAAATATTCTGCAGTCAGTTACTCCAGGCATCCAGAGAGCTGACTTTAGATTTCAGTTTTCATGCAGATTATCGCAGGTGTATAACATCATATTTTGACACGCACGCGTGTTGTGAAATGATTACTACAATCGAGCTAATTAACAGTCCATTGCCTCACATACTTACAGCAATTCTTACCTTCCTCTGCTTAGAAACATTTTCTAATAGAACAAATTAAAAACAAAAACTCTTAAGAAAAATATGCTTAGTATTTCGCTGCCAGAGACAGATTAAAACAGTTAAGTGGACACTATTCTAGACCATTTCTTGATACTGCTAGAAATTAATGCATTTTTGAAAATAAAAAAAATCGGCAGTGGCATGTATACTGTTTTATATCCTGCTATTTCACTCAAGAAAGTGTATGGACACTTTTCTACCTCATTACTTTCATGTCAACATCATGATCTCTTGATGATATAATTAATAACTTTTTTTAGCCCCCATTGGCTTCCCTTGTGCCTTCCTCCTTCTCCATCCTGTTCCCCAATAGTAGCCTCCCTTCTACTTTCATGACATCTCTTTTAGATTCCATGTATTGGTGCAAAGGTCCTGGGTTCAATTCCTAGTACACCCCTTTTCAGAAGATTTTTTTAAAAAATTAAAATGCAATTTCAATGCCATACAAGTTAGTCATTTAAGCGTAAGATCCTGTGGGTTTCAGTATGTTCGTACAGCCATGCCTCTGTCACCTTAGTCACCTTTAGAACATTTCTGTTCGTCCCAAAAGAAAGGACTTACATCTTTTAGCAGTTACTCCAGGCAACGATTAGTTTATTTTTTCTCTATAGTTTTGCTAAATCTAGATATTTCATGTATAATCATTGTCTGCTGCGACTGGCTGTTTTCACTTAGTATAATGTTTTCCTTCTACTATAGCAGGTACCACTACTTTTTAAGGGAGTGGTGTGGTGTTTTAGTTTATGTCTGAATGTCCCCCCAAAGCCTCATGCAGTAATGGTGTGGCTTCTAGAGTTTATGATTGATTCATGGTACATTGTTGGAATTATGGATGTGAATGCTACACCTGCCTTAGGGTGTAGTTTGCATACAATGTAAGGGAGGGAAAGAGGCTGCTTGTCGCTGTTCTCCACTGCTCCTCCATCTTGTTCCTTTTGTCTTCTGCTGCCATGAACTGTTGCCCTCTGCCATGTGCCACTCTGCCTTGGAGCCAGCTGAGCATGGACTGAAACCTCCATGAACAGTGAGCTAAATAAACCTTTCTCTCCTTAATCTTGGGCATCAGGTGTTATTCCCAGCAAAAAGAGAAAAGTAACCAAGACAGGTGGAATAGTTTTCCATTATATGGATAGGCTACATTTTATTTATCTGTTTAATACTTGATGTATATTTGGTTGTTGTGTGTTTTTTTTTTTTCCCCCTCTGGTACTGGGAATCAAACTCACGACCTTGCGCTTGCCAGACAGGCGCTGTGCCTCTGAGCTAAATCCCCAGCCCCCTTCATGTATATTTGGGTTGCTTCCACATTTGGCTGTTATTATGTTGTTATGAATATTTGTGTACAAGTTTGTATATGGATACATGATTTTATTTCACTTTGTACACACCTAGAAGTAGAACTGCTGAGTCCTATGGTGATTCAATAGTCCATCTTTTGAGGAACTTCTAGGTCATGTTCCACAGCAGTGGCAGCGTTGTATGTTCCTATCACCAGTGTATGAGGATTCCAGTTTCTCCATATTCTCTTCAACACTTGTTATATTCTCTCTTTTTTACTATAAGTATCCTTGGGGATATGAAGTGGTATCTTACTGTGTTTGTGTGTGTGTGTGTGTGTGTGTGTGTGTGTGTTTCCTCAGTAACTAATGACATTGAGCATCTTTTAATGTGTTTATTGAATTACTGCATACTTGTCTTGTCCATAGTAAGATCTTTAGATCTAAATAGATCTTTAGATCTAAAGATTTAAATACTCCATATTTAGATCTTTTGCTTGATTAATTGATTGACTGAAGTACTGGGAATTGGACCCAGGGTCTTTACTCTAAGATACATCCCCAACTCTTTTTAACTTATTTTTTACTTTGAAATAGGGTCTTGCTAAGTCACTACTTGCCCAGGCTTATATTTGCCATTTTCCTGCCTCAGCCTCCCAGAGAGCTGGGATTACAGGTGTGTACTTCTCTGTTTTTTAAATTGATGTATTTGTCTTTTTATGTTTGAGTTGTAGGAGTTCTTTATATATTTTCTATCTGCATCCCTTACTAGATACATGTTTGCATATTAATTTATTCTACTGTGTGCTTGCCTTGTCACTTTCTTGGTTGTATCATTTGTAGCACAAAAGTATTAATTTTAATGAAATCTAGTTTCTCTATATTTCTTTGTTGCTTTGTGCTTGATGAGGGGAAAAAAAGGAAACCATTGCCTAACACAGGTCAAGATTTATTCCTATATTTTCTTTCAAGTGTTATAGTTTTCTTATGTTAGGTCTGTGGTCTCTTTTGAGTTCTGTTTTGCTTACGTTCTGAGGGAGAAGTTGGTAATTACTGGTGATAAAATCAGTAGAATACCTTACTGATTGGGTAACTCCTTTCCACAGAAAGAATTTCTGGAGAGCAATATGTAAAAACAAAACAAAAAAGCCCTGCCCCCCCCCAAAAAAAAAAAACCAAACAAACAAACACAGATGGCATTGCGGTTTAACATTACCTATGCCCCTGCCCCCATCTTTGCTAATCTGAGTGCTGTAGGACCCAGGAAAGTGAGGAGGTTATTGTGTTAGGGAAAACGTGAATTGGCATAGAAAACCACAGCTACACAGAGGAACAAACATTAAACCCACTAATTCTAAGGTCTTCTGTTGACTTACTTTCTTTCTCCACCACAGATAACAAGTTGGTTTCTAATTTTATGGCTGGTCCTTTAGTAACTCTTCTGTCTCTGGCACATTTCATTTACTTTGTTCCTTCCTTTCCAGTCCCCAGATGCCTTCCTACTCATTTCCACTGTGGAAAACAGAAAGCTGATTTTGTAGTAATATGATACACAATCGTGTGCTAGAATTGTTCACTGTTCTTCAGCCTTTCTTAAGCTGACCAGATGTTAGCCATTATTTGAACTGTACCACAGACCCTACTTAACAGGCAGTAGTCTTTAGTGGTCTTGCCTTGGCAGTAAGTGATTGCAATCTTTGGCTAAGGCGTTTCGTATAAAAAGTCAGTGCTTCCATCTCATCCCTCATTGCCCCACATTCAGCAGAATGTGTTATGCACTTTTGTAGCCTCAGCTACCTGATTGGAACTGCTTGCAGTTTCATCTCCTGAGATAACGAAGCGCTGTGGCGGAATCCAATCTGGAGGGAATGCTGGAAAGCTCAGCACTATTGCCTACTTAGTCTGTTATTTTTATTTTGTCCGAGAGATCCCATTTCTTGCAGGTTGGTAATTTTTTTATTACTGTATTTATTTTTGCTGTGCTTGAGGATTGAACCTTGGGCCTCCTATGTGTTAAGCATTCTAGTACTTAGCTATGTATTTGTAACCCAGCTACTGAAAAGCTAAGGAGTCGAAGGTCATAACATGCACCTGTAGTCCAGCTACTGGGGAGGCTGCAGCAAGAGAACTGCTGAAGGCAGGAGTTTGAGGCCAGTTGGGTAACAATGGAGTGAGGCTGAGGAGCAAGATTTGACTTTGTTTAAGCAGGGGGTTAGATCAGCTTGGAAACAGGACTCGCATATCACACATCAGATACAATTGAGAGCTTTTCTTTCCTGAAAATTGCTTTGCCAGATGGAATTGAGGTCCAACTTTTTTGTGTACTTATTTGCCATCGATGATTCATTTAAAGGTCTTCCCTGCTTGTGTGTTTTATATTAAAAGGCTCTTTTTAAATGACTTATAGCACCCTTTGGGTGCTGTGGTAAACTTGTGTGCTGAACATGTCACGCAATCACTGAACAAAATTTTTTTTTTGTCAGGTATATGCACTTTTGCAAAGTACATTTTGCAAAGCAAAAAAAAAAAAAGTACATTTTGCAAAGCAAAGTGTACTTTTAGCAGTGTCTCCTTAAACTGTTCATTCTGTAAACTAATCTTGTGTTTATTTTATTTTATTTTATTTTTGCTAGGTGGTATCTTTTTATTTTTATTTTTATTTTTTTTTGGTTTTTCTCCGGTACCGGGAACCGAACTCATGACCTTGCGCTTGCCAGGCAGGCGCTTTGCCACTGAGCTAAATCCCCAGCCCCTTCTTTTTATTTTTAAAGCAGTGGACACACTGGCATCTTTCACTCGTGCTTTATTTGATTCAGCCAGTGTTTCATTAAAGCTTTGAGCAAACTTTTAAATATTGGGAGATTTCATGTACAAACCCAGATATCATCCTGCTGTTAAAGATTTGCGACTGTGTGCCCCCGAGTGTGCAGTACCACTGGTGCCAAGTAGCAGGCGGTGCTGTAGAGCACAGGTGCTCAGTCGCCACCTCTCCTTTGTGGTCTCCCACCTTGCTGCGGTACCCATGCATCTTCCTGAAGCCTGCACGCATTTGGCCAAATAGCCTCTGCCTGAAAGTCATAGTGTGTGAGATGGCAATTTTGCTTTTGTTTTCTAGCGTGATTCTCATGATGTCATACTTTGCACCCAAGTCCCGTCTAGAGTGGATTTACCATGAAGCCAGTGCAAGGGACTTCAGGGGCTCCGAGGGGTTATCAATTTGTTTCTTCTTTATCTTGAAAAGCTTCTCTCCCTGCTTCAAGTGTTGAGGCCTCAGGACTCACAAACCTGCATCAACCCTCTCCAGCTTTCAATTTGGAGGGGGCAGGATGCTAGACACTGGTAGTGCATGGGGTAGGACTGCACAGCGAAGAATTGCTCCACATGCCGCCTGGCTTTGGATGTGCTGTTGAACATTCATGTGGGTTTGAAAAAATATGTTTCTAATTAGCTGAGCTTAAGATATACTATATAAACACATTTTTGGACATGATTTTAAATATCAGTGAGTTTCCTAGGACTGTAAGTACCATATCAAGAGAAGATTATACTTTGGTTTTTGGCCTTGGAAATTTGTTGAAAATTGTCCATCTCTCAAAATATCATACTCTAGAAGGCGGTGTGTATGCTGTTGAGCTCCCAGCTCGTCACACCTGGGACCAGTTTTTACTCCAGTCTGGTTTGCAGGGTAATTCTACTTTGAGGCAAAGTCAAGTACCTGACTGACCTGAGTATTTGTATAATGAAACTTATTTTAATTTTATTTTTCCTTTGCATTATATTTAGGACATTATATTGTTTCTAACTTTCTACTGAGGTGGCTCGATGATTTATGAATTTTATTTTAGGATAATAAAGGAGCATTAGAAAATATTTGTTAGAGAAAAGGCTTTTTTGCTCATAAAAAGTTGAGGATGGCTTTGCTTCTTTTACTGTAGTAACTTTTGTTTTTATTTTTCCTTACGGGTGTTTGCAGTGCATATAGTGGTTACGTTCTTTGTGTGAGCTGGTACATGGACAAAAGACCTTAATTCTTTTCTCATCCTCTTTCACTCCCGTTCCCTTTTTCCCTTCCCTCCATCTCTGGAAATAGGAATGGATCTTTTTCAAATTGCCTGGAGGAAGGGGTAATCAAGAGAATTGCTTTGTAAAAACCACAGTTCTTAAGTAGTAATGTGCATGATGTTGACTAGTTTTTAAAATGATTGTGAACCATCTATGAAATGCTGCCTTAGTTCTCTAGGAATTTCTGGCAGCTGTATGAACTTTTTCCCTCTACAGCACACCTGGAAAATGATACTCTTCATATTGTGAGTGAGGCAGCTGCTTCAGGCCACATGTGGCAGTTACTGGGGATTCTCGCTGCCCCAGTCCTGCCCTGCCCTACCTGACAAGCAGAGGATCTCCTTCCTCACAGCTTGGATGTTTGTCATGCTTGTTAAAAATCCAGGTTCTTGGGGCTAGCGATGTAGCTCAGCGGCACAGCACCTGCCTGACAAGCACAGGGTCCTGAGTTCTATTCCCGGTACCCTCCACCGCCAAAAAAAAAAAAAAAAAAAAAGCTAATCAAGTTCTTGAAAGTCTCTCCCGTAATTCTGATTCCAGTGTGTGACCCAGAAATCTAGTACCTGAATGAGCACTTCAGATGCTGTAGGTCTAGGAAGTTGTTAGGTGGCCTTCTGAACAGCCCTGCTCAGAAGGGTGGGTGCGTTACTATGGGATGTCTGAAGAAGCGGAGCAAGGGAAGGTTGGGCCCATTGTAAGGGTGTAAGAGGTAGGGATTTTTGAGATAAAACAGAGACATCAAGCACCTGTGTGGCTGGATTTTCTCTGTTGAGGAGTGCAATTAAGTGCAGTCCTCGTGTTTTAAATTGTAGAACAAACACTACTGGGAGAAGCCAGAGCCCAAGCTCAAAAAGATATCACGCAGCTCATTTTGCTCTAGTTTCAACTCCTGATGAATTATATCCTCAGAAGCCGAGTACATTTGCAGATAAGTTACAGAGCCACTCTGTATTCTTTGAAAATCGTGAAGAAAGAGACAGCTGCTAAAAAAATTGAGAGGCAAAACCTTCTATTTTTGGAAAGAATAATTAAGGAAATTGTAGAGACTGTGAGTTTGAGGGTAATCCTCAGACACATTTAAGTGGATCATTAAAAGTATTAAGGAGAGCTAGGGGTGTAGCTCAGTGCTGCAGTGCTTTCATAGCATGCCCGAGGCCCTGGGTTTGACTCCCAGCAGAACGAGAGACGGAAGCCCTGTCCAGGTCTGAGCTGCACTGGCGTCTCAAGGCTGAACAGTGGGTGCCAGAGGAAGGGACAGAGCCAAGTAGAATATCTTCCGGGTAGAAGGAACCCAAAGAGGGTAGGTGGGAGACTTTGAGGCCTGAGGAAGTCTGACAGGCTGGTTCTGTGGTACTGCTGGGAAACCACACATTAGGAACATTATTAGCGTGCCCTAAGTGGGTGTCATTGGAACACAGTTGAGGAAATGCCGTTGTATTAAAAGTAGGCCTTGGGGAAAGTATCAGGCATGTTTTTGTTTATGTCAGGTGTCAACTGCCAGAAACATGCTGCTAGACAAGTGAAGGCTCTCTCGGATGTTTACTTTTTCAGCATGCAGTGAACAGCTACCTCTGGCTGCTAAGCTGTGGAGGGCAGATGAAGCATCCAGTCTTACTGTGAAGTCAGGTCAGGGTAACAAGTAATATGATTGTAATAGGGCAGGACTTCTGCTGTGGTAGAAGTAAGAACCAGGGGCTTTGGGAAGTTATTGAAGGTAAATCTTAGATTGGAGGGAAGGTTTCCCGGAAGAGGAAACTCTCTGAGCAGAAGTTCTAAGGTTGAGTGGGTGCTGGGAAGAAAGATGTTTTGACTGTGCAGAACCAGACATAAAGCTGTGGTGCTGGACAAACCAGGGCTGTTCAGGGCAGCTGGTGTCAGCAGCAGAGTAACGAGACAAACTTGGGGTGGAAGGGGCCAGATTATCGGTGGTCTTAGTTGCCATGCTAAGGCATGCTAAATTTTAGTATTTTATTTACTCAAAAGATAGTAGGTAGATTGTTTACATTAGCATTTAGGAAATCAGTCTGAAAGCAATGTAGGGATGGATTATAGTGATAGAGGAGGCTGCTTGTTAGGAAGGTATGTACCTGCATGAGGGCTCCTCCCCCATCTTATCATGATAATCACTTTTCTCTCCCATGGAAGAAATCTGGATAGATAATTCACAGCATGCAGATTGGCTCCACAGCACTGGATGGTCCCAGCCACCTTGGGCTGGTTGGTCTGTCATCCATGTGATTTCTCATCTGCTGATGAGGTTGCTTGGGTTGTAGCCACAGTCTTGAGAGCAGCAAGGAGGCAGAGGAGGAGTAGAAGGGCAAAGGGACATGCAGTAGGTACAGTTTAAAGCTATTTTGGAGGCATGGATGCAGAGCAGTTCTCGTTGTGTTCATTGTCCAGGTGTGATGCCGTGGCTGCAGTTGGCCGTAAGAGGAATCTGAAAATGTAATCTTCTTCTTCTGGGTGGCCATGTGCCTGGGTTAAAGATTGAGAAGGAGAAATATATAATGGGGTAAACTACCTGCCTCTCTACTAGAGGGTAGTGCAGGGGTGCAAGGGACCCACGAAGAAGAGTTGAACTGAGGGTGGGAGATAGGGAAGAGAAAAGCATTACAGATAGTTCACAGTGCTGAGATTCATAACTAATCGGATGTCAGAAGAAGGCAAGGGAAAGGCACTGAGGGTAGTTTGTGCTTTGCCCACGTTTTCTTTATCTATTGATCCATTCTTTCACTTACAGGCTCTTAGGTGTATCCGTATGTTTTTCTATTGTGAGTCATGGTGCAAACATCATGGGGGTGCAGATATTTCTTCCACATACTGACTTCTCTTTGGCAAGGTACTCAGAAGTGGAATTTGGGGTAATATGGTAGTAGCTCTATTTTTAGTGTTTTAGGAAACTTCAGACTATTTTCAGTAAGGGTTCTATATTAGTTTACATTCCAAGCAACAATGTGCAAGGTGCAATAAATTCTGGAAAATTTCCCTTGCTTTGCAGAAGCTTTTTAGTTTGGTGTAGTCCTGTTGGTCTGTTATCCTTTCTGTGCCTGTGCTTTTGGTGTCATGTAAAAAACGCATTGTCCACGTCAATCTCAGGAAGCTTTCCCCCTTTGTTTTCTTTTAGGTGTTTTATAGTTACAGGCCCTACATTTAAGTCTTTACTACATTTGTTTAGGTTAAGTGATTTAGGTGAAGCTACAAATTTTTAAGAAATGTGAGGATGAATGTTAAAATCACAGGGGAAATGGTTGCTGTTTACCTACAGATCTCTCTGGAAGTGCAGGCTCTGTATGATGGTGCCCACTTCTGGCTTTTGTCATTGTGAAAGGAGAGGGTATCTTGCAAGCTAAAATTCTAGGTACATTTACTGCTAAGTGAGTGTGTTTTATGGGGACAATTTGGAGATACTTAGTACAGGGGCCATCATGAAATGGCTTAAAATTTATGCTGAAGCATTAGGGCCCCAGATGTCACTGATCATCACCTTCCTTGAGCTTTAACATCAGGGTTGCAGTGAGGATGAGGTTCCAGGTTGGGGTGATGTGGTTCCGGTCAGGTTGTGCACTTGAACATGAGTATCTTCATTCCCGTTAGGCTGATCATAGGCCTAGAAGTATGATGAATTCACACGCACAAATGATTCTGAGAAGTGATGCATTCTAACTTCATTGCAATTGGACAGTTTCTAGGTTTTCGTTCAAACAATAATTTTTTTGTCCCTGAAAGTTTAGAAACATTTAGAAAGCTGTTTTGGTGTTGCTGCTGAGTTCTGTGAATAGTTAGACAACACTTCCACCTGGTGGTCTAAGACGGTGACACAGTTTAGTAGCAGTTCTGCAATGAGGCGCTGTTTGATTTTTCTGTTGGTGGATTTCTTTCAGGTGTAGAGGTCAGTTAAAACGTTTTTGTTCTTTCTGCTTAATTTATTCGGGTGGCTTATCAAAATGGCAGTGATGTGCAGATATGCTCTGTTATGCCTTAATCTCATTATGATATCATGAGTTAAAGATTTGGAAATTTCATGGCAAGACCACCTAAATTTTAAAAAATGGAAATGTTAACTATCTTCTCAAATGGACATTTTGGTAGTTACCAGAGAATAATAATATTTGAATACAACAGTCATGAAGATAGTGTATAAAAGTTGGACTGTTGCTTTTTTTCTTTGTTTTTTTTTTTTTTTTTTTTTTTTTGGTTTTGGTTTTTCTCCGGTACCAGGAACTGAACTCACGACCTTGCGCTTGCCAGGCAGGCGCTTTTGCCTCTGAGCTAAATCCCCAGCCCCTGTTGCTTTTTTTCTTGTATATAAATTTTATAAAAATTTCTGAAGAAATCAGTGCATTTAAATGTGTAGTAATTGAAAGATTAATGTGGAAGTTTCCAAATTGTCTGGTTGTTGACTGGTAAATTTTCATTTAGCATTTTTTTTTGGTACTAGAAATCGAACTCAGGACCTTGCACTTACCGGGCAAGCACTTATACCACTGAGCTATATCCCAGCCCAGCATTTGTTTAACTGTATATTAAATTATCATATATGCTAACAAAATGAATGGGGGTTCAATTTTGAGTTCTTTGTTTCATTGTGCTAATGCTGTCTAGTGGTATCTGTGTATGTATCTGTATTTGTGTACATCTACACCTGCGTATCTGTACATATATCCCTGAGATGTGAATTACACAAAAAACGAAAGTGCTGTCTCAGGAAAGCCGAGGTAAAGATTCTGTTTATCATTTTATCAAAGTAAGCAGAAACAAATACTTTTACATTTATTATATGGCATCCTCTGCTAGGTGGTTTTCTATTTTAATTACTCTTCAAACTTCAGACAGATGTTGTGATACATTTCCCCCTGTTTCACAAGTGAGGCCATTGAGACTGACGCTGGCCGAGTTCCTCAGGTCCTACAGCACGTGAGTCATAACACTAGCTGCCAGTTCAAGGGTGACCTCAGACGCTGTCTCCCCACCATATCCTACGGCCTGACAAGGGGTCAGCAAGGTGCCGTTCTACCCCCAGTGCCAGCCTACTAGCTTCGTTTGAACTTGGGCTGTGCTGATGTTATTAATCAGCGGTATGATAATGAATAAACTGTTTAACCTTCCTGGCTTTACTTGTTTTTTTTTGTTTGTTTTTTCTTGAGTTGGGTTCTTGCTATGTAGTTCAGGCTGGCCTTGGACTCACTGTGTAGTCCAGATTGACTTTGAATTCTTGCCGTGTCCTTTTAAATGTTGGGATTACAAGCATGTTCCACTTTTTATTTTATTTTATTTTTTAAAATCTTTTTTTTTTTTTTTCCCCCAGTACTGGGAAAGAACTGAACTCACAACCTTGTGCTTGCCAGGCAGGCGCTGTGCCGCTGAGCTAAATCCCCAGCCCTGCTAAATCCCCAGCCCCATTTTTAAAAATCTTTAAACCAGATGGGTGTGGTGGCACACGCCTGTAATCCCAGCACTTGGGAGGCTGAGGCAGGAGGATCCTTGGGAGTTCGAGACCAGCCTGGGCTACAAAATGAGCTCAAGGCCAGCCTGAACTTCATAGGGAGACACTGACTCAAAAAGACAAAAAACCTCTTTAAGCCAAAGTCTTTGTGTGTCCCTGAGGGCTGGGAACTAAGGACCTGGTGGTGTGGTCTGTGTTTTCCACTGAACCCCTCCTTTACCTCTGTTACTTATTGGCCTTCTGTGCCCGATAACGTGTGCTTTCATTTGAAGGCACAATTTTTTCTGCTCAAAGACAATTTAACTTTTGACTCTGATTTGCTTGGTCCTGTCTGGTTGGTTAATTCAGTGTGGATATTAACACAACAGTAGCTCCCTAAATTTTTCCTTTGGAATTGAAAATCTGGCCTGAGGCACTGGATTATTTAGGGCAAATTTTCTCCCATTGGCAGAATTTGAGTGCTGAAATATTTTTGATGGTAAAAGGGAGCCCTAGCAAATGAGTTGGGGTTGCTCAAGGCAAAACCCAACTGTCTGGGGAAAAAGCAGTTTAGTGTATTTGCTCCTTTAGAGATGGTCTGTTAAATATCTGAAAGATGGGCCTTTTCATTATCTTTGAAACTACTGTCCTGGTGGACTTTGAGTTACTCTTGGTTAAATGAACAGAATTAAAGAAGATACAGACCTTGTTTTAAATTTGTGCTTAACAGAAAAATGACTACTGACTTTCTGGTGGCAGATTTTCCAGAATTTCTTGGGAGTTGATATTTGTTCTTTTGGTTGTATATTTAGATAGTTTTTTTTTTCTTTTTAAGGTAGGGCAAAAAATAATTGTTTCCTTTATTTAATACACTCAATTTCTACAAATATTTGCTGTGTATTCAATACTGATAACCACTGCTTATGAGGAGGTAATGAATTTACAAGGAAGACCATGTTCATTCTAGGAACCATTAAGTGGAACATAATATGTAATTTAGTGCCAAGTGATGGGCACAGATCTCATGAACAGAGATGACTCATTCCACCCTGAAATCCTGCAGACACAGACATGTGCTTTTGTAAGGAGACAGACAGATGAGGATCAGCAGTGAAGTTGGGGATATGTGGCTGTCTTAATGTATAGAGAAGAACAGACCGGAAGGGCAGAGTACAGGGGCCTAATCAGAGGGCTGTGTGAGGGATGCTCATTTGTTCTCTGCCTGGAAGGATGGGAATTTATTTTAAAATGGATGGAAAGACCAGGGAGAGCCTGCTGTTCTAGGTGTAGGTGAAAATGAGTTTAAAATGTTACAGAGGACAGTGGAATACTGACCTGGTGGAGACGTGGGTTAACATATGACCGTGGCAGACTGGGCACGTAGCTTCGCACAGAGTGCTTGCCTAGCATGTGCGAAGCCTTGGGTTCCATCCCAGGCAAAAACAAAAATTAAAAGATCACACAGTACTTTAACTATTGAGGCTGAAAGGTGGCAATTTAAAGTGTACATTTGGAGAAACTTTATTTAATCTCTGTCTTTTTGGAGAGGCTGCCACTGTACCTCAGACTCTTGTCTCTGTTATAAATCAACCATTCTGAAAGGCACTGATTTATTTATGTTTTCTTTCACTCACTGATATACTCCTATATATCAGTACTCCTGATTGCTATTTGGCTACTTTGACATTCTGTGTTCGTGTTACCTAGTATCAGTTCTGTATTCATCGATTTACCTATATTCCACAGTGTACCTATTATTTTCTACAAACGGTTTGATTTTAACCGTTTCAGGTTGCATACTTAAATTTAGGCTTTTGTTTTACTATTTGACTGTTGTTATATTCCTTGGGTATGTTATTCTGTTGGCATGTATTTTAGGAAGTCATTATTTGTTAGTATCTCTGAATTTTGTTTTAAATAGATTTTACAACCAGCTGCTCTCATGCAGATTTTCTTAGCTTGGGTTGTTGTTTTAGGCTACGTTGTCGTCACCTCTGATGTTGAGAGGTGCAGAAATCAGAAGATGTGTGTTGTGCATGGACAGCCGGGGCCTGTGCTGCTCGCAGATCCAGTGGTGTTCTCTAGGCCGTCAGAGCTGCTGAATGTAGCAAGGATGAGCAGCAAATCAAAAGGGTCCTCTGATATTTCCCCTCTCCACACTCATCCATTTGCTTGTAACTATAAGTTCCCACTTTATCCCATGTTCATGATCTTTGATACCTTCCAATTTGAGTGTAATAGTTAAATGAAAAATAAAGCAGGGTAAAGGGAGGTTCATTTTGATGAGTTCATATTGTGTGCGTGTGTGGAACTATTACACCGAACCCCATTAGTATGTATAATTAATTCATGTTCATAAAAACACAGTAAAATAATTATGAAACATTTAAAAATACAGCCACATCCTCTTAGTGTCCTGAAATTTCTCTGAATGCCTGGAATCAAATGAAAATGTAGTAGGAGATTAAAAACTGTAAGGAGCTAATCTGTGACCATCTGAGACAATTTTTATTTCCTGTGAGTCCACAAAAATTTTGTGCATTATACATTTTGTGTCTGTGTGTGTGTGTGTGT
>NW_004955403.1:42754695-42769901 GCF_000276665.1 Chinchilla lanigera | reverse complement strand
AAGAATTATGTTTTCATTGTTCTACAAAGCTGTTTACTATAAAAAGTCTTCTAAATAGTTCAAGTACTGAATGTATTTAATCTTTATTCTTTTTGGAAGACATATCTCGCATTGGAAAGACCAAAGGGATTGTGTACTTTTGGTTTCTTTTTTTTTTTTTATTTTGGGAAATGATGTATTTACGGTCAACAGGTGACTTGCTCTAATCTAGCAAAATGATTGTTTTGTGCTCATATATCCATGGATTGTCTAGTGTGTTAAAATCATCCTTCTGATAAGTGAATACCTTTTAGCTTCAGAACACACTGTGGTAGTTGTCGAGGGCATAGAAAATGAGATAAAAATTAAGTAGGGAAGACAACCGTAAAGGAGCTCAAAGAAAAGCGCAGGCAGTGTGTGTTTTAGCATTAAAAGAGAGGGAGGGGTCACTGAGAGTGGCGTGAGGTGTGTCGGGGGGTGTAGTGAGCACTGAGACTTGATCTGGGACATGAGAGACAAGAAGGACATAGTTGGAGAGGGGGAGCGATTGTGTGATTTGTGGGGGACCCTGAGTTGACCGGCAGAGAGGTAGCATTTCGTAGCCTTTAACAGGATGGCTTCTAGTTCTGACTGTCAGCTATTTAGCCTCTCTCTTTCTTTCTGTCTTTCTCATTTCCCCTGTCTGATAAAAGGAATATCTTTCTTACTGTGTCCTTTATTGTATATGGTGTGTGTTACATTTAAAAAGACAAATACAATATACAATGCTGTCAAGATAGTAGTATGGTACTAAGGTGGCGAGTTAGTGGCCAGATTGCTAAAGGTCTCCAGTGCCAGGATATATTAGGGGCTGGCCAACTACAACGTTTGGACTAAGTCCTAGTCCCGTCTTCTTTGTAGGTGGCGTTTTATTTTTTTGGGATGCAGCTGGTGTTAATTTACTGTGCTCCCTGGCTGTTATTGCTTCAATGGCAGAGCTGTGTATTTGGGTAGAGACTTTGTGACTCACAATCTATTATCTGGTCCTGTTTAGAAAAAGTTTGCTGATCCCTGGGTTAGAGAATTACAACTTTAACACAATTACTTTGGGAATGAATTTAAAATTTCTAGTTTGTTTTATTTTGGGGGAAGGGAGACAAGCAATTGGACAGTAGTGACAATAATGCCATCAGAAAAGTGTTTTTTGTGTGGAGGTGGAACTCACTGGTACAGTCTACATGGCCTTGGATTCAGTAGCCCCACCCCCCAAAACCCCCGAAAAACAAAAGACCAGCCCTCTTCAAAAAAAAAGACCCAATAAACAAAAAGAAGTGTTGTTTTTGAAAGATCAATCTAGCAAAATTGCTTTGAGTAGGTTGGAGGCTATAAATCGATGTTGAGGAAGGGAGGCTACTAGAGGCCAGTTGGTAATTCCTAAAGCTATCCTTTGTGCTCTAGAGAAGAGACAGTAATAGGCATGTCAGTGCCTGAGACTTTAAAAACACAATGAGTCTCGGTGACTACGTACAAGGAGATGTGACAACTCTGAAGTATGGCAGTAAGGCAACAGGAGATGCTAATGATTGCACCCGGGATGGGAATTGTCTACCAGGAGGTAGATTTTCAGGGACAGTATCATTATGGACTTGACCCTTTGAATGTGTGACATGGAAGGAACATCTGCCCTACAGGAATTGTTAACTCTGCTTCGCTGGACAGACCCTCTTTCCAGAGGATATAGGAACAGGGACATAGGTTAGAGACTAATTGTTCCCGCCCCACATAGGACCCCAGGAAATGAGATTGTCTTTCCTCAGTCCAGATTTCCTTCTTTCAAAGAGTGATATGGTGGGTTGGCTTGGTGAAGTCCTGGGGTATGTGACAACATAGCTTTCTCCTGGCAATGACTTGTCCACTGCCTGCTTGAGAAGCACAGGGCAGTGGACCCAAAGCTCTCTTGAGCATGTGGGCTCAGGTTAATCCTGCATGCAAAATACTGGCTCTTCCCTTCCATTCATGACATGAAGCACTTGTCCCTTCTAGATGGGTCTTCTCTGCAAAGACAGCTAACTGTGTGAGTCACTTAGAGCTATGGTTTACTTTATATTTTTTGTGTGTTTCATTGCCAAGACAGATGGGAATGTAGCTGTGAGACCTTTGGCTCCACTTGGTATGATTTCTTTTGTATTTTTCTCTCTTTATTCTTTTCTTTTTTTTTGTGGTTTTTCTCCGGTACCGGGAACCGAACTCACAAGCTTGCGCTTGCTAGGCAGGCGCTTTTGCCGCTGAGCTAAATCCCCAGCCCCTTTCTCTCTTTATTCTTGTAGTTAAAGCAGTATAACTGATCTGGAATTTCTTTCTTTGTTCTCTTAGTTCTTTCCTTGGTCTCTTAGTTCAAGTCTAGTCCCTTGCTCAGATGTCTACTTTGGCTGATTTTCACAGTTCCTTGTGAGTTGACTAAATTATAGACCCACCCCACCCTGCCTTCTTATATAATAGTCTCCAGTTGGTGAGTTTGTCCCATTCAGTAGAAGTGTGAAGTAGTCTGAAACTGGGGGAGGTGTCAGCTCTGGAAACCCGAAGTCATTGGTATGGAATTAGTGCAGTGTAAACTAGTGTAGAGCCTTACATCTGAAGTTATTTTATGGTTTTTATGTACTTGTATATGACATCTGTCAGCCTCTTATTTGCCTGTATTTACTACTTGGATTATGCTGAAAAATTAAGTGTAAAGTTCTATTTCACTGAGTACAAAAGGCCTGAAAGGCAAAGCTCAAGAGCTTGCACAAATTGCGTGGTAGGAAATGGAGCAAAAGCCAATTTCCAGTAGGAGTGGTAGCATCGGCTGGTACTTGCCCGGTATTTCATGTGTCCTGGATAATGTGCTAAGCACTTGATATGTTTAAAGGACCCATTTAGAGTATTTTAGCCATACCAGCATGTCTGTGGAATGATAAGTATTTCTTTTAAGCTCATGGATTTTAAAAAGCAGAGAATACAAAGCAAGCAGAGCACAAAGCTGAGAACTAGTTCTTCATATCACACCTAGAATAATAAGGGAGGGGAGGAAATGCCACAGAGCAAGGAGACAGCTGAATGGCAGCAAAGGCGGACCACAGCTAGTACAGTACATTGCCACACGAGCCCATGGGAGAGAGATTCTAAAACAAATTTGTATCCTTTCATCTCTTTGCCGACCAATCTGGGCTCTGCTACTAGGCTTGGGCCTCCAGTTGTTCTGGTCCTGGTTTTTTGCAATCTGGCACATGGGCGCTCTTAGTGATCCCTACAGAGGGGTAGCACTTTTCATTGTGCCCTAACCAAGTTGAGACAAGACCAAGGTTTTTGAAGAATACCTCTTACTGAAAGAAATTAAAAGTAACAGCAAAGAAAGAAAAGCATGTATAGGAAAGAGAACCTAATTCAACTAAGGCCAGCTAGAAATCGACTTGGTAAATTCAGTTGTTGGGATTCTTCTATTGCTCTTGTGAATGTGATTTTGATGCTTATTGATTTTTTTTCTACTTTTAGGGAGATATGATTCCTCCCAGAACTTGGCCTTATTTTGTCTTTGGATATGTAAATCCCCTACTCCTCCACTCCGTCCTACCCAGCCCAAGGCTCTGCGTGCTTTCCCCTCCAGTGATGTCCCAGCACCACTAAGATCTGAGCCCAGCCTAGGCCCAGCAGTTTCCCAATTGATCAGAGCAGTTCTCCTCACCTATCACGTGAATCCTGAGTATTGCACCACCTTGACCTGGCTTTCCAGGCTGACATTTGTGTTTCTTGGGTCCCGGTAACATGAGGATACAGCAGCGTTCAAAACAGATACAAATCACTGACTTCAAGGACATTTTACATGAATCAGTAATAGGGTTTACATTTGTATTACGTTGTGAATAATATTAGCCACTTGTCAGTGTAAGATTAGGGTAATACTCCTAGTAACTAGACTGTTCCACAATAACTGAATTATTTGCTAATAGCATATTGTATGTTCATTAAAAGTGTTTATGGTTTGTATTAATAGAACATAAAATGGTATGACTATAAATAAGTTAATAGAAACAATCAATAACAAAAAATGTTAAAATTCCTAGCCTGTGCTAGAATAAAAGAACAAATTTCAGCCTAACGTAAAATACTGGCTTTACTTTTTCCCTGTCATTTTTTTCTGTAAATTTACTTAGGGGTGCCAGCTAAATGTCTTTGCTGTTCGTGTGCTCCTTCCCGCTCACCTTCTCTCTCTCCTTTGTCTGTCTTTCTTTCTTTCTTTCTTTCTTTCTTTCTTTCTTTTTCTTTCTTTTTTCTTTCTTTCTTTCTTTCTTTCTTTCTTTCTTTCTTTCTTTCTTTCTCCTTCCTTCCTTCCTTCCTTCCTTCCTTTCTTTCTTTCTTTCTTTCTGTCTGTCTTTCTACTTTGGTGCTTTTTGTTTACTTTATTTTCTAATTGTTTATTGACCGGGTTGCTGAGACTTACCCTGTATTCTTTATCTGTAAAGAGTTAAAAAATTTGGATGAACATGCTTTTCTCAAAAACAAAACAAAACAAAACAAAACCATAAACAAGGAAAGAGAGATAAGAAGGAAAAGGAAGGAGTGGTTTTATCTTCAAATTGCTAGCTTTTGTTTTAGGAGCATTTTTTTGTTGTTCGTGCTGGGGTCTGAACCCAACCCTCCTGCTTGCTAGACCCAGTGCTCTATCTTTTAGTTATTTGGAACAACAGAGAAATCTTTGGAGAAGACTCAAATGCCAGAGCACCAAAAATACCGAAAACCAGCACACATAGTATAAACAATACAAGACAAGATGCTCCATGGCTTCGAGATGGCTCTCCTAAATCCTGGTGTTTCTGTGTTCATATTTTTAGAGTTGGTGCCAGTGGAAGATTAGAACATACCTGACAAATTCACTTTTGAACTTTACTCTTTGAAATGATGCGTTTTAAGGGCAGTGAAAGAGTGTTAACTAAAGCCTAAAGTGAATTGCTCTTGACGTTTGTGTAGTACAGACATTGATTTCCTCATGCTTCCTAGTAGTTGTAAGTAAGGGCACCGTCTTAGTTTATATAACCTTTATAATAGCAGTAGCTTTTGTTGAACGTCCTCATTCATATTTAAGTTTGCATTTTTTTCTTTTTCCTTTTAACATTAGCTTGATGGCATATAGATTGGAAAGAATGAATCCACCGAGAGATGGGAAGGAAAGAGATGCGGGAGGTGTGTTTCCCAGGTCGTTACATCATTCAGTGGATGCTCTGTTGTGTTTGTAAGACAACACAGCTTCTAGGATTGGAATGCAGTGTCTTTGGCTTTTTCTTGTTTCCCACAGTTCTATTCATTGACTTGACTTTGTATCAAATAAGAGGCAGGCTCAGGGGTATACCAAACAGGAACGTCCTGAGAAAGAGCCCAGCCTTCCAGTTCACACTATAAGGAAATTATGGCCTTTAACTATGTATCAGTGTTAAATAACTTGACTTAAGCATTTTCCTCCCCTGTAAAAGAAGGTAGGGAATAGGAGGTCTGCCGCTTATGAGGCTCTTTTTGTTTTGCTTCCTTAGAGGATGAGATGTTTACTGTTCAGGATGGCTGCCTCAGCCCCAGTCCTTTTCCTTAGTTCAGCTTTAAGAAAAGAGAGCTTGCTGGGCATGGTGGCGCATGCCTGTAATCCCAGTCTCGGGAGGCTGAGGCAGGAGGATCGTTGCGAGTTCAAGACCAGCCTGGGTTACAAAGTGAGCTCAACGCCAGCCTGAACTGCATAGCGAGACCCTGTCTCAAAAAAACAAACAAACAAAACAAACAAACAAACAAAAAAATCAAACAAAGAAAGGAGAGCTAAAGGGGTGTGTACCTTCCTGTCTTTTTCCCCCATAAAGAGCTGTCTTCCATTCTAAGGCAGGCCAGCAACTTCAGCATGTATGCCATCAGGAATTAGTGATTCATATACTAGTTAATGTTTGTATGAAGCCATCAAAGGTTATCCTTCCTGCGCTCTCAGCCAATTCTGAAAACAGCTAGCAGCTCTTTTTGGCGAGGTTTTTGAAAAGAGAAGAAGCTGGCACTTTTAATTTAAAAATGTTAATAACACCAAAATTAATGTCAATTGTAGTAATAATAATAATTAACTCTGGGTTTTGTTTGTATATTAGTTGCCACTGTGAATGCTTTATGTATTTATAAGCATGGTTTATTTAATCCTTCAAAAAAAACCCCATTATTATTCCCATTTTGTTGAATGAGAAAATTGAGGGGTATAATGGTGAGGTAACTGACTCAAAATGGGAAAATTGGGGAGGGATGGAATCCTGATTACAAGTCTAGATCATGCGCTTCAGCCGCATAGTTAAACAGGTTTATCATTTAAACATATGCGCCTCAGAGATAAGGAAGGGAAGCTGAAGGATTTTAAATCATCGACCCAAAGTCACAGGAGCCGGCTGTGTTAAACATCAGCCTGTAGGGTTTATTTCCACTCTACTGATGTATACTTTCTTTAGGTTTACTCTCTAGCCTTTATCATCTTATGGCTAGGCCAGTCTTCCTGAGAGATGTGTTTGATTGGCTGTGGTTTTAAATCCTGAAAATTACTTTCTTCCTTTAGAATTCTTTTCTTGGTACAGAAGCCTGCAGGAGGCAGTTTAGCTTGATGGTAGAAAAGGTGAACATGGGAGCCGTGGTTCTTGTGTTTGAATCCTGGTTGTGCCAGTTTTAGCCCTGTGATCTTGGGCAAGTCACATACCTCTCTTCTATTTTAATAGTCTTATCTATAAAATGGGTTCATCACACAGGGCTGCTGGTAGCAGTTGATAAATTAATCCAATAAAATTGCTTAGTTCAGTGTCTGGCACATGAGAAAACGTTCTCTGATTTGATTAGATCATGGTTTGTTAGAAATGGCCATTAAATGAAACCTAACTCATTTTCTAGCACCTGTTTGGCATTTAGTAGATGTGTATGGAACGAGTGAAAATAACTGAGTTGCTTTGAATTGTCGGCCTATGCTTCTTATACAGACTCGAATAAGAAAGTGGTAGAGATGAGTTATTTTTAATGTTCATGTCAATAGCTCTTACCGAAGCAGAGGAGCAATATTATGTTACTCCTCTTGTATTACTTTTCAGCTCACTTTTATCTATGAAACTATTTGTTTTTACTGAGATTGCCTTGAAAAGTACTGAATATATCCTAGGTGCTGTTAGTGATATAAAAGTTTGTGCCACCATTTTTAAGAAATGGATGTTAATGTCTTTGAATCTTTTCATGTCACATTTCCAAGTAGCATCAATTACCCATTAAATATTAATCATATCACAGGAGCAGTAATGTAATCATCAGGGAAAGACTTTAAATGGCAGCGGCATTTAGCAGCGAGACAAGGCCTGGCAGAGCAGGATTTATGTCATTCGGCTGCAGCTTTTGAGCAGGAGTTTTGCATTTTTCTTTTCTTTTTAAATTATGCAAGAACTGAACCCCTTTAAGGGAAACTCACCGACCCTGTTCACGTGTGTCATTCCTGCATCAGGGAAAATGCTGCATAATACTGAGATGACAGCCCCACCTCTGATGTCACCGAGGATGGTACAATCCTCTCCGAGCCTTTGCCGGGCTTCCTGCTGCTGCACTGGGGAAATGGTTACATTAAAGCCAACTCCCGGCATCTCAGTTATCTCCTTGGAAGTAGTTTTCACAATTATAGAAAAGCCCTACGGTGGCTGTTTTCGGTAAGCTACCAAGGTAGAGCGGCAGAGGCAGAGAGGGACAGCGACCTGGAGAACAGGCAGCTCCGCCTTTGTGAGAGGGACCAAGGCGGCAGCTCCTCTCGGCTCGGGTTCCAAGTGCCCAAAGTGCTTCCATTTACATCACCGTGTGCGGTGCAGGGCAAAGGGGGCTGCCAGGAAATCTGAAACTCATTTGCCTCCAGTTGACTAGAGCAGCATATTTTGCATTAGCTTGCTTCTTTTCTAGCTAACTTTTTCTCAAGCGTTAAACTGATGAACGGGGCATTTTCTATGATCAATGGGTAACTGCTGGAGCTACAGTAATCTCTGTGAGTAACCTCTATTTGTAGGTCTATGCAGGCAAATATATTTTGATATATCTATCTCTTGTTAAATGCTGCTGTGAAATTTTCCGTCTGTATTATTGACTGCTTTTGCTTGCTAGCCTTGCCTTCTGACTGTCCCAGTAGGAGACTCCTGGGGCTAGCCCAGCTTCTGCCGAATGCTGCCGTAGAGAAGAGTGTACTGCGTTCATTCAGGATGCCCTGACGATCTTTAATTCCCCAGTCATCAGAAAGATGTTACCTTGCCCAGTACCTCACCTGGCATTAACCTGGAATGTTTAATGTAGCATCTGGCATTGAGTTTTCCAAAATTCATGCTCTTTTAAATAGAAAGCAGAAGATTATTCTTACCTGTAATCTTACTTCATTTTCCCTCCCCAACAGCTTTCCCGGGAACACAGAATTCTATCACCCCACCACCCTATTTCTGTGCCTGTTTGTGATGTACTATATAGGCAGAAAGAGGGAAAACAGCCTGTACCTGCACTTGCAGAAAGACATCATATTGTGGTGCTGGATGGGATGGGGAGGAGTTTCTCTTAAAGAGCCCAAACTCCTTTTCATCTGCTTGCCGGAAGCCTGGCTCTGCCTGAATTAGCCTATTGGAGGATGGGGTTGTTTTTGGAGGGAGCATGCATGTTCTGTAAACACTAAGGCTAAGTGGAATCCTTGCTGGAAGTTTATAGTGGCTGTTTTAATTCTTCAGTTTCCATGCAGGGGTGTGTCTTTCCTGTCTGTCCCAAGTGTCACTTTTATAGTAACTTAAGATTTATGTGTCTTTTACCAGAGAAGCTTTCAACTTTCTATAAAATGTGCAAGCGTAGATACACTTGGAGTGGTTGTTCATGTTGGTTTGTAGCCTGAGTCTCTGAGCATGAAAACTACTGAATGCAAACGTGGATCTTTTGAGGCTCATTGTAAACTGGTGGCTGTTTGAAACTGTGCATTCACCTCTGTCCCTAACATCTGTCTTGATAAACACCTAATGGGAGAGCCACAGCTATCATTGACCGTTATTGGTAGGAACTCTGGCTGCTTGGCACTTGTAATTTTTTTTTTTTAAAGAATTACATAGTATGTTAAAACTTCGATTTTAATTTTTTAAATACTAAGCCATTTCTTAAAAATACTTTATATAAGAAACAGTTTATACTAATACCACTGCATTCGTGTTAATTTTAGCAGAAGAATGTGACTATGAAATTACTTTGAACTTTTTCACTTTTAAAAATATAATAAAATCTAAGGAACTCAGGGAAGAGAGAAAAAGTTTGAAACTGGATTTTTAGTAGTGTGGGCTCCTAATCAGGAAGAAGTAGTAGAAAATGCAAAGAATGGATAAAATCAGAGGAGCAACTGAGCAGATGAGGTACGGCTGCAAAGGCAAGCACAAGGTGTGGGTGTAAAAGAACAAATTATGAGGGGTGGACTAGAGACAAAACAGACAAAACAGCCTATTGGCTGAAAAACGAAACCCGATTTTTAAGGATAAACCCAAATCCAGCTCCTATGCCTTGCTGTTTCTTCTCTCTGATGAAAAAGAGCGCTCCGCACCGTTGCAGGGACCTGGCTTGAAAATGAATGGGCTGCTCTTTGCCTCCTCATTCAGCTGACCGAGTGCTGTTTGCAGTGTTGCTTCATAGGTACGGAGCTTCCTCTGAAATCACCCGGAATGGGAAGCAACGATCATTCTCCTCTAGGGATTAGAACTGAATGAGAAAAATTGGGCTCTGAGTCATTAGTACATGAAATTTAGTTTGTGGTAAGAACAGCTGTAACTATTAATCACAGAGGGAAGAGCATCCAATTAATGGAACGTTTGCTGTTCTTGTGCACATGTAAAAGCTTGCAGTTCATAAAACCTTACATGTGCATGCTATTAGAGTACTGTCAGTGTCCAGACAATAGCTAGCGTCTTCGCCCGCACCCTGCAACCTTCTCCAAAATGTGACTTTTATTAGGGGGAAGAGTGTGTGTCCCCAAATATAATGCACTCAGATTACTCCTTTAGCAATTCTCATTACTCATACTCATTTTGTTACTTTTATCATGACAAATATATTTTGTCTTGCTGAGTAGAATGGATTAGATTATCCTCCTATATCGTTTTAATAGTTTTTTCTCTATTGAAGAATAAAAGCAATGGATCAACTACTATGTTGCTGGAGAGGTTTATTGATTATTATAATTCATAATTAAGGGTTATATTTACAGCTGGAATGTATTTGGCTTTGCCTGGCTTGCTTTTTCTATTTGCTTTGTAAATTAGGCATTTCTCCAAATATACTTTCTTCCCAGCCATGTGAAGATACCATTGTACAGATTTTACGAAGGGTTGAGTTTGTATTTGCAGTTATGTTAGCACTTTATGGCCTTTTTCCTGTAAGCATAGTCATTGACCACCTATCATGAGGGAACTTTAACACAAGCTATAAAATCAGGAAGAGACCCTGACAAGGATCCCGGGGTACTTGCTAATAAGAGAGCAAATCCAGAACAGAGCGGTCAAGCCTTTCTCTTGATAAGAATGAGAGACTACTGTTTCTTGGAACTTTCTTTAGTTGTCTCAGTGATTGATAGTTGGACCTTTCATTTAGGAGATAAGAACTGGTGATTAGAAAATAACTGTTTAAATGCTGTCAGAATGACTTCTTGATCTTGTCGTTTTCTGGAGCAGTGATTCTTGTATCTTACTACGTGCATGCATCATCTGGGATTCTAGTTAGAGACCCACATAATTCTGCTTGCAAAAGTCAGGAGTGATGCCAGAGGGTGCATTTCTAACAAGTCTCCTGGGTGACTTTGTGTTGTGATCTTAAGCCATTCTGTCTATAAGGCAGCACTTTCAAATCTAACTTTCTGTGATGATAGGATATTTTCTGTCTGTATGGTAGTACAGTATGATAGCCATTAACTATAGATACAGAGCACAGTATGGTAGTACAGTATGATAGCCATTAACTAAAGATACAGAGCACAGAGGAACTGAACTTTCAATTTTATTAAATTTTAATTAATTTAAATTTTAATAGCCATAGGTGGATGTGGTTATAATATTGTGCAGTACAGTGCTAGAAAGTATTCAGTGGAGAAATTCATGTGTAATGGTAATGACCCAGGTAGGATTGTCCTGGATTTTAGAACTGTGGCCAAAATGATCTTCACTCTGTAAGAACTTCATCTGCAAGCAGACAGCATGTATAGATGGATTTGCTGGGCTGTGATATAAGGTCCTTTATGGTAAGATCCACGCTGGTTCTGTGTGTTGTTCTGTTCCCCAGTGCTTGACACATACTGGGGCACTATATCTATTTGCTGAGAAAATAAAAGAAGCAACTTGGTCTAAAATTAGGGCACCACCCACGTTTTTCCAACATTGTACCTTAAGCGTTTATTTGAGAGCAGGGCCTAGAACTTGGGCAGGATTTACATGTTGTAGTTTGCCATGTTTAAGGAGACATCTTTGTGTTTCTGTCTTGAAATTATGTTAATTGAACATCTTATTGGTTGCAGGATATTCTTTATTTCATTGATTCAACAAAAACATTCATTTTGCT
Source organism: Chinchilla lanigera (assembly GCF_000276665.1). Classification (NCBI taxonomy): domain Eukaryota; kingdom Metazoa; phylum Chordata; class Mammalia; order Rodentia; family Chinchillidae; genus Chinchilla; species Chinchilla lanigera. The sequence continues at coordinate 42,758,324 of NW_004955403.1, read as the reverse complement.
ATGTTCCAGCGTTATAGGCTCTCGGGATAGAGAAAGCAGAATTCTTGTCTTTTGGCATGTATTCTAGTAGTGACAACAAAAAACAAAAACCTCTTCCAAAAAGTGACTGGGCACAGGTTCTAGGAAATTTCTGTGTGTAGCATCCATACTTGTGGAAAATTGTGGTTTTCCTGGAGGATCTAGGCATAGATTTTATGCTCATATTTTCTGGTGAAACCTCTATCTTGTTACTTGGAAGTGTTCTTGATAAGCTGCTTTATTGAAATTTTTGCAGTATATGTGCCAAAGACATTTATTTATTTATTTATTTATTTGACAGGTTGTCACAGTAGTCCAATTCAGGTTTAATTTGTAGCTTAGGCTGGCTTTGAACTCTTGATCCTCTTGCCTCAGCCTCCTGAGTGGTGGCATTATATGCATATACCACCACTCCTGGCTTTTTTTTTTTCCCCTTGAACCATTTTCTTTTAAGAAGTTTGCTAAGCAGAACAGAAGAAAATTCATTTCATTTACTGGTTCGCCAACAGGATCATTCTTAGAAAGGTCAGTTTTTCTGCATGCAGTCTTATGAAGCAGGCTCATTTCCTTATAATCTGGAGAAATTATTTTTCTGTTTCATCATTTTATTACAATCCAGCCCATGTGTCATAGAAACAGATGGCTCTGTAATACACAACTCAAAGCAGTGGTGAAGTTGATCTTGTTAACAAAGAACCCATTTTTCCCTCAGTATATTAAATCAACAGAAAAAATATTGAGAATATAATCAGTGGATCTATAGTCATCACAGGATAAACGTCTTTACCCAAAAAGGGGAAACATAATTTGTTAGTTATCTGACCAGATGCACAAAGCAGGAGGTAAGACTGCTACAAAAGCACAATTTCTGATGGACTATAAATACCTCCACACCAAAGTACTATATACATTTTCCACATAAATGTAAACAACTCGTTTCTCTCTCTCCCCTCCTTTCCCTCTTACACACTTTATATTATATTTTCATTCTTTTAAGGGGAAAAAGTGCAGTTAAGCTATGAACTCTGTCTTGGTTACTTTTCTCTCGTTGCTGGGACAAAATATCTGATGCCCAAAATTAAGGAAGGATAGGTTTATTTCGCTTACAGTTTGTGGAGGTTTCAGTCCATACTTGGCAGATTACAAGGCAGACTGCCACATGACAGAGAGCTACAGCTCATGGCGGCAGAACACAGCAAAAGCAACAAGCACACACACAGAAGCAGCCAGAAGCACCCTCTTTCTCTCCCTTACATATGAAAACTATCCACCCCAGGGCGGGTGTAGCTCTCACACCCATAATCAATCAAACTCTAAAAGCCTGCCCCTTGGCCGCATGAGGCTTTGGGGGGACACCCAGACACAAACCATAACAAACTCTTTATTAATTTAGATTTTGCTGGTGTGTGGTTTAGGTCAGTGCTAACGTACTTTTCTTTATACTTGACAAATCCCTTTGTCACAGATAGGAGACCACATTTGGGTAGGATTAATCCACTAAGGCCTTCTGTAGGGGAAAATGTCTTGAGTCGATTCTTACCTTAGTAATAGATGTACACCGAGAGAAAGGCAAAGGGGTCTTCTTTAAACAGTTAGCTGTGGGAGTCCAGAGCAGCTGCATGCAGCCAAGCGGTGGCCTCCATGGAGTCATGTTGACTTTAGCAGAGGCTGGGAAAGGGGTAAATGATAATGGTGCAGATACTTGTGGAAGTAGAGCATCTTGGGAGATCCAGCATCTCTTGCATCTTTGTTGTGTCCATTCTGCCTTTGCTCTGGCGCAGGCACTCACCACCTTTCTCCTCTGTGCTGCCATTCTTGAGTGTGTTTATGCTCACACTGTCCCCTGTACATCTTGCATTTGCTACCAAGGTGGTCTTTCTAACACGCCCAGCAGTTGCCACACTCTGACAATGGTGTTTTGAATCTACTATGTTGAGTACAAGCGAGATAATTAAATGCTGATGGAGTGTATGAATTTGGAAACAGTGGACATTTCATAGGAAGTAGCCATAGTCCTATTTTAAAAGGGAGCAGAGAAAAAATATTAGAAGAAGAATTTGATCTTTTCCTTCTTTCTTTCTATTTTCTTCTTTTAAATAATCACACCGGCACATGGAGTTGCAAAGAACTAGTTCCAAGAACTACACCAGAAATTTTAAGTAAACTGTCAGGCTTATTATTTTGCAAAGTTTTGTTTATCATTAAAGACAGTTCCAAGGGTAACAAGAAATGCAAGCAACAAAAAGAAATGCAATATAACAAAGGAGTGCTTTACTTGGAAGACTGGGTATGATGCTGAATCCTATGGCGCATGCTCTGACCAGGAGGGAGGGGATCATCAAGGCTGTTTCTATGCAGGAGCTGCAGCTGGAAGATTTTTCATTCTTCATTAGGTTTGTTAAATTTTCTCCTGTTAGAAATGATGGTCTCACCACTTAGTGACACGTGGGCTATTCCATGAATTTCTTCCTGGGAGACAAAAGACTAGATAATCTTGACCTTTAGTTCTGATACAAAACTTTATTCGACACCGTTTTACTTACATAGATAAGGCCATTTAGCCTCTCAGAACATTTATTTTTTTAATCTATCTATGCCAGACACTTTTACTTAAAAGAGTAAATTAAACTCATTAGAATAGTATTTATTAGAACAGTAAACTCAAACCAGGAGATGTTACTGAATAGTGAAGCCAGCTGTGTGTCAGAGAGGGATTTGCTTTTGCTCGTCTTTGTTTTGTCTGATTGCTTTTGCTTTGACCAGTTGCCAAGTTGTGTCAAACCTCACAAGTATTTTCCCACCATTGATGCCTTTGCCGTCCATTTCTGAGGAACATTTCAATGAAAAGTCTTAAAAATAGGGTGAAAACTGATGTGCTCCTGCATGTTTGTAATTCCAGCTACTTGGGGGCAGGAGGCTGACAAGTTGGAGACCAGCCTGGGCAACTTAGTGAGACCTTGTGGAAAAATTTTTAAAAAGAGGGAAGGTGGAGTGAACAAATTATCAAATTTTTGAGGCCTCTTTTCTTTTTTTTTCTTTTTTAATTTTAAAGAGAGTAGTAAATGAGAAACAAATTTAAAAAAAAAATAGAACAGGAGCAGCATACCAGTATCATGGACATAAACAAGTCAGAGCAAGAACATTAAAAGTGATATAGGGTCTCAAGACAAAATAATATGAATCAACAGTGGTTACATTACACATTGCTATCCTCAACAGCATTGCTCAGATTGCCAGGTGTAAGAATGAAAGATTGCTCAAACCATTAAAGAGAATAAGAAAATAATTCTTCGATAAAACGTTAGAGATAATACAGAGTATCACTAGACAAGATGGTAGGAGTTCACCATTGTAATTCCAGTGCATACTGCTACCTTCAAATCAGGTGCTCAGAGCACCAGACACCAGCATGCAAAATCAATCAGAACATAAAAACTTGTAAGCATTAACTGTTCATTTCAAAACACCATCAGACATCAGCAATAGTTATTGCAACTATTCATATATATGTTTATATTTTGCCTTCTTTGTTTTTTCTTCTTTTCCTCATCCCAGTCATTCCTTCCTTTAAGCCATTTCTTTCCCTTTCCCATCATCTATTGTACATTTTG
>NW_004955403.1:42747525-42753615 GCF_000276665.1 Chinchilla lanigera | reverse complement strand
GTCTAGTTTTAGTCTTCGGCATGTGGAAAGCCAGTTTTTCCAGCACCATTTATTAAAGAGGCTATCTTCCTTCCATTGAACATGCTTGGTCCCTTTGGTGACAATAAGGTGACTGAGCGTGTTTGTAGTTGTATCTGTATCTTCTAATCTGTTCCATTGATCTTTAGGTTTGTTTTTGTGCCAGTACCATGCTGATTTTAGCACAGTGGCTTTGTAATATAATTTTAAGTCAGGAATTGTGATGCCTCCTGCCTTTCCTTTGTTTCCCAAGATTGCTTTTGCTATTCTAGAGGCCTCTTTTCTTGATTTTTTTTTTTTTTTCCTGTGGGGAATCATTTTTCTCAAAACCAGTGCTCATGTTCACAGTTATTTTACAGATGGCAACTTAATCTATTATGAAAAAGAGGGCCCCTCAATGATAAGTTTAACTCTGATCAATTTGTTGAATAGATGTCACTGTGTTATGTTTTGCTGCTATACATGCCTACAACTTGAGTGAGCACTATGGTTGGTTTTCTTAAAAAAGTTCATGAAGGGTTAAAATTTGGAGCTTTTGAGGCTTTTAAAATATGAGCTAGTGTTGTGTTTATTGATTGCATGTATTTGCACTGCTTTTACATAGTTGATGTTTTCAAGATTTGTAAGGAAGAGAGGTAACTTCTTTTAAGGGTTGGTGATGAAGGGAAGCCTCTTAAAGGAGGAAGAACTACAGTTAAGTCTTGGAAGGTAAAAATAATCTTATGCTGAGATGAGGAGAAGCATGTCACATGAGTAAAAGAGGTAGAACAAAGGCAAAGGACTGTGCAGGTCAGAGTGTCCATAGAGTTTGCTTTCTTTCCAGAATACCTTATAATCAGAACCTTTTCAAATATGTATGTGCTGTACCCATCTTCAGTTTAGAGACACTAATATAACATATTTGAAAGAGGAGTTGAGAGAGATAGTATATGGGAAAGATAGACTGAGGATTAGTAAGGAAGAGGTAAAGCTATATCTGTTCACAGATGATGTGACCTTGTGAGGAGAATATCTTAAGGAACCTGTAATAATTCTGTAGGTCTAAAACACAAGTTCAGCACATTGTAGGATCTAAGGCTAATACAGCAACCAACTGTATTTCTATATGCCCCCTGGTATGAACGATCTAGAAGTGAAGTTAGAAAGCCAATTTCACTGATACATAGTGTCAAAAAGAATAAAATATTTAAGGGAATAAATTTAATAAAAGGAATTCAGAAATGCACAAACTTAAAACTACAAAACACAGGTGAAAGAAATTAAAGAAGATGAAATAAATGGAGAGACAACTCATGATCGTAGGTTGAAAGATGTTACAGTAATACTGCTAAAAATCCTATACTCTATAGATGCATTGCAGTTCCTATCAGAATCTCAACTGTTTGACATTTGAACCTAAAATTCTTATGAAAAATGCAAAGAGCCCAAAGTGGCCAAAACATCTGGAAGAGGAAGAACAAAGCGAGAGAGCTCTCATTTGAAGATTTTACTTATTACAGAGCTAGAGTAATTATCAAGATAATGTCATATTGCTCTAAAGATAGATATCTACCTCAATGCAACAGAATTGAGAGTGGTGAAAAACCTCTCCATTTATGATGAATTGATCTTCTGCAGGGTTATCAAGGCAATTCAATAGGAAAAGATAGCAATCTTTTCAAGAGATAGTGCTGGCACAATTGGATATCCACAGGCAATAGAATGAAATGGAATCTCTATTTCACATTATATTTAAAAATTAACTCAAAATGAACCAAAGATCTAAACGTAATAACCAATACTGTAAAATTCCTAGGAGCAAACATAGTAATAAGTCTTTATAATCTTGAACTAGACAGTGATTTGTTAGATATGCTAACAGCATATGCAACTACAGAAAAACACACCAACACCAACTAAAACACCAGCTAAAGAAAAACAGATGCTAGATTTATTATTTATTTATTTATTTATTTATTTGGTCCTGGGATTGAACCCAGGATCTTCGCACCTAGTTATAGCCTCAGCACTTTAAAGAATGTTTAATTTTGAGAGCGTGTTCCCCTAAGTTAAATTACTCAGGCTGAGCTTGAATTTATGATTCTTCTGCCTCCGTCTTTCAAATTACAGGTGTGCACTACCACATGCAGCTGAATAAACTGGATTTTTATCAAATTTCAAACATTGTGCTTTAAAAAACTCCATTAAGTAAAAGGATAATGCACAGACTGGGAGAAGATGTTTGTACGAACTCTTAGAACTAAATGATAAAAAGGCTACCTAACTTTAAAATGGGAAGGATCTCAATAAACACACACATCTCTAAAGAAGATGTACAAATAGGCACTAGGTACATGCCAATGTGCTCAACACCATTAGTCATTAGTAAAATCAAAATCACAGTGCACTATCACTATATATGCTCTAGGATGTCTGTAATAAAAAACATGGACAATAATGGAGAAGGAATGTAAAATAGTGCAGCTACTTTGGAAAACTATTTGTCAGTTCCTTAAGCCATTAAACATATGACTCAAAAATTCCACTTTCACCCAGAATTACATTCTAGATACAGATTTAGACACCTAAAGTTGTATATAAATTTATTACTTATAGTGGCCAAAATGGAGACAATCTAAAGTTCATCAACTGATGAGTGGATGAAGAAAATGTGGTATTTCTATGTAATGAAATATTATTTGGTGATAAAATGAAATGAAGTTCTGATACGTGCTATAGCATGAAATTAACTTGAAAAAATTATGCCAAGTGAAAAAACCAGACACCAAATAACACATGTGATATGAATGTATTTGTGTGTAATACTCAGGACACACCAATCCCAAGAGACAGAAAGTAGATTGGTACTTCCAGGGACTAAGGGATGGTGCCAGCAGGGAGTGACTTCATGGATACAAGATTTCTTTTTTGAAATTATGGAAGTGTTCTGGAACTAGATAGTGGGAATAGTTGACATGGTGAATACACTAACAACCACTGACTCTTAGAGGAAATGAAAGGTCCAACCACATTCTTTACTGAAAAAATTCAAATGTCAATATGCTGCCCCAGGAAAAGATCTCTTTTGGTTGTTGTTTGTTTGGTTGCTGTCTCCCCTTTTAAAACCACATTAGCAAAATTGCTTCCTTTTCAGATTTTACTAAGCTGTATCTGTGTGTGTGTGTGTGCACATGTGTGTGTGTGACTGGTGGTTGAACTCACAACCTTGCCCCTGAGCTACTATATGTCATTAGTTCTGTGAGGTGATGGTATTACAAATACTGCTATTACAGAGCAGTGCTTCTGCATCCACACCTGATTCAAATTTAATTTGAAAAGTATATTTCAAATTATTTTAATGGACAGGGAATTTCATATGTTAACTCATTTCTAAATTACTTCATTTTGTGGACGTCTTGAGTCGTGTCTGGCATGCTATTTCAGTGTATTTATTCTGACATTATGAAATATTTCATTAAATAGGAAGATTGTAGCTCTATGGTGGTTTTAAAACAAGTGCCCTCTTTCATAAAGTAGAAGTGAGTACCCTATATTTCTAGTGTAGATAAATACTGTTTTGATACAGTGACCAAAACTGAGTTCAGAAGGGGTTGAATCTTGGGCATAATATGACTGAAACTCTTACCCATAAAACCCTCAAATTAAATTTTTTTTCAAGATGTCCGCATTCTCAGTTTCACTGTAATTTTGACAGAAATGTAAATGTGGTCCATATAATAAATATAACCCAACTCAACATTGTTTTGTTCTGCTTCATATATTGAGGTTCTGCCTAAGATATCATTAATATTTATGAAGTTTGTGATCTCATATGTGGAATCTGCAGTCAGACTCTTAGAACCAGAGAGTAGAATGGTGGTTGTCAAGGGCTGGAGGAAGGGCCAGGGACAGGAAGATGTCGGGGAAAGGAGGCAAATTTTTAGTTAAGCAGAACCCATTCAAGAGATTCATTGTACAAGGGTATGATGCCAGTTTTCAAGACTGAAAATTAATGGAGTAGATCTTAAGTGTTTTTCTCTTTAAGAACATGTGTGTGAGGTAAAATATGTTAATCAGCTTGATTTGACCACCCCACAATGCGTACATATACCAGAACATCATGTTATAGATCATAAATAAGCACAAATTTTTGTCAGTTAAAAAGTAAGTGAAAGGATAAAACATTTTATGCAGCTGGAATCCTGGAAATCTTTGTCAACACATTAAGTCTCCTATTTCATTTTGGTCTCACTCTCATTCCTCAAGGATGTTTTCACAGCCTTTTTCCCCCTGTAGAAATCTGACAGTGAAAGGGGAGACTTCTGGCTGAAAAAATATTTACTGACTTTAAGTAGTGTCTTTTTCCTGAGACTCTGTCTCTAAGACTGCCCTCACATTCATGAGGCTGTCTGGTATGATGCCCGGTATAAATATTTTAGTGGCTCTTCTCTAGTGGTATTTGGGTGGTGATCTTTATCCTTGTTTTAATCTCTTTTCCACACAAGACAGCTGAGGTACAACACCCTCATGTATGGGGCCTCATCAGAAGCTGGCTTAACTATGCCCTGTGTCATTAGATTGCCTCGCAGAATTTGTGGTGGTGCAACTGTAGCAGATGGGGCTGCTGCAAGGTTATGGGAGATATGTATTACAGGGTGTTGGATGGCAAAAGGTAGTGAAAGAATCAAATGAAAATATTATTGCATATTTAATATGTACAGATATTTCATGCCCACTAGACCCTGGTGTTCAGAAAGTCATGTTTCTATTCTGTTCTACTCATAGGTGATCATGGAGGAAGCACTTTACTGCCACCGAATGTCACAAATGAATTTCCAGAATATGGGACCATGGAGGAAGGCGGAGAAGGTCTAAGAACTTCTCTGGAGTTTGATGCGGAGTCTCTGCCATGCTGCCCACCGGGGGAGCAGGGCCTCCATCTTCTTGCTGGCCAAGACTCTGTGCTCCACAGTGTTACAGAAGGACCAAAAAATACCAGGGAGGCCCCCTCTCAAAGTCACCTCAAGGAACAAAGTTTACAACCCATTGACTCTTTGATTTCTGCTCTGAAAGCCACAGAAGCAAGAATAGCTTCAGAAACATTACAGGCTACGAAGGTACTGGATAAAGATGCTGTTTCTAGTTTTTCAGTTCAGCAGGTAGAAAAACAGCCAGACACTGCCGGTCGTAAAACACAGAGAGCCATCACACCGTTCCCTGCTGGCCAAGAAAAGCCACCAGATATACCTCTTGCAGCTGCAGAAACGACTGAGGAAAATTTTTATTGGAGCATCCAGAAGGATCTGACGGCACTGTTAACTGGAGACCCTCAGCCAGAGCGTTCCCAGCTTACTAATAATGGCAGAAAGGGGACTGTCTGTGTGCAGGAGCCAGCTTGTCCTGTACCCTCCCTGCAGAGCTCAGCGGGGACTTCTAATTCTGCAGGCAGCGTCTGGTTTGTGGGAGAGCAGAGATCTGATCTTGGGAGGGAGCATATGGGGGGATGTGATCGAGGTGGTTCCCTGGGACGCCCTGGCCGAGTCAAACATGTGGGATTTCAAGGGGTAGAGATATTCTGGGCAGGAGGAGAGAAGAGAAAGACCCAGCATTCTACTGCAGACTTGGCGACATCACTGGAAAGGACAGCCTTTGCAGACAGTGGAGAGTTTCCCCGGGCGGCAGGCCATCACATCTCAGCGGCTGGCGCCTGCAGTTCAGTGGGTCTAACGGAGAGTGTCTGCCCTGACACTTGGAACGCTTCTTCAGAGAGGCCCTGCCCTAGTTTATGGACATTTCCCCCTGTGCCTCTTGCTGAGAGTGGAGAGGATGAAGTCTTCTTGAAAGAAAACCAACATTTTGAGAAGAAACCTGAAAGAGACAATGAAAGGTGAGCTCCCAGAATAACCTGCCACTGGTGATGTCTGGAACATATTCTAGAAAACCATTGTTTTGTGTTTGATACGAAAAACTCAACTTACACAGCATTCTTTCCCTGTATTTTGCTTTTGGCGATTTCCGTTACCCATGATCAACAGAGGTTTGAGAATAAAATAAATGGAGAATTGGAGGATTAAGTAATGTATAAGTTTTAAA
>NW_004955403.1:42740134-42747230 GCF_000276665.1 Chinchilla lanigera | reverse complement strand
AGGCCAGATCTTTCTTATATTCTAAGCTTTTAAGTCAGTAAAGTAATTTTGTAATGAAGTTGTCCATTAGGCTCGGGCCAGGGAAGTAGAGTTTGGAAGAGACAAGGAACACTCACCTTTGCAAATCCATTTCTGACATTTATTGTATTTGGCAGGTTTTGAGTTTTCCACATCATGGTAACTAAAACAGTCCCTAATTATTTTTAATAATATGACAGTATTTGGACTCTGTTGTCATGTCTGGTACATTACATCCTTTCTTAGGTGTTTCCTCTGGTTGCACAACCAGGGACAGCAGAGCTGTGTGTATGCAGTCTACAACACGGCCTGCTTTCTCATGTGTGAGCCCAGATTTGGGCCCCTCAGTGTTCTGTATGTAGAGGGGATGGCTCAGAAGGCCAGAAGTGGACTCCGTAATTCATCGGTTCCATGGTATTCACTTGGGAATCCCTTCTTCTCACAGTAGCGTCTGTTTTCATTTATGGCTGGGGCAAGAAAACTTGGCATCACGTGGCATTTTCTGGTCTTTCCCTGTGATGCTGATGCCATACCAGCTTAGAGCCTGGGACAAGGAACACTCAGCTTTGAGGATCCATTTCTGACTTTTGTTGTATTTGGAAGACCCGCTCATCTTTCTTCACTCCCTTTGGTTGTAGTCTGACTGTGAGCGTTCCTTCTGGCTAAGTCATTTGCTGTGTACTGTACTTCTGCTACCAGTAAGGAGCTCCCCAAAAGAGGAGCTGGAAACCGTGACTCAGCCCGCTCGTGGGTTTCTGACTCTCGGCAGAGGAAAGGAATTTCAGGACGCATTAGTAAGAGGCATAGAAAACATTTATTAGGCAGATTTAACGAGTACTGACACTCAAGGGAGAGGGCACACATGGTCTGAGGTTGGTAAGTATGTGTTCTCAGAGGAATCCTTTAGTTGGATTAGGGATGTAGATAACCTTGTGGCCTGAAGTTGTAGGTTTGGTTTTGCTTTTGTACTGTGATTAAACCAGGACTTTCACATGGAGCTACATTCTCAGCCCTTTTTAGTTTAAGAGAAGGTCTTACTAGGTCTTACCAGGTCGCTAAATTGCCCAGGCTGGACATGAACTTGCAGTCTTCTTTCCTCGGCCTCCCAGAGAGCTGTGCTGGGGTTACAGGCAGGTGCCCCCATGTCTGCCTAATCTCCTTTCTCCCTATCTTTGTTTCTCCTGCCCTCCCTCACTTGGAATTTGTACCATTTCCTCCTGTTGGTCCTCATGACACTGTACTGTCCTTTCTATGAGAAATGATCTTTATCAAAGCTGAAGAGTGTTTTGTCTTGTTTTTTTCTTTCATAGGAGGAAATGCCTTTGCTTGTACAATTACCAGATCCCTGAGATGACTATCAGGATCTTCCTCATTCCCTCACCCCTAACATAAACCCTGCAGACTTCACCCAAAAGCATCCTTATTATGTGACGTATGGCTGTTTATAGTCCCACTGGAATATTCACTTTTGCTGTTGTTTGGGTGATTAATTTATTCCTCCTCTTCTTTCTCCTTCCCTCCCTTTCTTTCCACAAATAGTTTTTGGTTGTTGACTGCACCTTTGACCTTGATAGATGCTTGACACAAAGTCAGGTTGAAGTAGACAGGGCCCATGGCGGTCACTGCCCTCACGGGACTTACTGCTGAAGACAGACACTGACCACATTCATTAGTGTGGGATCATAGATTGTGCGGGGCCCTTTGAAGGTGAAGAATGGCGATATTAGAAAGCAGAATTTGAATGGAGGGGAGAGGCTAATTTAGTTGATGGTCTGGGCCAGGCCTTTCTGTAGATGTGACAGTTATGCTGAAATTTGAAAAATGCATAAAAGCCAGGCAGAGAAGGGGGAAGAAAGATCGCTTGGGAGTGAGAAGGGGGAAGAAAGATCTGCTTGGGAGTTTTCCATTTTATTCTAGGTGCAATGGGAAGCTATTAAGAGGTGAAAATCCAGAATATTGTTGAACACAAGATGGACATTCGATAATTTAAGATAAACAGAAACAACTGCGTGGTTTGCATATGAATTCTGGTATATCTAGGCATTCAAATTACTTATGACAGGCTTCATAGATGGTCCTATGTCTGTTTTATTTCCATTTCTAGGAATCAGAGACTGGTGGAGGTTAACTGAAGTTGCCTTGACTGATGTAGCTTGCCGATCCTAGCAGGATTTAGCTCCGTGTTTTTCTAACTCGGCCTCTTGTTCTTACTACTCGCCTATCTCCCAGGCTTTCACCCTTACCTAGGTAGCCTAATGTTCACTTTTAATATTTAAAAACCGTGTTGCATATTAATTTCTCCCGTTTGTGTGCCTGAATTCACACCCCACCCTGCACACGAAGCTCCAGGCTCTTCGTTGGCCCCAGGGCTGCATGGAACTGTCTCAGAGAACTGCCACTCACAGTATAAACTCCAGAAAGGAGCACTGTACACCAGAGTTACTCACACAGCCACACACTTGAAGGTGTTCCCTTTTGCTGAGTGCCCTGAAGGGAGCTAACCAGGAAGGTGGTCAAGCTCTAATTTCTCACGTTTGTATATGAACTTGTAAGTTGTTTCTCGCTTTTCTGGGTTTGGAGAAGCCTTATAGTCAGGCTGCCTGTTTTAGGGTCAGATATTGGCCATCCGGTTTTGGATCTGAATTCTGCAGTGCAGCTTCAGCGTCAGCAGAGGGCAGCCCTTGGACTCTGATGTGTCCTTGTCTCCAGGGCATTTGGTCTTAAATCAGAAAGTATTAATAACTGATGAAAGTATTTTTACTGAAAGTTTACTGTGTCAAGTATACAGGATGTGTTTATCTGCTTCTGTTATAATTTTTTTTTTTTTTTTTTTTTTTTGAGGATTGAATCCAGGACCTTCACAGTGAGCTTACCTTCCCAGCCCTTTTTAATTTTGAGACAGGGTCTTGCTAAGTACATTACTAAGATATGCAGACTGGGCTAGAACTTGTGATCCTCCTGCCTTAGCTTCCCAGAGTTCTGGGATTACAAGTATGCACACTGGACTGCTTTTGTTACAATTAAGAATGATAGTAGTTATATGTAATCTGAATTTGTGGAATGTAGCTGATTTAAATAAGAAGCTAATATTTTATTCTAATACGTTCATTGGACTAGCTGTATTTGCATACTAGAAAACTAGAGTGAAAATTTGTTCAATTACTTACAGGAGAGTAACTCATGTATGCTAAGAAGTTTTTCAAACCATATGTATTTCATATCATCCTAGCCAAATAAATTAAGATATAATCTCAGTGAATATGAGTTATACCTACAGAACATAATCTTTTTTTAAGTATTTGAAAGGGGGAAAATAAAAAGAAAAAAGAAAAATATTGAAATTCTGTACTCTTTATTTCTTTCCAGGATCCTAGAGGAAGAAGACCACCTTAGGGAAGGAGACGATGATATTCTTGGGACCGGATATACAGAGGACTCCACTGATGTGTACAGCTCCCAGTTTGAGACCATTTTGGACAACACTTCTTTATACTACAGTGCAGAGTCATTGGAGACATTATACTCTGAGCCTGACAGCTACTTTAGTTTTGAAATGCCCCTTACTCCAATGATACAACAGCGCATCAAAGAAGGCGGCCAGTTCTTAGAAAGGACTTCCGCAAGAGGACATCAGGACATCCTGAGTGTCTCATCAGATGGAGGCATAGTGATGGGCTATTCTAGTGGGCTCACCAATGGGCTGAATGATGCCAGTGACTGCATCTACTCAAAAGGCTCTCCGGAGATTGCCTTCTGGGGAAGGTACCAATTCTATTCCTGTCAGTTATATGGTGGTGGTTTTTGCAGCATTCTCTCTTTGGGAAATCTGAGTATGGAATATGTGTATCACTTGGCCAGTTTCTGTGGATATAAACAAACGATGTGAGTAAGAAGTCATTTGGGCTTTAAGGGCAGGCAGAGTTTGCCTCAGTGCTTTGCCAAATTGGCAAGCTGTAGGTATGCAATGCTGTAGTATTCCCTGGCTTGCTATGTGTGAATGGATACTGAGCAAATACTTGTGGGTGATGAGTAGGTAGTAGTTCCAGTGGTACACTGGATGGCACTGGTGTGTTCTGTTAAAAGAACTTAATTCTGATATTGACATTGGTTGACAAGGTGGAACAGGTTATTTAATTAATCCAGAGACTCCTTAGTTTGAAACTGAGGGTATTGCGTTCAAAGGTCACCACATCTCTTCCAGTCTTTTCCCTGAGGGTCCTCATCTGTCTGTCTGGTTGTCTTCTTGTTCTTGAGACTGAGGGGAAGGATCTGATATGAGTGTCTGATAAAGCTGACACCTTGGTAAGGCTACAAACATTTATTCTCTCTCTCTAAGGTTTAAGTCTCTCTGGGAGATAAAGTGGCAATCACGTGGGTCACACACGCCATACCTGTCATTTAGCGATTCCGCGTGTATGTGTGGGTTATGTAGCATTTCGTTTTTCCTTGCCTGTCATCTTCAGCTCATCTGCCTGTCACTTAGCATCTCCGTCAGCAAGCAGAGAGCACTAAACTTTGTAAGCTTCATGAATTTAGTTTGATGTATATTTTTTTCTGTGTGTGTGTGTGTGTGTGTGTGTGTGTGTGTAGAAAGAAAAATCATGGGAGGATAAACTATCTTAAAGCTGTCTGAGAAGCGTCAGTGCTTCTTTTTGGTGTTGGTGTTCATATTACAGGTGTCTAGTAAACCATTCTTTTTGAACAGGGCACTCTGTGTTCGCATTTTTTACAACCAGTTTATAGTTCAGTGGATGAGCACATTCAAGAGGGGTACATTATAATGATGTAATGCAGGGTTGTGTAATGGGTGCTGGCTGTGAGTTGTCTTATTGGGTCACAGTGAGATAATGAAAGAACACAAGGTCTCAAAAGCACAAGATTTTGGTCTGAATTACTTGGACAAGGCACTTATTCTGTCGGAAGGGTGTTTTCTTTATTTGCAAAATGGGAATAATGATACCCAGTGTGCTGGGTGGCAGGGGTTGATATACAGTTAAAGGGCCCATATACAGTTGAAAGCAGGGAGCATGATGCTTGGTGTATAGTCAGAGGAGCTTGGATGAATGTTGGGATCTGAACTGGCTCGCTGGCAACTCCACGGTTAGATTTCCTGTGTCTCTGACAGGGGTGAGTCTGTGAGGGGACGGTGGCCCTGAGGGGAGGTGTTCCTGCCTGGGGACGCCCCTGAGAATGAGAGGGGATTTTTTTTTTTTGGTTTTTCTCCGGTACCGGGAACTGAACTCACGACTTTGCGCTTGCCAGGCAGGCGCTTTGCCGCTGAGCTAACTCCCCAGCCCCGAGAGGGGATGTTCTTCATTGGATTGTGCCACTTCAGTCCTTTAGCTTCATCATCATCCCTGGTGACTGCCACTGGCAATAAAATGCTATAGGACAGGTTTGCAAATAGTGTCACTGCAATTCTCATCCAACTTTTTGCGGTGAGTGGAAGTTGTTTATATCACACACCAAGACAGGTCGGGGCACTGTGGTGGTCTGGGCTGAGAGGTTTGGTGCGGAAGCCCCAGGGAAGGTGTGTCAGGAAGGGAGGAGGCGGGCCTCACTCAGTGAGTCTGAGCAGGAAGGAAGGAGATGAAGGTTTGTTAGATGTCTGGCTTGTGCAGTGAGTTTGGGAAGTAGTCATCACTTGGGCTACCTAGGTGCCACTCATCAGTACAGACAGGGTCACAGGGAGAGAATACTGGAGTAGATCATAGGGTTTTAGCACCTCACATTTAGCTGCCTCTCTTGTGACCAAACTAGATCGTGTCTAGTGGTAAAAGACCTAATCCTAGTACTGCATGAGAAATATCTTAGAGATGGCCTGGCTGGCTACTTTCCTAGCCCTGGGTTTCTGACTGGTGGTCCTTCCACCCTTCCATGAGCACTGCCTGGGACATAGACAGCCCAGCTGGACAGTACCTGGTTTTGTGTTCTTTGAGCTAGTAAGTGGCTATAGGTGAAGGAAGTTTTATTTTATGATATATGTACGTGTTTTATGATGTACATTTAGGGTTAAAAAAACGAGGTGACAGATTTAATAATTAAGAAGTTTTAAAGAGCTAGAATGCTTTTATATTTTTTTTAGCCCCTTCTGTTTTCTTTAGTGCTTTGGAGAAGTTGTACTACCAGAGGATTTGTGTGGGTGTCGTGGTTTGAAGAAGTATGACATTTTACAGCTTGCAGGGGGCCTTAGATAACTTTATTTTGTAACAAAGTCCCTGTGTCCCACCTTGGGAATTATCCAAAGCCACATGACTTTCCAGTGACAGATTCTTACTGAAATTTAAGTTACCTAGTGCCTGGTATTTTATATTAATATTCTTTCTTTTAATCTGGTTTCTTTCATGCTTCTATAGAGGCAGAAGTCTTAATTGGTCTGTTTTCAAGAAACTGAGTTCTAAATGTAGAGCTGGTTGTTGTTGTTGTTGGTGGTGTGTTGTTGTTATTATTGAGACTGAGGAAAAATTTACCAAGTCATTAATAAACGTATTTCTATTAAATTTTAAAGCAATCAATGAGCAATGTTTTAAAATTTCTTCCACATTAAGCATCCCTCTGCAGAGCTAAGGAGATAAACACAGAGGTATTGAGCCTGTTCAGGAAGCCTGGTGACTGCTGACTGCACAAGAGTCAGCGTAATTGACTTCCCTTAGCCAAGCTCGGAGGGCCAGTTGGAAGCCACGGAAGAGAATATTTTCCAATTTCATTAGAAAATACGATATTTACAAAGGAAGCATGATTAATTAAAGGGGTGCATATGCCCAGCATTTGTTCTGTATTCACAGCCTCCCCTGTTCTCTTAGTCCCGGGCTGGGGTCTGACCACATTGTCTAAAGGGCTCTCCAAAGAAGACATAGTTAGGTGGGTCAGAGTGAGTTCTTTGATAATGCTCTTTTGATATTATGTAGAGCAGTTGATTAAATTAAGCCCATCCCTATTAAGATATTGATTTTAATGTGTAAAGTACTAGTTGTTAGCTAGTAGAAAATATTGTAAGATTGCTTTTGCCAGTCTCTAAAATACTTTAATATTATATGTAGCCTATAGATTTTATTTTTTATTTTATTTTATTTTTTTT
>NW_004955403.1:42706474-42740023 GCF_000276665.1 Chinchilla lanigera | reverse complement strand
GCCTATAGATTTTATTTATTTTGTAAAGACGTGCTACTTAAGTCTCATAATAAGCTGGGAGAAAGAAGAACTGTCAATGTTCTTATATTTCAGGTAGAGAATCAAGGTGCAGAGAGGTTAAATAACTTCCTTAAAGTTGCACAGAAGGTTAGTGGCACACCTTGCACTTGAACCAGCCTCCAGAGCCTATGCTTTACTGAGCTGCACTGAACTGGACCTGCACATTCTGTAGACAGTGATAATGATTCCTGACAGATCCTGTAACAGATATTTTGAACAAAACAAAAATGTTTGCTCTGGTATTGAGTAGATACATTTTTAAATCTTTTCCTATTTTGATATATGCTTTTACTTTGTCATTGAACATTATTGCAGTGGCAGGATATGATAGTGATTTCTTTTGAGCAGAGAATGACATTATCTCTGTTGCACTGCAACTTTAAAGAAAAGTAGAAGTAGTTCGAAGTGGTGATGAGAACGTTGTACCAAGTTAGCAAATCTTCACCTGCACTCCCAGGAATACCTTCCTGCCTTCTGGCTACTCTCCCTGTACATGTCAAAGAGAAAGAAACCCCAAGTCTGTTATATTCTAGTGTCCAATTGAGAAGAACATTTTTTTGAGCACTTATATCATTATTTATCTTTTTAAGTATTATTTGCTACTCAAAAGGCAAACCCACTCAGAGAACTGGTGGACAGTGCTCGACAAAGGCTAACCCTCAAAATAAAAGAAAAAGAAGTATTATAGATCTTTGTGCTACCAGATAGATCACTCTTCATAAGGGAAAAAAAAGCCTCCTCTCAAAATCCTGGAGCCAGTGTGGCCAGGAATAGTTAAATTCTCCCAGGTGCTCTGCCTGACGTTGACCGGAGAGCTGAATGATGGCCAGGGAAGAGCTCACCCTGCAATGTAACACAATATTTTAATGAAGGAGTCAAGAGTAGCATCCCCTCCCTTTGTGGTTCAGCTACACACACTCATGCTGATGGGGTCAGCGGTGCTGTGTGAAGTCCAGTCACATGGCTCCAAAATTAGAAAGGATAATTAGAGACTTACAGTTACACATGTTCCAATGGGTTCCTTTGTGTCTGGGTGCTTCTCTCTCGCCGGCCTATCAGCTGATGATCACAGCTCCAATCAGTAAGTTCAACCTGAAGACCACAAGGCACAGATGTTGACATTGTGACCATTTACCGGAGCAGAATAGTGTCCATTTCTATCGATCTTGGGTTTGGACACAGAGTGAAAGAGACAGAGCAGATGCAGTAACGTGACAGGAACTTTTCTTTTGGTTCTCTAAACCATATGGAGTTGTTTTTAAAAATCACCTTTTTGGTGTAACAGATACATTTTAGATCGCAGGTTCCTAGGATTTCTCTTAAGATATTGCTGAGGTTCCCAAGCATTTCTGACAGAGGAGGTGAATTACATCTGTGTGCGGCTGATATGCCTGAGCAAAGTGCTTCTGTGTTCAGTACACGCTGACTCTGATATTTGTGGTTTTCTGTCTTCCTTTTGCCACCGCCCAGCCTTCCACTGGAATGTTAGTGTTTAGAGCCGTTCTCTCCAGGATTTTTCATCCGCTAGTGTTTTCCTGCTTAGAAAGAAGTTATGTGGAATCACAGTGATGCGGAAAATTTGTTGAAGTGTGATTTCAAAAATTTTCCAAATATCCCAGTGTAAAAGCTGGAGGGCATTGAGATATTAAAATAAGAATATGATGTAGCATTAATTAAGCAGACAAAGAAAGGTACTTTGGTTTTGTGGCGGTGTCTGTGTGGATGTAGCTGCTCCGGGACTCCCAGCTTCAGTTCTGTCTTTAGCACTGGAAGCTCTGCTGCCTCCTAGGTTCTTTAGCAGGTTGCTTCTCTTTCACTTGTTTGTTTTACATGTTAGAGTCTATTCTGTAGAAAAGAGGTTCTCATTTTTCTCGTTCTGGCTTCCTGAAATGGTGGGTTTTACTTTTAATCCCATCGGGGTGGTAATACCAGCGGAGTGCTGAAGGGGGTGACAGCTCTCCGAGGGGCTTTGGATCCTGTCTCAGTTACTTCCCAGGTATGTGATTGTGAATAAATACCTAAAATCTGGGAACTTTGCCTAGTACAAAATAGAATTAATAATAAGTTGTCATTATGAAGGAGGAACAGATCAGATAAATAAATCAGAAAAAAAATCAAGTGGTCTAACCAAGTCTGGTATGTAGCAGGAGATCATGAAATGAAATTAGTATCAGTGACTGTAGTACCACAAAGAAGTCATCCGGCCACCATGCCATGTACTCCAGCCACCATCAGCCTCTGAGCTGGTGGCAGCATCCGCTCTTCCCAGCCCTAAACCTTCTAAGGCACTGTCTGGGCTTCCTGAAACATAACTTTCCTTTTATAACAAAGTGCCATGGCCTGTGTTAGGGTGGAATAAATCTGGCATTACTGGCACTTGATCTCGGGCAGGTCTTTTCACTTGTGAAACTTTTGATTCCTTATTGGTAAGATGGAAATAACCTCACCAGCCAACTTGTCATCAGATTTGCGAAGTTCTAGTTTGTGAGTATTCATTTTGAGTCCTATCAGAGTTTTGCACTTGTGGTCTGAGTAATAGTCTAAGGTATACTCAGAAAATGCAGAAGAAAAAGCCTGATTTTAAAACACACACCCACACCCACACACATGGATTTGGTGAATGTTTGAATGCAGGGCGTGTGGGGCTGAGTCGCTGTGGTTGCGAGGGTTCAGGCCTGGATGGGTTAGAGAGTCAAGAAGCTATTGGCGGGGGTTGGGGACGACACAGCGTTTGTGCCAGAATGTCCAGTGGGGTCTGCTTTCTTGTGGTGCGGTGTGAGAAGAGCAAGGTCATCGAGAAGGACTGGTAGGAACATGGGATTGAAGGTTGCCGATGGAATTTTGATTTCACCCTCTTAGAGGTGAGACTTGCAGTTGTGGGCGTGAGGCAGCTCCCAGAGGGTGTGAAGAGCGAGTTTGCGAGGTGCTTGACCCTGGAGCTCGGGGAGGCCGGCACATAGGAGCACTGGGGTGCACCTCGTGCATCATTCTAATTCTCCCTTTGTGGAAAAGATGCTCTGTGAGGTCCATCTCCTGGTCGCTCTTCTGTGCTTGCTTCCTTTCCCCAACAGTGGACTCACTGTCAGGAGCCCAGCGTGGAGACTGAGTGCTTTGGTTGCTGCTTGTTCTCTTCGTGCCCTCCGCTGGCCGTGGGCTTTCTCTGTGTGTTGAGTGCCTCTTGGGTAAATCTGAAGTGGCCCTGGTAAAATGGTAAAATGAAGTGGCCCTGGGTTTGAACTAGATAGTACAAAACATCCTAATTCTGCAGTTGAAACCGCAAGTCACACAAATGTAATTCCTTGGGCATTCGTGGATATTAATGTGAAGACTGGAAGGCGCCATGAACTTGTGATTGTTTATTGAAGATGGCTTCAAATGATACAGGATATTGGGGGTACAGGTTAGTACAGGAAAATCGTGGCTCGAAATAAATATTGGCAATGTGCCTAATCTTTTATTTGGTTGCAATAATAGATATTGCAATCCTTTTAGTCCTACATGGGTGCAGTATTTAAATTTTTAAGGAAGCAATGACAATTCTTCTTAGCGGGTCACTTAACACCTTGTTTGCGGAAGTAGATATTATGTATTGATTCTTGCTTCGGGGAGGGAAAAAGATATGGGCCTTCCCCAAATAAATATTTCAGTCAAGGTCTTTTATTTAGAAGTAAAAATTTACCTGAACCCAAAATGGACAGTTTTCAACTGCTTTAATCTTATTCTTCCTTTCATAAGCTTTCCACAAGCTAAAATACAGAGTCTATATTGAATTTGTTTAAGGTTCTATCATGGCCTTCATATTTAGTACCTGAGACGGGCAGTGGTCGTGGTACAAAGGCAGTTGAATATTCTCTTTCTCGTGGATGCTAATAATGAGGGTTAATACTAAACTCCATCTAAATCAATGCTAGATAGATGCTCTGACTTCAAATACCATCCTCATGTACTGTTTCATATGCCTGTGCCTGGAACCTCTGTGTGTTGTGAGTCTATTGGTCTCTGAATCTAAAATTATGGAAGGAAAGCCTTATAAATCAGACACATTGAACTATTAAAATGTTCTGGTCTTGTTATTCATCATCTTGCTCCCTAGCAGCTTGTTGGAAATGAGAATTCTCTGGCACTACTCATGAGCTACTGAATCAGAATCTGCAGTTTAACAAGATATGCAAGTGCTTTATGTATCCATAGAATTTGAGAAGCCCTGGTGTACAACAGTGATGCATAGACCATCTTTGAGTACTACAGCTATACGACAGTGATCTTTATACTTGATAGTGCTTTAAAGGTATGTGAGAGCTCTCTTAAATTCCCTTCTTCAGAGTCTGGACTCTTACTCTAAGGTGCTTACAAAGCTTCCCAGGAGATTGCAGTGTGCAGCCTACATTGTCAGTGTATTTCTGCTCTGTGTCAGCATTTGTGGTCCTCATGTTAGCAGCATAGACATCAGTTTGAATCTTGTTAGAAGTTCAGAACTTTTAGTGAGTCTGCTCAGTGAAGTTTGCCTTTTGATAAATTCCCAGGGAATTCATAAGCACTTTACAAATGTTTACTGAGAAGCTCTCACTGGAACCTGAGTACAGGCAGAATACAAACTGAGGATGACATAGCAGCCAGCCTCTTAAAGGTAGCTATACTTGTGTGGGGATAAGTCTCCTAGCAGAGGCGTGTAAAAGTGAGTGTTGCTGCTGTGAACCTAGACATGACTTCTTGTGTCTCTGGTACAGTGACATAGGGTACCCATCTCTGCTCTAGAAGTAGAAGGGTTGACTAATTTTCATGCTAAAGAACAGTATTGTTAAGGTGTGGATCTTTTAGCTTTTTTGTAGTAGTGAGGATCAAACCCAGGGCGTTGCATTTGGTAGGTAAGCACTATACTGAGCCACATCCCCAGGCCTTTGTTTTATTTTGAGACAGGGTCTCACTGAATTGCAATCATCTTTACTTAGCCTTTTGAGGAGTGGGAGTCACAGGTGTGTACCACCATACCCAGTTTATGGTTTGGATCTTAACTATCCCCCAAAGTATATGTGCTGAAGGCTTGGTTCCCAGCCCGTGGCACTGTTGGGAGGGAGGTGGTGGCACCTTTAAGAGGTGGGGCCTAGGTGGCGGAAGTGAGGTCATCAGGGGGTGTGTCTTTGAAGGATTTTCACCCTTCTCCCCTGGGCTTCATAGTCCCCATGAGGTGAGCAGTTCTTTTGTTCCAACATATATTTCCTTCACCAAAGGCCCAAAGTGATGAGGTTAAGTGATCATTGACTGACACCTCTGTAACTGTGAGCCAAAGTAAATCTTACTTTGTTTTAATTTGATTATCTCAGTGACACAAATGTGGTGTAGTGGTGATTGTGGATTCTAATCAGATTTCTTTGGTTTAAATTTTAATGGATTCTCTTTCAACCCGAAACCCTTTATCTGGGACAAGGGATAACAATTTACTGACACTTAAGAATAGCCGACTTTTATTGAGTATTTGTTATTAGTAGTAATTGTGGTTGAATTATTGTTTAAAACTTTGAAACTTTTTCAAAGTCATTTTGTATGAGTGGACTGTGGTAACAGGAATTTAAGATGTTATATGACTATAA
Organism: Chinchilla lanigera; assembly: GCF_000276665.1. NCBI lineage: Eukaryota > Metazoa > Chordata > Mammalia > Rodentia > Chinchillidae > Chinchilla > Chinchilla lanigera. The sequence goes on along the minus strand of NW_004955403.1, from coordinate 42,734,375 downwards.
TAATAATAATCTTAAAGCCTTAGGTTATTTGAGGGTGAGTTTTAATGATAGTGTGTTTTATCTTTATAATTATTCTATTTAGCAGCTCAAAAAAGGATTTTGCATTTTCTTACCTAGAAAGTCTTTAGTATAGAGAAAATAAAAGTTATGAAGAAATATATTGTTAAAATCAGAAAAGTTTATTATGTTATACTTGGCACTTTTTTGGCAACTATTTTAGTATTTCCTCAAATATTATACTTCTCCGGTACAGTCCTATCCTGCAGGGAGGTATTAATTTCTTTTTCTCCTGTGCTGTTAATCTTCTAATCTGAACAGCTGGTGCTCTATTCAGTTAGGTAGCCTTTGTGCAGCTGACTTCTTCAAGCTTCTGTAACATACCAACAAGTGTAGAAAATCATCTCTGCAGCATGCTTAGGCAAGAAAACATTACAGCCAGGCTTGGTGGCTCAGGTTTGTAATCCTAGCATTCTGGGAGGCTGAGGGAGGAGGATCCAAATTTGAGCCCAGCTGGGGCAACATAGCAAGTTAGTCAGACAATGAATGAATGCATGAATGAATAAAGAGAAAAAGAAGAAAGAAAGAAAGAAGAAAGAAAGTTGCTCAGTTTGGAGGCCCTGGGTTTAATCTCTTGTACATCAGTGCCACGAAAAACAAGCAAACAACAATAACAAATTACAGATGAATTGCCAACTCCTAGGAGTGACCTGGTACCTAAGAATGAGTCTGGTCCCATCTCTCTTTCCCACTCCTTCCAAGTCAGGGTAACAGTGGCCTGCTGGTATTTATCATTCCTACGTAGGAGCCCATTTGTAGACATCATTATATTGTTTCATGTGTTTTTAACTTTCTATAAATGCTCTCTTCTTGTTTCCTTCTTTTGTGTTCAGCATCTGAAACTGATTTTTACTGACTTACAAAGCCCTAGGTTATCTGCTTAATTGCTGTGTTGCATTCATTATATGTGAATATATTATAAATTATTTTTCTCTTTATAAGCTTCTGGCTATAATTTATATTTCTGTTGTCTCAAACTGAGGCAGCATGTACACAATTCTTATACATGGTTTTCTGTGCATATATGGGAGAGTTTCCTAAGGCTGGGTATATACTTAGGAATAAAATTGCTGCATGGTAAGTATAATCATTTTCTGGTGAACCACGGCATTTTTGAAAGGGCTTATTACATTTTCTTTGAATGCATATAATTTCATGTACTTCTGTTTATAAGGTAACATTTAGTTCTTTGACCTCTTGAACCTCATTCTCATATTACAACAAAAATAGCAGGAATCCAAAGGAAAAGTATGGCAAAGATAGCCACTGAAGTCAGCCTGGCCCCCTTTCCCTTTAGGGACATTGATGCAGACTCTGCTATCCATTAGTTGGGTCTGGCAGCTGTCCCTAATTCCCATTGCCTGACTTCTGTTGTCTCTGTTCTCTGCAGTGCATCTGTGCCAGTTGTTGCCTATGTCTGACAGCTGTGACTGTGGCCTGTCCACGTCTGGCTGTCTGAAGCATGTTTTGAATAACAGGACAATAAATATTTTCACACTGAAGATTGCAGCAAAATAAACAAACCTAGAAATGAAAATAGAAAAGCGCAAGATTCAGTGGTGCACTTCAAGTAGTAAACTTGGTGTTATGTAAATGAACTAAATCCCTTTTGCGGGCTATTCCAGTCCTTTCTGCAGGGCCAGAATGTGTGTGCTTTGGCACATTATGGTCTTTAACGTAGTACTTCAAAAACGTCAGTGCTGGGAAAGAAAAAGCGGCACTGAAGTTACTTTGTTTTATTTGAGTGTTTTTCCCCTCTTAAACAGCAGACACTCCAATTATAGGAGGACGCTCGCCTTTTCTCCCTGTTGGCAGCTTGCAGTCTGGCTTTTAAAGAGTTAAGCTGGAGTTTTGTGAGGTCATGTGTGACTTCACTGGGTCTGAACTTTTGAAGCAGGTCTGTTGGAGGGAAGCTGCCTGTTGAGAGGGGAGGCTCACAAGAGGGGAAGTCCTTCTTCAACTTCTTTCAAGTTCTTATCCTGCAGCCCCTGCTGGACACAGTGGCATTCTGGGAGAATGTCCCTGCGGAGCCAGTGTGTAGCAGTTTGTACTCTCCACAGAAGCAGCTTTCGAAGTACATTAAAAGAGCCCTTGCAGAAGATGAAAGTTTGCTGAGCAGATGGAATAGGAGAATGGTTTTCCTGACAAGTTTATGGGCTGACTATTTGCTGACAGAGGTACCGGGAATGTGGTTCATTGTCTTTGTCTGGTCTTAGCAGTGCTGGGTTAGGTATAACTGTAGTTAGAGAAAATTCTTTGAATTTGAAAATATTTAGTTTCAAATGCAAAACTTTGTAGGAAGGTCTTGGGGAGAAAGTTCAGAAAATGATTATTCACATATGTTCATTTGCAAAGCAGCTCAGCAGACGTGGAGTTGGTGTATATATTAGAGGGTTTTGGAAGATGAGATTTTCCCTTGATGGAGTTTGCGGCTCCTTGAGGTGGCTGCACATAGCTGCATGCTTCTGAGCTGTGTGTGTACTTTCAGCAGCCCTTTGGGAAGCTTTTGGCAGGCGTTGGAAGGTCACCAACTTGGGCTTGCTCCTTTAGTGGGGTCCATTCTGACTGCTTACAAAGCTGTCACTCTTATTCCATTGTGTCAGTGCTCTGAAAAGAAAGTTGGCTATGCTGTGTCTGTGGAAAGAAGATTCATCTTAAGATTCAGTGTTACTTTTGAAGCATCAAAGGCTAGTTCATTATCTTAAAAAAAGTACAGTTTTCTTTTTCCTGGAGCTGGATGAATTTTAGTCCTCCATTTATCTTTAGAAGATATCTCTATTTTCATGATCAGCAGGCACAGATATGTGTAGAGAATAAGGGAGGTCAGCTGTGTTAAAAGGGGTCACAAGCCTTGGCCATTGATACAATGATATTATGCCCTTTCCAAGATGCTGGGGCTTAAAGATTTATGTGCACCCTTGACTCAGTGAGGGCTGTAGTGCCTCACCTTCCAGGGTAGGTGGCTGATTATAAAACAGGTAGGTGTTTGTGTGTACATATTGGATAAACTGGGATATCTTGCTTGATTGCAGATATTAAATTAATATTTCCAGTATTTTATAATTTTTTTTTTTCCGGTACCAGGAATCGAACTCATGACCTTGCGCTTGCCAGGCAGGCGCTGTGCTGCTGAGCTAACTCCCCAGCCCCTATAATGTTATCTGTCTCACTGGTCCATCAAATATAAAATGTTTGCCTCTTCTATCTAGGTGTTTTGTTTGGTAGTTTTAATAATAAAAGAATACTTGCAAGAAGTTACTAAACATATTTTGTGGAAGGCATAAGCATAGTGTTAACTGTTATAAGCCCATAGGTTTAAGTCTACCTCTACTTACAGTTGAAACTCTAATACTCTTTTCCTTACCAATTCCTGAAACCCACAGGTGGAGCGAGGATGAACATAGTACCTTAAATGAGAGGTGGTTATGAGGGTCAGTTAAGGTGCAGCACATTTAGGATCATTTTTTCTATACTAACAGAAGCTCAGTGAACATTAGTAAACCTGGGCTATGATTAAATTTTGCTTCCTTATGTTAGACATGTGAGAGGAATTACCATTAAAGAGCCATGGTGATGCATTTGGAATTGTGGGTGTGCTCCTGCTGCCAACCTGTCAGCTTCTTTGTGACAGTATTCCAGGGGCACCTTTATTGTCACAACCCTGCCCGACACACACACAAACCATTCCCCCTGTGCCCATCACTAATCTATCAAATGCAGCTTTGATAGCCAGTAGGCCTGGGGGAGACAAAAACTGTTAGATTAGTGCAAATCCATCAACACTTTGTGCAAACTTGTCCTTGTTCTTGACCTATCGAGGGTGTGTCAGTTTCATTATCTTTGAATTCGGAGAACAGCGTTGTGTGCTCGTGTACCTCGTAGATGACCTGTGACCCCCACACAGAAGGAAATAGAAAGGTTGCCGGAAATCGGTCACTGTTCAGTGTTCTTTTCCTAGGTGCAGGTTGCCTGTCCTCTGCTATGTAGTAGTGGCTGCTTTTGTAAGGCTCATCTGTAGTTTGAGCTTTGCCATTTCTGCCCTTATGCTGCTGGAATTGGTAGCTGGGCAGCTGTGTGAAAGCTCCTTAGCTTCTTATTGCCTGTTCTACCGCTGTGGATGAGAGTATCTTTCCCATGGTTATTGAGTTAAATGAAATACGTGAAAATGCATAGCACAGCAGAAGTACTAAACACATTTTTTAATCCTCCCAAAATTGCTCCATTTCTTCTGTTACAGTCAAGAGAAAGTTTCATGTAATTTGTAAATCAGTCTCTTTACCTTGTTTTGCCTTATAAAGGTCCCATGACTAGACCAGTGCTTCTAAAACTTTTGTTTAATTGTTATTAGTTTGTATAATATAAGGGCATTTTCTCTTCTGGCCTTCATAACTTTCCAGTGTCACTTATGATCTTTGGAGGTTTTTAAGGTTAGCCTTCATCTAGTTTTTAAAAATATTCTGAAAGGAATACAGTGCTAGAGGTAAAAATTAAAATTGAAGTTCTTTTGGTCCACCCTTCGGAAAGAACCTCCACTGGTGTCCTTGGGGTATCCTTGCAAGGCATTCTCTATGCAGTTCTTGGGGGCACTTTCCTTGAAACTGCCTGACTAATGTAGAAGTTCAAATGTAGCATGGAAAGTTCTGTTTGGTTTGCCTGCTCCCTGTACAGTTCAGTTCCTCCCTCCGTTTGCGCAGGGCTTGGAATGTTTGGGAGCTCCCTTAAAGGGAGCCGGCTGCACAGCTGAGCTGTGTCACCTAGAGCCTAATGGACTTGACAGGTCCAGCTCTAGCCATACTGCTGTGGTTCATGTGATCATCCAGAGTTCCTGCAGGAGAGCCAGGGCCTTGGTTCTTCAGCAGAGAGCTAGGTCTGAACTTACCCTCAAACCCCTCAATCCTGAAGTTCTGGGACAGCACAGCCTGTGTTCATTTCCAGCAAGGATTTTAGTTATTGTTTAGCTGGCTGAGGGTGTGGTTAAGTCAGTCCTTTGGTCTGCTGTTATGTTTGGCTTCTTGTCATCAACAACACTGGGTGTGGATTGTGTAGAAGGCACACTGAACATGGAATTGGGAGATGTGGGCTCGGATTCTGGCCTTGCTGTTTACCAGCTGTGACTTTGGCCAAGACTCCTTTGCCCCTCAATTTTTTTATTTGCACAGCAGAACTACTGTGAGGGTAAAATAAAATAATGTATGTGAAAGTGCCGTGTAGGCTGCAGAGTTCTCTTATGTGGTGTAGGGAGATGGAATTGTTTGTGCTTTGGAGAAGAAGGAGCAGGTGTAGCTGTTTACTGTGGTGTTCTTGAACTTTGTCTCACCTCTTTGTGGAGCTCTTTTATCCAGTCTGTTCTTGAATGCTCCTGGTATGCTTAGGAACTTATGTTCAGAACAGAGGGGGCAGTGTAGTTTCTGTGTCCAGAATGTTCTCAAGCAATTCTATTTTGTTGATTCATTTGGTCTTTTATTGGTTTTCAGCAGAGGAAGTCAGAGAACATAACTAATCAGAGTCCAACTCTGCTACTGACTATGACACCTGGGAAGTCACTTTTTTTTCTTCATCCTTAAATTTCTGAAAAATGAGGGAATTGGCCTGAAAGACCCATTTTTGTGGGGAGGAGATGGTGACTGTCTTCCCTTTTCTACCTTTTCTCTCTGTTTTGCTATATCCATTATCTAATAAGGTAACTTCTGCTTCCCCTTTTAAATAACTTAGCACAAAGATATCAAAGTACGATGTATGTGTGTATGAAAATGTCATAATGAAACCCATTCTGTATAATTAAAATATGCTAAGAACAAAATAAAGTAGTATGTAAACTCATACATAATTATTTGGATAGTGGGGAAAAAAGATATAAGAAGTGAGTAATGAGACTAACCATTAAGATCAAACTTGACTTTTGAGACTTAAATATAATGAAAACTTTTTACCTGTGACAGGATGTTAAGGGTGAATATCAGATGGGCTTGCCCCAAATCCACTTACCTTGACATTGCTTTGTTTTGGAGTCACCTAGAGCTGATGATCTCTGATCAGGACTTCTGGATCTCAGCCATTATTATGAGAGCTCTGAGTACCTAAGGGAGGGAAAAAAGGGAGGGAGTTGTTATGGCTTGTGTTTAGATATCCCCCAAAAGCCTCATGTGGTCATAGGCATGATTTTTTTTTCAGAGCTGGCTGAATCTAGAGTGCATGATTGATTCGTGATGTAGTGCTTGGATTAAGGGTGGGTGATTACTGAATCAGTCCACTGATTGGTTTGGCACTCCCTTAATTCCAGTAGTCTGGATACAATATAAGGGACAGAAAGAGGCTTATTGTGTCCCTTGCTTACCTGCTTTGCTACTTTCTGCCCACCATGAACTGTTTTTCTTCTGCAGTACCCCTCTCCTGTGTCCCCTACCTTGGAGCCAGCTGATTATGAACTGAAACCTGTACAACCTCTGAGCCAAATAAACCTTCTCTCCCTTAATTTTGGGCATTGGGTATTTTGTCCCAGAAAAGTAACCAACACAAAATTTGATACTAGAAGTGGGCTCATTGCTGTGACTACCTAACCATGTGGTTCATGAGCTTTTGGGCTTGTGGGAAGAGTTCGGAAAGGTTCAGATATGCCAGCCAAAAAAGTAGAGCTGATGGGAGATTCTAGTCAGAGCTCAGAAGATCAGAATGCTGATAGAAATCCTTCTGGTAAATATCAGGCTTGGGAAGTTTTTGATGGGAAGAAGGACTGCACTGGTTTTTGGACTCCAGACAATGTGTATTATACTGTGGGAGAAAGTTTGTCTGCATTTTGCTCATGTCCAGAGACTTTGCCTGAGACTGAGATTAAGGGTAGTGGACAAATTAATGCTACAGAAGAAATTTCAAGGCAGTGAAATACTGAGATGATGGCATAGCTGTTTGGGGCTTTTAGCCAGATTTGTGATGAGAACCAAGAGCAAACAGCCCAAAGTAAAGATTTAAAGCATTTTGAGTTTGGCCAGAAAGGAAGCTCCAGTAAGGTTGTAGCTTATAAAGATGAAATGGAGGAAAAATTAGTCACTCTAAGTTCTACCAATAAAATGCTAAGTGTTACAGCAGAGGAAAATAGAAAAGATGGCCTGATGGCATCATAAAAACCAGCAGGACTCCACCCTTTGTAGCCTCAGCATTGTAAAGATGAAAGACTTTGCTTTGAGAAGAGAGCCCCAGGGAACCATGTTCTAGAATGGCAGTGACCTAGGGAAATTGTTCCTTGGGATTTGATTCATAGGCACTTGACCCCTACAGTCAAGATAGAAAGAAGCCTGGCTACTGCTCCAGCAGGTAGAAGACCTTGGCATCATCCATATGGCACTGGTTTTAGGTACATGTAGAATGGAAGAGTTGTGGAGTCAGGAAGGCTTCCATCCAGATTTCAGAAGAAGGTCTGGGAAGTCAGACAGTGTATCCCCAGGAGGGTAGTGTCGAAGCTGTGAGTGTAAAGCTGAAGGTGCACTGAGACCCTAGAAGTTTTGAGAAGCCAGGAATGTGGATCATCTGAGGAAAACCTCAAGGAGAGAGCAGAGCCTTCCCAAGAGAAAAGCCATGGGAGCTACAATCACAGGAAATGCCATAGAAGTGGAGTCACTGAAGCCCTTTGGAGTTCACACCTTGCCACAGATTGTATCAGATGCTGCACGTGGAACTACAGGACTTAATATTTGCCTTGCTGGATTTTGGGCATGCTTTGGTTCCATTCTTTTATATCCCCCATTTGTAATTTTTAGAATGGAAATGTCTATCTTGTGCCATTGAATGTTGAAAGAGTTTAACTTTCTTTTCATTTGTACAGTGGCCTACAGCTAACAGTTTGCCTTAAATCTCAGAGGAAGGACTTGGGACTTGGACTTTTCAGCAATGCTGAAATTGTTACAACTTTGGCAACTTTTGGAGATGGACTAAATGCCTTTTCTTTTTCTTTTCTTTTCTTTTTTCTTTTTTCTTTCTTTTCTCTCTCCTTCCTTCCTTCCTTCCTTCCTTCCTTCCTTCCTTCCATCCTTCCTTCCTTCCTTCCTTCCTTCCCTCTTTTTCTTTCTTTTCTTTTCTGGTCTCTGTTTGAAAAAGGGTTTCACTATGTAGTACAGGTTGGCCTTGAACTCACTTTGTAGCCCAGACTGGCCTTGAACTCACTGTGAACCTCTTATCTCAGCCTCCTGAGTGCTGAGATGATAGGAGTGTACCACCATGCCCTGCTCAAATGTCTTTTCTGTAAATGAATATACAAGAGTCTTTGGGGGCCCAAGGATGGAATGTTATGGCTTGTGTTTAAATTTCCCCCCAAAAGCCTCATGTGGTAATAGGTGGGTGAATCTTTTCAGAGGTGGCTGAATCTAGAATGTGTGATTGGTTCATGGTGCAATGCTAGGATTAAGGGTGCTAAGAGTAAGACTGGTTGATTAAGGCTGGGTGCTAGGAGTAAGTTACTCCACTATTGGTTTGGCACTGTCCTAATTCTGGTACCTTGGATACAATAAAAGAGATAGCAAGAAGCTTGTCTTGTCCCTTGCTTATTTGACTTGATACCTTCTGCTCACCATGAACTGTTTTTCCTCTGTGATGTCCCTCTGCCATGCTGATCTGCCTTGAAGCCAGCTGATTACAGACTGAAACTTCTACAAATATGAGTCAAATAAATCTTTCCTTCCTTCACTTTGGGCTTTGGGTATTTTTTTTTCAGCAATGAAAAAAGTAACTAGTGCAAGAGGTAAGAGAGAGGAGAGAGAAGGGTGTTGGCAGCTGGTAGCTGAAGTACAGAGAGTTTCATGGTAGCTAAAATGCCACTATGTGAAGAGATGATGAATGAATACTCTTGTAGTTTGAGGAAATAATCTCTTAGCACAGGGTAGAAGAGTTTTTGCCCAGGGGAGATGTTTACACTGCTGTGGTCCTGGCTCTCTGAGCCACTCATCTGTCCTATTTTTTTCTCAAACTGTTTATCTAAATATTGAGTAGAGGAGCACATCCATTATGAGTGGACACTTTAGTCTGGCTTTCCCAGGGTAAGACCTGGGAAACAGGATCAGGTAACAGAGTAATAGGGACACATTCATATTTCTTCAGTACTTTGCTACAAGAAGGTAAAAAGAGAGTTAAAAATGATTCCTACAGCTTTCTGTGGAGAAGGTGTGTGTGTGGTCCTTGTAGTGAGAGATAGTTACTGGCTCTTGTGATTATTGAGTTTCTTGGAGGACTCATGAACTGAGCAGTGTTCGACACCCAAGGAAGATGCCCTGAAGTCATTCATAGAATTTCAGGAGGCTTCAAAAGTCAATGGCTATTAAGAGTAATGCAAGTTTGTGTGTAATTGACCAACAGCTCAAGAGTATGACCATCTAGAGGAATGATAGGTCTGTTCTAGATCCTTTCAGTAGCAATGCATGTGGAGATTCTGTTAATCTGGATTTGACAGTTCTCATTAAAGCCAAAGACACTTACCTTGCACACATTCTTTAACCAGTAGATCAATACCCATTTAAATGCCAGATGTGTAAGTGCTGCTTCAGGATTAAAGGTGGGAATATGGCTGACAGCTTTAGAAGGTAATGACAAATTGGCCTGAGGAGAGAGCTGATAAAAGCTGAGCTTGGCCTTGCAAGTTCTAGCATCTTGACCTTGGGAAGCTAGTGTGTGCCATTCTCTGCTATGACTTCACCATTGATTGACTTCACTGCGGAAATTGCATTGCTGAGCATTTTCTGAAGCTAAAAATTAGGGAACCACAAAGTATCCATTTGAAATGTAGCCCAGGAATGGCAGTTGCCTTGTTTTTATACAAAAGTAAATCACCTAGGCCATAGTCTCCACCTTCCCTGTAGGATCCTGCCTTTTTGCATTTCAAGGTGAGTTTATTGGCCATTCTGGGACTCTTTGCCAGTGGTATGGATTTTACAACTCAGGTTTTTTTTTTTTTTTTTGGTTTTGGTTTTTCTCCTGTACCAGGAACCGAACTCACGACCTTGTGCTTGCCAGGCAGGCACTTTGCTGCTGAGCTAAATCCCCAGCCCCACAACTCAGGTTTTAAAAATTACTACTACCTCTACCACTACCAGTACCACTACTACGAGTTCTCCTCCTTCATCTCTTTCTCCATCTTCTTCTTTTTCTTCTCTTTTTCCTGCTTCTCCTCCTTCTCCTTCTCACCCCCCACCCCTCTCCTTTCCCCTCCATGTCTTTTTTTACCTATGCCTCCTTCTGAAACCAAAAAAAAAAAAAAAATCTTATTATTAATAAAATATTTTATTGGGAAATTTAAATTGAACAACAGTGAGCATACCCCCAACTGTTTTCAGAAGCTTTCTAACATAAGAGAGGACAGGCAACACTTACATTTGAGCCATGGTCTCAGAAGTTGAAAGCATCAGCATTGTTCAGCTGTATGCCTGGTTTGGCTTGGCTGCCTTACAGGGGGAGCTCTTAATGTGCTGAGTCAGCAGTATGTGCCTAGGTCGTCTTGGGAGGTCTCAGAGATCCACAGCCACGTGACCAACTCTGGCAAGCGGCTAAAGATACCCATCTACACAGGCTAGGCTTCAAGCCAGCGTGAGGTTCTCCACCCAGTATGTGTTAATAGTCAAACTCTATCTATTATTGGCTAATGTAGACGTAATTTTTATGTTGTGTTGCCCTCAGTCTTATGAAAACATATCTGAAGCCTATCTTATATAAGTATACATCCAGTTAGTTAGGGACTGGATTGGATATGCCTTCTTAACTTTTAAAGAAAGTATCCTGTAAAGAAAGTAGCAAGATTTAGGGATTATTGTTTCTCCAGTCTTGTGTGTTACGTGACTAGTAGCTGTCTTTCTGGGGCTTTAATGCTATTCTTTTCGGCTATTCTCTTGGTGGCAAGTGTTCTCCTCCCCACTTTTTCGTGAGCTTTTTCTGTCCGCTCTGTTTTCAGAGATGTTTGGGTTGTCACAGATTCCTCTCTTAGTGTTTAACCAGACTGTCACTCCCATTACTGTTTCTCAAGCTCACGTCTTATCTTGCTGATCCTCGTCAGTCAGCTGAGGACAAGGACTTTCAGTTGCTTGCTGTGTTGCTGTGCTCTTTGGGCATGTGTGACCAGTGTACTGATGTGGTCCTCATGGTCCTGGACTCATCTGTGGAAGACAGATGTCTGTAGCTGCCTGAGTCTGCTGGTGGTGACACAAAAGGCCACAGGAAGAACATTGTGGTGGAGTTGGGAGCTAATTCTGGCCATAGACCTCTTTATAGCAGTTTCTAAGTTTTTAGTCTCTCTCTCTCTGAAGCTTTCTTGTAGTGAAAACATTTAGTCTGTATGGATTAAATAATTCACTTGGTATATTCCAACTCCAAAATCCATTACTTGATTCCATGAAATCATATTACTCTGATTCCTTAGGCTAACTCTTTGGGACTGGCTAGAGTCTCATGTATAGAGCAAACTGAAAAAAATAGAAGAGACCGTGGAATGTGAGTGGTAGAGTGTACGAAGAAAATTAGCAACAGTGCTCATAGTTTGCCCAGTGATTAAGGTAAAGAGCGTGTGGAAGGAGGGGGCATTTTTCATTCTCTTGCAGTCTTGCTTGGCTGTTTAAACTGCATTCTGCATTGTTTTTCCATGGAAGCACCATCCACTGGTTACCATTCCTCAGTCTGGGTTGACTGATGTGAAGAACTTGTTTTGAAGTCCCAGTTGCACCTTTCCCAGGAAGCAGAGCCTGGGGATAGAGGGCAGCGATGGTCCTCTTTCCTTGGCCAAGGTGACTGGCAGTGGCTCTGTCTTCTCCTGCCTTGTTCAGCGCATCCTTGTTTCTCACATGGAAGCAGAAGTGAGAGTCGCTGAAGCTGAACAGTACAGTGTGCAGGAGGTAAAAGGCCAGGCGGTTCTCTTTTGATTCTTAGTCACTAAGAATGACTAAGAATGTAGGGATCCTATAGGGATTACGTTTACTAGAAGAGTTTTCACCTTTTAGAATTGAAGTCAGCATGGTATTTCCAGTGTGGAGCAGGGGCTTTTCTTGTATTTCTCTTCAGCTCTGTGACTTTGAGTGTATCATCTGCTTCTGTTAGGGTTGTTTCCAGAGCCATCATGCCAGGAAGCCAGTGTTTTCGTTGGTAAAGTAGAGGAAGGACAGAGAGGGAAAAGGAGTTAGGACCCCCTGGGGTTTGTGGTGCTGTGTAATCTCTGAAAGCGGAGGCTGCCTGTTGATTTGTGGCAGCACGAAGTCCAGATTACCATAAGATGTTTTACAATTGATTGTTCCTTTTGATCAGCATACTAATTTTGACATTATTTATCAAAGCCTCAGCAGTGGGCAGTACTGTCTGCTAGGCGCACAACTCTCCAGAAACCTTTCTGGTTTCCAGTGAAAATCCCCTATCTAGGACCTTTGAACTAGCCCGACCTCCACAAGGGAAATGTCTCCCTCCTGGGTACTGTGGAAACTTTGCTACCAATCTTCCCCTTTCTGTTTCTTTATTTTGTCTTCAACAGAAACCTCCAGGACGTTCATCATTCCAACACCTATATTAATGTCTTTGGACCTTCAGAGTAAATGATCTGTGCTTGAGCTGTGGGGTGAGATTTAGCACAGAGTATCAGTGTTTCTCCTGGGAACGGTTTAGTTTGCCTTCTTGTTAAAAACAGAACCAATGAAAATATTTGTGCTACTGCTGATAAGGTTCAGCACGTGTGTTCAATTTCTTATTGAGAATATTTTCTGCTCTTGAAGGAATCTGAAAATCTCCTTTTTTTCCATCCTTCAGCTCCACTGGGGAATTTTGGAGTTGGCAGATTTCCTCCAGTTTAAAATAATCCTGTCTCCATCAGAGGATACCACTCAGCTCAGTCCTGGAGAATGCTTTCGTGTAGGTTCAGGCCACTGACTTAGTGAAGCAGATGGATACAAGTGGACATTATTAACATACGCATTTAGTTGTCTGTGCTGTTTATTGGTCAGTAGGATTTCATTTATGTGTATTTTCTTTACAATAGTTTTAATAGTCTCTGTAATATCCTCTGCTTTCAAATTCTTTTTTTCTATCACCCTCCCTTCAACACCTCTTCCCCTTGCTGTCAAATTCTTAGGGTAGTTGATTCATTGGGATTTCTTGCTTCTGCCATTCCCTAAATGATATGATGGTGAGGCCCATGTGATTTGGCTCTGGGGAACTGGCAGAAAGAAAAGTCTAAGGGTTCCAGTATCTCCCAGCTGTATGACTGACACTACCAACAGGCTATTGATATGCTGGTTCAAGGTTACCCACACCTTGGAAGTATCTGTCGTTTCTAAAGTCCTAACTGTATCCTTGAGTGGTGACTGAGAAGTGTGTTGCCACCCTGGTTATGTTATAGAATCTGGAAACACAGACAGGACTATGTCAGTGGGATGGTGCAGCTGCTAAAGGTCAAAGGGAGCCCGTCTACCCCAGGAGATTGTGGCATCTCTATTGATGTGACTTCCTCTCACTTCAGATAGTATCTGCGTAGATGTGGCAAGCTTCCAGGGTAATATAGACTCAAATCAGAGTAGCAATAATGAAACATGCCATTTATATCTCAAGAAATATTCTAATATACAAGATTTTGTATTTTTGTTTTTCCTTTAGAGTACAATTACCTTTAAATCAAAACTTTGTTCTGTTTAACTAATGAGATTTTAGGAAATGTATGATTTTAGGAAACTGCTATGACATGCTTTGAGCCATCCTTGGCTGAACATTCTTAGATTTAAGTAAAGTCTTCCTATCATTGCCGAATGAACAGGTCATTATAACCAGCTTTATATGGAACAGTTGTTGCAGATTCTAACCTTGTATTAATGTCATTTTCTTTATCCCCCCAGTAAATGCTACGCAGATTACCTTATTCTAGAATTTGTACTGTTTTCCTCCTGATGAAAATCTTCCATAGCAAAAGAGTCAGGCTAGTGAACAGTTTCTCTTATAAATTACTTTTATGCTTGTAACTTTTCTAGTCATAAATCATATTTTTCCCAGAGAAGCAGTCCATTTTAGTCACCCTATTTATGGTACAGTAGCAGTTGTGGTTGAAATTGCAAATAAAAGTACTGTATTCTAGTTTGATTTTCCTAGCTTTAGAATGTTTTCAGTGGAAGTGATGCAATCTCAGTGTGGTTTGAGTTCAAGGGTACAGAATAAAAGAACTATAAATATGTTAGAAGGAGCATCATATTTAGCCAAGGTAAACCAAATTAAGTTTTCTACATATAAGGCCTTGCACTAACGAGAGGAAATGTGTGGAATCCCCTGGAAATCATTAATACAGTCTCCACAATTATGGAAGTTTCATTTACATAGAAAATATTTGTGAGTTACAGTGTGTGACTAACAGCATGGAGGATGAAAAGATTACTCAGAGAAGAGACTTGGTCTGAACTCCAAGAGGACCAGAGAGGCTATCTCAACTGAGAGGACCCAACATTAGGGAGACTTATAGGAGTAGCACCAAAGCTGAGAACTCTCTGAATTTTATTTGGAGTATCAGTGTAAGAGGAAAAACAAGAAGAAAGGCAGTATGGGCAAGGAATAGTCTCAAGGTTGGGCAGTTTTTTGGGGAAAGGGGAAGGACAGTGGCCAGACACAACATACCTCCCTACTCTAAATTTCCTGTGCATCCATTCATTCCTCCCAGAGCCAGTGTGCTTTTGCCCCACAGTGTAACAATTCACTTCGCAGGCAGGCCCCCACTTTTGTGCATATATATGCATGAACTAGACTAGGGAAGAGATCAATTTGTAGAAAATTTTGTCCGTTTTACAGTTGTCCAGGGACCAAGAGAAAGGGGACTTCTTTTACTTCCTTCCTTTCTGCAGTGTCTTCATATGTGAAGAAGAATTATGAGAACTCTTGAAGCTTTTTGCCTAGGAAATCCTTAGATAATTGTACATAATTAATATAACTAAAAGAATAGTAATGAAAGTTTTCCCATAATTATATTAAAACTTGGAATCCCATCAAGCTAACTGCTGGGCATCTATCTTTTAGATGCAGTATGTTGAGGTAAGATTCTGATTTTCATTTTTTTTTTTGTAAATTAGGGAATTTGTGTTTGTAGCCCAATTTTGGGCATTTCCTGACAGTATTGCCTTGGGAAAAACCAAAAAAAACAGAATAGAAAACCCCAAGTATAGTCATTTCTAAAATATTTACAGCAATATATTCTTAGCTACTTGGGTCACTGAGGCAGAGGGATCAGAAGTTCAAGGCTAGCCTGAGCAACTTTGTGAGACTGTGTCTCAAAATAGAAACAAACAAAACACAAGACAAAACAAAAAGAGGATGGGGATGTAGCTCAGTGGTAGAGCACCCATGGGCTCAATCCCTGGTACTACAAAAAAAAAAAAAAAAAAGATGTTAATGCCTACTTCCTGGAGTTGTTATGAAGAGCCATTGATGTAATATTTGTGAAATGTTGACTTAGCACAGTACCTGGAAGTAGTAAGTGCACAGTAAAAGTCAGCAATCAAGCCATCATCAGCAGTACTTGAACACACCTTTATTTTAGCATGTTTTTTATACTGTTTCCTGTAAGCACAGAGGTAGAGCAACAAGAGACAAAAATACATTATTCCTTTTCTACTTAGTACCTAGTTAGATGGTCTTGGCTTAGGGATGCTACATGAGGACCGAAATTATATGTCAAAGCTGTTATCAGAAGAGGAGAAAGCACTAAAGGATGCAGAGTTCTCTGCAGTGTCTGTTTAGGGAGGAGAAATTTTCTTAATGCCTCTTGTGTTACTTCATTAAATGAAGGTGGGGTGGAGAAAATAGAGAAGCCCAAATAATGTGTGTGTCTCTGCCTCAGATTCTTAGGTATGGTGATTCTGATTCCTCTTACTGGAACTTGTTTATCCAGAGCACTGACTTGATCATAGTCCCTGTACCCGCTATGATGATTTTGTTGCTCATTGGTATCTGTAGCAGACACACAGGCTTCAGATGTGTCTGTACATTGACTAGGGGTAAACAACACAGAAAAGTTCTCCTTGTCAAAGTCAGAATAATAGAAAATGTATAGGTCTCTGCTCCAGGTAAATCCGTGTCTGATCCCACATGGTCTGTAGAAAAGGGGAATATCTGAGAAAGTCTTTTGCACCTTAACATTGCATGAAGCGTTCATTAGTCAGATTATTCATTCTCCTCCTTCCCTGGTGCCTAATTGTAATTTTGTTATTATTGTTTTAGAGACCAGGTCTTGCTGTGTTGCCTAAGCTGGCCTTGAACTCCTGGGCTCAGTTAATCCTCCTGCCTCAGCTTTCCAAGTAGCTGGGAACACAGGTGCACACCACAGGCTTTTCTTGCCTTGGTACCTATTTATGTCTGAAACTTTTGCTGAAGAGCTCTCCCTGACTGAGTATTAGCAGTCGGTATATTGGTAATATGGTACAGTTTTGTCAGAGCTGCTCATTGGAAAACATCCAGATTGCTCTGAGAGAACCAAAACCTATTTTCCATTTGATGAGGATATTTTATGTCATACTATTCTCTCCAAGTAGTCTCTCACAGAGCAGTTATAATAAGGCATGTACACTTTGGAACTGGAGTCTTGGGGCTGCTTTGGGTTTATGGGAATTCATGTGCTGCTACTACTGAGAGTAGCTGTGGTTTTGGCCCAAGCTGCTCTGAGTGTGGGCAAATTGCTAGCCAGCGTGAGCCTCAGTCAGAGGCCTCAAGTCTCATTGGCAGTAGACTCCAGGTACTGCTTTCTCCCTGCTGTTCTAGGTATTTCAAATGCTGGTTAACACGGCTAAAGCTACTGGACTGTTGACCTGGAGACAGCAGAGGAGCCCTCCTCTGCCTGTCGGCTCCTGTGACCAGTGGGTAGGCTTTCTCTAACTGTTCTGATTAAATCTTTCTTAGTTTTGAGTATTCTGTTTAGAAATAGAGTCGATTCTAATTAATCAAAGTGAGGGGTCAGGGATACTTTATTTCATTCATGAAAATTTATATTATTACCCTCATGTATGCCATTAGTCAGTTTCCTGCTGGATGCCATGGTTTGATATGGACTCTTCTGTCCCCTTTCTTTCTAAGGCTTCTTGTTGGCTACAGGTGAGGGTCAGTGTAAGACCTCAAAGAACTGTGGCCTTCTTCATCACAGTTGAGTCACCCATGCACGACTGGCTCATAAAAGCTGGGTGCATCTCAGGAAAGTCCAGCCTCTCACCAACGTCGCTGTGCTTACCCAGCTCAGACAGCGCTTGGACTTCCTCCCTGTATTTCCACATCGGATCCAGAGAGCTCTTTTGCCTCATGACCCCCTATGTCAGTGGGTTTTAAAACCCTCTGTGTGTGTGTGTGTGTGTGTGTGTGTGTGTGTGTGTGTGTGTGTGTTTAAATAACAGGTGCCTTTTAATGTAAGAAAGAACTCTCAGTTCTATTAGCTGGTTCAAAGTAGCACTGCTGGGGCTGGGGATTTAGCTCAGTGGCAAAGCGTCTGCCTGGCAAGCGCAAGGTTGTGAGTTCGGTTCCCAGTACCGGAAAAAAACAAAAAACAAACAACAACAAAAAAAAACCAAAATAAAAAACAAAGTAGCACTGCTTTGTCAGAAGCTTGAATGGGGAGATGCTGAGCTCCATGCTGGGAGGAGGCCTCTTCAGCACTCGCAATCTACTACGTTTTGTCTTCCCTGGAATACATATTTCTCCTTCAGTTTTCATGCTCTACTGAGCATGTGTGCATATACTATACACACTGGCGAGCCATATAATGAGTGGGACAGTCTAGTAAGCCAGCCAGTTGGTATCGGTGCTTCCTAGCTGCTACAGACATGGGTTGCCACTGCTGGCCATAGTTCCTCAGATAGTTTTGGTTATAAACATGATTTTTTTACCCAACAGAAATTACAGGGTTTTCTTTGGTTTTCTACCCCCTGCTAAGGTTCTTGTTTCAGTACTTTAAAAATAGCCCATAATATCCTGATAACATTACCAGGTATGTTCAAAGTGGAATTTTAGACATGGAAGGTGTGTTCTGCTCACAGACACATAGCGTTGTGCAAGTGAACATACGGAGGCCAAGGAAATGAGGGTCCTTGTGAAAAATCACAGTTGGTAATGACATTGGAACAGGAATTAAACTTGCTTCCTTATACATCCTGCAGTTCCAGAATGTCATCAGCAGTCATCCCCTAATGTGACCACTGTCTGTGACTCTGCTACACCACAGACCTCTCCCAGAGAGGCACTCCAAGCCGCAGTTCCAGGTGTGGTCCCTGAAGTCAGACCACCTGGAGACGCATTCTCCCTATCTGTCAAGCAGACGAAAAAACTTATTTCTACCTCCAAGGGTTGTTCTGAGCGTTAAGTGCCTTTTTACCTGTAAGAGCTTCAGAATAGTACTTGGAGCATTGAAAGTGCTTCATACTACATGTTAACTATCATTTTGCTCTGAGTGCTTGAATGGGAATGGAAAGAAATTAAGTAGAGTTCATTAAGGATCTCACTGATACTTTTGTTTCAGCCTAGCCAACCACCTAGGGCACACTTAAGGTTAGCAGAATATATATATACCACTCCACAGGTCATGCCAACATGTTCCAATGTGTTGGAGATATTTTGGTTTAACTTACCGGTCTATTACAAGAGCGCTTGTGGGCATGTGGCTTAGCTGCTTAGAACCAGGTGCTGGGACGTAGTCAGGTGGACTAAAATTGTGACTCAGCCCTCTGGCTTATTCACTTGGTGATCACATTCCTTTGAAATACTGCAGAGTAATTTTGCTGAAGAGACAGAGGACAAAGGGATTAGCAGTAGGATCCTTACACACCCAAGGAATAGTTACTTTCTACTGAGCAAGAGCTATTATTTTATTCTTCCCTGTCATGATATAAATTATTATGTGGAACTGCAGTATGTGGGAGGAGAGAAAAGTTTTATGGAGTGATGGCACTGTATTGTCTGTCTCTGTGAATGATGTGGGTGAGATAACCACAAAGTATTGCTAAGTAACTACCATGTCTGTCAGTCCACTGTCGTTGGCTGTGTGGGAGGCAGGGAAACTACAGTGTGGGGCTGCTCCGTGTCATCACTGTGTCACGGGAGAGCTACTGCCAAGCTCAAGTCTTGCTTTGTGTGATGAATAAGGCACTTGGAGGATAAGCCCTTCCACATTGGAGTTCAGTGTTGAGTTGCCATGTGGCAGGTAATGCCAGTGGTCAGGGGTGTGTTCCAGAGCTACCGGAGCTGCAAGCCCTCTGCAGAAACTTGGTTTTGCCTGGGTGAGTAAACCTGGTTCCTGCTTGTGGTAGCAGAAGTGTTCCTCCTCAAACTGGGCCTCCTATGGGTCTGGCCAGAGCCAGTCCCTCCCCCTTGCTGTAGCTCTGACTCCACCTGTACAGGACTAAGAAGTTGTGTGAGGAAAGCCGGGAAGAGCCAATTGGAGATATTTTGGTGTGGAAGAAGCCAAGGACATTTACCTCTTGGCAACGGATCTTTTAAGAAGAAAACTTCGGCTTATTAGTTATGGTGGTTTTCCTCTTTCATGCTTAAAAAAAATGTTTTCCTTTAAAAGTAAAGGAACATTCAGCTAAGTTTATGTCTATAATGGGGAGAATGTATTTGAACTAGGAATGGCTTTTCTGACCAAGTTCTGATGAAGTAAGAATGCCAGAAACTGGTAAACGAACTAAAATTAAGAATGTCTGAGCACTTGGAAGGGATCTGCTTATTATTAAGTTAGGGTCCCTGGAAGCATTTGCTGTTCTGGTTCAGATGAGGAACAGCAGCCTGGCTGTTTGAGAGGGAGCTGAGTGCAGGAAGTGGTATTCTGAGATTAGTTCCCTTTTCAAAGGCCTCTCCCGTCTGGTTGTGGCAGTTAGCTTTTAATTGTCTGCTATGCCATTAATATGACAAGCCCATTTCCGCAGGCTTTTCAGCTGTAGCATATTCAGAGACCAAGATTACTGAGAAGCAAGGCCTGGTTAGTTACAAAATCTTTTGGAGGTGTGGTGAGCTGATGTATGTTGTCAATCACTGCAAAGGCTTACTTTTGTTTTTCGGAACATTATTATTCTTATAAAGCTGACCTTTGGCTCGCATGTACTTAAAAATGTTTCCCCAACTCTGTGTGTGTGTTTTTAAAGAGAACGGGATACATTTAGTGAATAATAATATTTAGATTTATTAATCACAAAACCATGTTTGCCAAACAGAAAAAGACAAAGAGAAGAGGGTCAAACTATTTCAAGAAAAACCATCTTCTTTATTTGCCAAGAGTGGTGAAGCAATGCTAACCTTTAGATTTTCATACTTGATGTTTCCTGGTCGTGTCACAAAGCCATAGCTTTCCACGAAATCAAAACTAACCCTGGAAAACTGTTGTCAGATTGTTGTTTTAGAAATTAGAAGACGCGCTTGAGGCTGTTAGTTGAATTCGGGTGCAAGCTGTGTCAGATGGCATCATACGACTTCACTGTATTATTAACTAGTCCAGCTATGTGATTCATTCGATAATTGAGGTAAATTAAGACCATTCACAATTATGCTCTTTACTAGAGAGCAAGGCCTATATGTGACAGGTATTTAGATCAGTTCTCTATTATTTAATTCTCCGAGTGACGTTCCCCCTAGCCGATAGTTCTCTGCCCAGTGTACATACAACGTGGTGTATCCAAGATAAAAATGGTTGTCGATCTGATCAAGGTTAGTGCAAACACATTCTTGTTCTTCAACATGCGGAGATTTACTTGAAAATGTTAGAGTACAACAGCGTGTAGTTTCTCATTTCATTTAATATGTGCATTTATGAACTTATGCTGTTAATAATAAAGCAGCAGGAACTGAATGATTTGACCCAAAAACCTCCACTCACTCCTAGTTACCTATGAGAATGACACCATTAGAACACAGACGAAGCATAATCAATTTTAGAGCCTATTCTGGTTTTTATTGAACTTAGTTCTCTTGAGGTCCTTGTATGTACACCAGTGTTTATTTTACTGGGGTGATATTTTAGAAGACATTTACGTGGAAGCGTATGAGTTGCTTGTAAAGAAGAAACGTCATAGTATTGGCATATGTCATGACTTGTTTAGTACTGAGCAGTGAGGTTTCAGTGAGGAGTGCGCCCCTGCACTGAGTGAGCAAGAGCTTGGTCATGGTCAGCTTAAGAACGTCTCAAATTTGTGGCCTTTTGCTTTCTGTCTTGGTCTTTGCCCATGGTATGCTGCCCACTGGGTTTTTAAGAGTATACGTGCTATCTGCGTTTCTGCTGAGATTCAGTTTCTGGTTTTGAGTACAACTCTTCACTCCTGGCTGATAGACCTCTATCCTATTTCGTCTGTGTCCCTCTGGATGTTCTGGATATACTGATACAGGTGTTACCATCAGATCACACCAGAAACAAAGACTGAGCAAGATATGCATTCTTACATACTTAAAAAACTAGACAAGTTCAATTTACAGAAGTAAAATATGTAATTAAAGATAATTAGGAAAGCATGAAGAAGAAAATAAATTTATTAGCTCATTAAGAAATTAGTATTGTTACCATTTTTGAATTTGCATTTCCAGGCTTTGTGTGTGTGTGTGTGTGTGTGTGTGTGTGTGTGTGTGTGTGTGTGTGCGCATGTATACAGGTAGATAGAATCTCTGTAAATTAATTAGTGTCTTCTGGTATTCAGTGGTATGAATGTATCAAGTGTATTGAAAATGAATGCCTCCTAAGGTATGGTTCAGACACCATTTATGGCATAAGTATGGGGAATATGTGAATGTGCCTTAACAGTTATATACTGATTATAATGTGCATTGTGAAGCTATAACTAGCACATCAAACATGATTTCATGGTCACAATTATGATGGAAAACCTTTAAGTGTCAGGAGTCCCCAGTGCTTCTTCAGCTTCTCCCTTGTTAGATGCTTTTACTAAATCTTCAGTATCCAGCATATAGCCATGTGGTCAACTCCATCTTCAAAATATATTGATGATAATTCAAAATAATTATCATTCCACATGCCTGTGTATCCAAATCATCATGGTTTGTTATAGTATCTCTTTTCCCATGTTCTGTTTCAGTGTTTTCTCAGTGTCTTGGCTTCCCATCTCACTCAGAGTAAAAGCTACAGCGCTTATCATAGCCTACAAGTCCTCACATGATCTGCTCCGCCGCCTCACCCTGTGACCTCACCTCCTCCCACTTTTCTTGCTCACTGTGGTTTAGTTGCGTGGATGTCTTTGCTTATTAGGGAGCACACACGGGCTTTCCTCCACCTTGGCTCTGTGGCCCTTGGCTTTCTCTGTTCCTCTAGTGTTCATTCCCCAGGTGGACCCTTGGTGTGCTCCCCAGGTGACCTGTTTTAGAGGGGGTTTCTGGTGTTCAAACCTAGCAATACTCTACCATTGAGGGACATTTCCTCCTGGTCCTTTTTTTTCTTTGTATTTCTATTTTATTTTTAAATTCTGAGACAGGATCTTGCTGAGTTGTACAGCCAGAGATTTTTTTGTTTTGTTTTGCTTTTAGAGACAAAGTCTCACTCTGCAGTCCAAGTTGGCCTTATACTCACTTTGTAGCCCAGGCTGGCCTCGAACTCATGGCACTTCTCCTGCCTCAGCCTCCCAGTAGCCGTGCACCACCATGTGCGACCCACAGCATACTTTTAAAGGTTCCTTTCTAGTGAACATTTTCCTGGCTACCTTCTCTAAAAGGGAACCTTAACCCCAGGCCTTCTGCTCCCTTTGCCTGTTTATTCCTCTCATCTGCTCACTAACGTGCTATGTATTTACTTACCACTTTCCTGCGTGAGCGCAGGGATTCTCGTCAGTTTGGGTCACTGTTGAATCTCCCACACTTAGAACAGTTCCTGGCACAGATTAAGCACTCAGTAAATTCCCATCAGAAGAGTAGATTATATAAGAGCATGAGCTGACTTAATGATGTCAAGTAAATTAGTTCGTGGGATGCAGTATATACGAAAGTCATGAAGGTGAGGCATCATATTTGAGAAACATTGATAAGTAATCTTTAATTTTAAAATTCATAGTACTGTAGTAAATGCCCTGAAGATTTTTTTGTGTGTCGTATATTTATTATTACTTTTAAGTAAATACTTACAAATGTGGTTGTTAGTTTTTGGGACATGCACATTTTTTAGAGTTATTAAAGCTACAACCTTTGCATTTCTGCCTCCAGTGTGACTGTCTATGTTCCTTCCAACTCACTGTGCATGACTTCAGGGTCTATTTGTCTTTGCCAAGTTAACTGTAAAAGCTATCTAAACGCCTTCGCTTCTAGTTCTATGAGCATTGCCTCCCCCCGCATGTCTACTTCCTATCTGTTTATTTGATTTGGTTGCTCATTCGCATCTGTTTTGGTCCAGGCTCTGGTTGTAGAGGACTAAAGACATGTTTGCATTAGTTTTGTTGGGCGGCTCTCACAGGCACCGGGTTTATATCCAAGGATGGAATGCAAAGGGCAGTCAGACCTCTCAAAGGTAAAAGTGTTGGATCTGTTGCTTGCTGCTGTCTGTGCTCCCCTGGTTTTCTTCACATACTAGCTTTCTCCTTTCTGTCAGGCATCTTCGCTGTCCCATAATTCATTATTCCATCTGCCATTGGTGTGCCTTGCCATTTGGTTCGGCTCCTACTTTACACGATCATTTAGTACAGGTACCCGCCATAGTCTGAGTGCCATGGATACTCTGTCATAGATTTCTAGGAGTGACCAATCGGTTAGATTGGTTCATTAGGCTGTCACTCCTGACATCAGGAGAGAGGGTTGAGACACCTGGGTCCTGTGTCTTCCAGAAGATGTGGATGACGCAGCTTCTCTAACCAAGACACAGTGATGCAATATTTAGGACAGTGTCTTGCCCATTCATTGATTTTGTGCATTCATTTTCCTTTGTCGATACCCCAAAGCCCTTTACATAGAAGGACAGCATTGTCATCTGTCCCGTGGCTCCTTTTTCCCCATTTATCATTTAAATTTTGCTTGGTGGTGTTACTGTACAATTCATCACGATTTAGCTAGTATAAGGTTAGAAATATATTCTCTGTAAGGGAATTCTATGTTTAATTTTGTTTTCTTCTAGTTCTTTATATTTTTTTTTTAACCTTGAATTGTATTACATTTTAGAGGAATTTTGGAGAAAATCAAATATTTGCTCTAGGAGGATAGTGTTTGTGTGAGTCAGGATTCTCTCCAGAGGAACAAAACCAGCAGACCATGTATAATTACGAGCAGGGATTGATTAGACTGGCTTACATGAGCAGAAGCTGGGTAGTCCTAGAGTGGCCATCTGCAGGCTAGAGGCAAAGGAAATTGGTAGAAGCTCAGTCCAAGAAGCTGGGAGCCTCAGAACAAGAGGGACCCGTGATGCAGCACGTTCTGAAGCTGAAGGCCTGAAAGCACCGTGGACAGGCTCTGGTGCAAGTTCACACTGAAGATTGAAGAATCTGAAGTCTCATGCTCCTGGGTTACAGCGGTAGCGTAAAGCAAAACAAAACGCACTCCTGAAAAAGGGTCAAATGTGCAGGGGTGAGCTTTGCCCTTCCTCAGGCTTTTCATTCCATCTGGGCCCCGGCCTATGGATGGTGCCTCCCACACGCAGGGTGTGTCTTCCTTACTCGGTTAGTGAGCCCCACGCCAGCCTTCTCTGGAAACATCACAGACAAACTCACAAGAATGCTTTAGCCAGTTTCTAGGCGTCCCTCAATCCAGTAAGTTAACAGCGCAGATCAGTCATTGCAGTGTTTATTTGATTCTGATTTACTCCTCGCTACAAAATTGTGTGGCTCTCCTTTTTTAATTTTATAGTTTTCTCATTTATTTCTAGCTATGCTATGAATTTTATTCTCAGAGGAATTTTGTTTAATTCTATTTTCAAACTGGGACTTCATGAATTATTAAAGCTGTTGTTCTTCTATTTATATTTTATAACTGACCATCTCACTAGTTCTGACTTTATTTACTTAATATTTAAGCTTTACGTGTGAACAGTTAGAACATTTGCAAGTAATGGCTTTATTTCTATTGTTCACTGTCTCTTTCATTTTCTTAATTCATAAAGTGTGATGTTTTAGAATGAGGAAAGTAATAATTGGCGTGTAGTACATTTTGTATACTGTTGTGTTTTTTTTTATGGTTGTGTTTTGTTAGTGATAATTATTTTGACTAATCAAAATGCTTTAGAGACTTATACAGCAAATATAGGTAAGCTAAACTGTGAGAAAACTCGTCTTGACCCTAATGATTTTCTCCCATGGATAGAACAGAACTTGGATATTTCACTTGTCAGTTCTCTTTTTGGTCAAAGCAGTAACTCTACAAAGTTCCTGTTATTCTTCCCATTAACGTGGTATACCTGCTAGTATAGCACATTATAGATTTACTTATCTGATTGTTTTCTGATAACAGAAATTGGCATGTTATTATGGTAAGTTGAGAAATGGAGTGGAAAGTGCATTGATGGTGATAGCAGCGGATGCCTTCAGAATGGGGTAGCTGCTTACCTGTAGCTTCATCTTTTGCCTGCTCTGCGTCCTGTACACATCCTCCTCTCTATCTCTTTAGCATCACAGAGAGCTTCTTTTGCTTTTTAGAATGTCTCCTTCTTTTGCCTGGGACTTTCTTGCCTACCCTTTATTCTTAACATTCTGGTACTTAGTGTCAGCTTCCGTGCCACTTTCTCCAGGAACACTGATTTCCTTAGACGAGTTTGTGTGTCCCACTGGATGCTGCTAGTGCATCCTGTGTTTTCTTTAAAATAAAATTACAATTGCTTTTTAAAATAGTGCTCAGCTGTAACTTCAAATTGTAATGCCAGGGAGCATAACTTCCTTGATGACCACTGTTTTTGACATACCATGTAGTCACTCAATAAATGTTTCCTAAGTTAATGGTTAAGAAAGGGGTGGTGGTTAGTGCTTGAGTCCTTATCAGTGAATTGAGAAACTGGAGGAGCCACCTGGATTAGCAGAAGCTGGGTGGGAAGTGAGTGAGTTGAAAGGGGGTGGTAGAGACAGTGTATGTCTGACTGAAGTGTTTCTATTTTACTTGGCTGTGAACCCAGGTAGAACTGAAGGGAAGGCTTCTGTTTACTGGAGGTGAGCACAGAATTTCGAATGATTTAAAGGGCAGTTTAATACATAGATGAACTCTATGCAACCTTAGATGTGAAGAAAATATAACCCTCTACTTTATGTTTTTATATTTTAATTTCTCCAGTCTTTACAGGTGTAGTAATGCATCCACTGACCTTTTTATAGCCTCTGAAATGGCAGGTGGGCTCATAAAGTCCAAGATCTCCACCTGTAATAAAGACCATATTAAAAGAGCTAGGGGGTTAAAAGCCAGTTAAAGGGTGGAGGTGGGGAGAGCGTGTAGAAGAAGTTAGGATTTGGTGTTGTTTTGTTGGTAAAAGAAAGCAAAGTCTTGTGAGTATGCCCAGGACCACTTTTTAAAAATTCCTTCCAAGGGATGGGGATTTAGCTCAGCGGCACAGCGCCTGCCTGGCAGGTGCAAGGTTGTGAGTTCTATTCCCGGTACTGGAAAAAAACCAAAAATAAATAAATAAATAAATAAAATAAAAATAAAAATTCCTTCCAGAGGTGAATAAAGAATTACATAGTTTGAAACTTGGTTTCTCATAGTTCTGATTTTCACACTGTCACATTAACTCTATTATTATAAATTATGAACTGTGAATGCAGAATGGCATATGGTTGAAAGACTGTTTACATTTTTGGTTTATTTTCTATATCTCACTTATGTATACTCGTGTTTTCACCAGGAAGCCTGCTGTTGTACATGTTTTACTAAGAATTGGACTTGGAGAACTGAAAATAGTGCAGGGTGACAGAGCTAACTTTATGAGAAATTACAGTATGGCCTATATATATGTATATATATATATATGGCCAATACAATTGAGCAAGTTGAGACTGCTACTTCTGGAAGATTAGGTTGATGTGATGCTGTGTTTAAATTTAGAGCAATCCTAAGCTGCAAAAGGGCTCCAACTTAATCCTTTATGGGTCAGGAAGCCGAGATGTTAAGTGACTTGCTTAAGGTCATGCAGCTTCTTAGCTTCAGAGCCAGACCAATGGTAATATCTGGACTATTGTGTACCCTTGACTCAGATACCACTCTTCTCATTTTACCGATGAACAAACTCAGTCATAGACAGTAACTTTCCCAACTTCACACAGTTAGCAAATGTCAAGAGTTAAGATTTGAACCTAGACTTTTAGCCACTAGGTTCTTTTGCCTTCACCCAGCTTTTGTAACTGGTGTATCTTTACAGGAAGCAGAATATCCTCTGCTCTTTGCCATGTCACCATGTACAGTTGTTTTAGCACAGCTCCTCCAGTAAATGGCTTCTGTAGATGCTTTCTTTACCTGAAAAATGGTCATAGCTTTCTCTGAAGATATTATGCATAGTTTACTTTAGTTTGAAAATATCTAGTGTGTGGTTAAGGAGCCCTGCAATAGGAAATGGTACCCACATGCCCCCAGGCAGTGGGAGCAGTGGCCCTAGAAGACAGCCATGCCTTCTGGAGCAGTAAATTAGGGTAGAGTTTGGTTGGAATCTTTCTTATCCTTTCTTAGGCATGTAGTTCTTTGGTTCGCTTACTGCTTTTAAAAAGTTCCACTCAAAAATCAACAAATGAAATTGATTGGTGGTATATATAACAACCAAAATGTATTTTGATAGTTATTAAATTTCTACTCTGGTCTATATGGCAAAAGATAATTTCAGTTACTCTTCTGGCTGTGTTGTCCATCTGTTCTGTATCCTCCTGGCAAGTAGCTAAGAGAGATGCCTGGGACACTTTGGTTTATAAACCTTACTGGGTGACATAGTGGGCCTGTTTTATTTATTTATTTA
>NW_004955403.1:42573545-42699724 GCF_000276665.1 Chinchilla lanigera | reverse complement strand
GCTTGACAGGCAGGCGCTTTTGCCGCTGAGCTAAATCCCCAGCCCCAGTAATGTGTGTTTTTAACCAACTTCTCAGGGGAAGTTTGAGAGACACAGTGGCCATTACAGTGATATAGCTGACAACCCTAATCCTGCTCTATTACAGTTTTATAAATTTGTTATAACCAGGGATGCTTTTTGAAATATAACTAACTTATTGGTTCTCAAACTTTAGCTCTGAGATGGGGCTGGAAACATTGTCTTTATAACAAGCTGGTTTTTCTGAGTTCTTGGCACACAAAAGAATCCATGGTCAAGTGGACTTGAGAGTCACTACAAATTTAAAAATGTGTGCATGTGTGTGTGTGTGTGTGTGTGTGTGTAGTTCTAATTTTCAGAGCCTGAACCACTAAGGTTTGTTGATGTAAGTATTTTGGTGGACATAGAAGAAGGGTAACTGTTGTCTCCTGCTTATTCAAAGACTCTGCTCAAAGGATGATGTTGGACTTGTATATTCCCTGGCACACTGGGTTGAGATGCTGAAGATGATGGACTAACTAGGAATTTAGTTTGTCCTTTTAGGTATCTATTGCAGTGAGACACTGAACAAACTCATCTTGGGTTCCATGTTTTTATTTTAACTGCTGTCCCTAAACACCATACATTTCCTTAGAGCATTTACCATACATAGGAAAGTATGATGCATGCATTGATAGATGGCCTTTGAATCTATTTAGAGGAGTTATGGGGAACTTTTCCCACCTATGTCTACTTTGTAAAGTCAATATTTCTAAGAAGCATTAACCATTAAAATCTTTAAAAATATTTTAGGAGTAGTAAGTACATTCGAGCAAGAAATTTTGTCTACAATCTTGATTGAAACCCTTCAGGGCAGCCATTAGCATCTTCATGTTCACAAGTGAGGAAGCTGAGGTCCATTTCAGCCTTTAAACCCATAATTTTTGTTTGTGTTATCTACACATTTGGCCTTTTTCCTTTTTATTTGTGGTCTACATTAGGCAACCCATTGTTTACTTTGGAAAGCCCATTAAGATTGAAGACAGGTGTGGCTGACTTTCGATTTTACATGTAGGTAGCTTTGTGTCTTTGGGAAAGTTACTTAATCGGATTCCTACTTTTTTCCACAATTATATTTATAGTGCTTTCTATGCCTTTTGCTCAGTCAACATAGGGGTGTGTGTTTATGCGTGCGTGTGTGTGTGTGTGCGTGCATGTGTGTGTTTAGTGTAAGGCACCATCTGTAATCATTAGAACGGTGAGCAGATAGCAGCATCTTGATTTGTAAGCACTTTCCTCCAAACTTTGGCGAGTTTTAAATGGTATCAGTGAGGGTTACTTCTGAAAGTATGTTAGTTGGTGTGAAGCGACAGCATGTGACAGCACTGTGACAAGGTGCTGAAACGTCATTCCCTGGGCGACTTGGAGCTGGAAATGTTGCACTGCAGCCAGTTGCAGAATTTAGGATCTCTTGTGCCAGTCTGATCCCCAGTAGGACAGAACTTCTGACACCTCTGTGGATAACAGGAGAAGGGAGAATTTACACCTTTGCTATCATTGACACTTGACTTTTGTACTTTCTTCTTTTTAAGTGGCTGAGGTAAAGCTCTGTTGGTATGACCAATGAGAATTGATTTACAGGGTGTTTAGGTTTTATTTTGTCAGCCCTTGTTTGCACGATAGGGATTCAGAATGCGAATCCAAGGCTGTCTACCTGATTAGATGATAGTTGGAACAATTTTAAAAAATGAATTTTAAGCAGGGTACCAAAGAGAATTCTGTTTTCTTCAGACACCAAAGGAAGGAGTATGTCGTCCAAGTGGCACTTCCCAGCTGGTATGTTTATCTTGGCTTCCTGGGTGTTTTTCTAGCTATCGGGTGGTCCAGTTTTGCTTTTCCTCTTTCTTCCCTTCCATTCTTTCTTCTTTTTAAAACTAGAGTGATAGTACTTTTATATTTCCTAAATTGGAAAATGAAGCTTAAATAAGAATTTATAGAGCTGATTGTTTAATTTGCCTCATCATTTCTGAATAAGAATGTGCTAGGGGAGGAGTTAGGTGATGCTGGAAGTCATAAGGGGAGCCAAGCAAATATTCATGTGCAGTAAACTTTAAAATATTGGGGCTTGGTTATCTGACTTGCATTTTTTTTCTTTTACTTTTGATGAAAAAGCAGGTATATATGGAGTTAATGTACTGTGTGGTCAGTATGGTGTGCTTCTATGATGAATTTCATTCTGAAATATCCAGGTATTCTCTGAAGGTCACAGAATGTGAGTATAACTTTTTTTCTGTGTCCATGTCAGATGTACAGCTCCATGTTGCAGATAGGGATTTGCTAAGTGATCCACATCAACATCTTGTGCCATTTGAATCAGGAATCTCCAACTCCTTGCACTCTTTGAGTTTTCTTTAACTTCTAAACTTCACAATGTAAGTCGTTTGCTATGCACATCAGTACTCCTGGAAAGTAACTCCTGTTACTAGGGAGATAAGCACAGAGGGCACAAACCATACTGCCAGAGGGCGTCAGGCAGATCGCTGACTTTCCCTATTTTGAAGGTTGAATTTAAGCATTACACTTTTGTCTTACCAAGGTAAAGAGAGTAGTGCTTATAAGAGTAATTTTATCTATTTGAGGTTGAGTAAATTTGAGGAGCACACTTCAGGAGGTGGACTGTCCCACTGAGTGGTCACTCAGCCTGGGTCATCTGTCAGATTCAGATCACTGAAGACCTCCCTGTGGCCTCTCATGGGCCAAAGTTTCTGTGGTATGAAAAGCATCTCACTGAATACTTTGAAGTGCTTAGCAAAAGTTTGAATGCATGTTTCACAAAGGGTTGGTTCCAGGTAGAATAGAGCAGAGGAAAATGGAGAGCAGACCAAACTTAAAGAAAAGACAAGAAAAGGTTTTATTGAGGTTAGCAAAGTAAACTCACTGTTTTTTTTTTTTTTTTTTCTTCAGAGGACTGTTAAGTCTTTAGTCTAATATCTTTCCAAGTGTACTAATGTGCATAGTGAATAATCTACATTGTGGAATTTAGAAGTTACAGAACATTCAGATTCCTTGCCACTCATATTTTTATAGTATGGATGTTGTTTAGTCTCTAAAAGACTTTTTGTTGTGGTTTGGTTATCCTCTCCCCAAAATATAAAATTTTAAGTGATGAACTCGATAATGCCTGAAAATAAAAACAATTATTTTTAGCCTTGAGTAGAGAAATTCAAAGGCTACGTGGAGTTGGAGGTTTGTTATTAGGTTTATGTGGTTGTGTGTGTCTATGTGTATATGTTGGTCAACTTTCTATTGTTGTCACAAAATACCTGAGAAAAACAACTTGAAGGAGGAAAGATTTATTTAGGTGTAGGTTTTCAGAGGTTTTACTCAGTAGTCATCTAGTTCCGCTGCTGTGAGGCTGACCTGAGGCAGAATATCGTGGTGGGAAGGGCGTGATAGAGTCAAGCTACTTAACTCACAGCAGCTGGAAAGCAGAGAGTGTGGGAAAGCCGGAGGGCAAAAGGGCCAGGGACAGACAGTCCCCAAGGGCACACCATGATCCATTCCCTTCAGTTAGGCCACACTTCCTATTTCCGTGCCGCTCACCAATGCCCTCAAATTATGATCTTCATCCACCAACGAAATTAGTCCCTTGTGATACAATCACCTTGCAAGCCTCCCCCCCCAACGTGTGATCTTTCTAGGACGACGTTATATAAAGATTTCAAACAACGTGTGTGTGAGAAGGGACGGGAGTAGTAGTAGTATGTGTTGGAATTAGCTAAGGAAATATTTTTCATTTCCACAGAAACTGTTCAAAGGGTAAGAAAAACAATATTATTCATTTTGTTAAGGAAGATCCAAGATTTTCATTAAGCACTAATTATAAATGCTGATCTCACTAATTCATGAAGTCCCCATTTACTTTTTCACTTTTCTCATGAGGAGTAGTTACTGAATAATTTTCGAGTTTAATGTTTTGGAATATGATATGATTATTATTTTTTTTTTGGAAAAGGAAAAGTAAAATTTGATACCCATTATCTCAATTATATTCTTGGTGCACTAAAGAAAGTAACAGTGATTTTAAAATATTCCCAGCTAGCTACACTGAAGAATCCCATTTTAAAAGGCATCGATGAGAGAGAATTTCTGTAATGTTTTGGCTGTGTGTCAAGAGCCGATCACAGAAGCCTCCAAAATTAAATAGAAAACCAGAATTTCAAAATAACTTGTGTTGTCCAAACAGAAGAAGTAGAAAACAAAGAAATTTATGTCATCATTTGACACCTGTGACCAATAAGTGGCATTTTTTTTTTTTTTTTTTTTCCGGGAATCAAACTCATGACCTTTTTTTTTCCTCCGGTACCGGGAACCGAACTCACGACCTTGCACTTTCCAGGCAGGCACTGTGCTGCTGAGCTATATCCCCAGCCCATATGACCAATAAGTGAATAGAGCATTAGGGTTCAGTCTTCTTCTTCTTTTTTTAAACTTAAGATTATCAGTACATTTTACATGTATATAATGACCATATTCATCATAGGGAATTTGTACTTGTACATGATACATTTTGATTCCTCTCTTTTTCCCCAATCAATCTTTTTAAAAATAAATTTGTTACCAAATTTGAAGGCAACTGGATAGTAGGAAAACAAATAGGCTTAGCTATATCATTTTTAAATCCAAATTTAGAAAACAAGTCAATATTTTAAGTACCCCTAGAAAATAATATTCCACCATTTTTTAAGACTTTAAATTCTAGTAATAATTCTTAAATGTTCAGATTTTTACATACAGAATTGTTTTAGCTCTTCTTATTCATACATGATTCTTTTGTCTAAATACCCACTTACAGCACAGTGTTTTTGAAGACTTTGTGAATGTCAGTTAAACTAGGATTGAACCAACAATATAATTTTCCTTTGCACACATGTAAGGAATGGCTGAGGGGTTCTGGGCTAACAGGGCTTATATTGTTTAGGGCATGGGGAAGCATTGTAATTTCAGAGACTTTGAAATGTGACAAAGATATATGTCTAGGAGTTAATGAAATATGATATGGCTTTATATAGTTTTGATAAAAGGAGTAACCACTTTCATCTAAGTGGGATGTTTGGTAGGAAAAAAAAGTTAAGAGAGGAAGCTTTTGTTTCTGTCATAGCTTCTCTGGCTGTCCTGGCCTGAGCCTCTCCTTTGTAGGAAGAAGGCTCATGATGTGGGGTGATATTTTGTTTGCATTGACTCACACCATCACTTTTATAGCGTTCTGGGTCTTTGGAATGGATTTCCCTTCCCCTGCTAGTCTCTTTTTAGTTTGCTTGAAAAGGAATTGTCAAAGTATTTGTTGAAACTGAGCCTGTACTTTGGGAGGGCTGACTGTCACGTAGTATCAATGTTGTCATTTCTCCTCTGGACAGTGGTGCAGGGGACCGTGGCATTTGGCTTTGGAGTCGGGAGCCCTGTTATGGGTGTCATTTGTTTTCATGTGATGCTAGTTGTTAAGTGATCTGTACTAGAGAGTTCTGTGCTTTGCTTTTTTGAGGCCACACAACCTAAAGGTCCTAATTATAACGTAATCTCTCTGGACTAACTCAAGGGTCTGTGATGTATGAAAAAGTTTACAGATGTCCGAGTTCAGGTTGTTCCGCTGTGGGCCCCGGCAGGGACTCCTTTTTCTAAAATGCTTGTGGAGGGGTTGCCTTTTTGTGATTCATCTATCCAAAGGGATAGCTTTGAGAATTCGTATGGAGAAACCAGATGCTCTGATTGTCATGAAAATGACGTGACAATATGGAAAGAGCTTGTCACATGTTAGATAGTTCGAAAATGTGGTGTCTCTTCTTCCCATCTGATTTTAAAGGCTTGCTCGCTTCCCTCCCTCGCTTCTCTTCCTTTTTTCCTTCCCCTTTCATGGGGAGGATCATCAGTAATTACTGCAGTGGAGCTTATTCAAAGAGCAGATTGTCCTGTCTGGTATCCAGTAGCAGTCTGTCACAGCTCATGCCACTAAATTCTTTTCACCTCAAAAACCCCACAATTTTAATTTTAAAAGAGCAAAAGAAAACAGAATTAGTTAGCAGCTAAAAATCTGACTTACATGAAAGAAGAGAAGTCTCCCTCTTGTCCTGTTGCAGGTGGTTTGATTTTAGGAGGTGAGTGTAGAATCAAAGGGCAAAACTAAGGTGATACAAAGTCTCTTAAAATTTAATAACTGTTTTAAAATGTACTATTTTAAAAGATACTGAGATAGAAATAAATTGGTTTAAAAGTAATGCTTATGAGCATGCAAATATTGAAAATTGGCGGTGGTACTTTTTAAAGCTAATGTATATAATCTTCTTTTTAGTAATCGAGATTTTTTTTCTCAATTTAGATATTAAGCATTGAAGGTTCCCTCTTCCAAAGCTCACTGGCCTCATTGGCAAGTATTTCCCACTGATTAGAGCTTCTAGATTCCATAAAAAGGAGAGTATTTAAAAATAAACCCTCAGCTGAAACTTTCAATTTTTTTTATGTAGGTTCACAAAGGAAAGCATCCTAATTATAATTTTCATGCATCTTCCGGGGAAGTTGATTGATATGTGGATTACAGTCACAGACCAGCCCTCTAGGGGCAGTGCTGATGCGAGCATGCCGTCGGTCCTTCAGCTGCACAATGAACTGGGTGACTGACTTATGGAGTCTGGATTTTTAGGTGATGCCGAGGATCATGGGAGAATTGTGCAGAAGTAGAGGTACTGAGAGTCAGTCCACCAACTCAGGAACCCAGGTGTGCTGAGCTGTATGTGATAGTAGCACCCTTTGGTGACCATGGATGTTGAGTACTATCAGGTGATTTGGGGACTTCTAGAATTTCAAGTGAACTCAGGGCCCAGGCTCTGAGATCCCTTTAACTCCGTCTCTTTCCCATGTGTATTTCTCTGCAGCTATAGAGTTTCTCTGTGCTGTCCCTTGAATTTGCTGCACAGAAATCTGGCCAGAGTTTTGTGTTTGCTTGAAATACTCTTTTTGAAGGTGACTTGCAAGCTTGTATCCCTCATTTCCTTTAAGGTATCTTCTCTGTGCCATGAATAAAATAGCAACCCCTACCTACCTTCCCTACTTTCTTTCCCCAGCTGTATTTATCCCCACACACTTATCTCTGCCTCTGTTTGAATGTAAGCTTCATGAAAGCAAGGACTTCTGTCTGGCAGTGCTTTAGTAAACACCAAATATTTACCGAGAACAGGGTGTGACTCATAGCAGGTACTTGGTATGTGTGTAGGGTTGGTCCCAGTATCCTCCATGGGTACCAAAATCTGAGGATGGTTAAGTCCCTATATAATAGGGTGTAATATTTGGATATAGCCCCCACATCTTCCCTTACATTTTAAACCATCTCGAGCTAATAACTAATACAATGTGGATGCCATGTCAGTGGCTTTTATACAGCACAGTTTAGGAAATAAGCACAGCAGCCTGTATATATGTTCAGTATAGATGCAGCTTTTTTCCCAGAATATTTTCAGTCTATAGCTGGTTGAATCTGTGGATGCAGAGCCCACAGATATGGATAGCTAACTGTATTCAGCAAACATTTGGAAAAGGTTAAAGGAAGGAAGGATGGGAGGACTCTTTAGTTGGTCTGTTGCCTCTCAGAAGGTAAAACCCCACAAGTGCACCTCTAACACCTAATATGTGTCTGACACATATTAGGTCTTTTCATTGAGAGGGAATTTGTACAAATTTGATTGTGTGCGCTTAATTATGTGGCCATGCTAACACATTTAATTGTGCGAATATACTTTAAAAAGCAGACATATTTATTTCTATAATAGGTGATGAATGAAATATTCACTGACAATAAGTAGCAGAAGCAAGACCATACAGCATATTAAGAGCTCAAACCATGTAGCTTCCCACCAGGAGCTCCAGTCCCAGCTTTACCATTCACAGCCAGCTCTGTGACTTCGGTGAAGTTACTTTATTTCTCCCATGCTTTGGCTTCCTCCTTTTTAAAATGGGGATAATGATAGTATCTCTCATAGGGTGAAGGAAATTGAGTTGATATGAAGTGCTTAGAATAGTATAAAGCACAGTGAACGTTTAAGAAGTGATTAGAAGGGGCTGGAGATTTAGCTCAGCGGCAAAGCGCCTGCCTGGCAAGCGCAAGGTCGTGAGATCGGTTCCCGGTACCGGAGAAAAACCAAAAAAAAAAAAAAGAAGTGATTAGAAAATATGGCAGAACGAAACGTTAATGGTTATTCTGGCAAAATCACTAATAAGGGCAGTGAAGAGTAGAACATGTCCTGCTAGTTCCACAGCCCACTATGAGAATGACCCTTTTGATTTGTCTTCAGATGACCTGGAATATTTTAAAGAGATGAAAATGAAAGGGACAGAGTTAGGGTTTTATTTCCTAAGGGGATGATCTTACGTTTCCACTACTGTTAGCATGCTAGTTATTTTTCCAAAACTGCACAGGGGCTGGGAAAATACCTCAGTGGTAGAACACTCACCTTGCATGCACAAGACTGTAGGTTTGGTCTCTAGCTCTGAAAAAAAAAAAAAAATATCCAAAACAAAAAACAGTCTAAAACAAAACAAAACTGCACATAAAATTTAGTAAGTGAATCCAAGCAAAGTCCTGTACATCTGTAGCTGCAGAAAGTAGCACTTAGGGAAAACTCTCTATGGCGAGGAGGTTTCTTGAGATATGGCAGTAGAAACTGTGTAAAGTGTACAGAGTCCAGAAGTTGTTTGCCAAGGGAGTGGGGTGGTCACGTAGTCAGTTGTCAGTCAGAGGGGGGACCCTGCAGAACAGACGTGCAGTTCTGAGCACACAAACACAAGTGCAGCAAAGCCTGTGTTATAGGACCACGAGAAAGGCATTACGGTTTGGACTTTGAAGAGAGGGCAAGAGGCGCTAACAGAGCTGGTTAAAACTGGGATAGTGTATGACAACGGAAAGTACCTGTAAAGGTTCTTCTACCCCAGAAAATGTAGGAGTTGGAGAAGAAAAGGGAGCGAGAGCAACAGCAGAGCAGCACTTCCCTCATCTTCTCTGGCTAGACCATAGATTTCCAGCCTCACCTGGGATGAGGATTTCGGTCAGACTTACATTCTCATTCACAACTATGCACTTGAGTGATTGTAATTTAAGTTTAGGGATAGGATACAGATGTTTAGTGAATTGATTTTTCCTTGTTTGTTCCCAAGAGCTGTTATTTTCAAGATATATTAAAAAGAAATAGGTTCTCAATTGAGACTTCTGGCATGGATTGATAATATTGAAAATATACAACATAGAACAAAAACTCCACTTGAGTTAGGACACATCTAATACTGTGACCAGTGCTTGCATGGCAGGCGGGGGCTGTCTTGGTTGGCTTGTGGTGACCTTTTGTCTGTGTGCTGAGCAGGAAGTAGGAAGGGTTCCTATGAGTACACAGACTCTCGAGTAAGATCACTGTTGAGCAGACTTTACAGTGTTAAAATTGTAGCCATTATCCCTGTAAATTGTAGCCATAAAATTGTAGCCATTATCCTACTTTTTGGAGTATCCATTGATGGTTTTATGCCAAAATTCTTACATTCTTTCACTGGCTGACTCCAGACCCTCTTTGCCAAGCCTCTTCTTAGTGTCTTGTGCTCCCCAGCCTCTGATGCCTTGTAAATTACACTAAGATTTATTCAGCCAAACATACACATGGGCAGAAGAAAATACCCAGTGGTATCTTAAGAGCATCCCAGGAAAATGAGCTAGCCAAACTGCAAATGGCTCACGCTGCTTCTCTTGCCTGCTAGAATTGGGGTTCACTGATCTGACTTTGCACAGTCTCCTGTGCAAGGAACGGACATTTAAATGTTTTTGCATTTTTCTTCTTCTTTAGTCATCAAACTGGACATCTGGTAATAGGTCCTTTGAAGGTTTTCCTTTCAGAGAACTGTGGCGTGGCTTTATTGATGTTTGCTTGACTTTGAAGAGCTGCAATGTAGCAAAAGGACCGAAAAGTCCAAAACACACAAAAGTTTAAAAGCATAACTTGGCTTATTTTCCTGGAGAAGTGTGAACCTTTAGGTGGGTCAGTGTTCATCAGGAATCGGTGCCTCAGAGACAAATGCAGACTGCTGCAGCCACTTGGTGAATTTGGTCAGTCTGCACCACTGCCTTCGTGTTGGTGCCCTCTTCTGGAAAATGAGTAAGACTGAAAAAGTTTCTTGGGGAGAGGCGGCGCAACCTCCAGCTGACATTTATTAAAGTTCTTCCTGGTAAGGACCAGAGTTTAGCTTCTGTGCTGAACAGAGAAGTAGCTGTTAGGAGCTTTGACAGTTAGGTTTTATTTCTCTCATTTAAGTCTTGCAAGCCTAAGGAAGATCTGGTTTCTTCTAGGAAATGTATCCTACATAACTTTCAAACATGAGTTCATTTGAGGTGATTGTCCTTATAAAAGTCAAATACAAATTGCTGCTGAAAGCCAGCTAGCATTTAGACAGCCGTTTATATTTAACAAAAGGCTGCCAGCTCTATTATTTCACATGATCCTCAAAATAACTGAGTCATAATCTTGCTCTGGTGCTGGCAGCTGACCTTTTACACCCCGTGCCACACACCGCACTAAAGCATTGTGCATGAATCTTTGCGTTTAATCTTCACAGTGCCTTGTGAAGCTCGTGCTTTCACTTCCATTCGGTAGCAGAAAAAGACAGACCATGTGAACATACTCAAGGTCCCGCGGGGTGACCCGCGGAGCCAGTGTTTGAACTTGGACAGTCTAACTGGAGCTCTTTGGCAGACCCTTGCTTTTTGTATCTTCTGAGCTGATAGTTGTCACTTGCTAGTGAGCTGAGCAATCGCATGTAGAATTTCTTTCTCAAATAGAGGAGGGCCCCTCATCCTTTCGCTGTAGTAGAATGACATTCAAACAAATACAGTGCTCAGTGTTTTTTGATGTTGGCATGTTTCAGAGCTCTTTGCTCTTGTTGCACACTGCAATCTCTCACCAGATAATTCTTTCTCCCAGAATGGGTAACTACTGCGCCTCTACTGAGATTCCACGGTGGGGATGGTTGCCGCGACTGTCAGACAGCTCTGCTTTGATCACCTGTGTACCTTACATTCGCATGTCCTTGGACCAGACTCGTGGTCTCTTCTCCCTCCATTCCTGACTCTGCTCACAGCTGTGCACTGACACACGTCCCTTGTGTCCATCACTGAGGCTGGTGGTCTCGCATTCCACTGAGCTTCTAGGTCAGATCTGGCCTGCCTTCTTTGAACATAGTTCTATGTATCTCAAATCTCATCTTGTTGTTTTTCATTTTATCTTCTAAATATCTTTCACAGCGGACTTTGCCTTTACTTTTCACTTCTGTGGAGCTGGGGATTGAACCCAAAGAGTGCTAAACTATATCGCCTGCCCTTTTTACTTGTTTATTTTGTGAGGATTTTGTTAAGTTGCCCAAGCTGGCTCTGAAATTACAGTTGTCCTGTCTCAGCCTCCTGAGGGTAGCTGGGATTAGAGATGTGCAAATCCAAAATCTGCTAGGCTTTTCCTTTATATTTGCACAAACCCTAAATTCAAGTTCTGGTATCTTGAACATAGTGTGTTAGTACCTTTCCTAGCTGGTTCCTCTGCGGTCTCCCTGCAGTTTTTCCTCCACATTCCAGATCTTACAAAATCTCAGCCTAATCATTAACTTTTCACCTCTTCAGAGCTAATCTATGTTTTCCCATGGGGTAAAGAGACAATAGGAAGTACTGACGCCCCTCAGAATCACTTGGACCTTAAGAAGAAAAGTGCCCCTCAGGTCAGCAGAGTGAGTGCTCCCTGTGATGTATCTCTCTGAAAGTCTGACGTAAGTACCTGGGTGCCCAATTGCAGTTATCGTATCTAACGTGGAGCTGCTTAACTCTAAAACCTGTGCCAACTTCGGTCTTTTCTATCTTAGTAAGTGATGTCTCTGTCCTTTACGTGACTCAGCCCTGAGCCATTTCTTTTTTCTGTTCACTTGCACCTCACAAGACATTAGCCAGCCATCCTGTCAGCGCTGTCCGGAGCTGCACCCACTGCCAGCAACCCTCCCCACCCCGGCCTTGTCCCTGGAGCACAGCCGCACCCCGGACTTATCTCCTTGCCTGTTTCACTGTAGTCTGTTGTTTCAAAACAAAAGGATCCCCTTTAAAACATATAAACTAAATTTTAAATTTCTCTTTTTTTTTGAGACAGGGCCTTGCGGTATAGTTCATGCTGGCTTTGAACTCACTATGTATAGCTCAGACTGACCTCCAACTCAAGGTGATCCTCCTGCCTCAGCCTCCTGCGTGCTGGGATCACGGGCATGCACCACCACACCTGGTCCTAAATCTTAAATTTCTACTTAGAACGCTTTCATAGTAGCTACTTGACTGAGAATAAAATCCAGACTCCTCCTTGGTCTACAAGGCCTTGAACCACAAAGTGGACCCTAAACAGTGGAGACACCTTGGGGCTTTGCAGTGCACTCACAAGGGTCTCGCAGGATACCTACGCTTTGAAGGGGAGCACAGGTGTACTCAGTGTCTATCAAATACTGTGAACTGCTAGTTCAAGGTATAGTCATAAATCATATAATGACAGGGATACGTTCTGAGAAACGCGTTGCTGGGAGATTTTGTTGTTCTAGGAGCATCATAGTGTATACTTACCCAGAACAAGCTGGGACAGCCTGCTGCACACCTAGTTTAGGGTCACATACGCGGTGTGCGGTTGACCAATGTCACTGCGCAGCACGTGAGTGTAGTGCAGTGTCAACATTACACTCTGCCATTTGCCTTTCCCGATGTAACTTTATGAAGCTGGATTCTTACTGGTTGCTGTGATAAAAATGTGCTGTGAGCACGTGAATGATTGGACGAAAAGCTGTGAGAAGTTGTGCAGTCCCAGCAGGCACATGCATCTGATAACGAGTATCCTCAGTAACTGTGGTTAGTTAATTTAGAAAGAAAAGTTTACAAAAATGCATATGTAAGGATAAAACCATGTATTATTTATTTAAATGGCTGTCCACTATCAAGTCCAAATCACTTAAGAATGTTTCTGCCATTCTAAACAGGAACTATTTATATTCTAAGAGCAAGAATTGCATGCATTTCTGTTAGTCTGGAGAACCATGAGAAGCCCTTTAAGAGCTCTGTAAACTGAGCATATTTGTGAGCTTTCACTGTATACAGCACCCCCGCCCCCGTTTTCTGGACATTCTCTGTGCCTCAGTGGTATTGACCTCCTCTTCCCTCACACACCCATCACCCTCCGGGCTCTGTGTCTTTTTGTTGCTTGTCGCCTCTGCCTGCAGTGCTTTTCATTTCTGACATTTGCGTGTCTGACTTCCGTCAAGTCTGCCTCCAGTGTTGCTTTCTCAATGTGGCTTCTCGTGTATGTATTATGCTTTCTCAATGTGGCTTCTTGCGCCTGTGTATCCACCCCAGCTGCAACCTGGGATTCCTGAGCCTTCTAGGTTCTATTAGTATATATATATTTTTTATTATTCCCTGGAGAAGGAACCCAGGGCCGCCTCACACATGCTAGGCAAGCATTCCACCAATATGCTACATCCCCAGCCTTTGCAAACTTGTTTTGAGACTGGGCTTAGTTCATTTGCCTAGGCTGGCAAATTATGGTCATGATTCTACTGCCTCAGCCTCCCAAGGAGCTGGGCTTACATGGTTGCATCGTCATTCCTGGCCAGGTTCTACTTTTCTCCATAGCAAAATATATATAATCTACACATTTATTGTTTCTTTTTAGCTCCACTGATGTAGAAATTCTTATTTTGTTTTGTTTGCTGTAGTGTCCAAGGTACCTAAAAACATTGTGTGTATATCGTAGGTTTAATGTGCATATAAATATTTTCTGAATCAGTAAAGACATCCATACCAGTAGATGAATGGCCATAGCAAAATGATTAGTAGTACCTCATGTAGATACTTGGGTACTGCAGTCCCCCTGTCTACATGGAGTCCTTGGTCTCAGCTTCCCCATCTGTAAATGGGTGCCACTACTGACTTTCATAAGACAGTTGAGACAGTCCCAGGAGACCCTTCGCCCAGGAGTGGTACACACTAGGTGCTGAAGCAGTGTTAGATGCTATTAGGGGAGTGGTACCACTTAAGGAACTGTCTTGGCTATGAATGACTTCTTATTCGCGTTTCTTTCAGGATTAGATTATTTACCATCTCTGCAACGCCTGGGAAATAGATGTCGTGATCTTACTGACCAGTAAGATTTCCTTGTCCTTCTCAGACACAACATGTTTTTCAGGGTTTTATGTGCATCTTGCTTATGAGGCACTTAAACTCTCCTTGACTTTCATTCAAGGGGTTGCGGCTCCTGCCTGTAATCCCAGTATTCTGTGGGGTTGAAATGGGAGGATCCCAAGTTTGAGCCTGACCTGGGCAGTGTAGCAAATTTGTGAGACCCTGTCTCAAAATAAAACATTTTCAAAAGAGATGTGGATATACCTGAGAGCAAAGGCCCTGGGCTCAATTCTCAGTACTGAAACAAATACGAAACAGCAACAATGAAAGAGCCATCAAAAACTGCATTGGTACTGACGTCGCCACCCACGGCTCCAGGGCTCGGTGCCCATCTCCTCAGCCTGAAGGGTGGCGAAGCAGTCATGTTCCTGCTGGTCGTTTTGCGTCTCTTGCACCTAAAGTCCTGGCTACGCACGTTGCGTAGGTGTAGGATTACTCAGGAGGCTGAGGCAGGAAGATGCTAAGTTTGAGTCCAGCCTGGGGAGCACAGGGAGACCCTGGCTCAGGTGAAATTAAAAAGAAAAAGTGCTGGGCTACAGCTGATGGTAGAGCACTTGTGTCACACTGCCGTGGTCTTCATCCCCAGTAAAAATGATTAACATGCGATATGTATATGCACTGTACCCCAAGGTATATGTAATTATTATGTATTGCAAACATATACTAGTAAAAAGATAAATAGGGAGAAAAGAAATCGGTATTTTCTGTGAGTTCTGTTAAAATAATTTATGTGCTTT
This sequence comes from Chinchilla lanigera, assembly GCF_000276665.1. Taxonomy (NCBI): domain Eukaryota; kingdom Metazoa; phylum Chordata; class Mammalia; order Rodentia; family Chinchillidae; genus Chinchilla; species Chinchilla lanigera. The sequence continues at coordinate 42,684,718 of NW_004955403.1, read as the reverse complement.
TTCTATCAAAAAAGTGGAGCTAATTTCAGAAAAATTTAATTTTTATTTATTTTTTATTTTTTTCTTTTTGAGACAGGGTCTTGCTATGCAGCTCAGGCTGGCCTTGAGCTTACTTTGTAGCCCAGGCTGGTCTCACACTCACAATGATCCTCCTGCCTCAGCCTCCTGAGTGCTATGATTACAGGCATGCGCCACCATGCCTGGCAAATTGAGAAAAATTTTTAAAAATTATAAATGCAAGTTCAAAGTAAATGGGAACTAAGAGGATATATCTGCGACGTCATGCTGGTGTCAGTTCATCCAGAAGTTTCCAGGATTAGTCATACTGAGAAAGTTATTGTTCTATGTCATTATTAACAGTAAAGGTTAAAAGCCATTGAAAGAAGAAGTAGCCTAGCAAATTGCTCCTTTTCTGCCTTTTTAAAATTGGCGGCTCTTGAGTACCTTCACCCTATACCTGTGGATTCAAGGTGGGGATCAAGGCAGTGGCAGATGAGGGGGCCAGGATCTTTAGAAGGCAGTGCTTTCAGAAAGGTAGAGCTCAGGTGCCGGGGTGCTTAGAATATGCTTCCAAGAGCTGTCATGCTTTTATTTTGCCTCAGCTCTGTAGGATCACCATGAGTCTGCAGAAGTTCGTGTGCGCTTGTGGGGCGTTGACAGTAGCCAAGGGGACAGGATGCGGAAGAGGCCCCGTGTCCAGCTTGTATTGCTGTGTGCTCTGCGCACGGGGGAAATGGCAGAGGTTAAGTCTGAAGGAGGAGTTGGGGTCTACTTGTGTAGGGCCTTGTCTGACACGCCACGGAATGTATATGTTATCTCAAGTAGGAGTTCTGTAAAGCCGGATATTGCTACATTTGTGGTGGCTGTAAGCAGGCTGAGAAGGAAAGATAAAAATACAAAGAAAGAGGGTTTCCTTTTGCATTTACAGGACAGAGAAGATTTGGTACATCGCAGGCAACTTAACAAAACTGTAGAAAAATCGTAGAAATGCAAAAGAAATCACAGAAACAGGTGAAAACCAAGACGGGGTCTTTGAGACAGACTGTCAGATTGACAGAGTGAATTTCAAATCATTATTGAAACTCCTTAAATTTAGAACAAATATTTTAGGAGATAAGTTTGCCAGGTGAGATATAGGATGTCAACACACACACACACACACACACACACACCATGAAATATTTGTTATGTTAAACACTATTTTTTCCTGATTGAAACTTAGATACCTGGGTGTTCTGTTGCTTTTATTCAGAAAATATAGGAATCTGATATGATAAAAGGTTATGAGGAGGCCTGGTTACCACGTGCGCATCTGATCCTTCCATTTGACATTGGAGTTGGAGTGTTTTGATGAGCATAAGTGTCACCACATTTACTTAGAAGTGTGAAGTCCATGACCCGATGAGGCACTTCCTAGAACACAGGGAGAATCTTTTGGCAAGTCCTTTTTATATTTTAGTGACTGGGTAGGGATTTTACTTTATTAGATTGTTTTAAAAAAACAAAGGGAAAAAATTTGAATAGGGAGAAGAAGGGGACATCTAAACTACTGAAAGCCTTGAATAATCAGCAGACTTGAGGGACAATGTCTTGTGTATTCAAGCAACAGAACGGGCTGTTATCCTGGCTAAGAAGGACCATCCAGGCTGCTTTATCAAGTGTGAACAAGGCTGGGCTGTATTGTTTTTTATTCCCTTGATATACAGTGGCCCTTGTGTTCCAGCTCCTGTTTGTATTGGGACTGTAAAAACATTACAAACACCCAAACAGTAAACTCTGCTAAGACTGTGAGGTCACAGTAACATGACCTCACAGAGAGCCTGATCCTTGGGAGGCCCTGGAGATCAGCAGACCCCGGAGCTGGGGAAGAGGAGAGACTGGGAAGGAGCTTGGCAGAGGAAGGATGGCCCAGGCGTGCCTTCGAGGAGGTTGTGATGGGTTCTTGGTGGTGTCTGACTGTTGCCGGTGAGTTTGTAGTGCTGTCTGATGCAAAAGGAACATTTTCTGTTTTGTTTAATCTTGGAAGTCATGAAATGGGATAGAATGAAGCTATCTAGGAATGGAAGTATTTGCCTCATTTTGTTCCTTTTCTCTCTTTCTTTCTGTCTGTAGTATTTGGAGGTAAGCCAGAGTAGTTGTCCTGGGCTCCATCCCCTATTTTTCTTTTCTTTTTTTTTTTTTTTTTTTTTTTTAATCTTTTGTTTTTAAGGCAGGATCCCCCAAAGTTGCCCAGCCTGGGTTCAAATTTATAATCCTTCTGCATCAGCCTCCCAGAACACTGGGACTATAAGCATGCATCAGCACGCCTAGTTCCTTTTTTCTTCTTTTACTGAAGTTTCTTGTTGAGTGTTTTTTTTTTTTTAAAGGAAGATCCAGAGAAGTTTGATATACCTATGTTTTAAAATTACATCTTTTTGGTATATGTAAGGAACATAAGGTACATAGTTTGAGGAGTAAATATTTTACATCCTAACACTTATGTGGGAAAACACAAAATGAATTGCTCTTGAAACAAAATCACTGTGAGTTTACTTAAGTATGCAGACATTGCTACATATTTAGTTTTTCACAAAACTGCCCAGTGATGTTAACTTTAGAAAGGTATGCTCAGGATAATCTTTTTTTTTTTTTGGTTTTTCTCCGGTACCAGGGACCGAACTCACGACCTTGCGCTTGCCAGGCAGGCGCTTTTGCCGCTGAGCTAAATCCCCAGCCCAGGATAATCATGTTTAAATTTATTTTCATGAAGGTTTTACCATAATGAAGCAATTTATTGAAACTGGGAGATATTTTCTCTTGGAAAATCAAGGCAGCTTTCTGGTTAAGGAGGGCTGTACCTCCTGGTTTGCCTGGGTCTGTTCCAGTGTATGCCAGTTGTTTTGACATTGATCATGGTTTAGTATTTGGCTCAGACTCTTAAAAAAACAAAGTATTAGTAGTTGCTGTAACATAAAGCAGCATGGGCCTGTTTGATATCTGTTGTGTTCCTGGGATTCCCATGGGAGTGTGTGAGCTGACATGGAGCTTTGGCATGTGGTTCAATCACAAATGTCCTGTGCCTCTTTCCCTGACCATCCTCCCCACCTTTCAAGGGCAGCTCCTGAGGTTCTTGCTGGTGAATGGGAGGTATGTGTGCAGAGGCATTGCTAGGGGCAGTCAGGGCTCTCAGGTTGATGGTGGTTGGTCAGTGAGTTCTCTGCAGACACTGGGTGCCCCAACTGGTCACACCACAGACCTCGTTGCTTTTGCAGGGACAGCAAAGCTGGCTGACCACCCCACTGGCCGGTCACTGCCGAAAGTGGGAAGTTGTCATGTAGGTGGAATAAGTGACAGTATTGCTCAGTCTTCTTACAAATCAGTTTGTCTTCGCTACAGTGGCAAATTTGCTTTATTGTTATTACATGGGATGAACTTATAACTTATTTTTCTAGTTCACATTTTAAAAGATCTAGTTACTTTGAGTTATCACTCAAATATATATTTCCCTTTTTAATGTATAAACGTCAGTGGCTGTCATATATTGGGTAATGTTCAGTATTATTATATCTCTCTTAATGATATTGTCATCATCCAGAGAAGAAACACTATACCCATTAGCAGTACTATTTTTATTTTATTTATTTATTTATTTGTTTAGTTTTGGTACCAGGAATCGAACTCAGACCCTTGCGCTTGCCAGGCAGGCGCTTGTGCCACTGAGCTATATCCCCGGCCCAGCAGTACTATTTTTAAATTGAGAATCCTTTTAAATTTTGTAATAATTATAACTACATACTTAATAACTTTATCATCTCTGCTCCTTCTTCAGGGGGATCCTAATTTAGACAATATCATGTTACTGTACTTATTGTGCAGACCAAGTGAGAGAACTAAGGGACAAAGGACCAGGGAACAAATTTAGCTGAGCCCAGAATAACTTTTATGTTTGTAAAATTTGCAACAAAACAACAAAGCAGAGTATGTGATTGGGACTTTCTGGAGCCTGCAAGTCTAACGTATTTATAGTATGGTTCGCTGTATAGAATTCTGACTGTCCTGAGTTCAGTAAACTCAGAGGCAGTTGTCTTAGAAGACATTTATGTTACCGTGAACATGTCTTTGTCACCAAGTGAAAAATGAAGATTTGGATGTCCCTCTGACCTCCCTGGTTTTAGTGTTAAACATAAGGTAACCCTTTGCAGCTGGCCACAGGCGATAGGTTGTGACTTGTCTTTCAAACAGAGCTTCTCCAATGTGGCCTGTGGTGGTTGTTTCCTTCAGTAAGTTTGTGAGGGCAAAGTTATTTTCTCCTTCACTGCCCATGACTTCAACAGTCAGTGTCTCAGCAGAAATCAAGGCAGTGGTGCCCTACTGTCCTCATCCTTGCTGCATTTTGTCACTGCCTTCCAGTCATCTGAAAACGAAGGCCAGTGTCACCTAAAAATGTCCAGCCCAAGTTAATTGGATTGTATTTCAACACCTGAATTCTTTTTAGTTCCTGCATAATAAAATGCGAATAAAGCACTTCTTCTGCTGGTTGTCCTCAAGAGAAGCACATAATGCACTATGAGTTGGGGCCATAAACTTGTCACATTTTCTTAGAAAGTCACTTTTCCTTGAGAGGACCCTCGAGAAACAATGATTATTGGCAACCATTTTGTCAGAAGTGCAGAGAGTATCTACATTTTACAGAAAACACTAATAATGTTATCAGCCAATGGTTAAATTTAAGCTTTTGATCAAAAAGTCAAAGTTTGTGGAACATCAAAAGTTCTACAGCTTCCCAATACTTACAGACTCTTTGGAAATTAATGATGGTGACATTAGTGTAATTGAGTTTTCTAATATTGTATAATGAAATGTGCGAAGACCGATAACCAGTGCACAATACGAGAAAGTAGATACACAGAGATACAAGATCCATTCAAAATATAGCATGGGTATTACTGTAAGAAAGGGTATAAAAGGAGCTTTGCCAGAAATCTAGTTTCTATATTGCAGTTAACTTTTGAGAAACTACCATTTGTCTTATTTTCATGTTTTATCAAAAAAGAACAGTTATCTAAAACACTTTTTTTGTTTATTTGTTTGTTTTTCTCTGATACTGGGAATTGAACTCACGACCTTGCGCTTGCCAGGCAGGCACTGTGCTGCTTGTTTCTAACTGAATATCTGTGAGAGGCCAGATTTTCTTAATGTACTCTAACCAAGAGAATATATTATTACAAAGTGAATGTAGAAGTCGCTTTGAGAACTCAGTTTCCTTCTGCTGAGCCATCCATGAAAGAAATTTATATGAAATGTAAATCTTTGTTGCTTGTCTCACTAGATTTCACACTGTTTTGGAAAGTTTTTTTTTTTTTTTTTTTTTTTTCATAAAATAGGATCTATTACAGGAGCTTGGTTTATTATTTTTGAGGAATTAATATTTAAACTTTTTGTTTTAATTATTAATATAGTACATGTCTTTAGCCCATAGAAATAGAAGCTCTTTGGAGTTCTCCATACTTTTAGAATGTAAAGGTTCCGAGACCAAAAAGTTTGATAACGATTTATCTAAGATTGAGGTAATGGCCTTGTGAATCTTTTGAAACATAGTGGCTGAAAATATTTTTATGACTATTTAAGTATAATATGGCGATTTCATTTAAATGTTTTCATTTAGTTCTGCAGTACCACGGTAATTTATTCAGCTATTTCCCTTTATGCCTTATAAGAAAAATCCTTTTCCACTATTATATCTTTTTTCTTTTATCAAATTTTATAGCAATGCTGGGGTGAAAAAAACACAGCTAGAGGATAATTCTGAAATGGGGAGCACTCAAATTCTGGAAAAAGAGACTCCAGAAAGTCTCAGTAACGGTACCAGCAGCAACGTGGAAGCCGCTAAAAGACTGGCCAAACGCCTTTATCAACTGGACAGATTCAAAAGATCAGATGTCGCCAAACACCTGGGTAAAAAGTACGTTGTAACTCAAGACTGATGGTTCTTGGAGCTGTGTGTGTGTGTGTGTAGGTGTGTGTGTGTGTGTTCATGCGTGTGTCTATTTTCAGTTTTCACTTGAATAACCAAGTCTATTCTGTTTTCTTGTAGCAATGAATTTAGCAGACTAGTTGCAGAGGAATATCTGAAGTTTTTTGATTTTACAGGAATGACGCTAGATCAGTCTCTCAGGTAGGATTAAACACTCACTTCTGTCCTTTGTTGCCTCCAAATAATGAATTCTTACAAAAAAAAAGTGTTGTTGTTTAACTAGACTCTGCTCTTATTTTTCTAACCTGCTCAGTTAACTGTGTGACTTTAGATTGTATCGTAGATACTAAGCATAGCAAAGAAAAATAAAAATATACTTTCTATAAAAAAACACATCAGCTGGTCTGCATGTGGTGGTAAGCTCAAGTCCAGATGGCATAGCAAAGAATGGTGGCAAAGCAAATCTGGAGAAAAAATGGATTCTTGGAGAGTTTTCCTTTCAATTCCTTTTGTAATAAAATACACATAATAATATTTGCTATCTTAGCCATTTTTAAGTGTAAAGGTAGTGGTATTAAATACATTTGTAATGTTGTACATTCACCACCATCTATTTCTACAGCTCTTTTCATCTTAAAAAACTGAAACTCTATACATAGTAAACAATAACTCCCATTTCTTCATTCTCTAATCCCTTCAAAGCACTGTTGTTTTCTATCTCTGTGATTCTGATTACACTGAGTTGACATTACATAGTTGTAAATATACAGTATTCATTTTTTCATGACTAATTTTAGTGTATAGTGCCCTCATGGTTTGTCTATATTGTGACATACTGCAAGATTTCTTTATTTCCTTTTGAAGGCTGAGTAATGCTCTCTTATATGGATATATCATCATTTTCATAGCCAGTTGTCTTTCAATAACACACAGATTGCTTCTACATTTTATATATTGTGAATAAAACTATTATAAATACGTGTATAGGTATCTCTTGGGGACCCTCCTTTCAATTTTTTTTTTTTTTGAGTAGGGAAATTGGTTTTTTTTGTTGTTGTTGTTTTTCTCCGGTACCGGGAACCGAACTCACCATCTTGCGCTTGCCAGGCAGGTGCTTTGCCGCTGAGCTAAATCCCCAGCCCGGGAAATTGGTTTTTGAATGATTGGTTAAAAAAAAAAAACAACACAGTTTAGATTGCAGAATTCTTGATATTTTCCTAAGCAGTTGCTTATAATTGCTAGGTAATCTTTGAAGATATTTTGGAATCAATGCTTGATTGGAATAAAAATCGTTATCAACATAATAATCAGCAGAAAGTATCTGTAAAATTGTTTCTAACAATACCCACTTTTTGTTGACCATTTCAAATGAAGTTGCCAAAAGTACACCGATTCTCACTGTTTACATTCTCACTGTATTGCGTATGCCTGAAAGTGCCTGACGGCAAACCTGGCCAGCAGGTTTATAAACTCCTTATAAAATGTTGGAGGCTGGAGGAGTTCTGAGGTCATCTGGTATAATTCTACAGTTGTACAGATCAGAAACTTGAGGCTGAGGAAGTGCAGTGTAGCTGATTTGGCTATGGTGGCTCTTTTTATGAATCAAAGGTATTCACTGGTTTTCCAATGAAAACAGCCAAGAATGAAGGAAAGATCTCTCTCTTTACTTACTATGTGTTATGATGTGGTTTATTTTAACAAGTTATGAAAAATAAACGTGATCAGTATAATTTTGGCTAACTAAATCTCTCTAATAAGGAAAAAAGCAGAATTTCCATAGGAATAAAATTAATTGTACAGATTTTACAATAGTTGGATTTCTTAGAATACTTTAAATTAGTTTTTCCCCCTTTCCATCACATAGTTAAGACAATATGTCTACATTATCAAATGAAGGTCACCTAGATTAATTTATGCTAAATAGTACTCTTAGTCACTCTGATTTAGAGTGCTGTGTGGTTCTGGGCCTCTTTATTATTATTACAAGAAATTTTGTACTTCATTTATTCCATATTTAAAAAGTAAATTTCTATTTCCCCAATTTCTTTCTCACATAACAAATTAATAATGAAATATTATAGTAGATAAAGTAAACATAATTGTAATTTTAATATTGGTTCAGTGGAGATTTTCATGTAACAAAATAATAAAAGGACACTTCTGTATATGGAATTATAAAACACCTTGTATGAGCGTGCATTAAATTAAGTGGTTTTTAAAATCTGACCTTTTAAAATTGGCTACTTGAGCTGGATGTGATGGCACATGCCTGTAATCCCTGTGCTTGGGAGGCTGAGGCAGGAGGATTGTTGAAAGTTGGAGACTAGCCTGGGCTACAAAGTAAGCTCAAGGCCAGCCTGAACTGCATAGGGAGACCCTGTCTCAGAAAGACACACATACATACCACACACAAAGTAAAGTTGGCTGCTTCAGTTTAGTCATAATGGGAAAATTAGCTCTTTTCCCCAGGCTTTCTTGATGTACTGACCACCCTATTGTTATTCTATCTGTTTTTACGTGCCATTTTATAAAATTTAAATTTCAATAGAAATTTATATTGAATGGCCATCTGTTAAGTGATTTTGGGGGGGAGATAACTGCATAATATCTTCAATTTATATAAATAAACTTTAACTGACAAATAAAAAATGTAGTAAGTTTTCTAAAATGTTATTTCCCCTTTCCTTCTTTTTTTTAGGTATTTCTTTAAAGCATTTTCTCTTGTGGGAGAAACTCAAGAACGAGAGAGAGTTTTAATACATTTCTCCAATAGATATTTTTACTGTAACCCAGATACCATTGCTTCACAAGGTAATCGCGTAGAAATTCTTCAGTTTCTTTTTAATAACAATGATTTATTTCCTTATTTTGAAAGTTATATTTTATTGTGAAAATATAGGAAATTATAGGGGAATATGAAGATCATCTAAATATCTCTAATTACCTAAAGATAAATATTAGTTAATTAACACTTTAACTTACTTCCATTTATATAATATTTGATGTCAAATTAAAATTATTGCAGTTTTGTTTCCTAGTACTTTTCCTTTCATTTTATTTTCTCATGCCACTAAGTATTCTTTAAAAACATTTTTAATGAGAACATATTTCTTACTCCTAATTATTTTACTTCATTTTGGAGTTCCAAAGTATGCTAGTTTATTTTCTTTAACTTGGTCAGCTTTATCACTCAGATTTTATGTACAAAGCACATGGTAGTAAATTAATTATTGAAAATTTCTTGCTTAGCATGGTGGCACACACCTGTTATCCCAGAAGTCTGGAGGCTAAGCTAGGAAGACTGTCATGAATTTGAGACCAGCTTGGGCTACATAGTGAGTTCAAAGCCAATTTGAATCTCATAGTGAGACCCTGTCTGAAAAAAACAAAGAAAAAATGGATGAAGTGTTTTTTTTCCCCTCTTATATCCCTTAACTCTCTATCTTAATAAAAGTTCATATATTTTTAGTTCTCTGGTTTGTTTTGGAAGTGTTTACAAAGCTCACTGGAAGCAGTGTTTCTTTGGTGCTTTTTGATTATAAGAATATTGACCACTGCCTTTCATCTATGACCTTAATGAAATATGAGTTTATGTTTATGAATTTTATAAAATTTCAAGAATTTTTTTAAAAAGTGTAGAATTTATTATATAAGGTGAAACTGCAATGAATATACTTCTAGATATTTAGTAGCATGTGATTAGAGACATTGATAATAGAAGTTGCCTACTGTGCCAAAAAGTATACTTGTAATAAAACAATCTTTAATTTATTAATTCAGGAATTGGATAGTCCTTTCTGTACACTTAACATAGATTCGTAAGAGTTTTTTCTACATCTGAAACTGCTACTGTCTACTATAGTTGGATTGAAAATTCAGAGGAAAAAATAAAAACTGATTCTGATATTTGGGAATGAGTAGCTTAACTCTTTAAGCTTTTTCTTTTACTGTATAAAGCAAGAAAACTTCCTTGTTTGGGCAACTTTTCTCCCTGAACATTTAATTTTTTAATCTTCATACAGTATTTCGATATTTTCCTTTTGGTTTGATGTGTAGTGTCCTAGACAAAACCATTCAACCTAAATGCATTGCTTTGAATGAATGTCAAGAGAGATCATAGTAAGCCCTGATCTTTATTTTCTTTAACTTTCTCCATTTACTTGCCTCTTAGAAAGTTTAAAAAAAGTAACAAAATTAAGTAATTTTCCTTTCTATCCCATGTATATTAGAAAATTGAGAAAGCACAAATCAACATAGAAATTTTAATCTCATGACTGAAAGAAAATCTTTTAATTTCCTGGTGTATATTTTTCTTGATGTTATTTATATTTAGTTTTGTTTTTTTTTCTAGTACTGGGAATCGAACTCATGACCTTGCTCTTGCCAGGCAGGTGCTTTGCCGCTGAGCTAAATCCCCAGCCCCAATGTTATTTATATTTAAAATGAATTGTACTGTATATAAGTGCTTTGTTATATAAAAATTTATTGTCAACTATTTTTCCACTTCAATCTCTGTAGTTGGGCAACATTTTAAATGGCTTTCACATGACAAAATTATGTTTTTAGAAGGCCGTGTTTACTTATCTCTCACTCTAAGTGATGTTTCTCTGTATGTATCTCTGCACTTTGTATAGATCTTTGTTTCCTGAGTGTACTTGGAACTGGATTTGTTGTGTGGAAGGACATAGGGGGACAATTTGACATTACATATGTCAAACTGTATTTCAGCACAGTTTATTAACAGTGGAATCCAGCCCTTCCCATTAAGGTCCTTTTGGTAAATTTTTCACATGTATTTTTTATCCCCGCAAGCAAATACGGCCAGTTGGGTTTCAGCCCAGTGTTGTGTTTCCGTGAGGTGAGTCCAATAATAAGCAGCGCGTTCACAGTTTCTGCCCGTGTTTCTGTCTTTAGATGGAGTCCATTGCCTGACCTGTGCAATGATGCTTCTGAACACTGATCTCCACGGCCACGTAAGTGCCCTTTGTGAGGCTCTTCTGCAGAAATCTAAACACAGCAGGGCTGATCTCTGCTTTTGTGTTCATGTACATTTCTTTTTACTCTTTGTACAGTTTCTACGGCAGGTAGGTAGACATAAATCTTTTTTAAAAAAGAAGATATGTTTTTATTGTACACACAAGCGCGCTGTTAATTTGTGTATATTACACTGTGTAGGTGGTATTAGTGGCTTTAGCCATAACGTGTATATTCTGTATCTTCTTTGTCCACCAGATGGCAGACAGAGGTTTTGCTTGTTCTTGTTCTATTTTTTTGGCTAGGTGTTATAGTGGCTGAAATACAGCGCTGGAAAGAGAATATAAGTTAGATGCAAAAATTAAGTCTAAGAATCCACCCTGGTCTTCTTTCCACAGTGTGTCTACTTTGTTTTAAACTAGTTAAAACTCAAAAGATAATATCGAAATAACCTAATTACCTTCTCATCTATTTAGAGAATAAGTTTCTTCGATTTGTAGTTATAAACCGTCACCTTTCATCGAAGTGAAATTTGAGGGCTTACTTAAATTCTTCACATTAAAGAAAATGACAACTTTTTGATTGAGTATACTTACTTAGAACAAAAATTAATTTATAGCCACAGATCCATTTGTTTTGAAGAAAAAAAATCATGTTTCTGTGTAATTGAAGAGTATACCATCCCTTGATTTACTGTAATGTAATCTACCTCACAGTTTAAAAAGTTACATTAAATAATTGTATTTTGCGTGTTGAATCTACTATTCCAAAGGCCGTCCAACTCCCTTATTTGAAACTGCAGTGCTCCTCTTTAAAAAAAAAAAAAAAAAAAAAAGGCAAAGTGGAGCCGTGTGGGACCACTAAGCTGAATTAGCTATTTTGAGACCACTGGGGTGGAGAAAGGGTTGCTCCTGTAAAGGGGAGTTGTAGTGATAGCATCATAATTTTAATACTGTCTTCAGGTACCTCAAAATATTGAACTCAAAAGCTCCTTTTGAGGAAATTGTAACAGGTACATTTAATTTAGTGGTACAGTGGTACCTCGGTTCACAAATGCTTTTGTGTGCAAACAATTTGGTTTACAAACAGAAGCACTTTGCAAAATTTTGTTTTTGTTTGTGAGCTATGCATCGGGTGACAAACACGACTGTGGCCATCTTTCTAATGCAAACAGAAATGTAGCCTCTTTCCCAAAATCAGAGAACAAATTAAGTCCGTGAACTGAGGTACCACTCTACATGTAGCATGTTTCCAGAGGTTATACAGACTAAGAATATAGATACTTTCAGGGAACACTCTTGGGGAAAAGGACTAATATACTGTGTGGAACTGAAGGTGCTGCTATTCTTGAGTCTTGTTGAGGGGATGACCACTCATTGGATTATCCTGACTTCTGTTTTTTTCATTACCAGACAAGCAAGTGTTCATGATTTTCTTTTGAACCTGTTTTGTGATAACCTGTTTTGTGATTTTGTTATCACAAAACCCTGCCCCTTCCTTCCTCCCACTCCTCAATTTCTTAACCTAGCTTTCTGGCCTGAGGAGATAATTTTGCGTGTCCACATATAACTTCAGTCAAGCCAGGGATTCCTAGTATAAAGGATCCTCTTCATATCAGATATTTTGAAGTCCCATCAACAGATGATAGTTTTACATTTAGCATCTGTTGACTGAGAAAATATAGAATAACTGGAAAGAAAAAAGAAGAATCTAGTAATAGCTCAATTTTGTTTAAAGTTTCATAATCTCAAAGACTTTCTATAGAGGTTATACTTACTGAGACTCATTTCTGCTAAATTCTAGACTTTTTTTTTTTCTTTTGAGACAGGGTCTCTGTAGCTCAGGTGGGCCTGGACTCACTATGTAGCCCAGACTGGCCTCAAGCTCTCAGGGATGCTCCTGCCTCAGCCTCCTGAGTGCAGGTATTACCAGCATGCACCACCATGCCAGGCTAGAGTTTTTTAAGCTAATATATAAAGCTAATATAACTTTAATACTTTGAAATCAACATGTATCTTTATTCATGACAATTTGAAGTACAGTAGCAAATAAAGGTGAAGGTTTCTTATTTATTCTGTTAACTCCACATGGTTGATGTCCAGATGAGCTATGGGGTTCCCTAGTGTCCGTAACCCACAGGTTCAGAAGTGCAGATCTAGTCCACTTTTTGCCCTATCTTCAGACAATTTTGAGGAATCATAGAGAAATGAGATAAAGTATCATGCTTCTTTTCTGGTGCCTAGGGTGGAAGAGATGGTTTATATAAATGAACATTTTAATTTTATTGAATTATAGGTAATTAACAATTGGCTATCGTAGGAAAATTAGTGATATAAAAGGGGGAAAATATAAGTAACAGTATATCTTCCTATCACCTTCTGAATCATATTTTCGATGATAATTAATTCTCAGCTTTGATTTTAAAATCAAACACTTAAGAGTTGTCATTTAGGTTTTACATATTAGTTTTCTTTATCCTTATTTGCAATACATGCTATTACAAGTTTGTCGAATGTATATTTGCTATCATAAACAATAACCATGTGGAACTGTGTTTCTCTTATCTCTTCCCTGTGGATTCATTTTTAAAACAAATTTTCTTTCTAGGTGGTAAGTTTTTAATCCATGTTTCTGGATGTAGCTTTTCATGCATCGTGATTGCCTGACGGATTGTGATAGTGTCTGTCTGACTGACTAGCATGGCCCCTATGCAGTTGAAGCATTCAGATATAAAGTGATTTCTTTCTCCTATCTGTTCCTTTCCCTTGCTCTTACTATTCTACTACCAAGGCCATTACCCTCCACCACTTGATCCAATGCCAGAATAATCCTCTTGGAGAATAAACTAATTTTACTAATTTTAAACTAAAAATCCATTTTCCCTTTCTTCCTTATCATGGTGTCATAAAAGCAATACAACAGCATGATTTTCTAAGAACTGCTAAGACCAGCTTGTCTCTCTCTTTCTACGGGTGAGGGCTCACTTGGTATATTAATTTACTGTGGCTGTTTCTGAGAATCTTTCCTTTAAGAACTGATGCACTGAAAATGCCTTTGTGTGATCTGCTAATACTTTTACTAATACAATGAAAGAATGTGTACTAATAGGTAACTTTGCTATAGCTTTCATGTTACATGCTGGGGTTCCGCCCTCGCTAACTTCCTTCCTTCCTTCCTTCCTTCCTTCCTTCCTTCCCTTCCCTTCCCTTCCCTTCCTTTCCCTTCCCTTCCCTTCCCTTCCCTTCCCTTCCCTTCCCTTCCTAATGCATTTTCTCATTCAGCAAGCACTGGTGATGTTTCTGATTCATTCTGAGTTCTATGGCGTTTGGGTAAGGATCGGAAATGAACAAGATATGTTTGTGAGACTGAAATAGCATCTAGGGTAGTGTAGGCCAGGTTGGCCTCCGTTCGTCAGACTTCACTGAGGACATGGTTCCTCAAGTGACAGATGCTGTGCTGGAAGAACACTGGGAGGGTGTTTTAATTTTATGTTGGATTATAGCTGAACCTCCCTAATGAAGCTGGACCACGCTAGCCTGAAGTATATGCAGGGTTTGTTTCTTTTGTTTTGTTTTGAGAACTGCACTGATGTCCTTCATTACTTACTTTAAAATATATATGATTCATCTTAGCAATATCATAAGTTTGCTTTTACTTGTCTGCAAGTAGTTTATTCTCTTACATTAAATAAATATAATTATGGTCACATGTCTAATTTGCTGAACAATCTTTTTAAAATGATTTATAATTAAAAATAAATATGCAAATTAAATATGTGTACATATAGCTTTTGATGAAAACAAATCTGAGATTTTTGGCTCTGTTGTAACTGTGTTGAATATTGCTTCATACTGTCAGCAAAGAAAGAGTTAAAAATGTTGACACTTTAGCATCTATTGGACATGTTATGAATAAAAAGTATTTGGCATGTCAGTATCAGTTTAAGCCTGTTCCTTTTCCTGACTAATATCTTCCCTTGTGTTCTCTTCACACTAACTAGCCAGCTTTCTCACTCGGTTCAAAGTTAGGCTTCAGCCATCTAGCAGGGTCCTCCACTCTGAAGAGGGGTGTCTGGGGCAGGACGGTGGGCAGGTCCTTCTCACCAGGGCTGGCGTTCTCAGGAGGTAGGAAGTTTTAGACAGCTTTGGATTATGCTGAGGAGTGAGATAGATATGAACAGAATCGTCTGGCTAATTTCACAACTAGCATGTCTCAAGAGGTTTGCAGGTCAGTGATTGGTCCCAGTTTGGCCATGATTAAAAGTAGTATCCAGGGCATTATTCTTAATAAACAAAATTCCATAACAAAAATCTGCCTTTTTAACTTTGTGGCTGGAGATTTTTAGTAGCAGTTTCATCCAGTGTCTCTCTGGGCTCGCTAGTATTGACAGAAGGCAGTCTAGCACTTGAAGCGTTTATCTTTATATTGAGGGTATGCTGACCCCTGTCCTCTGTGGTCTGAATTTCACATAAGAGGCAAGATTTTCACTGACTTTTGGTGCTGAGTATTAAGTTCGAAAAAGGGTAAAACAATGGCTAACATACCATATTGGCAGGGAGAGTAGAGAGACTGAGGAACAAATTGAGTTTCATAAAGACTCATGTTAAAGAGATAGGTAGAATTTAGTTTAATGTAGGTCATAGGAATTCATTATTTTTCCAGTCTGTAAAATGAGTTATTTGATTAATTTTGTAGGAGCCTACAGTTTTAAATGGTGGGTAAATATTCAATTTATTACCAGTAGTAGAAAAAGATTGTTCGGGGCTGGGGATTTAGCTCAGCGGCAAAGCGCCTGCCTGGCAAGCGCAAGGTCGTGAGTTCGGTTCCCGGTACTGGAGAAAAACCAAAAAAAAAAAAAAAAAATAAATCAAAAAAGAAAAAGATTGTTATAAGAACTGTAATTAAAGCAATTTAATGCTTTTTCTTCCCCATATTATGCTGCCCTATACTTCCACCCACAAAAGCCCCACCAACTTCCATGAGATTGATGAAATCTTTGTAGTTGATGACCCCAGGCAGTCTCTGCATCTGAACCTATCATTATTGTAATGAGCAGCTGCCTTAAGTACATTTTGGCTGTTTCTCTGCTGCCTTTGTGGATAGCTCTTCCTGTCTGTGGTGTTCCATATTCTTGGTGTGCTCTGCCATGAAAGCTGTCCTTGGCTTTCATTTGCGCTGAACTTCACCATGTTATAGGTTCCAGCCGTGATTTTAATTTCTGCTAAGCCAGGATTGCCTCTTTCCATTGGGGTCTTCTCCACCTGCTTGATGCCTTATCTTCCTTTCCCCAGCCAGAACAGCTTCCTTTAGGCTTTTTCTCATCTCTTGGGGCTTCTCAGTGTTACTGAATGTTCACAGAAACATCAGATCCATATATAGAGTTGCTGACAGTGTCTAGGGGAGTGTGATGTTGGCTTTCACCATTATTTTTTCTGTCATAGAAGGAGCATGTATAGTATAGCCTCAGAACCTAACCATCTCTCAGAGACCTGGCTAAGATCCCCAACTGCCTATATGTGGGGTACAGTGAAAGGATGAAATAAGAAACAGACACAATTTTATAATGCATGAAGGGGGGCTGGGAGGTCAGTGCCTCAGGATGGGCAGGGGCAGAGACAGAGACACCCCAAGCCAGCCGCTGTTTATTGGATATGGACAATGATAGGAGGAGCTAGGGGGAGATTCCTGGGGGAAGAAGATAATCTTGGGATGACTCAAGAGGACAGAGATGATCTTATGCTGAGAAGGAGCTTGCCTGTTTTTTAATCTTACTGGCTTTAGTTTCGTTTTAGTTGGTGGGAGAGGATGGCCCATCCATAAAGACTTAGAGTAATGGCAAATCTCAAAAGGGTGATACTGATAATCTCAAACCTCCGAATATCCCTTAGGGAAGTATGCAAAATTAGCCATTGTGAATTTGTGCTCCCCATCCAATCATTAGCTTTGGAAATGTTTTTATGCTTTTTTTTTTTTTTAATGGAAAAATGTCATGATTTGAAAAAAAAATTGATTTTAAAATGATCTTTAGCCTTTAGAATGCAATTTTTTTTTATCATATTGGCAATCGTGGATTTTAATAGGAATCTTTCTTTAAGTATGTCAAAGTTGAATTACACAGTGGTCAATTTTGTTGGATTCTATGATCTCTCGAAATGAAATCCTTTCCCCTTCCTCTGTCTTCCCTTGCCTCACTTACCCTTCCCTTCTTCATTTTGTCTTTTTGTTTTGTTTTGTTATTCTGGTTTTCTTTCAAGAACAGATTCATATAGAAAATACATTAGAGTGGCTTTTATCAGTTGAGTCAGTGAGGCTCATTTCTGAGCTTCAGATAATCTGATTCACACATTAATCAATCACCACATACCTTTTCTTCTTGTCATGTGAGCTTTTCACATTTGCATAGACCATTGGTAAAACACGATAAAAAAGGAAAGAGGTTAAACATTAATATTAAGTGAGTTTGCCCTTGCTCACTCTGCAGATGGCCTGGGGAGATGGAGGAGTGAGGAAGAAGGGGTTGGTTGAAGGCTGACTTCTCTTACCTCTAACTGCATCACTTAATTCATGTGCTTTGCCCCTTTCTGACAGCCAAGTTAAAAGTATAACTTAGGCTTTGCATTTGATAATCAGCACGGTGTGTTTTCCTTTTGTGTTCTCAAATTTTAAAGGAAATGCTTTCAGTTAACTGCTGAAGGAATCTACTTTTATGGTACTCGTGATCCTCAGAATGGCTTTCTACTCTTAAAATTTATGCAAACCCCCAAAAGCTTTTCTTTGTATATATTAATACCACACTACAAACTAAAGTGGTAAAATTGGGGCTGGGGATTTAGCTCAGCGGCAAAAGCGCCTGCCTGGCAAGCGCAAGGTCGTGAGTTCGGTTCCCGGTACCGGAGAAAAACCAAAAAAAAAAAAAAAAAAAAGTGGTAAAATTTAAAAATATTCATCAACTCATTAAAACCCATTAAATAAATAACATTTTCTGTGATCAAGAAATATACTTTCCCAAAGGGACAAAAATTAGTGAAAAGAATAATGTTTAAAACTTTTGCAATATTGGGTTTACTAGAAAACAGGTAAATTCTTAATCAAATGCTTTTGCATCTAGTCTGTTACAATAAATCAGAAGTCATGTACCTTCTAGAAAATTCGACTGCATACTAGTGAGAGAATGAAAGTGAAAAAATAAATAATGTTTTTAGCTTCAATGAAAATAAGGTTGACCTTATGGAAACCTGGAACGGGATCTCTGAAACACTAACTGAGAATCATTGGGCAGAGTTATTTTCATTTCTGATTTTTTAAACCACACCCAGTTCCTTTTTCAATGGTTATGCATTACAGGAGAGGTAAGAAAGATCACACGGATAGTTCAGATATTCCTAAAGGTTGACCTTTCAGCCACTTCAATTAGTTCTGTGATTGGGGTTTATGAAAGAACACATTTAATGTCATAGCTACCTGCTTTGAAAATTTACAAAGGATCCTACTTCGCCCACTAGTCATGTGTATAAAAAATGAACACCGGGGGGCAGCATTACACAATCACACTTGTTTGACAGAGCACCATATAAAAGTGAAACAGCTTTTTAACAGAGCTGTTTAACTGAACTAATTACCAGACAGGAGTATGCTTTTTCACCATTTATTGTAACATGTTGGAGGAGATGGAATTGTCATGCGGGAGGAGGGTATGCCTGCTGTGTTTTTAATATTCCAAGATTTATGAAGCCAGATTTTACCAGTGGACGATGAATGTTTTTAGTTTCTCCGAAAGCATGTTTTTCACAAAACTTCCAGATTCTACACTATTAAAAATTAAGAACGTTAGGATCATGTTTTCACAATCCTAGTTTTGGTAATTACTTGAGTAATCTTTCAACCTCTGCGTCAGAGTAGGTTCCATGATCTGCTAGCAAATACCTGATTGAGAGGGTTGGCTCCCTGGCAGCTCTCCCAGGACTGAGCTGAAGTTAGGCCTCATTGGTCAAGCCTTGTGTAGAAGGTTCCATTTTCTGGGTTGTCAGGGAAGGCTCAGAGCAAAGGCTTGGTCACACTTGTGCAGAGTTTTGAATGGGATCTTGGGTGGTTTCTAGATAACCCTGCTAAGAATGAAAGTCTCTATCTCTCCCTCTTGCTTTCATTATTGCCACAGTTGGAAATCGGTTCACTGCTGAAGTGAGGGAAATGCTTTTTTTGTTTTTGTTTTTTTGGTACCAGGAATCGAACTCACGACCTCATGCTTTCCAGGCAGGCGCTATGCCACTGAGCTATATCCCTGGCCTGGGAAATGCTTTAACAAAGCGAAAACTTGAAATTAAGATACAGAAAAGAAGAGATGCGCGGGAAGCGGGGGAGAGAGAAAGGGAAGGTGATGAAGAACTTTAGATGTATTATGTTACAAGCACTGACTCCCCACAGTGAATATCACTGTTAAGTACTGCAAACATGTAATAGAAAAGTAAACATTTTTAAAGAGTACTATTTGTGTGCTCCTTTGTGTTGTCTTCAATAGCATTGCCACTTCCTTCGAGTTTTCTTTCTGTCTTTCTTCCTTTCTCCTTTCCTTTCTTTCTGTCGGTCTTTTCTCTCTGTCTTGTTTTTTTCTTTTTGGTTTTAAGGTTCACAAATTTTTCTTTTAAAATTCATATTTACAAAAAAGACCTGGAAGCATTGCTCCTCTTCTTCCCTTGCCAAACCAGGTTACCCCCTTCTTTGCACCCCAGAAACAACCTCTACCTAAAATTTGACACTTGTCTCCTGTGTGCACTTTTCTTAATTTAAACATTTTTTTCTAGTATGTATTTGCAGTTCCTACTGGTTGCATTCATCCAGTGAAGTTGGTACATGTACACAATGCATCTTAATCCTTTTTACTTCATCTCCTCACCCCCACCCCCTAGTTTTCTTTTAAGCAGGAGTTGATAAAGTATAGCTCATAGGTAAAATTGAGCCGGAGTCTGTTTTTGAAAATAAAGTTTTATTGGAACACAGTCGTTTGTATACATCTTTACACTGTGGTGCCAATGTTCAGTAGTTGTAATAGAGACTATATGGCCTGCAAAGCTTAAAATATTGTGGGTTCTTCACAGAAATTTATAGAATTTGCCTGTTTTAGACTCTTGCCTTTAGTCCATGAGATTTTTTTCTCTCCGACACCTTAGATGCATGAGATTAAAGATAATCACTTTCCTTAATATTTTAATGGGAATATATTCAAATTGAGTATTTTAGAAATAATAAAGAATTTCCATCTCAAAGGCATTTAATATGTCTTTTTAAAGAGAACAATTAAGGCAAACAGCTTTTTATTGTAAGAAAATGTCTTTGAAGATGCAAATGTAATCAAAGCAGAGAATATACTTAAATTTATCTGGGAATATGATCCTGTAGTAATGGGGTGTTTTGGCTTTTTGATTAATATTTTCTCTCATTACAGATGACCTTCACTAGCTCAGAATGTAATATTTGCCCATGTCTGGTATTTTGGGATTTCAATTAATAGAATTTTTACTTTTTGTGGAGTTTCCATTTTCTATATTATCTTTTTAGGTTTGATTAAAATGCCTCCTGATTTCAAAGCTAATGACCTGCAGAGGCATATTCAGTAGCATCTCCAATTTGATTGGAAATGTTACATTGGTTTCAAGGGATCGTTTCTTTCAATGAATGCATCAGAGGCCTTTTCAAAGCTCCTTGCTTTATTGATCTAATGGGAAGGAATTTAGAACATGAGAAAGTACTGTGAAAGCACTTCCTTGGCAAAGAACTGGCCAGCAGTTATTTCAGAGCAGGACTACTTTTACCCAAAGTGATAAATAAATCTGGGAAGAAAATGAATAGAGCATGATAGTGAATATGTGCTTGTCTGTAATACCTAAGAATCTTTGGTATGCACAGCCAGTGAGTAGAATTAGGTTATCCAATGAATAATGATTGCTTGAGTAATTTGGACAATGTGGTATGACATAAGGGATGTTTCTTAATGACAAAAACTTCATTTTTCTTTTACTCCTCTAAATATGACATAGGGGAAGGGGAGATGTCTAAATACATATACTAGTAGGAAGCAAAATAGACCAATATGACCCTTCCCCTGTAGTCCTGAACCTTACCTAAAAGAATTAACAGTGAGTCAAGAGAACAACAAATGACACACAGCAACCATTCAGTCTGATCAAGTATGCAAGAACTAGTGGATGTCTTTGACCCACTGAAAGCCGCATGCCTTGGTTGTCTTTATTCCCTGCATTGGTGAGATGAACTGACACAGAGCGATTGTACTGTTGCTTTCTCACTATGGGGTCCAAGGTACATTTGTCCCTCCGTGTCAGTAGCGGATGATCCCGGAACCCCTGCACCTACCAATGTCTTTGAATTCTTGAGCCCCTTATGTAAGATAGTGTAATGTATGCATTTTGTTTAAACACCTCTTCTCTCCTTTAAATCTTCTGTGGGTTCCTTATAATACTTAATACTGTTTTCTTTTCAAATACTTCATATCCAAGTTTCTTTGAGTCTCTAATGCATGAGTGAAGGTCAGCTGTGTTTGAATTGCCTTTTTAAATCTGAATTTACATATCCATTCTCTCAACTAATTGCTATTTCCTGAATTGCTGTTTCATAGATGAATGTAAAATTGGTATCTTTATTGCCATTGTAGGTTATGATGGACTCACTGTTGAAAGTCCTTAAATGCAATGCAAAATGAGCAGTTTGTTTTTGTGTTTTTGAGACAGGGTCTCACTGTGTAGTTTAGAGTGGCCTTGAACTCACTCTGTAGCCAGCCTGGTTTAGAACTCAAGGGCCGGCTAAAATGAGCAATTAGAATAAATCTGAGTTTAGAAAGAAGCATGATTTTATAAAATAAAGTGACTGCATAAACTTTAAAATATTATACAGCATGACAGTGGTTTTTACTGAAATAATGAAAGTTTTATTTATACCTAGAGTAGACATTTACAGTATCCTAAGAAAACATTTTTGCCTAAGTAATATTTAAACATCTTTACAAATCTCCCAAAGAATTTTGAAAAACAAAAAAAACCCACTGTCTTCTCTTTGAGTTTAAAAATGTCATCCGAATTTGTTAAATCATAAATTTAAAAAATTGCAAAAGAAAATTTTGGATGTGTGCATTAAATATTGACACTAAAAAAGTCTTTCATTGGATTCTAAATATTATCATAATGGAGAAGCATTTTCAGAACGGCAGTGAGAATTTAAGAATTCTCTTATACACACACACACACAAAAAAACGCACACACACACACACACACACACACACACACACACACCAGAACACTGGCAGAAATCATCAAAACCAACATTTTCAAAGCTCTAGAAATTGACTGTAGCCTTGCAGTAATCTAATACTTACTTAAGGAGAAAGCAAAAAACAACTGAATCTCAGTAAGAACAGCAAGCCTTGTAATGATTCGACTTGCACTATTGCTATTCCCCTTTCCAGTTCTGCAATAACTAACTGAGAAAACCAACAGCATCATGAATCACAGCAGCTGTGAGAAGCAGAAGCCCAGTATCCACTGGAGCAGGCAGTTTGGAGCTTTCAGGAAGCCCTGTTTCTGGAACTGTCAGTATTTGATTGTCTGGCAGGTCGCTTGTAGCACTTGCCTTTCTTTGACCAAATTCCTCACTCAGTGCAATGACCTCCTCCTCAAGGCAAGGGGCAGTTGTTGAATATCACCATTGCCGGAGGTGGTGATGAGTTACAGCAAACAACAACAACAACAGCAACAGCAAAAACAAACCAAACCAAACCACCATGAAAGGAAAAGCTGGGCAGTAAGACACAAAGGGGCCTCTGTAAGTTCTGACATAGTCTGAGCTATGGAGAGACCTTGAGTGTCTCCCCAAGGGGCCCTCAAAACTCTAAGCTTCACATGTAGCTGACTGCAAGGCAGGAAGTTGAGGCTCAGGCAGTGGTAAACTACTTCCTGGGGCATTTGAAGGTGTGTTGCAGCAAGCACCCAGAGCCACTTGGCGAAGTCTGTCTTCTTTGCCCTGTGTGGTTTCTGAGTTTCTGCTCAGCGAGCTCAGTAGCCAGCTAATGATTGGATAGGAAATTGTTAAAACGTCAGGAATTAGTTCAGGAAAAACCACTCAACAAATCAGTGGCAAATACCTAGGGGGAGGGAAGGAATCTGATTTAAAATCCCTAGTTTTGAATAAGAACAACAAAAAAAATGAGACTTGCAAAGAACAGAAAGTATGACCCATCTGCAGTAAAAGATCGAAGCCAATAAAAGCTGTCCTTGCAGAAGGCCAGATGTTGGTCTTAAAGAGATAATAAAAATAAATTAAAAACATCTTGGTATGTGTTCTTTGTAAGAGGCATACTTTAGATTCAGAGATAAAAATGTTGAAAATAAAAGAATGGAAAAAGATGTACAGGTACATCCCTAACTGAACACTATCAGAACTGTACTTGTGTCTGAAAAAGTGCTAGAATCGCTATACTGATAGCAACAAAAGAACTTTAAGACATTTTTTTATTATAAGATAGGACATTTTATAATAATGAAAGGGTCATTCCATCAAGAAGGTGTAATAATTCT
This sequence comes from Chinchilla lanigera, assembly GCF_000276665.1. Taxonomy (NCBI): domain Eukaryota; kingdom Metazoa; phylum Chordata; class Mammalia; order Rodentia; family Chinchillidae; genus Chinchilla; species Chinchilla lanigera. The sequence goes on along the minus strand of NW_004955403.1, from coordinate 42,661,212 downwards.
AATCAGTATAGGCACTCTGGAATATTGTAATAACATGAGAAATATAACCTTGGTTTCTGCCCTGGTACCTGACAGAGGAAACTTTGCAGTTTACTTTTGCAGTCTCACCTTTGTAGATAGGAGCCCTAGAAGACTGTTTTGGTCTTTGACCCTGTTTTCCGACACACAGCACCTAGATCCCTTCAGATTTCCTGGGTGATAGAAACATCTTTTATTCTAAGGAGCAAATCTTTCTTGACTATCAGATAGTTTCAGAATGGGGACTGGTTGCCAAGAGAATCAGCCATACAAGTAGAGGGTAGAATTGCAGTCTCCCCCCACATACATATATCCCACTTCTGGGAAGAGAAGAATGTCTAAAGGCTGAGTTACTGCAGATGGCCCGTGATTTATCAGTCATTTATCAGTCATCAGTTCATATATAATGAAACCTTTGTAAAATCCCACAAGGACAGGGGATGGTAAATACAGGACGGTAAATGCAGTGACATGACACTAGGTACCTCTACTCTCAGAAACAGGATCCACTGTACAAGAGACTCTTGCTGACCTTGTCCTCCAATGTCATTATGTCACTGTTCATGTGTTCTCTTTGCAGTATTCTTTATGGGTGGAGGGATTTCTCTGAGTTCTATGAGTCATCTTGCAAATTAATCAAACCTCAGGAGAAGGTGTCATGGGAACCCCTGTTTTTATACTTGGTCAGCCAGAAGTGTGGGTGACAACCTGCTAGTTGGCAATTGGCATTTGAAAGAGGGGTCGGGGGGCAAGCAGTCTTGTGAGACTAAGCTGTTAACCTGTTCAATACTCCCTTTGCTCCTTCATAGGGAGGAATTTCTCTTTTTGTTAAAGCTCTATCCCAAGATTATATTTAGTGACATCTTTAGGCTCCACTTCTTGTTCTCCTGCTAGTGCTACTCCATCTGCAGATACCTTCTCCACTGAAGTTTGATCCCCCAAAGTCCTCCATAAGGGTTGCAGTCCACTTTTCCCAAATACCTCTTTTTTTTTTTTTTTTTTTGGTTTTTACCGGTACCGGGAACCGAACTCACGACCTTGCGCTTGCCAGGCAGGCGCTTTTGCTGCTGAGCTAAATCCCCAGCCCCCCAAATACCTCTTAATGTTGAAATTTTCATCTCCTCCCATGAATTACAGATGTTCTTGGTGGCATCTAGAGTGGTGAATAGTTTCCAAAGGTTTTCATTTTATTTTGCCTAGGTTCATTAGGGGAATCAATATCTTCTTTCGTTTTTCTTTCTCCTGTGTTCATATATTTAGTCTGCTTTTACGTAAAAGTGTATTCTTGTGTGTTATGGTTATATACTTGGAAGTGTCTTTTGCTCAGTTAAGTCTTATTTCTGGTAAAAAATGATATAAATTGGAAGTTTTTATTGTTTGTAAGATTTCAAGAGCTAAAAACATTTTCTGCTAGAATGGTTTTTGTGTAATGATTATTACTGACAAATAATTACTTGAAAACCAGATAATGTTACAAGCATTTAAATTTCTCAGATTATATTTCAAAACTATTTTGATGACTAACTGATAATTAGGTTGGGCTGTGTTTAATTTTGTTAAAAGCAAAGAATTGGAAAAGAATTTGTTACCAAGTGATTATTCATTTTCTCAAATCCTTGGAACATGTTCAGAGGTCTTGCCAAGTCACATCAAGATGACTTGATTATACTTATTACTTTTTACCTTGAGGCACCTTGTTTCAGCTGATATGCTCGAAAAGAATTGGGAAAATTGAACTTTTGTGTTTTTCAATATGCCGATGCAAAACAGTATTTTTTATTGAAGTGCCATGCGGTGCTTTAAATAAATATTCATCCGAACATGAGAACTACAGATCTAATTTATGGAAAATATCTACCACACAATTAATTGACAAAACCCATCTTCAGTATCAAACCATTCATCCAATCTTTGATATAAAATCTGTACCTTCATTGTGGATGGAAGAAGCGTGATTTTTAACAAAAATAATATTTAGCACTTCCACTATAAATATTTAGATAGTCTGGATGGGAAGAGTTGTTTTGTTAAATAGGAGAAAGGCAGCTGTGAAAGGGAAAGTGTGAAGCAATTACTCCTGAGACTTACCAGGAGTGTGTTCTCAGGCAGTCCCATGTTTTTGAGGTTGAGGTCCTGTATACTCCTCTGTTGGGACTATCAGTAACTGGACATCCTCTTACAAGACTTTGCTACGGTTAGTTATGTAAGCATGAACAAAACAGCCTTGGAAAGCGTTATTTCTTTGTAAGGATATTGTGTACAGGTACATTAATGTTAGTGCACTTATTTATTTATTTATTTTTTTTTTTTTGGTTTTTCTCCGGTACCGGGAACTGAACTCACGACCTTGCGCTTGCAAGGCAGGCGCTTTGCCGCTGAGCTAAATCCCCAGCCCCGTTAGTGCACTTTTTATGTACTTGGACTGTATTTTGCCAGTGCCTATGCCACTGTCACTGTTCTACCTCCCTGACCTGCATGTGACAGATCTCTCTTGGTGTCTAGACTGGACCTCAGAGTCCTTCATAACTATACCTTCTACTGGTTGATCAGACCTAGCACAGAGGATTCTCTGTAGTAGCAATTTTATTAGTTTCTTAGTCACCACATTTATGTCTTTTTTTCTCTTTGTAGTTTAAATTCTCTGTAGTTTAAATTTGTGTATTAATGTAAAGTTTTTAGGTTAAACTTTATTATCTTTATCAGCTTGGAATACTCTCAGGAGATAATTCCCTGTGGGCCTCTTGACTTTTGTACATTTTATGAGCAGAGGCTGTGTTTACCCTGATTCTTTATCTTTTTAAGGTTTATTTCTATAGTGAGCAGTTTTGAAAGATGCAGTGATTTTGAGGCAATGGTCAGGTTTCCTCATTGCCTTGGAAGACAGAGAGACGTGCCTACCATCAAAGCTTGTGGTTCCAGAAGCTTAGGGTGTCTTTCCTGTAATGCAGGTGACATTAGGCCGTGTTTAAGTAGCTGTGAGAATTGGGGCTTAGGGAATTAGATCAAAATAATGCTGATATTCTGGCTGTTTCTATTATTAGGAGTATTCCTGTCTCTCCCCAGGAGACTTATACCCTCTGAGAGCATTCACAACTGACTAACGTGTTAACTTGTTAAATCTCAGATAATTCCCAGTTGTTGACAATACATAGGAAACACGTATAACTATTAGAGTTCAGCTCAGAAATGCCATTTTTATCCATGCTTTAAATTGAAGCTGCATTATGTATTATTTATATCCATGTAGCATAGATTTTTTGGGTTTTTTTTTTTCTAAGTTAAAATAAAGGTTTGGCATAATTTTGCTATTTATATACAATGACAGTTTTAAAGGCATAATAAGCCATATGTTTTCTTATACATTAAAATATATATGTGTGTGTGTATATATATGCACACATTTGTATTCATGCTTTCAACAACCAAATCAATTATTGCTCTACTTAATTATGTACTTAAGAATTCATCTTAATTTTATAAATGCCATTATGATATATTATTTGCCTCTATTCTAGAATATTGGAAAGAAGATGACCTGCCAAGAGTTCATTGCAAATCTCCAAGGGGTAAATGAAGGTGTCGATTTCTCCAAGGATCTGCTAAAAGTAAGTGCTGGATTATGAGTTTGTAAAGTATGCTTGTATTTATATTTACTGCTTATTTCTTAATCTGAAATAAGCTAAAGCTCACTTAAGTATTTTTTGTTTTTGGCTTCGTTGGATGTTTTTACTGGGCTTTGTCCTTGATGCTTCAGACTATAGTTATACCCTTCAATTAATAATTCCGGAAGATCCACATTGTAATAAAAAGTACTGCAAAAAACAAGTGCATTTGTAGTAGTTGGTGATATGAGCAGTCCGTGAAAACATTTTGTGTGTAAGCAGACGGTTAGAACTTGAAAAAGGTCACAGAGGCAAATTCACTGTAAAACAAAGCAACCCTGGTGGACTGTAATGGGAGCAGTTCTGACAGTGTCAGTTGCCAGTCACGGAGCCACCCGGATTGTTTTTGGAAATAGATTAAATTAAATTCTCAGTAATTGTGAGATGCCTGAATTATTCGCAGTTGGCTTTATTATTGGTAACAATCAGTGTGTTTTTCATCAGATGATTTTCAAGGAGACAAAATCAACTTGAAATTCATACATTCTGCAGTATTATAAATGAGATGTGCATTTGATCCAACACAAAATAATGATTGGTAATGAATGTGAATATTTTACAAGTTGTAGGGTAAGTAAGATGTGTGTATGGAGCACTGGAGTTTTACAGATCGATTCTAGCCTTCTCTTTAAGACTTAGTACATGTACAGGTTTCTTTTGAGATTGGTCCCATTTTTTTGAATGAACTTGCTAAGAAATATGACACATCTGAATCATACTATAATTGGAAATGTGTTGTTGAAGGAGAAGTCTTTTAGTAAGTTGTGTTGAACTTTTAGTTATTTTTGAAGTGTGGTGACTAAACAGGGGCCTCATGCATGATAAGCACGTGTTTTCCTGCTCATCTTCTCTCCCAGAACTATCTAACTTTCAAACTGTAGAATTCTAGTAGGTGTGAAGACAAACATACTATGGAAAATGAAAGGAAATGTTTAATATGGTGTTATCAGATTCTATGTCTTACTGACCTTAATTTCAGCTAATTAAAAAAAATAACGATGGAAGGAAACAGGAAGAAAAAATTCAGTTTGTTATGTAAAGAAGATATTTTTGGGCTATTTGCTTATAGAGTAAATGCAACTCTTTCTGATTCTACAAATTCAAGTGGGAATGGGAAACCAAAGGTGCAGAACTGTGACATGATTAATATGTCAGGTACCCTCTATTGAGGCTATGTGGCGTTAACAAGTCTTTTTTTCATCCTGGTGGTATTAGGAAGGAGTCTCTCAGAGGATCTGTGAGGCTTTTATCAATTATGTTAGAAATGAAAATTGACAGGAAAATTTTCATAGTGAAGTGGTTAGCTTTTAGTCATAGGCTTATGGTAACTTGTGGAGTGGTAAATTATTGGGTGGATTTAGAGCGTGTTTAATAGAGCTGTCTAAAACCAAGTGTAGTTAATGTACTATCCAGTGACCGCTGTTCGCTTTGGTTAAATACATGTGCTTCCATTTACCCAGCCAGGAGTTTGCCTAATGATTTGTTGGAGTTATGCAATTGAGATTATGTTTATAGACCTCAGGGGGGAAAATATGTATTATGTTATTCTTTACTATGGGGAGATGACAGTCCAGTGATTCTGAAAATGATAGTAGCATTTAGCATGGAAATTGTCTAGTGAAGTATTGGTTCCCCTTCACAGTAAACCTCAGCCACCTTCCCAGGATGGGAATAGGAATGGTTTTTATTGTGAATTCAATAAAAAAAGATTTTTAAAAGTCATTTTTGTTTTATTTCATTATTTTGTGGGATATTCCTGTATCTTTCTTCATCCTTTCTTCCCTCTTTTTTCTTTCCTCCCATTGTTTTTCTTTTCCTTTCATTTTTGTTTTCTGGTTTTCTTTTTGATTCTCTTCTTCTTATCCCTCTCCTTCTCTTTCTCTATTCAGTAGTTACCTGTGGCTGAGATAAATTATTGGGTGAAATATTTATTTGAATTTTGGGGTAAATACAATTGTGTACATGCCATACAGATGCATACACATAGGTGAGCAAAAAATTTTGGTATCATTTAACGGGCTTTTCAGTAATCTCTCTGTGCATTCTTTCTCAACAATTACAGACATGCATGTCATTTTTTTAATGAGTAAAGAGTAAAGATTATTATTAATTTTGCCTCTTCATAAAAATATAAAGCAACTACTAGATTCAATGTAAAAATGCTTAAACTTTCATTGGGTGAACTGAGGCTTTTATTCTCATATAATGGTCTTATTACCTTTAGGTTTCTTTGGATCAAAAGTTCAGTTTGGATTTATGTCTGTTCAGATTTCTTTGGACTAGAAGTCCTATTTGGACATATAACTCATTCTGTGTGGTTGTGTAGTTGTGGACATTTATTGAAAGTCCTTTGTGTGCTCACCAGGTGATGTGGCATTTAGAGAACACATCTGTCCTTAGAGGTCACAAACTTTTGAGAGAGGTTTTTCTCCCTTAAAATGGACAGTTATTCCACATTAAAATAAAAGCATAAACCACATTCTGCTTTCTCTAAACAGAAAATGGTTGAGAAAAAATAGGCCATAATATATTTACCTGTATGAGAAATTAGAAATTTGCCTTAGGATTTTAGTTCAGAGAATTCAGTTAAAAGTTTGCTTCTACTTTGCCTTAGAACACATAAAGGAAAAAAGAAAAAAGAAAGAAGGCAAAATATAAATATATATATGAATAGCTGAGATAACTGTATTGCTGATATCTGATGATATATTGAAAGGAACAGTTAATGCTTAAGATTTTTTATGTTCTGACCAATTTTGCATGCTTATATCTGGTAATCTGAACAAATTATTTGAAGGTAACAATATGCAATGGAACTACCATGGTGAATTCCTACCATCTGGTCTAGTGAAACTCTGTATTATCTCTAATATTTTATCTAATAATTATTTTCTTATTCTCTTTAATGGTTTGAATAATCTTCCATTCTTACATCTGGTAATCTGAGCAATGTAGTTGAAGAAAATAATATGTAATATAACAACCACTGTTAATTCGTATTATTTTGTCTTGAAACCCTGTATCACTTTAAATGTTCTTGCTTTGGTTTGTTTATGTTTTTGATACTGGTATGCTGCTATTCTTCTTCTTTTTTTCTCTCATTTACTACTCTCTTTAAATCAGATTTTTTTTTTTTTTTTTTGGTTTATTCTCCGGCACCGGGAACCGAACTCACGACCTTGCGCTTGCCAGGCAGGCGCTTTTGCCGCTGAGCTAAATCCCCAGCCCCACTACTCTCTTTAAAATGAAATTGAGGAAAAGGAATACATTGAAAGGAGAGATGAACACTATGTGTTTTTTGTAGTTTACAGTAATAATGCAGTCTCTGTTGCTTTCTGAAATAACCTAAACAGAATTGAGTGCCGTGGTGAATAAGAACTTTCTTCCATAACTTGCTCCGAGTATGACACCTAGCATTCAAAGTTGGCTTCAAAAAGACAGCTGGCAATAGGATATCATTTAGATCTTCAGAGCAGAAGGATAGAAGTGTCATTTGAGATGGGTGTTTGATGTATAAGAGGAAACTTGTTTTTATTTAGGTTATTATTCTGTTTTAACTTCAACCCCTTTTGCCATTCAGAGTCACCCACACACCCATCTCTCCTTAGGAGATGATCAAATCAAGGCTGTAATTCATTCAAGAAAATATGACAAACCCCTTGTCATGTTGTGGCTTTCCAAGGCCCATCCATCTGAGCAGCTGGTGTGTTTTACCTTCACGCATCATTTTGGACAAGGAGGAAAAGGAAAAAGAAGAGTTCTGCTTTGGGATCTAATAAATTTAATAAAAGATTCCTGAGACTTTAATAAGTATTAAAGCTGTTAAGGACATGGCTGGAGGGGATAAAAAGATAAAATAGCCTCAGGGTTGAAGGCTGATGTTCTTTTTACTTTTTTTTTTTTGTTTTTTGTCTTTTTGAGAGAGGGTCTTTCTATGCGGTTCAGGCTGGCCTTGAACTCACTTTGCAGCTTAGGCTGGCCTCAAACTCAACAATCCTCCTGCCTCAGCCTCTTCAGGGCTGGGATTACAGGTGTGAACCACCAGGCCCAGCCTAGGCTGATGTTCTTGAGCAATAATATAGTATGAGCTGTCCTGACCAGGTTCTATACCAGCTTCTCTCTCTTATTAGCTGAGAGGCTGTGGGCCAGTTCATTTAAATGATATCAGTTTCTTTATCTGTAAAATGGGAGATTTTACTTTTATCCTAGTTTTTTTTTTTTTTTTTCCCTCTATTTCTTACTTCATTTTGGGGACTGAAGCCAGAGCCTCACATTTGCCACTGAGGTACATTCTCACCCCTTCTTAAAATTTTGAGACATAGTCTCACTCATTGCTCAAGCTGGCCTGGAACTTGTAGTCCTCCTGCCTCAGCCTCCTGCATACCTGGGACTAGAGGCATGTGACCCCACACCTGGTCTACCTAGTCATTTTAGTCATTGGACAATTTAATGTATTTCATGCTTTAGAATCCTAGCACATAGTAAATGTGATGAGCTTGCTGTTCTTTTGGGTTTTAGTATTATTTTAGTCATCATGTAGCTCAAAGTTTGCTGAGAGACATCTCACTTCAGGTATTTGGACGATGTATAATACATCCCCTAGAGCCAAGTGAGATTAGTGCTATGAGATAAGAGCTGCATTACCCTGGACTCTTAGTCTGCTGCTTTCTAAGAAAACACACTATGCTCTTTGAAAAGAATGGCGACCTTGACCTACAAGTGAATCTTCATTAACACTATTGTCCTTACTTATCAATTGTCTCATTCTCCTCCTGCGTCCAAGTCCACCGCTCATTCGTGTGTTCATATCCAAGTCAAGATTACACATCCATAGATAGATACATACATATGTATACACAGTGTGTATTTGGGTCTTCAGTGGGTTCCCTCATGAACATAAACGTGAGGGAGCATGAAGAGCAGAGGGTACTGAGGAAAGTTAGGTCTTGAAGAACCTTTGACAAGTCAAACTAGTTCTTGTCCTTTTGACATCTCAATACAGTCCTGGGATACTAATGGACACGTGAGTGTGAATTATTTGATGTGACTAACAATCCGTGGCAAAAAGAGGGGTTGTTAGGTCCCTGTGTTCCTGTGTTTTCCCAAAGGGAGAGGGCTAGTTCTGAAGGATCAGGATTGGGAATTGTTGGGACTGCCCCAGGGACTCTTGACTCTTAGTTTGCAGGCCTCTATCACCCAGTCACCTCAGGAGCCTATGCCAAGGAACTCATGAAGTGTTGGCTTGTCATCATGTGCCTGCTTCTGAAGCTTTATACACTATAGAAAATCTTTGAAAATTCACGATTGCCCAAATATGGAAAGAACCATCAGGGGATGAATGGATAAAGTGTCGTGTATGGATATGATGGAATACTACTGAACCTTAAAAAAGGAAGCCCCTGTTATTTATGACAACTTGGATGAGCCAGGAGGACATTATATTGAGTAGTATAACACAAGCACAGAAGACAAATTTCTTACATATGGAACCTAAATATGTTGAACTTATAGGATCAGAGAGTGGAATGCAGGTTACTGATGGCTGGGACAGGATGAGGGAGGGGGCGTTTGCCAAAAAGTACAAAGGTCAGTTAAAATGAATAACTTCTATTGTGCAGCATGGTAACTATGGTTAATATGATCTGTATTCTTGAAAATTGCAAAGAGTACATATAAATATACTCACCACAAAAATGTAAGAATACATGGTAAAGATATAGGATAATTAATTTGATTTAACTATTCCACAATATATACAATCAAAATATCACATTGGATAGTGTAAATATATGCCAATTTTATCAATTACATAAAATTGAAATTTTTGTAAAGATTTTGCTCATGTTTATAATATGTCATGTTGATTCTTTGCATTCCTGTTCCCTAAATTTTATTTCTTTTGAGTTTCTTCTAGAACTTCCCATTTTAACAGGAAAGCTGCGTCTGTATCTTTTTGGTTTTTTTTGTTTGTTTGTGTGTTTGTTTTTTCGGTACCGGAAATTGAACTCACGACCTCACGCTTGCCAGGCAGCCGCTGTGCTACTGAGCTAAATCCCCAGCCCCTGCATCTGTACCTTTAGTTCCAATTACTTTTCCATTTCGAAGTCTGGTAGTTCATGTCTCTATTTTTCATGATATCCAGAGCAAGACGCAGGGACTTTGGGTGATGGCCACCAATTATTAAATATTCAGTGATGAAATGGCTACTGTAAGGTACACTTCCATGAAAGGATCCTACAGTGGGAAACCAGAGAAAAGGAGATATTGAAGAATGACCCTAGGAACATATAGTGAAGAAGGTCATATATCCTCTGCTTGGTATTTTCTTTTTGAGGAAGCATTCAGACGGAAGATATTAACAGTGACAGATGAGTCCATAATTATTTTCTATCCCGCTTTTCTTATTCCCACCTACTGTTTGGTCAAATAATGTTCTCTGAGGTATTTATTCTAGTCGTGATTAAATCTTTAATTTCCCTCCCTTTTTCCTTACTTCTTTGTTTTTCCTTTCAGCAAATGCATTTAGTAGGTGCCAATGAGAGAACAGAAACAACGACAAGGAAAACCATAAAACTTTTCAGAATGCTTCTAATGTAAATATTTGCAAAACAAAGCTGGACACAAGTTTCAATGTCTTAAAACATGTCTCCTCCTAAGTGTACCTAAATAATGCAAATAGTTCTGTGAATAGTTCAATCATAAAGCTGTGTCACGGGAAATCATTAAGTATGTGACACCTCGTTAAGGTCACTGCTGTGATTAAATGTTTGACTTAAGGGCAGTCTTTAGAAATGGGTTTTCTATTTTGGTCCAAATTGCCAATCTCTCTTTTGTTTACTTGTTAACTTTGAAATTAGTTTACAATCTCTTAAGGAAGAAGAAAGCTGTTTTACTTTCTGATCTGTAATTAATAACGAAGTATGCGTGTAAGTGTGCGTATGTATGTACAGATTGGGAGGGACAGTTAAATAGAAAGGACACAAATCATAAATTGGCATGCTTGGCCTAAAGGGGATTAAAATGCTTCATTCAGTGAGTGGGGATGATAAATAACATGTGAATTAAATTATTACATAACCTATTGGTTAGAATCCCACTTAAAGTTCTTTTTGAGATCCATTTATTTTCCCCTGCTTGCTTAAAGGGCAGAACTTAGGCAAGATTCTTTTCAAGGAAGTGTCTAAAAATATACAGGATACCTGCATTCATTCCTTAATGTGTCAGGTTCACTGAAACCACTAGGTATGTTGTTTGAAATGAAATTTTCATATTTGATATTCTTAAGGACAACGACTTCATGAAGATGATGCAGAAATTAGCCAGAAAGTTATTTAAACAGAAAAAGATCAACAGAGGAGCACACTTTTTAAACCAAGATTAATGCATATTGTGGGACAAGGAAGAAGCATAATTAGGAAATACAAAATTATGCTATGCAGAGTCATTAACCATGAGGCTGTTTAGGAAACAACAATAGTGAAATCAATGGGCCATTAGAGACCTAAAGATAAGCGGCTTTTTATAAGAACAAACTCCAAAAGGGACCTATTTACATGGACAGTGAGACCAGCAATGTTCTTGTGAAAAAGAGATGTGAAAAAGAGAGCGAAGCCAGCCCAACTCACAGCGGAGTTCCACCTGCCCCTCTAATTTGACCCTTTCAGCTGGGGAGAAGATTGACAGTGCAACTCTGACAGTCGCCCTACTTTCCTGTATTTTCTCCTGAAAGGTTGACCTTAAGCACCATGAGGTCTGCTTTTCTTCTTGCCTCCTCACCCTCCTCCACATCTCTTCTCTTCTTTCATCTGTGCCTCCATGATTATCACTGAAGATAGGTACAACTGGGAGCCTGAATAAGGTCAGGTTTTTCTCATAATTTGTGGTATTATACTATTGTTTTTCAAACGTTGACCTTGGAGGAGACTAATAAAAGTGTAGGAAATCTATTTATTACAACTTTCACTAAAAGAATAATGAAAAGATCCACTTAGGAGAAGAGTAAATGGGGCAATTCCTTTTTATCCAACCAGAGGTTAGCTATCATGCTTTATGAGTTTAGTGACTTTTTACTAAGCTCATTTTTAGTACTTATTCTGGACCATTCTTTGAAAGTACTGGATACCATGATGAATATATACTATGAGATATACTATGTAGCATTATTAAACCCAATTATATGCTAAGAAAAAGGGCAGGGAATTATTTTGAAAAATTAAAAATGGAAATGGCATGAAACTCTTCTTTTCAGCTCATTGTGGAGAATTCTTTGAATGAAGAATAGATTGGGAAAAGACGAGGCAGTAGCAGTTGTCCGTGTAAGAAGAGAGGGGCTCGATGTAGGTAGTGACAGTATTTAGGGAAATATATTAAGTATTATTTTGAGCTTGTTATTGGAGCTTCTGTTGCTAGATTGTTTTTCCACATTGCCCCTTTGTCTTCTCTTTTACTTACCTAATCTGCATGGGTTAGAGCAGAAAGAAAGGGTAGAAGAGCCTGAAGCCTGTCTTCCCAGTCAGTGCTGTTTGATCTGCTGGGATGACTGTAATAAGAGCTTTGGGACAGTATGAAATGAGCAATGTGGGATCTGGAGCGCAAGCCCAGCATTTTACCTGGGCCAGGCAACTTCACTTGTCAGTTTCCTGTGTGTAACCTGGGATACCAGAATAAGATGAGAGGTGTTAAGTGCTAGCATTGTACCTGTGTAGGATGCACTAGGTTTTACAATAGGACTGTGAAAGCCTGAGGGCCGTCTCATTAATGGAACCTCAAGGTGATCATTTCACTTCTTCATGCCTTAGTTTCCTTGTTAGTAAAATAAGATACCTGTCCCATGCCTGTAGTTTTTAGCCTTTTAGCTTAGGCTCATGAATCCCCCTCTGTCCCCAGCCTTCCTTTCCCATCTGGGCTACAATTGCTTGCTCTGTTTTCCTTTTGTGCTCAAACTCCCTTATGCAGTGTTGTAGAAGAAAAATGTTGCTTATTTAAAAGGAAGCTGGACAAACTCTGTAGGTGATCTTGAAGCTTAATTGCAATCTAAGTACTGGGGAGTGTTCTTGGCATCTTTTTTGTGTGTGCAAACTTGTTTTAACTTCCCTCTTGCACGTACTGGTTAAGACAAAGACTTGTGTGCTTGTTAATGAAACTAGCCTCTGCTGGATTTCAATCCAAGAAAATTGCCTTACTATAGTTGCAGCAGCATTCTTAAGAAGCGAATACCCAAAGAACTGCATGAAAGGCAGTCTGCAATAAGCCTAAACTTTTTATAAATGAAAAGGCTGAAGTGAATTCTAAAAAATACTTGATCTGAGTTATATTTGGAGTATGCAGTTGAGAATAGGAACTTATGGGTGGTATTTAAGTGTAGCTATAAAAAGAACATCAACTGTTGCTGAGAGTAGGTGAGCTCTCTCTAAGAGAAGGTCACAGAAACCTGGTAGCAACGGTATCTATGGAGGAAAGGGCTTGGATGTTTATCCCAGTGTAAGTAGGGGAGGCTTTGAAAAGAAGAGCTATGTTAGCGAGCTTTTTGAGAGAAAAGCTTGAAAGGTTTTGGCTCAAAATACGGAATCTTGCTGCTTTTTTCAGCAAAGCAGATCAAGCTGAGGTATGTGATGAAAGGCACATGGCGTGTTTAGCTTTTGTCTTTCCCGTGGAGTTCTGGAAGCACACTATAGCTTTTAGGCATGTGATCATCATCATGCACAGAATAATGATGCTGCCTTTATTGTGTCTCAGACCTTGAATGAAAAATGGTGACGATAATGAGGGTAATACTTTGAAGGAGCTGAAGATCCACAAATCATGTTCGTGCTTAAAAAAAGAGATCTCCCTAAAAGAAGTCTGTTAGAACGGTTTGACGGAACAGATGCTACTTGGAGAGTACAAACAGATTTTTAACTGAAAAGAAAAAAAAAGGAAAAAGTTTGAGTGGGGGTGGTAGTAACCATTAAGGGTACTGTAATGGAATATTAATGATTCCCAAGCAGATTCTATTTTTAATTTGATCGGAAAGAAAAAAGTGCTAGAGGATTTCATATGCAGATGCACCCATCGAATTTTGAATGTTTGTAGGTTTGGAACATTTTTTTAAACATCATAATGTAGTCCATTGGGACTGCTGCTGCTGTCAGTCAAGCATGAACATGTATAATGGATATGAGTTTAATTGGTCACATTGTGAATTTCAGCCATCCTCCTTGTGCTTACGTGTACCAGAAAGGAGATGGGTAAGTTCCTTAGGAGTGATGCACTTCTATAGTCTACACTTTAAAGAACTGTCGCAGCCAACAGTCTGCCCTATTTGTGCCTTCTACCTATTCATTAAGTGACAAAGGAAGAAATGTCAATTTAAAGGCATCTGGAACCGTTCAGTAAAAATATCTCATAAGGGAAAACCGTTTGTTCTGTAGTTGTCCTAATGCTTCGCTATGTAAAGGTCAGTTCTCCTGAAGACTAAGAAAGATGAAAACAAGTAAAAAACTAAAACTAAAAATAACTAAGCAGCCAGGACAAACGGATGTTACCGAGAGTGCTCAATTAACCCCACAGATTGTGCTCAGACCCCCCTGTGGAGCCTACTTCTAAGAACCACTACAATTTTTACTTCAAAAGTTCTGGCCTGGTCTTTTCACTGGAATATCATAAGCAGATGGATCTGTAGACACAGGTGCGTACCAGTAGACCAACAACTGCTTGAAATTAGGAACAGGGTTGGATACTTGCCACTGTTCGGCTCTGAGGCAGCTCTTCGTTAACAAGACAATAGCCACATACAATTAATACTTTCTGAATGCAAGTATTGAGGTTCTTTTTCAAATTCTTTTTTTTTTATTTTGAAGAGGGAAAAAACCCCAACAAAATAGCAACAACAAAGACAAAAACAGAACCACAAAAAAACAATAAAAACGATACAGGATTTCAAAACGAGATGCTAGGAATTAACAGGGGTTGTTATGTTCCATATTGTTATCTTCCACAAAGGTTCTTAAATTTTAGGTTGCAGTTTTCTCAGTTTGGCTGTGAATTAGAAAGATAAATTTGAAGTGAGTGCTGATCCTCAGATATTTGTTAGTAGGTAGTAAGAAATGATTTGAAAATGAGAAGAAAGAAAAAAGAAACCTAGAAGGGTACTTGGTCTCCAAATGGGAGAGGTGGAGGGGTTTGAGGAGGCGGGGACAGGCAAATCTGTGTAGTCAGCATCTCTCAGAGCATGGCTGTGTTATAGCACAGCAGTACAATGGATGTATGCAATGAGTCATCAGAAATGTCGCATTATGTTTACTTAGCTTGATTAAGGAGACAAGAAGTGTGAAAAAGATTTAGAAAGATTGCCAAGAAAACTATTAAAAAGGTTTTGGCATTTAAATAATTTGTTTCAATCACAAAATGCACTGCTATAGAATAATGCACTTCTTTGCCCTCATATCATTCTTGAATTCTACCCTCTGTCAGTGTTGCATTTTTATTATTATGGTCAGCCTTCTGCATCTGCAGTTTCAACCAACCATAGATTAAAAACATTTGGGAAAATGATTGCATCTCTCCTGAACAAATAGTCTTTCTTGTTATTATTCCCTCTACAACACAGTAGAACTGATTTACATAGCATTTGCATTGCACTAGGTATTATAAATCATCTAGAGATTATTTGAAGCATGTAAGAGCATATGCATAGGTTATAGGTAAGTACCATTGTTTTTAAGGGACGTAAGCATCTGCAGATATTGGTATTCTGGGAAGTGTGTTTTCTGGAATCAATCCCTTATGGATACCAAGGATGGACTAGGAAAGATTTTTTGTAAAGTTTAGTTCTTACTCTTCCTTCAAACTCTCCATAGATAGCAGCATAGTTTTATTGCTTAAGTGTTGGTTTCTCAGAAACACGCATAGCTGCCAGACATGGGGGCATAGTCCTCTAATTCCAGGACTGTGGGAGGCTGAGGCAGGAGGTCTGTGAGTCAGAGCTATGTGACTAGGTTCAGAGGGACAGCCCTTAGTAAGACAGACTGGGCAACTTAGTGACTTAGCTAGACCCTCTCTCAAAATAAAACATAAGAGAGGGGTTGGGAATGTAGCTCAGTATGAAGACCCTGGGTTCAAGTTCCACTACTACCAAAGAAAGAAAGAAAGAAGGAAGAAGAAAGGAAAGAAAGAAAAGAAAGAAAGGAGAAAGATCAAAAGCTGTATTTCTCTCCACCTTAGAAGGAATGTTTTGGGGATGATGTAAGCATATAACTGTCACCTCCCAGTACACCCTGGTTGAATGAAGTCATGCATTCTCCCCATCATGTCCCAGATGATCTACTGAGAAGAATTTTGATACCCTTGCACATTTCCCTAGAAAGTGAACTCCCTGTCCATTGATATTCCACTGCTCAATGATGAAGACCACAAAGGAAAGTAGTTCTGGAACAAATCATTTAACGATGAGGTTGCTTAATTCTAGAAATACTTATTCCTTGAGAATGCAAGATAAGCAAGTTTTGTTACTTTTTTCTCTTTTGCTTTTCTTTTAGAAACATAAACTAAAGGTAAATCTAAATACCCAGAATGTTATTTGAAAGGGTTACATATATTTCAGATTGTGTTAGATGTCATAGTGTAGGCTAAAAAGAAATCTTTGACGAGTTATGGATTTTGAGACCATGTTAATTTTGATTACGTGATAGTTATTTCTTTTCACTTGTCTGACATTCCTCCCTGTTTCTGTTCTAGAGACTGTCTTGTTGGTCATAGTATGCCTTGCCTCTAATATAATTCCTGGAACAGATGATTTTCAGCAAATACTTGCTAAAGAAATGATTGCAGGGCTGGGGATTTAGCTCAGCGACAAAGCGCCTGCCTGGCAAGTGCAAGGTCGTGAGTTCGGTTCCTGGTACCGGAGAAAAACCAAAAAAAAAAAAAAAAAAAGAAATGATTGCAGTAATAATAGTAATAACAAATAGTGACACAGCAGCAATGGTTCTGACATGGATTGGCTTTGGGAGCAGGGTGTGCCCAGTGTCCTATTGTATGCACAACTGGGTATGTGTCTGAGTGTGTACATAATTGCATTTTTGTTTTTCTCGAGAGAGAAGCCATAGCTATAGTCAGGGCAAACTTTGTTCTCCCCCAAAATTTAAGAGCCACAGAGCAGGACTCTCCCAGCATGTAGACTTGTGCTTTACTGGTGTGATTAAAACAAACAAACCAATGCCAGCAGCAACAAAACACTTAGAGGAAAGAGTTTTTCTTTCCCCAAAGCACATGGCTCATTCATGGAGGCCCATCTGTGTGCTAAGGTCTGTGGCTGGGTTTAGAAGCACAGCCCTTATAAGACAGACAGGAGTTCATACCTTCGTGTACCTCAGAATTTGGTTGAGAATACGTAGTGGATGATCACACAAATTATGAAATGCTTTACTCATATTTTGCACTAAATTAGATTGGGTGTTGTCTTAGTTACATTCTCGTCTCTGCGACACAATACCTGACACCCACAACTTACAGGAGGAGAGGTTTATTTTGGCTCACAGTTTGTAGAGATTCCAGTGTGTAGTTGGCTGGCTCTGAGGCTAGCTGTGGAGGAGAACTACTCACAGCGTGGAAATAGGGAGCACCGAGAAAGACCAAGGGAGGAAGAAGTGGGAGAAACCCTTCAGGTTACGCTTCCAGTTACCTGCGTCCTCTGACCTGGCTTCACCTCCCAACGTCGCACTTAGCTGCAACTGATGAGTATCCTACCACATGATCTAATCACCACCCCAGATCCCCACCTGTTGAGTACATGAGGCTTTGTGGGGAGTCTAGATATAAACTAGAACAGGTTTAAAAGGCATGCCTAGTAGATTTGCCATGTTTGGCAAAAATCAGATGAAACTTAGTAATTCATAAGTTCTCACTTTGGTAAAAGCTGTGCTAAATATATTGGGTGAAACGAAAATGAGTAAGACCTGAGTCCTTCCCTGAAGGGATTTTAATTTATTATAGTAGTTTTCAACACTGGCTATTCATTAAAATCATTTGGGATAAGGGTAGGAAAAATTAGAAGACTGAAATATTTGTACTCAAACAGAAAGCTATTGAAAAAACCAACTTTGGAGAAAAGTCTGACCCTTTTTTATAGAACTAAACATACCCAATGATCCAGCAGTTGAAGAAAAATAAAACTCTATGTTACGGAGATAATCACAGCAGCCCCAAATTGGGAACAATATAAATGTTCACCAGGGGGATACATAAATGAGGATAATAAACACTCTGATAACATTCAACAGTGAGAAAAATGGACCCATCATACATACAGCACTGATGAAGGAAGATTGATACTAGAGCTTTAGACAATGGTTTTGTTATGTGAAGTTCTAGAGGAGGCAAAACTAATGTATGGTGGTAATAGGAACATTGAAGAAGTGATTTCCTCCAGAGATGCCGTGATGGGAGTTTCCTGGCAATGAGCTTGCAACTTTGAGGAAATAGTAGGGAAAATATCATTGGAAGGAAGATATAAACAGAAGCTTGATGTCTTCTTCTGGCTGACCCTACCTCTCCCCAATTTCAAATATTTGTAAATGGGCCCATGTGTGTTTTTTAAAAGTCATGCAGGTGATTGTTACACCTGTCGGAGGACGACAGGGAATAAAGAAAGACAAAAGACAGTATTCAGCGTACAAGGGGACTGGGAGGAGCCTGCTCTACTGGACAGGCACAGCCATCCCAGCAGTCGGCCCACTTTTCTTGGCAAGCCAGGAGCACAGAGGGGTGGTGGACTTTGACTGTGGTGGACAGGAAAAAGTTAATGGAAAACAAGTTCTTCTCTGTGTCCCAGATGCCTGTGTCGCTTACACTGTCCCCAGCAGATGTTATCTCGCCTGAAGAGTGCTGTGCATATGAGCCTTCTCCGCGTAGCCAGGCAGCACGACAACCTTGCAAACACTTCTGTTCCTAGAGCAAGGTCACGCTAGCCTTGAGACCATGGGGCCGCAGTCACGTAGCCTGGTTCCCAGCATAGTAAAATGTTATTGCGTATCCCCTGGGCCCCAACACGCTAAGATTTAAACTATGAAGTATAATAAAATACCAAAGAGAGTGTATTTGTTTTCTGTTGTTTTAACAGATTGTCACAAATACAGTGGCTTAAAACAATACATCATTCTGCAGGGCTATGTTTGGGTTGGCTTGGATGCTTTTTCTGGTCCAAATTTCCTAAAGCAAAGTCAGGGCTGAAGCAGGGCTGCATTTCTTCCTGGAGGTGCTGAAGGTGATCCACTCCAAGTCTGCTCAGGCGCTTTACAGAACTCAACTCCATGGGTTTGTAGGACTATATTGCCGGCTAATGGCCAGAGGTCCTTCTCAGCTTCCAGAGGTTACCGTGTTCCTTTGCTGATGGTACTCCTCTTCCATCAGGAAAGCCTGCAGTGATAGACCAAGTCTTACTCCTTCTGCAGAATGGTGGTGAACTCTGTACCCTACCACTGCCTGCCTTTGCCTCATTTCTTCTCACGTTTTCCTTTTCTGGTGCATATTGCATCTACTGAGTAACTGTTCTGCCTTGTTCATATGCTTGGAAGGGCCGGTGTGATCGCACGGGGCCCACCTGGGTAATTCAGAGTAACCTCCCTCTATTAAGGACCACTGATCAGCAAACGTAACTGCACTTCCCAAGTTCTTCCCAGCAGTGACTAGATGAATGCTTGATGAATCAGTAGATGGTAATTTTGGAAGAGCCAAAATTCTGCATATGAGCCTTCTACATGTAGATCTACATCCAGTATAGAATTATTTGTAAAATGTGGGGACTTTCAGAATCAAGAGCATTTAGGAAACTGCACTGGGCATAGCCATACTCAGGTGTCTTTTGAAAGGCATTTCTGATGGATGCTATGGAGCCAGGACAGGCGGGACTCTGGCTGGGAGTAACTGTCTAAATGCCAGTGTGGAGAGGGGAGGGCGATGCTGTGTGGTGCACTTAGCATGACCCTTACCCAGAATCTCACTCCATGGGTACTAGTTATTTTTTACACTGAGGTGTTCAGGCCATGGTAGCCTAAAATCATATATATATATATTTTTAGGTCAAAGCAAATGAAATAAGAATGTCCAAGTTTATGATCATTTAGTGGGCAGAAGTACTGGGTTTTTTTGTCTTTTTGAGACAGGGTCTCGCTATGTAGTTGAGGCTGGTCTTGAGCTCACTTTGTAGCCCAGGCTGATCTTGACCTTGCAATGATCCTCCTTCCTCAGCCTCCTGAGTGCCAGAATTGCAGGCATGCGCCACCACGCCCAGCTCTGGAAGTACTGTTTTAAAAGGTAGTAAGGCTGTTTGTCGTGTGATTTTTTTTCTTCCTCCTGATCTTCCTCCTTTTCCTCTTCCTCCTCTTCTTTCTTTTTCTTCTTCTTATTTTTTGTATTACCTTCTCTGCTGCTGTTAGAACTAGACAGAATTACATATGGAAGTTTGGGAAAGCTATTTCCATTATTTCTAGATTTCCTGAGCTCCAAATCTACTGATACCAGGGAATGTGGCTTTACATAAAAATATACCTCTCTCACTTTATATTGCCCCACAGGACTTACCTCTCTGACCGCTGTTAGTGGACTTTGTATTCTGCTTTGGGCAGG
Organism: Chinchilla lanigera; assembly: GCF_000276665.1. Lineage (NCBI taxonomy): Eukaryota > Metazoa > Chordata > Mammalia > Rodentia > Chinchillidae > Chinchilla > Chinchilla lanigera. The sequence continues at coordinate 42,640,933 of NW_004955403.1, read as the reverse complement.
GGTCAGTACAATCACAGTGCATGTGGGAAGATCCTGTGGTCGTGGGACATCTCTGATGTCTGTCTAAAAATTGGAGCCATATCATAAAACTGATTTTATATAGCGATTCCACATAGAAGAGCAATCCTTTTCATTAGCACTGCTCTGTGCCACTTATCTTCCTTTTTATCCAATTTATTTATAAGCTTTTAAAAAGGATTGCATATACCTTTTTGTTTTGAAAGTCATGCACCTAGCCAAGAAAATCATAAAATACTGCCTGCCAACCTTTTAAAAATAGAAAGCAAACTGCCTACAGTCGTTTTTGTTCTGCCTTCTAAAGGGTGTATACAGAAGGTCTAAAATAATGAAGCCCAGCACAGCTGGCTTTTATTTCTCAGAAGCTGAACATGAGAAATAGAATGAAAAAGGGAAAATACAGTGGCAGAAAGCTAAGGGGTCTTTTCAGTTTCATTTTGGTGATGTGCATTTTGCTCTTCAGCCTTGTATGCATGATACACATTCATGGTCTTTTCAGAGTCTTCCTTCTGTCTCCCACCAGTGTTTGTTCTTCTTCCTTCTCTTCTCCTGTCCCACTCAAACCTGAAGTGTTGGTGATGGTGAGGGAAGACCTGTGAAGGAAACCCATTCATGCTCTATGGCCCCTTGCATGGTCTTTGAGAAGTAGCTTCTTGTGAGAGGTGCCTTCCACCTTCTCAGTGAGTGAACATTAGCTCTGCATAATTCATACAGCAGTTCCTTCGCTACTACTTTAGCCCTGCAAGGGAAGCACTGGTATCTTCACCCTCTGGTAGTTTCCTTGTCACCATCCTGCCTTGAACTCTGCTGGTGTTCTGATGATAGCCTCCTGCTTTGATATTCAGTGGAATATTACTCTGCTGTAAAGAAGGGTAAACGAGTTGTTTGTATGAAAATAGATGCACCTTGAATCCATAATGTTAAGCGAAGTAAACTAGACGTATAAGATTAAAAATCATAAGATTTCTCTCATATGAGAAAGGCAAAGTGTACAGAGATCAAAAAGCAAAATAAAAGATGGGCAAGAGGAAATAGGTCTTTGGAAAATGAGATTAAGAGATGAGAAAGGAGAAGTAGGAGTTGTAAAAGAAATGCGATGTGTCATGTGTATACACCAAGTCCCCAGCTAGTATGGAATCATGTACCACAAACATATGCAGTGTGAGAGAGAGAGAGAGAGAGAGAGAGAGAGAGAGGAGGGAGAGATGAGAGAGAGAAGGAAAGAGGAGGGGGAGAGGGAGAATTGCTGATTCCATCTTTTCCCCTTCAGGTTTCAGTTCAGTGTGATAAGGCATATTCTCTGGTAGCTCTGAAAGATCGTCATTTTCTCTTCTTATTCTCACATATCGCATTTTGAGACTGTATTTCTTTGTCCACTATGTAACTTACTTATGTTTCTGGTTTCTTTTCTCTATAAAAAATTGATCTTTAAAAAATGAAAAGAAACTTTTGGTGGCTCCCTTAGGTAATTTCTTCATGGACCTATGGACTTTTATTTCCCTTCTTTGTAAGCCTTAAAATGCAAAGCTTCGTATGAATCCCTCCTATGTTACCTTCCAGGAAGTGGTGCCAGCACTTCTGCTGGTACTCACGTGTATTTTTGTAAAATGGCCAAACACCAATTTAAGGTTTGCTTTGAATTTATTATTATTAAGATAAAGAAATTTGGAGGAAATATTAGTATTTGAGAACCTCTTTCAACCTTAAAAATCCATAGCTGCCTAAACTTCACATTACTTCTCTGAGTGAAGGAGGCACCTCCATTTAGAACGTGAAGTTTATACAATTACACAATTATACACATGTGCAGAGCATTTACACAAGTGTGCACACACAGAGACAAGCATTCATGGTCACAAGAGTGTCCTCCTTGGGTCCCTCTGCCCCATTTACTAGATGAAGTACCGACTTGATTGACCAGCCATAGTATTAAGACATAAGTGGACTGGGGCTGGGGATTTAGCTCAGCGGCAAAGCGCCTGCCTGGCAAGCGCAAGGTCGTGAGTTCGGTTCCCGGTACCGGAGAAAAACAAACAAAAAACAAACAAAAAAAAAAGACATAAGTGGACTACATTCTACTGGTAGATGGGGGAGAAGCTCCAAATAAAAACATAAATGATAATAAATGAGCTGAGTTGTACTCCAAAGAAAGTAATTTATAATTACCCTGAAGGCAATGTGAAAGGGAAAAGAAACTATTGTAAATAATTTTGATAAACAGTGTCTTTACCAGCTACTAGTTGGCTGAAGGAAGACCAAAAAACAACAGCAACAACAACAAAAAACCAACCCAGTATAGAAATACCATACATACTCTCATACTCTAGTTTGTGATTTTTTTTTCCTCCACAAGGATATAGACTAGTAATTCTGAAACCATTACTTTATGTGTACACTGGGATTAAACAATATACAAATACATTGAAGATGATAAGAGCTAGCACGCTCTTGAGAGACAAAACTACAGTGAGCGCCATGGTGTTGAATTGCAGTTGGAGTCACCAGTATGAATCCATTCTTTTTATTGTATAGACACAGAAATATGGATGAATGTGTACGTCACTGTGTTTGGGCCATTGTACATGACATATATTTCCTAGCTCAGCCTGCTAAGGGGATCAAGAGGCAGTGATATCTCGACAGTGACCAGCCTTGGTTTCTAAGCACTGCTCACCGAGGAAAAGAGCCCTGATGCCATTGAGAAGAGGTTGGTTCTCGGCCTGGGGAAAATACAAGATAGGCGCAGAACATCTTGCATTGCCAGAAAGTGAGGTAGTGCTCAAACTGAGGAGGGCTGCCAGGAGGACGACCCAGCCAACCTGGAGGAGTTCCGAATGGCCCATCCTGGGACAATTTGAGCCAGAGAATGATAGTATTAGATTATGCCTGGACAATTAAATGAAAATCTGTTATTTTGAATGAATATCCATTTATGTATTGAACGGATTTTTTATGCGAGAAGTACTGTATTTGAATTAGCAGTTATAAAAAGAAAAGGGAACTTGAAATCGGCATCAGGCAAATAGCACACTCATTATTATTGCATGGAAGATCCACTGATGGATGCCAGGTTTGGTTGGTGAAAGCCTGAGGAGAAACAGGATATCTGTATAGTCTAAAAGTATTTTTCCCAAGATGTTAATCAGTTATAAGGGGAAAAATAGTAGCTTCTATGGAGTCAATATCCAGCAGATACCGTGTTAGTAGAATTATGAATATTAACCTCACCACTGATAAAATACGAAGACATTATGAAGCCTCTGAGGCATCAAGGAAAATACTCTCACCTCTCAGCATCCTTCAGGAAATGCTTAATCTTGTTGTAAACATAAGAAACCCTCAGTTCAACCCAAATTGAATGGTAGTCTGCAGATTAACTCACCTGTTCCTTTTAGAGATGTTAAAATCCTGGAATATAAGAAGGAAGTCTAGTGAAATTTGAATAAGGTCTGTCCTATAATTTAGTGACATTGTGTCAATTTTAATGTTAAAGTCCTGGTTTTGGTAATTATGGTGTGGTTACATAAGATCTTCACACAAGGGAGAAGTTGAGTGAATGGTGTACAGGAACTCTTCATGCAACTCTTTTGTAATTGTGAAATTATTTAAAAAGTAAGGATGCTGGAAAGTTAAATGTGCAAAATGTATGCACAAAGACATTATTTGTAGTGTTGGCTATAGTAGCAAAAATTTGAGAATAACGCCGATGTCCACAGTGAAGGGTTAAGTATGTTATACTGCACTCAGATGTTTAATACAGTTGAAAAAAAGACTACATGGAGTTATGTGTGCTGATATACAAAGAGAAAAGCTAAAGGGTATATGGTATCTACTCTGGGTGCCTGTGTTTAAACACCATCTCTAATACTTAAAACTAATTCTACGACCTTGTGGAAATTATTCCTCTCCTGTCTTTCCATCAGTTTTCTTGTCTGTAAATTAGTAAAAAATCTGGTTAAGGGCTGGCCATGAAGATCAAATGTTAAAAATTCATGTGAAGCCCTCAGGATGATACTTAGCATATTCTAAATACTTGATAAAAATACTAGTAGCATGTTATTTTAAAGGAAAAAATGCTGGAAAACCTCCAACACAATATTAATTATGGAATGATGCCATTTCTGATAACCTTCCTATGTATGAATGTTGAAGTCCAGAAACTAATGTGTTAATAGTGGGGTTTTGGGGTGCAACATGTTAGGGAACCTCCCATTTCTAAATTAATATGTTAACATTCATTTTTCCATGAAACATGAAATTAGAGAAATAGCTGTAGCAATGTTAAGATAAGCCTGCTATTTACTATTAAAGAAAAATAACCAAGCACAAAGGAATATTTCCCTAAGTCTCATTGGATAGTCCCCAAGGCCATTGATTTATTAACACAGTAGCAAGTACAAGAGACTTTACTCTGCCCTCAGCCACTTAAAACTAGTGGATGCCTACAATTCCCAGGAACTTAGGTCTTAGCTGGAAAATTGACCTCACTGTGGAAGATTATCATGAGTATGGGTGTGACCACCAGCTCTTTGTCTTCCTGGGAAATTAACCAAAAGGCCTAAGTGTTAGAATTCAGCCTGCAGTAATTCCAGTTATTTTCATTAGCGTGATTAAACCCTGGAGAAGAGCAGCAGAATGGTGATGTAATCTTCAAGCCTAAGGTTAAATATAGGATAGATGTCAATTGCTTTTTGCTCACTAGGTGGTGATGGCTTGCTTGAGTTACACTGGGAGCCAGAATTCACTAATACATGCATAAAAGGCATCTATATTTGTATAAAGGACAGACAGTATGTATAGAAACATAGGTATACAACAGCACATATTTTCAAAGAATGTTTACGTTTTAGCTGTGACTTGTAAGTGTTTTATGATTATAATTGTGGGTTTTGTTTTTTCTGTGCTTCTGTCAATATTTATATTGTTTTGATATTCTTTAGAGTGCTGGACATTTTGCCTGACCACTCTGATTTAAGTGTACACAAGTCTGTGTAGCAAATTTAAGGCCTTTCTGTCTTTGTGGATTTTGGCTATGCAGTAATGGGTTTTGTTTTCTGAAAATATTTTTTTTACTTGACAAAACAACTGTACATATGTATGGAGTAGCATATAATATTTTGATACATGTACACATTGTTTAATGTTCAAACTCATGTGTACTGGGTTTCTTAAAGTACTACAGGGCAAAACAGGGTTGAGATATCAAAAAGTGGTTTATGGCAAGGAAATAGGAAGACCATTCCAAGAAATTAGAATAAAAATTAAAATGTTCTTTTATTCCCTTGCAGTTATGATTCTGTCCCCTCCTCTCCCTTCCTGTCTTCCCTCCTTCCTTCTGCTATAGGAGTCACTATTTCACCCATCAGTAACAGGAGGGCAGAGCATTTTTCTTTTACAATAAAATTAGATGCAATGTACTGAAGCCCATATTTCTGCATTGCAATCTCTGGGGAGTTTAAAGTAGGTAGGAGAGGGCATTGCGTAATGCAACAAACCATGGATACTGGTAGATAATCTGCCTGGGATTGAGTTTTAGAATATTACAGTTTAAATGTACTGCTATAGCTTCGATGTTTCTGTGGAATTTTTCCATTCACTTCCCAAACTTTGGCTTCTTAAACTTTATGCTTTTAATGTGGGACTAAAATTGGCCAGCTCTGGTGGTGCTGCTCACATTGAGCCATTGTTGTGTAAATTGAGACCAGACAGTAGCAAGCCCTAAAGAAAGAACAGTGGACTTTGGAGGCCCATTATTTTACAGTTCTAACCTTGCCACTTACTGGCTTTGCGACATAGGACAAATGGACAGCACTTTCTGAAGCTCCTTTCTCCAACTGTAAATTGGATGTAACATCCCTCCCTTATAACCATTCCTGATAATTTCATTATAGCACTTCCTTATGACAGCTGTTGCAAAGACTAAATGAGATTTACACAAAGGAAATGTTTAGCACATCCTGTGCCTCCAAATTTGTACCTTTATGTTGTCCTTCCTCACTTTACCCCCACCTCACTTGTTCTAATCAGTGTCCTACTCAGGGATATACTTTCTAAAATTTAAAAACAAAACAAAAAAACACACAACAGAAAACATTTAGTGCCTTTTTATATTTGATCTGGAAATGTTAGGAAGTTTTCTTTCTTTCTTTCTGCTCATTCCCTGTTGACTTTGTGCCAGGACATCTTTCCAGAGGGTAAGAAACCTGCTGCATTCATCCAGTGAATTCAACTCACAGGGGATGGTGGGAGACCCTGGGAGAGCTCCAGGGGCACAGGTGGAACCTCAGAGAGGTGGAAGATGGGATCAGGATTCTATTCAAGAGATAGCTTCCTAGAAGTGATACCCAATTGAATTTAGGACAAATAGGAAACAAAGGATCATTGCTAGAGGGAATAATGTGTGCATTTTGAGATAGCTGAGAAAGATGATTTCTGGGTGACTACTGGCATGTAGATTCTGGTGGGGGGAGCGTTTCACTGATACTATGAATGAAGAGCAGTTTTATTAGAAATGGAGGTAATCTTGAAAGGTTATTGGCATAGACTGATCGCCTTACATTTTCAGATGAGGAAACTGAAGAATTATCAAGGGTGTGAGGTTTCAAGAGAAATTGAGACTTCTTCAAAGTCACCCAAATTCTTCCTGCTGTAATAAGAACACAGTATTCTTGACTGATAAAAAGTCAGCTGGAGAATGGGCTGTGAAGGTATGGTGTACCTCTTGGAACATTTTACAAAGGAAACACCGAGACATTGTTATCTTCGTAGCTAGAGAAGGTCACTGCAGGGTATCAAAATTGACAAAGAGACACAAAGTAGAATAAAGGAAGAGTGAGCTTTAGATGCTGGTCAGATTCTGAGGAGAGAGGGATTAGGTTGCTAAAATTTAGCTAGCAGAGCAACGTGGAGATGATTTAGGCTGAGGTAAGAGACTAGGAGTTATCGACATGGAGCCAGTGCCACTGTCCAGTTCTGCAGGCCATTTGGCCATCAGAGCTAGAAGCAAGGGAAGCAAAGCCCAGCAATGTGGATATGGAACCGGCCCAGGGTAGCTCCCTGGAGAGCGCTGACTGGTGGCCCGAGGCCTTCTCCCCGCATGGGCTTGCTGCCTCCTCAGTGTTCACCTGGTAGCTTACATCTTGCAGTTTCATTTCTATAAGCTTCTTCATGAACAACAAAGCATCTTTTATCTCTGACTTGATGCTTCATTACTTATGGTTTCTTAAACCTTTTGGAAAGAACTTATTCTATAAAGATAGCTAGCATTGTTATATTCGTCTAGCTTAGCATCTTTTAAAATATTTGGCTTACACTGATAAACATGCCAGAAGGTCAAGTAAATTTCAAATGTTCTCACTATAAAAATTAAGTGTGTTAGTTAACTTGATATAATTATTTCACATCATGACATTACTTTGTTTCCTCTTAAATACGTACAAGTTTACATTGTTGATTTACAATAAAAGTTAAAGATCGGTTTATATTTTTTGCCACTTAGATAAGATGGTATAACCATGTTTATTAATAGTAAATGGCACTGTATTTATAACACAGACCTATTATCTATAGACCATTAGGCACACAAAAAATTGAAGTTAAAAAAATAGATTTCAAAGTGTGTAGTCCTCTTTCTTACTTCCAACCCTATAATAAAACACAGATGTTTTAAGACACTTTATGGTTCACTATAGTGTTCCAGTAAATTCACTGTATTTACGTTTGATCTTTTTCAGGATTGCCTGGCTTTTTGTTCCTTTAAATATGCTTGGTATTTCAACAACCAGCCTATAACTAATAATTAAGCATAGGAACACTCATGTTTTTCTTTATATATCCTACCTTTTATTCCTCCACAAAGATTTGTTTATTGCCTAATGTCTTTATTTCTTCTGGGGAATCATATGTCGCCTTGTTACTGATTATAGCTGTAAAGAGTTTCCAATCTGAAATTAATATCTTAATTGCTTAATCTTCCTTCTTCCTTAAAAATGTTTACCATTAAAATTTTATGAATTTGAATTTTTCCTAATCTTCCATATATTTATGCCTTTCAAAATAATTTATAAACCACAAACATGCTTATTAATTAACTTACAAGGAGAAATAAGCAAGCCTTTAATCAAAGTTGTTCTGAACAGTATGATACCTAAACGACCATGGTCTGTCTTAAAAGGGAAAAACAAACAACCAAAATAGCAACAACAAGAAACTTCACAAAGGTATGTTTTCTCAGGTATCATTTGGAAAAAAGTTGATTAGAACTTTTTCAAAAAAATTTTTTTGAGGGGAAGGAGTAAAAGAGTTGAGGAATTTTCTTCTTTTCAGTATTTTTTAAAGCAATCCAAGAAGACCAAAAGTAGCATTTGTGGAAAATGACAAGACCGTTAAAGATATCGCCACCCTTTCAACCTGTACAATGTTTATAGCTATGTGATTGAGCTGGTGTTCTAAAGTCGAGTATGAGTCTCCATTTTGATGCTCAGAATAAGGATGCCAATTCAGAACTCTCCTACCTGCTTGTTTAGATAAACCTCTGATAGAATTCATATTCCTTATAGTGATGAGTGTATTCAAAATGCCATGTGTAGTATGTAAGGCAGGTCTTCTTATAATGTGGTTACTATATGGACTTAAATATATAATCTATTGCTTTTGTCCTCTGAAAAATCAAAGGGGTGAAAATATCACTGGTCAGCACTTTCATTCTTGACAATGTGCATATTGTCTAATCACAGGACATTACAATTGGACGTCAGTCTTGAGATGATCTCAATGAACCATCTAATAAGTGAGAAAAGGGGTTTCAACAAGAGAAAAATGACTTGTTCAAAGCCCTAGTTATTACGGGTAGAAAAATACAGGGTAGAGAAGAGTAATGCTACTTCTCTTTTTCACTGCCATAGATTCCCACCTGCCAGGATGTGTCTTCTTTGCAATGATATGGAACACTGGTTCCCCAAAAACTGACAATTGTTGATGACGTTGAGCTATGGAAATGTAACACTCAGTTCTGGGCATACAGGTCTTTCCCAGTGACTCCATTTCAGGCATTTGACTTTCCTGAAGGGTCTGTGCATGGGAGTACATACTCCATTGGGTAGGTCAGTGTCAATACTGAAAGTATACCCCATTACCCAAGTTTTGTGTATCTCTGCTGGTAAAGTTCAAGATACTGTGGCTGTAGAATTAGAAAGTAATAAAACAGAGAAAAACTGTACCCTGGGAAGATTTTTTTAAGTACATATTTTCTCCCTAAACTTGTATCTGCAAGGCTAATCTATAGACTTATGCACATCATAAAGTCATATGCTTTATGAGTAATTTACTGTGCTGGAAATAACAGAGGCAGAGGGCATAGTGAGTAGCAGAGCAATTGTCTAATAGGCACAAAGTCCTAGTTTAATCCCCAGCAATGTGGTGGAGAGAAAATAACAGAGCAGAGTACTTTGATTCAAGTTTTTGTTCTACCATTTTCTAACGGTAGGCCCTAACTTCTCAAATGTGGTTATATATTACATGGAATCTCATGGGAGAATTAAAAAGACAAAAGGGAAAAGAGTAATACCCATCTTCCACCTCCCAGAAAGCTTGGGTTTTAATTGATCTAGGATCAATTTAAAGCTCCCCATGTGAGTTTAAAGCTCCCCAGGTGATTCTAATGAAAAAAATAAGCAACAACAACCAAAGACTGTGCAGTCCTTTCCACGTTCAAATACTCTGCACTCTTGAGGGTTTTAAAATTTCACCACATCTACTCTCATGCTCAGCGTAATCATCTCTCTACTTTTGAAAAACAGCATCTTGTTTTTCTATGGACATCCATGTTGAAGTTACCTTTAGAGAACTTAGAGTTTTAAGTTTTCTTGATAGCCAAATCTGGCTTTGGAGAAGTGTCTAATTCCTATTTATTTGGTGATATTTTAGTAGTTGAAGATTACTTGCACGATTCAGCAGAGTCAACACTTATTGTGTGACATTATTTTCGTATCCCAACATCAGAAGAGGATCAAAGGATTTTTGGTGATTGTTCCCTTTTTAAGCATTAATTGAGATAGAATTAGTAAAAGACTCTAGCTTAATACACATTGTTTACTGGCATTTAGTAATCTACAGATATGTCTACTCGTAAATGCAGTAGAAAATGAAATTCCCAACATTTGAGTTCTTCCTCTATATTGGCCATATCATTCTAGGATTTATATTAACACAGTTGATTTTTGCAATGGTATTCATGAAGCAGGTATCATTATTATCTTTATTTACTATATAAAAAGCATGAATAAATGGAGCGGAACAAGTGAGCATCTTGCCCCCTGCTTCACACTGAGAGGCAGAGCTAGAACGTTTGTGGATCATATAGGGCATCTTACTGCAGAGCCTGGTGCCCTTAGCCTTTCAGTAGAGGTTTTCTCATCTGTAAAATAAGAGTGTTGATTTCTAAATACCTTATCGACTTCAATCACGTGATTTGAAGTAAATTAAGAATAATAATTTATGCCAATACCTTTAATACAGTATATCCAAATAAAATCTTCTGTCTCTTAGCCCTATTTCTAAAGTAAATACATGAAGAATTTTTTATTTGAGTTGATTCTAAAGCATTTCAAAGAGAATTTTAAAAATTAAAAAAAAAAAAAACAACAAAATAACAACCTAAGCAAAAACAAAACATAAGTGCCCTTGCCTGAATTTACACATGAAGCTCATCTTTTTTATTGTATAGTGAAAAAGAAAGGAATTGAGATTGTATTCATTCATTCATCTGAAAATCAGGAGAGAGTGTATGGACAGAATCCCACAGAACTCTAGAATGTAGATTTTCCAGGAGCCTGTGACTTCCAAGTCTATTACAAGTGGGGAGTTATAGAAGGTGTGTGGATAATGTAAAGTTTACATTTGCTAAGCTGAAATTTAACAGTATGCTGTTATAAGAAACTTCACAAGTTCTTTCCATAAAACAGCTGATTATTCCTTCTTTATAGTAGATCTTTAATGAACTCTCCTAGGCAATCTTCGTTAAATTCGCCAAATAAAAATTTTAAAACATGATTTTCTTATTCAGAAGAGTGTTTCTTCAGTTGACTCAAATTTTTTCAGTTGACTCAAATTTTCTGACTGTATATATCACTGAAAAATATGTAAATAACCCTTGCTTATATCCGGTAACCCTTGTGTTCTCACAGGTTAGCCATCCTGAGAAATTTGTATTGATTCTATCCTACATTGTTTCTTAGTCTTTGTGTAATTCATCCCAAAAGCTCTGCCTTTTTGTTCAAGGCTTATACATTCGAGGTTGCTAGCACAAACCGTACTACAGAGGAATACAACAGTCCAGAGAATGGTGCTTGTGACGCTTCACTCCATCTGGTAACTTTAGCTTCAGGTTCATAGGACTCATGCAGAATATAAAGTGTGGAGGTTGTGAATAAGACATTTCTGTCCACTGTGTCTACTTGGGTTCATTTGCAACTGATTCGTCAGCTCAGTGTATTACCCTGAGTGAGTTTTGGAAGCATTGCTGCCATCCCTTTTGGACTATGTCTGCTAAGGCTTGGGTGGTCCTGTGTGCATGTGGCAATATTACCCTCTAAATTACTGGGCTCAGGAATATAAAGAAGAGAACACTCTTTGATGTGAAGTCTGATTTTCCGTTTTACAACAGTTTTCCCTTTAACAGCAGAATTTTAAGTTCCCATCTCAGATGAGGACTGTCGCTTTTGTAGTACAAAAAGCCTTTGTAATGACATTGCTGTTCTTTCGAAGCTTTTGATTTTAGCTGTAGAAAAAAATGATTTAACACCTGAAAAAACATCAGAATGAGGAATTTTGCTCTTCTTTTTTGTTGAGGTTCACATTTACAGTCATAGATTCATTGTAGGAAATATAGCGGGAACTTGGAGAAACATTATAACTCAATCACCTCATATATATGCACCACTCAGCACTATGCCTTTGTTCCGTTATGTCTCCTCAGGAAGTATTAAACTCCAGGAGGGAAAGGACTTGATTTACCATATTTAGTGTTAGTACCCTAGTAGGAGCTCAGTTAGGTTTGCTTAGTGAATCAATCAAGAACCTAGGTTTTAGGAAGAGAAAAGATGCCTAAGTTATGTACCAGTAAGATGCCAGTTATGCCCAGTAAGTACCAGAATATGACCTAGAAACAATTATCTTCTGACACAAATTCTCTGCACTTTCACCTGACTTAAGAAAATAGATTTTTACTTAGGGACCTTAATGTTTATAAAAGCACATGCAGTTGATATCAATACTACTTTTGGGGCACATAAGCTATTTTATTAAATCTTTATAATATTTTCGAAAATACTTTTATCCATATTTTTATAGATGCAGAAACCTGGGCTGTACAGAATCACACTCAAGATCCTGGTTTTTCTGCTCCAAATTTAGTGATCTTTCTATTTTTGCCTTTTACATAGAGCACAGAGTTATCCAGACCCTTATGGTGATGGTTTGTATCTAGATACCTCTCCAAAGTCTCATGCGGTCATGTGGCGGGCTTCTAGAGTTTGTGACTGACTCGTGATCCAATGCTGGGATTATAGGTATGAGTGTACACCCACCCTAGGGCAGGTAGCCTGCATACAATATAAGGGAAGGAAAGAGGTTTGCTGTCTGTCTCTCCTCCTCCAGTTTTTTATTTTAAAGAGAGAAAAACCCAATTAAAATGATACAGAATTTCAAAACAAGATGATAGGAGATAAACAATGGTTATTATATTGCATATTGTTATCTTCAAAATAGTTGCTCAGATTACAGATCCAGATGTGTAAAATTGATCAAACAATATAAGCACTAACTGTTCCTTTTAATGAACTAACAGAAATTAGTAGTACAATTACTATATATATATATATATATATATATATGTAAATGTATATTTCTCCTTTCCTTCATTTTTCCTTTCCCCTTTCCCAGTTGTTCTTTCCTTTTGAGCAGTTTCTATCCCTTTTACAATATCTGTTGTACCTTTTGAATCTTATTACTCTTTCAGTGTTACACTAGGGAGACAATATGATGTTTACACATGTGAGTCTGATTTATTTCACTTATATGATGATTCCAATTCTTCTGGAAAAATTTCCAGAGGAGAATGGCTGGGTCCAATGGGACCTCTCCTTCCTTTTTGCTCTTGTTGTTTTTGCTGTCTTCCACTGCCGTGAACAATTGCCCATGTACCATGCCACCCTGCCTTGGAGCCCGCTGATTATGGAGTGAAATCCCCACAAACTGTGAGCTACATAAACTTTTCCCCCTTTAATTTAGGGCATTGAGTATTTTGTCTCAGCAAAGAGAGAAAAGTTACCAAGGCAAACTATAACTTGGTTTGCCTTTCTAGCACCTTGTATATTAGAGAATTTAATACTTGTACCTGTGTCTTAAGTGCTAGCTTAGCCCTAGGGCTCTTTTTTTTTTTTTTTTTTTTTTTTTTTCCAGTACCGGGAATCGAACTCATGACCTTGCACTTGCTGGGCAGGTGCTGTGCCGCTGAGCTAAATCCCCAGCCCTCCTAGGGCTCTTTATTAAAAAGACAGCATAAAAAGCGTAACTTTTCAGTTCCTCTGGTACAGGGTTTTGGCCTCCTGTGTGGTCTGAGTTAAAGGTCTTCTGTGCTCTTTTTTCTTTTCTCTTTTTCATTTTCCCATAATCAGATTTTCATTTCCTCATTTTTGTTCTAAATGATTTGTGGGCTTCAAAACTTTCCTACTAAATTGCAGATACTTCTGGGGGAAAAATGGTATTAAAACTTAGTTGAGGATTAACACCTAGATCTGGGAGAAAAATATGACCCTTTTTCTGGTTTCTGTTAAGGAGGTAGCAGAGGGGATGATGAATATGGAATGATGTTGAAGCCACTGTGACATGACACTAATGAAAATCTTCTTTGTCCGGCTCAATGAGGCTTGTTTCTTAGGCACTTAGAATAATCTCATTCTATCTCCACTTTTCTATGTAAACCCATCTGCCAGCCATTATTTTGGCAAAGGTCAAGCATGAGTAATACCACTGTCTTCTGCTCCCAAAGCCTGGGGATTTCGGAATGGGGATGGAATCTGCAGCACTGCACTTGGGCACAGGGAAGAGAGAGGAGGTTATCTATCCACAGGATTTGCTAAGTCACTCCATTTATCACTTTGTTTTTCAGCTGTGGCTATTCCAATGTTTATTTCTTCTGGATATATTAGAAACACTGAACTTCGAAAATCATGATCCTGAAAAGTTGAGCTCATTTTTTTAAAGAAGACTTTGCACTTTTTTTCTCTGAAATATTCTATGTTCTTTACCTGGTAACAAGTCCTTGTAATATGCCTTTTTGTGTAAAACACATGCTTACCAAAGGTAGTATGCGACTCAGTGATGGATCTATAGTATGGCATGTTTATTGTCTCTTCTAATCAAGTTTGCTGTTATCATCTGCACTCTGCCTTCCATTCTGTTCTTTCTTTTTTATTCTTTATTGGCCAAAGAGTCAAAAGGAAGCGGTAGATATATTATCAAGAAAAGGCACTTGGTGGTCATCTTTTGCTTTCTTTCTTATTTCTTTAATGTTATTTTGGCTTCCAGTAGTGGAGGTTATGGTGGAAGAGAGCCACCTGCTCTTCCCACCCCTGCGTATGAAGGCTGTTCTACCCGTCAAGAGTGGGGAGTCTGTTTCCCTTCCCCTTGAAGTCTAAGCTCCCTTGTGTGGTAGAGTGTGGTAGAAATGATGCTGTGCTAACTTTTTGTAATCCTCAGAGACCTGGCAGGTTCTGAGTCAAGATGAGGAAGGAAATCCATCCTGCTGGAGAGAAAAGCCACCTGTTGTAGCACTGACATGATGTACCTCGCAGCCCGCACCCTGCCCGACCATGGGACTAGGGTGTCTCGGATCCTGCAGCTCAAGATGTCATGTCATGCCAAATCAAGCTGTCCTCACTGAGCTCTGCCCCTGGATTCTCATGCACATAGCAAATATTTTAAGCCACTGACTTTTGTGTTAGCTTGTGACAGAGTGATAGATTACTGAGATAGGATTTATATCTTCCTAATCTTTCTGCTTTTCTCACATCTGTTTGCTCTTTGTCGAAGCACTTCGAAGGCCTTGCATTACTTAGGGACCTGCCAACTGGTCAGTATTTTATATGTTGTACTACAGATCTGCTAAACATAGCAGCTGCTTCTCATCTAGTAGTTAGCTGTGTTTTAAAACCACTTTTACATCTGTCTTCATTTGGAGCAGTATCTGCTGACATGGGCAGAGGCAATTTCTTATAGCTGTAGAGAGGAGACAGAAAAAAGTACTCATCTCTTTAGAAAGAAAAATGACGTATTCTTTCTAAAGGGTATTTCCTGCCATCATGGTAAACTGGCTTCTCAGACTCTTCGGACAGTTTATACATTCTGCTTACTGATGGATAAAGAACAAAAAAGATTCCAGTTTAAAAAAAGAAAACAGCAGAGACCAATACCAGGGAGAGTTTGCAGTGTAAATCTTACATTCAAATTATAACTGTTCCCAGGAAAACCTAGAAGGTAGTTATTTAATTTTATTTTAAACTTTCTGGAAGAATCCAGAAGCATTTTTAAAAATACAACTTTTAATTTCCTGCCTAGAATGAATGCTTGTTCTGAGGTTCTTGTATCAGCTTCTATTAAACAATTTCCTTTAAAATCTCAAGGTAGTATTTTTCTCATTTTGTTGTCAGCTTTTCGTTCTTGAATCGAAGATTTATTGTGGTTTTTTTTTCTGTTGTCTTTCTGCCTAGCAATTCCTTTCCACAAACTGTCCTACGTAGTTGACTAAAATAGACTAAGAATATGTTTGATCTGAGGGCTGTAAATTTTAAGTATCAAATGGATAAAGGAGGAAGAGTTCAGAGGATCCAAGTTGCTTTTCTTGATAGCATGGGTCTTCTGAAGCACACCTTAATGATTTGCTATTTCCCATGCATTCAGTCATTATTTATTTACTAACATTGACTCCATGAGTTCAGTCATCAGTAGTTAGAACAAATATTTTGCTATATGGTGATATGGCCTTTTCTTTGAGTGATGGGATGATGAATTTGTGAATATGGGGGGGTGTGTTTTCTAGAGAGAATAGTAATGGTTTTTAGGAGAAAATTCTTTTACTTTTGAGGGTTTTTTTTTGTGTGTGTGTGTTTTTAAGACAGGGTCTCACTATGCGGTTCAGGCTGGCCTTGAGCTCACTTTGTATTCCAGGCTGGTCTCGAACTCACAATGATCTTTCTGCTTCAGTCTCCCAAGTAGTGGGCTTACAGGTGTGTGCCACCACTCCTGGCCATTTTTGAGGTTTGAATTCAACAAATATTCATTCATTTAAATTTTCATCTTTATTAACACACGTTTACAGTCCATAATGATCACATTCATCATAGAGAGTTTAGTATTTATACATAAGACATCTTAATTCTTTCTGCATCTCTTTTCCCTCTCCTCCTCCTCTATCTCTTGGTACCCTTCCCATTTGAAAAAATCTGTCTCTCCATTTCCCAGTATCAGTCTTTTAGAAATTCTCATTATTTAGCCTCATTTAAAAATAAATATTATTTTCAGCTTTACCTAGTACATGTGACTTTTTGTTTTTCACCTTGCAGATATCACTGCTGACCTTTATGGAGTGTTTTCATATATCCCTATTGCAACTGTCTTGTTCTTAAAGTATATTTCAAGTTCTGAGAAAAGGGTAGCTACTCACTCTCAACGTTTGAGGCAGTGGTTTCCACAGGACATTTGACAGCATCTGGAGACATACTTGGTTGTGACAGTGGGGGCATTAGCTGTTACTGATATTTTAATGGGTAAAGCCACAATGGTGGTAGTAATTAGTAAAAACTTTGCAGTGCACAGGATCTGGAGCACAGAAGATGATCAGTAAATGCTTTGGAATGAATGCATGAGGAGTTCGTAAGTGTAACAAGTGATATTGTGTATCTTTCTTCAAAGACACTGAGAAATTTTGTTAAAGGTAAAATTGCTAGTTCAGATTTATGCATAATTGTCTTACTATTCATACCTAGACAGTTTTTGCATTTTCTACACACAATAGAAATGAAAGGTGGATAAATTTTTAGGCATAGTATGGGGTGTATGTTAGTTTATACTGGAGAATACTTCCCATATGTCTACCAGAGAGAGACATTAACATATGAGAACTGATGACGGTTGATGATTATGCCACAGGACATTCATCTCTAAAATGTTAGGTCCTCACTTTATTGTGTTATGATAGTAGAATGAATGCAAGTTCTTTAGAACTATTTCACAGTAGCACTTCATATTAGGAACATCTCCAAAGAACTGCTACATTGGGAAAAATATGCATGCAACTTATAATTAGCAAAAAAAAAAAAAAAGCAATACTTTACTTAATGTATTTTGTATTTCTGAAAATCAAAAGCTCATATGCAGTATGATCCTATATTTCATAACTGGGGAAGCTTTTATGCTTTATGATGTTTGCTTTTTTAGCCTCTCTGAAACTTAGGCTTTGCTATTTTAATGGAAGAGAGAATAAATGGATGAAATTACTTACAGTTTTTACTGAGTGAAGACATTAACACATTGTAGCAGCATTAGTAAGAAAAATCAAATTATGAACTTCCTCAGTAGAAAGGTTTAGCATGGAAATTTATGTCCTTTGCTTATGTACCATGATAGAAACAGGTACATGAAAGATTTTTCCTCCAGAATGGCAATTATAGCTTTCCATAGTGGTCTTCATTCATTCCTGGCCTACAGTGAAGGGAACTGTTTAGAAAAAGATCATATTTAAAGGTTAATATGTGAGATAGAGGCTATATTACTGTTCTTGGTGTGCAATTGCTGAAAATTGTTTGGTAAAAGCTATACCTTATAAACCTGTATTTATTTACTTTTGTTTTGGTAACTGTGAATTTCGTTCCTTTTCATTCATTGTGTTTTGTGTCTGGATGTCCCCCCAAAGCCTCATGCAGTTTTAGATGGGGTTTTTTCAGAGGTGACTGAATCTAGTGTGTGTGATTGATTCACGGTGGAAGGCTAGGATGAAGGATGGGTGACTGCTGGATCAGTCCACTGATTAGATTGACACTGCCCTAATTCTGGTAGATTGCATACAATGTGAGGGACAGAAAGAGGCTTGTCTCTCTCTGCACTGTTGCTCTTTTTTTTTTTGTTTGTTTTTCTCCAGTACCGGAAACCGAACTCACGACCTTGCGCTTGCCAGGCAGGCGCTTTTTGCCACTGAGCTAAATCCCCAGCCCCTGCACTGTTGCTCTTGCTGTCTTCAACTGCCATGAACTGTTGACCCTCTCCCATGTGCCCCCTGCCTTGGAGCCAGTGGATTATGGACTGAAACCTCTACAGGGAGCTACATAAACCTTTCCTTCTTTAACTTTGGGTGTTGGATATTTTGTCTCAGCAATGGCAGAAGAGTAACTAAAACATCATTGCACACTTTTTTTTTTGTCAGTGTGATATAGTCCTAGGGTACTACACACATCTAGATTCAATCTTTTTCATCTTAAAATAATACAAGATGAGACACCTTACAGAAGGTACTGTCTTTGGCTAGAAATTGATATTGAATGTTGGCTAATGCTGGGCATGGCTGTGGGTATAACAGCCAGTTAATTTGGTTCAGAAGAAAAAGGGAAATCATAACTAGTTTGATCTATTTCCTTAGTCTGTTTCTTAAGCTTTTACAGAATGGACGGTCATTGTGAGATTGTATAGATTCTGAGTTCTGAGCGGAGTTCAGTTCAGAAATCTTTGCTGACTAGCAAAGGAAGTTCAAAGCCACAAAGGGGAAAATAAAAATTACAGGAAATTTAATGTTCGTATATTTAATTAAATGTTCTGCATTTAAAGTGATCAGTTTTTGTGTTAATTGTTAAGTTACTCCTCTTTTTCTCTGGATGAAAAAGGAGAAAGAAGAATCAAAGTTGTCGATCAACAATTATTTTTAAGTAGGCATTTTGAATATGGAGAAAGTAGAAGACCAGGGCTCTGCTTTTCCCACAAGGAATTTGTTCTCAGTACGAAAACTGACGTATAAGACTCCAAACTTTGCCCCTTCCCAGCTTCCCTTTCATATCATTTTCTTGAAGATTATTTATCTTTAGTTGACATAAAGATTATACATATTTATCATGTAAAACTTAGAAAGCATGTATATATTGTGGAATGGCTGTCATGCTAATTAACATATGCATTTCCTCGTGTACTTCACGGTTTTAGCTCTTTCTCCATGTCCCTTCATGGCCCTTCAAGCTTGCTTTTGCCAGGCACTGTAACTTCAGTTCTTTCCTGTGTACCTTGTGCTCCAATCCCACTGATCCTCTTCCAGTGCCTAAGCACTTTTCTACGCTTCGCCTCTTGGTCTTCATCCATGCTGTTCCTGCTGCTTTGAGTACTCTTCCCTCCTTTGATCTGGCGAATTCCTACCCTTCAGGTTTTCCCTTAGGCGTCCTTTTCCCTGAGAAGCCTTTCTTGTTATTAAAGTAGCAATTAAATGCATTTCTACCTGTGTTTATAGCAGCTGTAGAATTTAAATGGACTATTTAATGTTTATATTAGACTATGTGTAAGTTTGGCAAAGGCAAATACCATGTCTCCTGTACTCATTAGTTTATTTATTTATTGTCTTTTTGAGACAGGGTCTCGCTATGCAGTTCAGGCTGGCCTTGAGCTCACTTTGTAGCCCAGGCTGGTCTTGAACTCACAACTATCCTCCTGCCTCAGCCTCCGGAGTGCTAGGATTACAGTGCACTCATTAATTTATAACAAGTGCCCAACACAGAACTTGGCACATGTGAACCTCTGAATGTTCACTGAATCCATGCAATGAGCGTTTAAGTGTTAAATTGTATGGTACGGACGTACCATGTAAAATTAGAGAAGGGAGAAAGGAGTGTGTGATTGGTGGAAGTATGGATATAGTGAGATCCTGTCTCCAAATAAAAAATGAATAAAAGGTCTGGGGATGTAACTCGGTGTGAAGGTCCTGAGTTCAATCCCAGTACTGGGTAAAAGAAAAAGTAAAGGCTTAATCTGAACTTTTAATCTTTAACGAGAAACTTTCATGGAAAGAACATTTACATACTCGTGCTCCGATTTCCCTTCCTTCTGCTTTTCTGTTCTTGCTACAATTCATTCACTTATCCAGCAAATAAATAAATGGATTTTGAAGACCTAATATATTTCAGGCATTATTTGAGGTCTTGAAAAATATAACCATTAAAAAAATCCCAGGCCTCCTAGAATGTACTTTTTAATGGACTAAATGCATAAAATGGGCTAAGCACAAGTATAACATACTATACTTAGTGTACTTTAATTGATGTACAAACACTGAAAATAAAAAGACCAGCACAGATAGGATTGCCAAAACACGGTTAATGAGAGCCAGCTTGGAATGGGATGGGGGCAGAGAGGTACAGATGAGTACAAGAAACATCCTTTGTGGGCTTTGTGTGCATTCGGGTTATTTTCTTTTTTAATTCAATGGTGTATTTGCTTAAGAAAATTTCCTTGATGATGGACTGTCTAGGTAGAGGAAATGAAAGAGAGATACTGTGAATTTAAAGCCCAGATGAAAGATCGGATCCCAGAAAAATGGGGACCTTAATTTCATTTGGTTGGAATCTGAAATGTCATCAGACTTAGGTTCTTTTAGTTACTGTTTATTGAGCATGTTGCCTGGAGTACAAAGATGGAGTAGAACAGATGAGGTCTCTGATGTCACAGAGTTTATATTTTGATGGGTACTGGATGAGATGGTGAAATTGCAGATGAGTGTTTGGATATCTTCTGTGACATGTATGAATTGAACTCACGGGAATGGATAGACATTTGGGCCTAGGTCTAGGTGGCAGGTAATCGTCTGGTTTATTTAACTTTCAGATCAATGACTTGCTATAATAATGTACTGATTGTAGTCAGCTATATAGCAACTGATAGCAAAGTAAAGAGATAAGGGAAACCGGGGAATTATAGTGAATCTTTTAACCAGCTCTGTTCCTTTCATGAGTGGAGAATTTTCAAAGGCAGTTCTTTGTCTTTAAATTCTAAGCTGTCATTTTATTAAAGTTCAGTAACTTAATGTCTCTGACTGCTTATTACTTGGCAATATCTCACTAGCTCATCGATGTCAGTGTAGGCTGGTCTCCAAGAAATGCGTGAAAGAAATAGAGATTTTTAAGCAGATTTGGCACAGAAGTGCCCTTCTGGGTTTAGGGAAGTAGCGGCCAAGCAAGGGGAGAAGGGACTGTATGGTTTCTCCCGCTGTCTTTGTCTTTCATTTTTCCATAATGGCCACGAACTGTGAGGTTAATGTCTTGGCTCAGGGATAAGCATGGCTTGGCATGGATTCTTCTGTTGCTACCTCAAGCTGCTTTCTCATCCCCAAGAACAGCACTCTCAGTGGGCGTGGAAGTAGGCGGGACATGAAGCAATGGTTTTACATTGCATTGCCTGGCTACAGCTTGGCATTTCTTTCTTTTTTCTTGTCCTTTGCGTCACCGCTGTTGGTGCCATTCATTTTGCTTCCCTCTTCCACTCTGTTATACATTGTTTGTTAGGGAGTTACTCAGCATTATGTTTTCTTTGGGATTGTGGCTGTGTAAAAGGCAATAACCTCAAAAGTGCTCTCCGTTCCGTCTTTCAGGGTTAATGCTGGAGGAATTTATTGGAGATAAGGGGAGGAGGAAGGGAAGGAGAAGAGGGGAAGGAGGAAAAGGGAAGGAAAAGTCACTGTCAATGGATCTGGCACTTCTCCTCCTCCCTGGCTTTTACTTAGGGATATACACTTAATGATTATACACTAGTGCCCAATCTGTCAAAGGAGGGGAAAGTAGAACATAAGGTAGGAGGAGGTAGGAAAGAACGGCAATGTGATTGCACCAGTGATTCCAGAAATCCAAAGTTAGCCCACTTGATGGAAGAATAAAGGATTTTTACCCCTTAGGACAATGTGTGATTATGGTTTTCATCATTCTTTTGACCCCAGGCAAGGACACCTGTACTATTAGTTTCTTCTAAGCTTGGATCCTACTTGTATCTCCTCTCCTAATGTATTTCTGTTCCTTATCTATTTGTAGCTTCTCATCTCAAAAGCAACTGTAAAAGAAAAGTTACTCTTTTCTAAATCCCTTAAAGAAGAAAGAGTTTTTGGAGATTGTGTTGAGTTAAATCTTCAGGGATGGTTAGAATTGGCTTGGGTTGGAGGAAAGGCTTATCTTACAGCCATGGGTTACAAAGGAAACAGGATTTGGAGCCAGTAAATACAAAACATTTGCGGTGCTAGAGCTTAATGGAAAGTTATTTGACAGGAAAGAAGTAGGAGACTGCATTTGCTTAGCAATATCCAACATGAAAGAATTCAGTTCAGTTTATGTTTTAGTCTCTTATTGTCTAAGCTCAGAACCTCACTGCGCCACGGAGCTAAATCCCTGACCCTCTTAGAGTTTTATTTTTTTTTATTTTAAAGAGAATGAAAAATTTAGAAAATTAAAAACGATACAGAATTTCAAAACAAGATAGGAAATCAGCAGTGGTTGTTATATTGCATATTGTTATCTTCAATGTAGTTGTTCATATGATCAGATATAGGCGTGCAAGACTGATAAAAAAATTAAGCATCAACTGTTCCATTTAATAAACCAATAGAAGTAGTGGAACAATTATCTTAGCTATTTTATAATCCCTTTACATGTTTTTTTCTTTATTCTCAAGCTGGTACTTTACTAAATGCACCTGCCCATTCAGATCTCCCAGAAACCATGTCTATTTAGGATAGATTTTGCTCATTTATTTCCTCTTGTACCTAGGTGCTTCTGCTATTAATTAGTTGTATCCTTTACCTCCTATTCTTTATTTTATTCATTCATCTAAACTCATTTTTCTAGAAACATGTATTACACAATATTTACCTGTCTCACATTAACCATTACTCACATTAACTCCCAGCCCACCAGTGAAAAGAATTATAAAAAGACTTGTAGCTCTTAAGTTATGCTTTCATTTGTTTATCCAATATGTTTTTGCCAGATTTTCCTTCTGTTAATAGGCCCCTAAAACAGACTTGGTAACATGCGTTCGCCCCTCTATTTGTTCTGGTGCCAAAATTTTCATTCTACATAATCTTTCACCCTCAGCTGCTTCTGTAGAACCTACATTCTGGGTTCATATGTTTTCTTCTTTTTAGTGTCTCTATTCTTTTTATATCTATTATCATTAACTCCCAGAATACTTTCCTTGCGTGTAGGCGTATACATGTAAGTTTACGGGTCCCAGTGCCTTTGTGTATATTGAGTAGCGTATCATTGCTGTGCCCACAATAACCCCCCATAGATATCCTGATATGTATAGATATAGAAGTTGCCTATCAAATTAATTTCTGCCTCCGAAAACATGAGATTTCAGATCAAGAAATGGTTCCTCAGTGACAGTGTGTGGGAGAACCAACCCTTCTCTGGAAAATGAAGTCGGAAGAAAAGGGTGTGTTGTTGAAATACAATAATTTACTTTTGTGTACTTGGCTTTCATGTGAGTGTTTACAAAAAGCCACTGTACTTTGCTGTGTGTGTGCCTAACAGCTTCATTATTCTGTAAACAATTCAGTGCCCCAGGAACTCTTGAGCTGTTACTGTGTGTACAGCTCTGGGAGAGATGGCGTTGGACATGCAGAAGGGACAGGTTTTTGTTCCTTTCCTTAAAATAGAAAGGGAACTCTGTCGTCTGTCTTTCAGCGCGTTGCTTGGTGCTGAGCACTTAACCAATCTTCAGTAGAGAAATAAATGCCTATGGAACTAACGTGGATTGCATTAAAATAGCTACTGGGGATCTTTTTAATGCTTGCTGTAAGATGAGAAAGTGCACTGGATGATGAAATCCAAAAATGAAAGAAAAATTACATCCATATATGCAGAAGCGCATTTGATGAATCTGCATGGCAGCTCATGCCTGAATGTAACTTAGGGGCACTTAGCTTTTTGTGAAGATGAATATCAACAGTCGTCACATTGATGATTATATCTGGTCTTTTCCAAGGAGCTGGAGGAGCCGTGTCATTTACAGCTATATATCTTTCACTTGCTCCCGGGTCCCCGCACAGTCAGAGAAAGAAATACTGTGGGTCACTCCTGAGAGGCTGGAGTTTCATTGTGTTAATTCAGCGGAGCATGATTTTCTTCCTCAAGGACCTATCTGTCGCTTTGCATGTTAGCTTAATGGCAAATATTTTAAAAGTATGAATTATGGTGCCTATTCTCAATCTCACTGTTTAAATGGGGAAACAAAACTAACAGAAGACATTCTATAATGAGGTTCTCATAATAAATGCTTTGTACATTTATTAATGAGAGTTGGTAGATATATACTAGTCCAGGCGAGCTCTGCAGGGTGGTGGAATTTGGAGGGCTCCTTATAGATAATTGGGATTTAGGCAGGGTGTAAGGGATGTCCGTGGTAAAGAGGGAGGGGTTAGGGGACAGCAGGATTTGGGGGGTAGGTTGAGAGCATGGTTTTAGTGGTGGGTGGCAGTGGAGATGGCAGATTCCACACAGTGTCCTGTAGTGGCCGTTCCTGAGACACTTTAGCACTGGCCAGGGCAAGTGGGAGAGTGTCCTGGGGGCTGGGCAGAGGCCTGGAAACTGAGGTCATTGTGCTTTTCTTGACCCATCCACAGTTGCTTTTTCTTCTTCCTGTATGGCTTTAAGCTTTTGGAAATCAAACTGATGTCTATCTCTATGGATTAAATTTAGATCCATTTGGGAGAAAGGAAATGAAGGGAAAGTGAACATTTATCCCTTTTTTAAAAGGAAGTTTATTCCTAGTATGGGTATCATATTGCCAGGTAATGGGAAACCTTTTTATAAGGCCATATATGTAAGAAAAATCTCAGATTATCAACTGGGATTAGAGTTTTTGACTGTGCTGGAAACAGAGTGTTATAAGGACATGTACATTTTTAGATTCTGGATTAACTCATTTATTGTATTTGTCTGCTGTGAAAAAGCAGACCAAGCAAAGGTAGGGTGAGGATTGCTTCTTTAAAAGAGGGAACATCCTGCTCCTTGTCAAGTTAAGGAAATCTCTAAGACTCTGTCACATACATTTTAGTCCCACTGACATATTACTCCCACATCCTTGTGGGTAGTAAAGTTAAAATTTAAAAAATGTTCTTTGATCTTCCACCCACTGATCTAGTAGACATTTAAGTTCAATACTTCATATGGGAGAAAGGGGAGTTGAAATACAATTTATACTGTTAAAAAGCCCCCCCAACCACTCTGTGTCTGCACTAGTTTAGAAATGATAACAATAAAGTGTCATCCGTTTTAGAATGTGTTGTTTGTCATCACACTTTAAATTACATGGTGTTACTATTTATGACCTACTTCAAATGGTTGTCCCTTCATTGTGAAAAATACGTGTGCAGCTATTGGTTGATTTCTAGATTTTTTTTAAAAAAAGCTATCTTTTAATTGCAACATGTTTTGAACATCAAGAGATTAAATAAATACCAAGTGTTTTGTCCACGGGCTAGATTTTATTGTGATCAGTTTTTGTCTAGGGAACCACTTAGTATATAGTTATCTTACTAAATTAAATTCCTCCTTTCTGTTCTGGATGAAGATAGGACACCCTTTCCAGAATGATCATCTGTCTTTACAGAGTTATTCTTTGAGCAGGAGTCAAAAGACTCTTCCCTGGCTTTGACTATGCCAATTAACCTTGTATACCTTCTTCTTTGTGCTTAAAATGGGACGTTCTGTTATTTTCTTGCTAAATGTCAAATTTCTTCTCACGTGTTTGCTACAAACACTGGGGAGAAACAAAAGGATTATCACAGTGACCCCTAATTTCAAGTGGCTCAAATATTAGTAACCAGTAACTTAAGGCACAGCTAATTCACCCGGCTAGACATTTGTAAGCATATCTCAAAGTGAATCTTAAACATCACCAGTGCCTTTCCTATTCCTGCTGGAGTCTCTTATTACAATTTAGGTAGATTTTGTTGAGGAGTAATAGAGCTTTAAAGAGAAACCATTATTTGATAAGAACATATCAGAAATTGCATATACCTTGTTTTGCCAGCTAGAAGTGAGAGCTTTGAGGGGATGTCTGAGGGACAGATGGCAATGACATGATTCACTGGGGCTCTTAGGGTGAGAGGGCTTTTGTTCCCGGTGGGATAGGGACAGCACACTCTGCTGCAAGGAAGCCCAGTAGAACATGATTTTGACTCCTATGCACAATGCTGATGAAGCAGTCTTCTCCATATGAATATTTCTATCTTAATGCTTTCTTTTTAAACACTGGGTTATTTTAGATTCCCCAAATTCTGGTGATATACAATTAGAAAAATTAAAACCTTTGGATTATCACCACAAATAATGTCCCTATTTTGGAAAGTGACCTTTTAATTCTGTTTTATTTTCTTGGTGACTGGGTGCTGTAATTATGTGTGCATTTAAAATGCATGGAGTGAGTGCATCTCCACCCCTGCGACTGGGTATTGTGTGCCATCTGCAGAGCCCTGTGGGGGTGTTCAGGCAGGGAGGAGGTTTTGTACCGAAGGTTGGCTTTTGCTTTTAATTTTACTGGCAAATTCAGTATATACGTCTTAGGGATCTTTCACTTTCATTTCACTTTTTAGTCATTTTGTGTGTGTAGTTTATATTTGTATCCCACTCAAGATCTAATTCTTCTTGACAATTATCAATTGCTGTCAAGATATATATAATTGCAGGTAGTTTGAGGATATGGATATTGTTTGAAGAGCTTTTTTGATTTCTTACATTACTTGTTCATTACTTGATAAAATACTGTTTTTCCAGCTATTTCATTAAAATGTGTTGTCAACCCAAAGAGAAGTCTTCAGAGGCACACAGAACACAATTGTGCTAAATGTGTATTTCAGTAAATATCTTGTGGCTCATACTGCTAAGAAGGTTTGGAATGTGCAAGTGTACTTTAATGCTGAATTCAACAAGTATGGTCGTGTTTTTGTATCCAAAAGCAGGAGCTTTGCGTTTATTTTAAATCTTCTCATCTATTCCTTTTTTTGCAGTGTCTCTACGGACTTTCTCTGTTCATATGAGTTCCTTATATAATGAGTATTCAGATCAGAATGGAATAGTCAGGATTGCATAGGCGCTTTTGTTTTACAGTGTTGGACAGTGAGGGAAAGAAGACAAATATATTTCTTTGTTTCAATGAGATACTTCTATCACTGACAGAGGATGTATGATTTATATTTAATCCTTGTTCAGTACATGATTCATAGTATACAAAATACTTGCTTATCTATTATGTCCAAAATCTTGGAAAAGGCAAAATATGAGATACTAAAGTTACATGCCTAAAGAGTGCTAAATTCCTAAAGAGTGATTTGATTAAAATGAAACTAAACCTAAAATAGTAAATGTGGGTAATTTCAGGATTAAAAAATGACCTAGCAAGGCAGACATTGTCAAAGTTGGACACGTCCGTACATAGATGGTATTACCTTGGTTAATAAGTGCCTTGATGTGCAAGTATATACTAAGCGATTAGTGGTGATATTAAACCCAAGGTTCAGCTAAAGAATATTTGGACTACATGACTTTAATGTCTTGTTCTGTTGTATATATTTTAAGTTTCTTTTTTTTCGGTTTTTCTCAGGTACCGGGAACCGAACTCACGACTTTGCGCTTGCCAGGCAGGCGCTTTGCCGCTGAGCTAAATCCCCAGCCCCTACTTTAAGTTTCATAAAAACGTCAATTTTGTTTCAAAACAAGATATCTAGCAGTACATAATAAAGAGTATATATTTGACCATCTTGTTGCTTTTGTCAGTGTTGCATGCATCACTTGAGAAAATTCTTTTTCTCTGGAGTCCCATAGTACACAAAATAAAGTCTGGTTGTAGTAATTTGTTCAAGCCAGAAATTCAGTTTCTGATTTTTAAAGTTTCATAATATAGTCAAAGCCACACAATGGAGTACTACTGTGCAATAAAGAAGGATGAATTTGATTTATTTGTAGGAAAATGGATGCATCTTGAGACCATAATGATAAGTGAAGTAAATCAGAGACACAACTTAAATATTGCATGTTTTCTCTGATATGAGATACTCAATGTGCAAATAAAAGAGCAAAGTAAAAGGTAGACATTAGGAAATAAGGAGGTAGATCTTCTGCAAATGGGAAAAAGACCGAAACATGGAGAGAGGGAGAGGGAGGTGAAGGAAAGTGAAGTAATGTCCCAACTCCCCCAGTGACTGTCATCATTACGCACTGCAAATATGCATTAATTAAAAAAAATTGAAAGAGAATAAACCAATCTGGTTAAGAGGAACTTTTATAGGTTACACATCAAACATTTTACTTTGATAGCAGAATATCCTTGTATCTGTCTCCCAAGGTACCTTCTAGAAACTAGTTTATCAGGCAGCGCAGAGCAGAGTGCCTCTGAAGAGGCTGCCGGACTAGTGGAAATCACAGCCGTCTCATTTTCAACCCTTACCTTAGCTTTTCCGTTTTAGTCTCCATCTCTTGATCCCGGAAGGCTGTGTTATCGCTTACATTCTTTAATCCTTTATTCTCACAAGCTCTCTACATCAGCGGCTTGACAGTTTCACAGAGATTTGTAGCCATCAGGTGTGGAGTCTGAAGGCCCAGTGATGTCTGTGTTTGCACATTGTCTAGGCCTTTGTGCTAAACTCTGCTCTCCTTGCTTTCTTTTTTAAAACCTGATTTTCCAATTTTAGGGTTTTTTTTCTTCCCACCAAACCCCTTTCAAACTCATTTTATTCCTGCATTAGAAAATTCCCCTGACTTCCTACATTCTTCTGTCATTTCCTGTTTTTTTCATACCATATGTCATCTCCTCAAAGTTCTTAGGGTTTTTGCTTCAAATTGTATGACATTTCAGGTCCTACAGCTTATGCTCCAGAGCGTACCTAATGCATGATACACGAGGCGATCATATTTGCTTCCTGTTAATATTTTTCTGATTATGAAGTGTAGGAATCATTTCTTTTAGAAAATCTCTAAAATATTAACAGTGCTTCACTATTCCTACAGTTCAGAGGTATTTTTGGGCATATTTCCAGTCCTTTTCATGTGTAAAGCTAAATGATCTTCTTTGTCCCGCTCCCTCCCTTTTTAAGAACAATAAAAGCAAACAACACAGACACACATAGACACACACCCCCCCCACACAAAATAAAATTAGAAATCTCTTACAATTCTGAATGAAGATGAAAGTTAACCTGAACATGTAATGTGGCGTGGTAAAAATAGGTAAATATTGCTCTGTGATTTTAAATGAGTAAATATGAATAAAAAGGAGAATGAGCATAATAAAAAATGTGAAGATAAAAGACTACTGTGTTCCACAGCTTGTAACTTCGTAAGGACGCTGCCTTAGGAAATGGATTCTGTGGGGTTTGGGTAGCTATAGCTGCAGGGATAAAATACAGCCAACCACCTCACCGTGGAAGGTCCCTTAAAGGCTCGAAGGAGCAAATCTTCTCTCTAGGGAATGTACCTGAGGAAAATATGCTCCACTCTTAGAAGTGGGAGGGGATACACCAGCCTGTGAATCTCAGAAGTGGCCCTTACTGGGTACCATCTGGGAGGCTGGCTGTCAGGAATCGTTCTGAGCCATCTTTGGTATTTAATCTAATCCCAGGAGAATTGTATTTGTATTTTTTAATCTACTGGGTCTCACTTCAGCTAACGTAATGTATATGCAGGAGCTAGAATAGCTGGAAGTTTGTATGAAATGAAAATTTTTAGCTCAGATGTAGTTTATGTGGTGAAAAATCTTAAGCAGGCTATATGGACAGAAAACAAAGGAAATAATGTTTTTAAAAAATCTTTCAGGTTTAGTAAAATTGGCAGGAGTTGACTCAAGTGCTTTTAATGTAACCCTTTGTCAAGGCCAAGATTGTGGCTGCTTTAAAGTAAAAGAAATTAAATTTAATGTACAAATGCATAAAATATAGAATATAGCAAATGTTTTTAAAATTGATTCTCCTTCTTAACTCCCTTTGAAAATACAGGCAAAAATGTATAGGCTCAAAAGCTTAAAACATTATAAAAAGACAGGAGAATTAGCACATTCAGTCCTCAGTTATAACAAATGACCTCAAACCCATACTAGGTTCTCATGGTAGAATATGGCAATTGCTAGATGAAGCATGTACTTAGGGCCAGTTCTCCTTGCTCCCGTTCTGGAACATTGTTTCAAATTGACACATTGTTTTAAAATGACTCTACGCCTTGCAAAAGCAGGTCCACTGCAAACGGAATATTAGCAGGAAATGCTTGCTATCTGAAAAAAAAATTAAATAAAGTTTACTTAGGTGATTTTATTTTCTCACCTTGTTTTCGTTTCTAATTGCTTAATTTTTAATTGTATATTGCAAAAGGAAACAAAACACTTGTCTTGATGCTACAACCCTGTAAAAGAACCAATTTCAGTGCTTAGTTTTTCCCTAACCAGCAATATTCGTTCCTGGGTGTACAGTCTCAAGTTTTTGCAAACTGAAAGAGGGCCAAGTGTTGGAGGGAGGGAGCATAAAGAGAATTAATGTGTCTTGTACTTGTACCAACCCCTCATGAGAAATGCAATCATTATATACCACAAACATGTACTAATAGATGTAAAATTAAGAGAAGTTTTCTTCTAAGTCCAGGGGTCTGAATTCTTTTTTTTTTAAAGATGCATCCTTGATCAACGACATCCCTCTGTGCCTGTGAAAGATATACATTGAGAAATATTGCCTTGCAAACCTTTTGCCTTAAAAGCCTATTATTCTATATGAGATCAAATTAGCCATTTTAAAATTGTGTGTGTTTCTAAGCTATTGACTTAGATCAGGCATGGAGAATAGGTTTTACTAAGTGGTCTGTCAAAAATATGACTCCGATGTTATTCCCCTGCTTAAACCCCTGCATCCCATAACTTCCCTTCACTCCCATAAAGGTCATTCAGGCTTTTTATCAAGGTCCACAAGGCTCACATTGATCTGAACTCCCTCGCAGCAAGCTGCAGGTGTACTGGCCTCTGGCTGGTAGGTGAATACGGCTCATTCCTACTCTCAGCCTTGCAATTGTTTTTATGTCTTCCTTTCATTGGATCCACCTAATTAAGGGGCCTGCTCAAAGGCTGTGTTTCATAGAGGCATCTGGTCCTTTGTGCAGACTGGAAATAGACTCCCCATCTCCCTGCTCCCTGGCTGCTATGGTTCTGATCCACCAGACACAACCTGTGAGATGTGTAAAGTGAATGTGAGCCATAGGGATACAAGCACAGTTCAGAACTAACCTTTTCTTCAGCTGTCCCGGTCATCTATAAACTATTTAGTAACTGAGAGATCATGTCTGCAAACCAGCTGAGTATTCTCATCTCTGCATCTGCACCCCAATCAGAACTGGTGCCATATTTACCCTCTCTGAGCACTTACCAGCCTCTGCCATTCTACTTGTCCTATTACCTTGCCTTATGATCTTAATGCACTTGAAGAGCAGCCTGGGATGATTAATCTATTTGCTTACTCACTGGCCACCTCCCTGATTAAAATATATGTTCTATGAGGGTAGAAGCTTTGCATTTGTACCACCCTTCCTGTCCTTACCTAGAGAAATGCCTGGCACACATTAGAGTCTCAGTAAGTACTTCTTGAGTGAGCTTATGTGCCCAGTCCAGGTTTTTGGTAGCTATTTGGAGGGTTAGGATGGGAAGAAACTGAAGAACCGCCTAGGGTTTAGTAAAGGAGTAAGGTAAGTATTAGTAAGTGGTATTTGTTACTCCATGGGTGTGGAGTGCAGTGCCTTTTGCTTTTTTGGCATAGATTGTTAAGAATCGAGGAAGCACGTTAATAATGGTGTTTGAGAAGCACTTTCAAGTGGTCTTCCTTTTTTTAAAAAAATTCTGTTTAACACATAACCTAATTCTAAAGCTTTCTGGTATCTAGAACTAAAATGCATTGAAAATTGCTGTTAATTTAGAAGCCAGGTAAGTTTATAAGGCACTTTCTTGAACAATAAGCAACTATTACATACATGAATATATTATGAAAGTGATTTTTAGATCTATTTAATCTAGACTATTTCTGTTTAGATCACACATTGTGACTCATTATTGGATCATTAAATTAATCTAGTACTTTGCAACTAGCATTTCTTTCATTAAAATGGAATAGAAAATGGTGTACATTTCATAACTCCCTAAAAGTTTTGTCTAATATATATGGGTCATGGTGAAAATGCTATTACTAAAGTGTGGGGTGAAATCTTTAAAAAATAGAGAGATGGTTGTGTGGCCTGTATTTCATTAGTGGTGGCTCTACTCAAAGTTGCTGCTAAAATTGAAAGTTAGGAATGTGTCTATGGAGAGATTTACCTTATTATGTTTCAAACTCTAGATTTAGAGCTCATATGTGGTACTATGTTCTGCATTCACATAGGAGGAATGTGGAGAAGACAGCAGTAGATCTACCCTTAGGAGGTCATGCTAGATCCTCTGCCACACTCAATTATTTAGGCCTTTCACTACAGCTTTGAGAAATTGCTATTATTATCATCACTACTCACAAGTTTTATAACAAAAAGTTTTATTCTCATTTTTTGTCTTTATTTTCTCCTTGCCATATGTGCAAAGGAAGAAGAAACAGTAAGTTTGAGGATGAAAGTGAGCCCCATTGAAACTAAGTTACACATGATTCCTCTGTCTCTTCCCTCCTTTGTCCCCACTTCCAGAGGCAGGCAAGGAGGTGGCAGGATTGTAAATAAATATTCTTGACATAATTGGTTAGTATTTCTATAGAAGCATGGTCGTTTGTTACCTGGGGCAAGACCAGGGGAGGTAACTATAGGTGGCAATGCCTAGTCTCTCCTCCATTGTCCCTAGCAGTTCAACGCTGGACCAAAATTTTCATGTCCTAAATGGACAGATGCTGTGGTCACTGTGATCTGACCAGCACAGAACACACATTAGTATCCATTAGTCATTATTCAAGCATCTCCCTTTGGGGTTCCTACTTCCCATCTCAAACTTTCCAATCTCACACTGTACTCTTTTGGAGAGAGGAGTATTACAATTTTTATCTGTCTTGTTGCAGTTCTGGTGAGTCTTACATTATTATAAATGAGCTGAAATGATCAAGAGGCCATAAACATGGACTCTGAATCACAGCTGTACCACATCCGACCTCAGGGATGTTATTAGTCATCTGAGCTTTGTTGTCTCATCTGGAACATGGCTGCGATGATAATATCCATCTCTTAGTACTGTACTTTTTGTTTTATGAGATAATTCATAAAACATGCTCAGAAGTCTGCCTGGCAGTAGTGTGTTTGCCGTGGGACTACCAACCATAAATCCCATACCTCGAGTCTGCCAAGATAAGCAGGATAAACCCTGCCCTGAAACTGCCAGATTAATTTGATCAGAAGTTAATTCCACAAATATTTTATGAGGATCTGCAACTTGCTTTGTGCTGTGAGGAATAGAGGAGAAGATTTCAGGGAGTTTGCAGTCATGTTGAAGGAAAAGAAAAATCCGCATGCTTGGCATTTGAGCAGAGCAGTACAAAAGTGAAATGCTGGGCCAGGGATACAGTTCCGCGGCACAGTGCCTGCCTGGCAAGCACAAGGTCCTGAGTTCGATTCCCAGTACAAAAAAAGTGTAATGCGGTTTTGCAGAGAGTTGAAGGGTAGCTTTCTGGAAAGAGGAAGAGGGTGAGCTTCAAGGTGATTTTTGAAGGGTGAGTATGATTTGGACAGGCAGAAAGAAATCTGTGAAAGAAGCAGTAAGAGGAGACAAGTGTAGGAGGTGTACATGTATATGGGGAGGCATAAGCATCCTCGGAATATGGACTTGAAAATGGGGACCAGTTGAGGTCAGACTGGATCTAATGAAATTATGGAAAATTCTGAATTATTGAATAAGAACTTAAGACTCTATTGTCAAGACTGTCTGTAGATTCCTTCCTATCTTTTTAAAAAAAGAAATCTAAATGCCAATTTATTTATTTAAGTACATGATATCGAAAATAGTTTAATCAGCATGTTCTTTGCTGATAGATAGAAGTATTAAGAAACCATGTCATACTCAGAAGATTGCTTAAGTGGCATGTGGCATCATGACAAAGAAAGTGAAGGAATTGATTGTCTAAGGTCACTGAGCTAACATAGCTTCATATGACCATTTCCAGTGGGGAGGAGTTTGCCAGTGAACCACCGTCTTCCGAGTTTCTTAGTTACAGCTTCTGTGTTAGGAGATTGCCAGTTGGACCAAAAATGTGTCAAAGACCACTAGGAAAGGCTGTTTCTGGCTGCAGCTATGCATGGGTGGGTGCTCTTTTGTAGAGCTCATTTGCTGTTCTCTGACTGTGAACTGATAATGAGCGTTTTTTTAGATATAATGTGTGAAGTCTAGTTTCAGTCAGCTCCTTTTATTTTGTTGAACTGTCCTTTGCTTTTTAACCACTGTGTTTCTATTATACAGTTAAATAGTATAACAGAAAAATTGGGAACTATATAGATAAGCAAAACAAGATAAAAAATTGTTCAGTAATAATGTCATAGTTACTTTTTTCACTGCTAAGACAAAATGTCTTGCTGCCAGACTTAAAGGAGGAAAGGTTTATCTGGCTCCTGGTTTGTGGAGGTTTCAGGCCACATTTGATGGCACCAAGGCGAGGTAGCATGGCAGAGGATAATCGCAGAGGAGAAAGTTCATGGCAGGCAGAAGGCAGCAAAGCAAGCAAGGGACCTTAGCAGTTTCTTTCTACCCCTTTTATACTAGGCTACTGAGATTAGGGCAGTGTGAAACCAATCAGTGGACTAATTCAGTATTCACACACCCTTCATCCCAGTATCACACTCTCTAGATATAACCACCTCTGCAGAAGCCCCACATGGGATTGCATGAGCCATTGAGGAGACATCTAGACACAAATCATAACATTTCCCTCTTGGTTCCCTAAACACTCATGAACATTCCTTTATGCAAAGGAGTTGCCAAAGTCCTCATAGTTTCAGCATTGCTGAAAAGTCCAATTCCAAGTCTCCTCTGAAATTTAAGGCAAACTCTTAGCGATGAGCCCTTGTACAAATGAAAGGAAAGTTAAACACTTCCAACGTACAGTGGCACAAGATAAACACTGCCAATTCAAAAGGTACAAATGTGGGGTGACAAAGGAATGAGACCAAAGCAAATCGAAAATCCATCAGGGCAAACATTAACTCCTGTAGTCCATGTGAAGCATCTGAGGCCATTTGTGGCAAGATGTGAACTCCAAAGAATGTAGGTGGCTCCACCCCTACAGCACTGTGGGTGGTTGCAGCTCCCGTGGCTTCTCTTTTGGGTTGGCTTTGCTTCCTCCTTGGAGTTTTCCTTAGATGATCCACGTTCCTCGCTTCTCTAAACTTCTGGGGTCTTCATTGCTTCTTTAGCTCCACACTCACAGCTTCCCACACTTCCCTCTCAGGGGCACACTGCCTGATCTCCTGAGCTTCCTTCTGAAATCTGTATGGAAGCCCTCCTGATTCCACAACTCTTGCATTCTGCATGCACTGAAATCCAGCACCTCGTGGATGATGCCAAGTTTTCTGGCTTGTCTTTTAATTCTACCTATGTTATTTTTCTTTTAACTCCCAGATGTTGAATCTCAAGCGGAGCAAGATCATTATGAATAGGGTATTATATGAAAGTAGAATGGTGTAGAAGGAAAAGAGTATGGAAGCAACAGAACTTGCTGGGAGGTACATCAGGAACTGGGCAAGACTGAGATGGAAACTCAGTGAAAGAGTAAGATGCATTGTAGTTTTCTTCTTTCCTTTTCCACATAGTGTTTTGGGTTCCCATGTTAATGTTCCTCTTCCCAGCGTTGGTCCTTTTGCAGAAGAAATTCTTTATTTGCAGTCCAGTCAACAAAAAAAGTCTATCATGAAGTAGATCTGTATTTCAGTAGAAGTAAAGGAAGTGTTAAATAGAAAGATGTGCCGTTTTTCTCACCTTCTATTTGCCAAATGATCTCAGAAGTATGAACATTGAAGAGACGTAGAAATTTATCCTTTTTTTTAAACTAGGAAGGAGTAATTTGGTAAATTATGCTTTGCTTTGGTTCTTGTTTTTGATCTTCTGGCATCTTTTTCTAAGATCTTATCTGCCAGAGAGTTACTTTTTTCTTTTTGATGAATTGGCTGATTTTTTTGAAAACAGTGCCACAGTTTTAGAACCAAATTGGTGATGCAGCAGTATTTCAAGAGTTAAAAGCACTTTTGATAATAATGTGAAACTTACTGTCAGTCTATGTCAAGCCAAATTCTGAAAATGATAGTTTTGAGATTCAACTACATTCATTTCTATTTATATAGCTTTTGAATGCCAGGTTTGCTTATTAACTTTCAGGCTTAGAGTTACACATAATCTCATTAGAAACGTGTTCGTGTTATTTTACTTTTTATAAAGGTAAAGGTCAGCAACTGTCTTCTCAGGAGTTAACATTCGCTGTACTGCAATCACCCAGTCTTCTGTGGATGTCAGTTGCCTCTTACCTCTTTCAACCAAGAATTATATTTCTAAAGGAATTCTTCATATGGAGGACCATATTCTGTGGGTGGTTGTTTATACCAACAAAAGCAGTAGTTTTAGTTGTGCCATTGGAAATTTGTTGTAAACTTTTCCTTGAAAACTAAATGCTTGATTCCCCCCTTGAAGTCCAAATTGTTTGTTGCTAATGAGGAATTGAAGGGAAGTTTTGATTTCAACCTCATGAAAGTGCTTAATCACCACCTCTAAGTAACCTTGGTAGGAGCGACAATTTGTAATTCCCTGTAGGCCCTTCATGAGCTGGGTTGGCTCAGTGGCTGGAAGTTTATTTGCCTGTTCATCTCTGAGACTCGCCATCTTTTATGTTGGTCCCTGAGCTTCTATTTTACAGCCACAGAATACCCTTAAATGAAACCTTTGCCTTGCTTCTTGCACTCGGCCTCCACCAGGAGCTCAGAGCCCATAACAAGAAAAACGGAGAAAGCTTAGGCACTAGGGGTAGCGCATTTCCATCAACAAAGAATTAAAGAACACTTCTTCCAGCCTTTGACACTGGCAAATAGTCCATCCTGTTAGAGTTGCTCAAAGCCCTTGCCTCGCTGAAACACAGAATTGAAGATAACATCAGAGTGTTTCTAGAAGACATTCAGAAGAACGTGAAAATGGCCCTTGCATCCAAACATAAAGTGCCCTTTGTAATTAAAGTGTCACTTGAGATACAGATGTTTCTCTAATAGTAGCATTTTACATGGTTTTCTGATAACCATCAGAACACTTATACGCAGATGTGACGTTTCCCCACTTTACAGAGTTGAAAATGGAAACTTAGTCTGAATAAGTCACCAAAGTTCATTTATTCTTAATAACAATACTGTATTGTGTGATAGAATTTATTTAATCTTGTTTTGAAATGATCAGAGAAAATGTGAATCTGAGTTATATTTGCATCTATGTCAAGATGATTTTAAACATTTAGAAAGAACTGCTAGTTACAGATTGATCATTTCAGCCTTCCTTTACAGATGCAGGAGTTATCAGTGAAATTTCTGGATGCCGAAAATGTCAACCAGTGTATTTAGGGTTGACCTGGTCATTCTTAAGAGGCATTCTGCCCAGAGAAGGAAAATGTTAAAACTAATGGAATTTTAGGGCTTTCTGTTTGTGCTTTTAGTTCTTGCACATCATGTCACATAATGTTCACCTAATCTGTAGGCAAAACGTCCCAAGAGCCATAAATGACCCTGTGAATATAGTATTTCACCCAGTGACGTTTTCATGATATTTTAAAAATTGGATTGAAAAGGCTAAAATGAAGTATTGTCCATAAATCTGTAGTTTGTAAGTTTTTATACCCATGGGGATGCTGATGGCTGTGCAGTTGTAAAACTCTCACCGTTGGTGCATAATTCTATTTTAAAACAAGTGTCTAGTTTGGTAAAAATACAATTTCACCTTGGACTTGTCTGCCATTGGGAAGCATTTTTTTTTTCAAATTAAGAAATTCTCTTACATGGTGAGACTCCACATACACATTTGGGTTAACTAAACTATAATACTGAATAAATAATCAACTATTTTGATGATCAGAATGACTCACTTTTGTCCTGTGTAAGAGGTTTCCTTATATGTATGCTAGTTTTAAATTGTGCAGTCTTTTCATAGAGGCTTATTGAAATAGGAAGTGGCAGTAGGAAGGATTAAGATGTGGCACCAGTGTGTACTTACTCCCCACAGTAAGTGTAGCCATTACGGTTCACCAACATACGAGTAAATATAAAAAAAAGTAGCGTGTAGCAGTCTGAATAAAACTTGTTTTGTTAGTCAGATTATCTATGCCAACTCAAATATATGTCATTTGCTGTGACCAAATACATACATACATATATATACATATATATACACATATATATATATGTATATATATTCAGCTGTAGTATTTAAGATAAAGTCTTATTTAATGGAACTGCAGAGCTTTAAATTTATAAGGAGTTTAGTGGTCCTAACTTGTGTACAGATGAGTAATCTGAGGTCAGGAGAAATAATGTGACTTTTTTAAAATGGAGTAGCAGGCTAGCAACCTTACTCTGCCCTTCCTGAGACTTTCTGAATTTCATACTAGCAGCCTTTTATTATATTGTGTCCTTACACCTGGACAGAAGGAAGGAAAGAGAAAACCAAAGGAAAGACAAAGACTGAAGAAAAGGAGCACAGTATTCAAGGTGTTGATCTTACCGTGGTATTGTGAATTTGTGGTATCTTGGAGTCTAGAGATCTACACTGTATTTCATTTCTGTTTCTGCTTTGAAAGCCTTGGACAATTATTAAACCCCAGTGATTAATTTTATTCTTTATTAAAAATTAAACTGACTTTATGTCCTGCTTTATATATTTGACCTATCTTTAGTTTTGGGGATTTTGGTCAGTAAAAGAGCCTTTAAACATTCTTGTTTTAGGAAATGAAAAAAAAAAAAATTAAATCTTTGTTTCCCAGAATACAGATAAATGTGTAGATAGACAACTGGAGATGAAATTATAATAAAGCAACGATAAAAATTGTGGACCCCTAAAGAGATCCTTGGAAGATGTTCTTCCATCCTCATGTCTGAAGGAGGCTTACTGAATGTACAAGTTATGTTCCTACTTATTCTGAGCTCTCAAAACAAATTGCTCACATTCTTACACATAGTTTTCGGCTAATTAGACTGTAGCAGAGGGTGTGTGGTGGAGATAGTCAGAGTATGACCTTTAACCAATATTCACACTAAGTAGTGTTTTATATCTTTCAGAACTTGATCTGGAAAAAAAGACTGTATTCTAGAAAGTACGTCATCTTTCCAATTATTAATGAATATATGTAAAGATTTATTCATGAGAATCTGTATAACATTTATATTTTTAGCAGCCTATGTAATAAATAATTGACTTTACACACCTTTTAAATTATATTTATGCACTGAAGTGATTAATCTGTTTTCAGAGGGAGACAGGGAAAGTTTGCTGCCTTATTCTCTTTTTTTTTTTGTTTTTTTGTTTTTTTTTTTGGTTTTTCTCCGGTACCGGGAACCGAACTCACGACCTTGCGCTTGCCAGGCAGGTGCTTTTGCCGCTGAGCTAAATCCCCAGCCCCTGCTGCCTTATTCTCCATTGTTAAATTTTAAAAGATATATTGTTCAATGTTGATATGAGAACCTCCCCCTGTCAAAAAATATTGCTAAATTCAGGCCCCATTTTCCTAATTCCTAGGCTAGAAAAATGACACAGGGTTTGAGGGAAAGATTCTATTATATGCCCTTGCAAATGAGTAAACCTCATATTATTAAATATTTCCTAGAATTTTATTGTTAATTACCTGCCTAGGGGAAAAATTTTATACTTGAGAATAATTTCAAAATGTTAATTGTTTGCCAGTGGGCTTAGTCAAGAAAGGAAGAAAAAAAAGCAGAATCTGTAGTTTGATTTTTAAGGGCATCCTTTTAATTTGCATAACATGTATTATGGGAACAATCCTAGTGAACTTTGATTTGAATAATGTAAATAATTTAAATTCTCCACCTATTATTTATTCTTTAATCTTATCACATATCCACCATCTATTCTGGTATGCTTATCCAGAAGTTTGTGATTAATTTATCTTTTGTATCATTTGAATCATTATATTTTTCTCTTACTATCATATACTGCTCAGTAGTCCTTTATGCTACCTGAAAACTTCACTAGGATTTACAGACATGTCAGAAAACATTTCACAAAGAAACACTTCTTTATGTGGAGTATTTAGGTAAATGAGCAGGTGATTAGTCCATTCATTAAATATAAGCCTAAAATCT
Source organism: Chinchilla lanigera (assembly GCF_000276665.1). Lineage (NCBI taxonomy): Eukaryota > Metazoa > Chordata > Mammalia > Rodentia > Chinchillidae > Chinchilla > Chinchilla lanigera. The sequence continues at coordinate 42,600,530 of NW_004955403.1, read as the reverse complement.
ACAGTCTTCGTCACATGGTGAAAAATTGTTACTATGGAATTAAACTCAAGAACAAAATGTTGAGCCTGTTTTCTTATTATAACCAGTTGTATCAACTTTGTTAGGTAAATTGCATATTAAATAATGTATAAAGTATGCAATGGGTTAAACATGGCAGAGGTTTACTTCTTCCTGTCTATTGTCCAAGGCAGATATCCTGGAAAGCAGATTTTTGTCATCTGTGCAGAAACATGACAGCCACTTTCCATTTTGTAACTTCCTTGTCCCTAGAAGCTTCTTAATTTTTCTTCATGTGGCTAAAGAAGAGAGCATGTGGAGGAACAATGCTGATTCTTTAAAAATAAAAATATACAAAAACAAAACCAAACAAAAACAAACTTGACCTGGAGTCTAGCTGCAAGGGATGCTGCTAAGAAACATTCCCTGGATGGTCCTACAAACAACTCTACACCATGGAGAGGAAGTAGGGATTTTAGTTGACCAAAAGGTGTCCCTCTACAGCACCAGTTAACCCTTTCATCCCTTTTCTCAGAGTGTGGTTCAGCAGCATTTCTTTGGGTCTTCAGTTGCTGTGATATTAACATTAACTCACTATCCTTCATTAATGATTTCAAATGTCAATATTTCTATGTTCTTGACAAAGTGCTAATGCTATTTTTAAATAGAACTCATCTCATATGTTATTATTCTGTTATATAAGAACTAACAGGCTGGGGATATAGCTCAGCGGCACAGTGTCTGCCTGGCAAGCATGAGGTTGTAAATTCAATTCCTGGTACAAAAAAAAAAAGAAGTAACACAAAACCCACCAATCCTAATAAAATAGGAAAATTAGTTTTCAGTCAGTAAATCTGCTTCTGATAAAGAAATCACATGGACTTACTGGCTTTGATAATACTAGCATGAAATATAGGTGTGGTAATTTCCTATTTCTGCTGGATCAAATTATCACAGGCTACTGATATAAAGCACCACAAAATTATTAGCATATAGTTTCGAGAATCAGAAGTCCCAAAGGGGTTGGCAGGGCTATGTTCCTTCCGAGGAATCTGTTTGATTGCCTTTTCTGATTTCCAGGGGCCATCTGTATTCCTTGGCCCATGGCCCCTTTTTTAGTCTTCAGAGAAGATAGCAAGAATTTCAAATCTCTCCATAGCCTCTTCTCTACATTCCACCCCCTGTGTCTGCAACCCTCCTACCTCTGTCTTCTAGGAGCCTGTGATATCGCTGTACCCACTAAGGCAACCCAGGGAAATCTTCCACTTCAGGATCCTGAGCTGAATGCATTTGCAAAGTCCCTGTTGCTGTGAGAGATAACATACTCACAAAATAACATAAAAATCTCTGCTAATCTTAAGATTAGGACATGGACCTTTATAGGGAAAGGCAATATTGAACTTACCACAATAAGTGAACAATGTACGAACTTCTCAGAGAAAAGCAAAACAACAATGGAATGGACCCTTGGTTGCTTTTCAGAAAACAGTTTGCTGTATCAGACAATGCCATGGAGTCCCAAAATGTTGATGCTGGAGGGGACTGTAGAGGTTAGCTTACCCACCACTAGCCTCATAGATGCGGAGTCCGGGGCGTCTGAAGAATTGATAGACATTTTCTCAGGGCCAAAAATCTGAGAGATGTTTGCACGGAGGTCACTGATCTAATCCCGGGCAGAGATTCGGGACTTATGGGGATTTTAAGATAGACAGTCGTACTTTGGTTGAGCTTTCTTTAGAACTTCATTTAAAGTGCTGTGTTTTAAATTTAATTTTTTTTAAAAAATTGGGAATTCCCTTACTCTATAAAATATTTCCAAATCTACTTCTGGTAAATTGCAAATGAATGTCTTATTCAGTCATAGACCTGAGACCTCAATTCTATACATAAAAGAAATAGCTCTCCATCATGTTCGTTAGCAGCTCTTAAGTATGTTACCAAGAAAACCACGCCTGAGGAGATTCTTCGGTGTCTTCTCACTTGTCAGGTACTTTGGTTGGCTAGAGAGGAAGTGGATGGTGGATGTACCGGAAACTCTCCAGGCTCATTCGTAGCCCTTTGCTTGCTGCTCTCTCCCTTTACCGACGTTATCTCACATGGCAGCCTCTGGCTCCGTGTGGCCACTTGATACCTGGCTCATTGAAATCCGCACTGAGATATTCCCTCTGTGTGAAATATAGCCACATTCTCAAGAAAGTAAAACATCTTACTGATTTTTAATTGTGTCATCCTTGTGCAGGGGCCATGCTAATCTTCCCTGTATCGTTCCAATTTTAGTATATGTGCTGCCGAAGTGAGCATCATTTTTAATTGTTTAAGTGGAAATAATAATGTCTATCTAATAAGATGCATCGTAAAGTTCAAATGAAATAGCTTAAGTGAAGCTTTTGTCCACGGGATGCAGACTGAATGAGATAGGGTGGGATGGGGGCAAAGTACAGCTGAGCAGGAGGAGAACTAGACTATGATGCGGTTAGGGGCTGGGGATTTAGCTCAGCGGCGCAGCGCCTGCCTGGCAAGCATAAGGTCGTGAGTTCAGTTCCCGGTACAGGAAAAAAAAGCAAAAAAAAAAAAAGACTGTGATGTGGTCTCACCAGACACCTCTGTGCCCTTTGGACAGGGAGGTGGCCCTTCAGGAATTGTCTTGAAGTGTGATGACAAGTGCTGAGTCATCTTGGGATACAGGTCATCTGTCCCACCAGGTAGTGAACTTGGGTCAGACAGCTTTCTTCATCTCAGAGCAGTTCTCAGAATGAGCTGACAGGCGAGGGTGCATGTGTCCTGCAGTTCTGAAGGGACATCTGCGCTACTTGTCACAGTGTCCACCCAGAGATTTTGATCATCTTCCTGTTACAAAGCCGGCTTTACAAAGGAGAGAGTATACAGTTCTGGTTGAATAACATTGCCATCATTTTTATCCTTAGCCGTTTGAACTGTTTCCTGCTCTTTCTTGTCATAAACAAGTATAGTTTTGAGCTCATTTCCAGGGCTATATGTGTGTTTTTCTAGAGTGTAGTCCTGGGAACAGAACTGCAAGGCAGACAAATTCAACTTTCCAAATAAGCCAAATTGTTTTCCAGAATACTTATACTGAGGAAGAGCAAAGCGCAGTTGTCACTGGACCCCAAGAAGTTTTAATGGTAATGGCTGTGTTCTGTTTCACACTGTGAGGGGTATTAAATAATTTTTTAATTAGTAGTAGCATCTTATATGAACCTATATTATTTTGTGTATGTCAGTTATTACATTATCAAAATGTTTTCTAAGAATGATACAGTTATCAGTAGCTCTGTGTAGTCCCTTAGGAATCTTCTAAAGTACGTGGCAGAATCATAATAGTTTATTTCTGAAGTACAGTCAGTTTTCCATATCTGATTTCTGCATCATGGATTCAATCAAGTACAGACAAGAAGTACTTGGAGAAATTGAGTTTGTACTGAATGTGCGCAGACTTTCTTGTCATTATTCTCTATACGGTATAAAAACTACGTGCCACTTTCCTTTTTTTTTTTTTTTTTCTTTTTTTGTCTTTTTGAGACAGGGTCTTGCTCTTCAGTTCAGGCTGGCCTTGAGCTCACTTTGTAGCCTAGTCTTGAACTTACAACAATCCTCCTGCCTCAGCTTTCCCAGTGCTGGGATTACAGGCATGCACCAGCAAGCCTGGCTGCCATTTTCATTATATATTATAAATAATGTAGATATGAATATAAAATATATGGGTGGTTCTGTGTAGCTGATTTGCAAATACTATCCCATTTTATAAGGGGCTTGAGTATCCCTGGATTTTGATTTCCAAATGAGATCCTAGAACTAAGCCTCCTCAGATGGTAATGGTGACTTTATTTTATATATTACCTAACTGTACTTATAAACCTGTGACAGGAGGCATGAAAAATGCTGTTCTCCTTTTACTTCCCAGTTTCCCCAGAGTCTGTGGGGCTCCTTTGGGGTTGTCAGTTATCAATAACTATTGTGTCTGCAACTTCCTTTAAGAGAGATTAGGATTTAATTTAGATTGTCAGCTGTCACCTTAGCAGCCCAGGGTGTGATCCGTATCACTGTAATATTAGCTTCCACCAGCCCATGGTAGCTGCTGTTCTTTCTAAAGAAGCTTTTTCTTTTCCTTCTGCTAGAGATCTGTGAGTGTTCCTCGGGGCAGTTTTCTCCCTGAAGAACGTGAGAATTGCACAGAGCCCTTTCCGGTGGCTATTGGTCTTAAATTCTCACGCTTGCTCTCCCTCCCTCTCTCTGTCCTATTTATTGGTTTCTTCTCATGTACAGGTGCCATACTAGGTTTCATTTTAATATCTAAGAGTATTATTTTTTCTTTTAGATGCTAGGATTTTCCTCCATATACCTGGCCAGCTTGAGCGATCCCTTGATTGAGCTCTGGTACTTGAAAACCACTTGATTTATCTAAGAAAGAAGCGAAAGCAGCTTTCATCTAGAGAAGTGACCTCACTGAGTTTTGTAGAGCATTTTCCCTGGCAGCTTGGTGAGCAGTGTGCTGGCGACAGCAGAGGAGGGTGAGCCGGAAGGCTGAGAGTTGTGGGCTGAGGGGTCGGTTTTTAAGACACAGGGACAGCAAAGCTTTATTGATGATTATTTGCTATTTGGTGGCTCAAGCTTGAGTAAGTACCAGTATCATCTTAATCTGTTACTGACATAAAGCTTTGACTGGAGGTATTGCAGTAACTTTAACGTTTCAGGAAACTTGGGCAGTGTCTGCAGATCCTCATTTATTCTTGTCTCAAATTTTTAAAGTATAAATTGTTAAACAATGAATAAAGTCTTTTTATATACAACTTGCGATTTCTTATCTTATTCCTCAACATAGTAGAATTGTTAAGTCAAATGATAGATACTTTTTAAATCCTTTTTAAAAAAATATTGCAAAATAGCCATCCAGATAACTAAGCCCCTTTGTACATCTAAGAATATATATGAATATCTAAGACTGCTGGCTTGGGTCGGGATGTACCTCAGTGGCACAGCACCTGCCTGGCAAGTGTGAGATGCTGAGTTCAAATACTGCCCCCCTCCAAAACACTGCTGGCTTGTCCATATTTTATACAGGGTCTAGCACTACTACCTACTGTCACAGATGTCTGGCGACCTGATGTTCTGCTAAGTGCTTCATGTTTGCTTCCTCTCCACAATCCCATAGTATCATTTCTAGTAGCCAGGATTCTTGGCTATTACAAAAAAAAAAAAAAAAAAAAAAGAAGATGAAGATGATGGAAAGTCATTGGCTTACCAAGTAGTTCACAAAATGGATGGAGCAGCTGCTTTGAAAATCATAATAGGGCCAGGCGTGGTGGTGCACGTCTGTAATCCCAGCACTCGGGAGGCTGAGGCAAGAGGATTGCTGTGAGTTTGAGGCCAGCCTGGGCTACAAAGTGAGCTCAAGGCCAGCCTGAACTGCATAGGAAGACCCTGTCTCAAAAAAAAAAAAAAAAAAAATCACAATAGGAAATTAGCTTGAACCAAGAGAGGCAGACATCAAAGGAAAACACGTTTCCTTCTGTGGAAACCTTGTGGGTTGGACCTTGCATCGTTGCATCTGCCAACATGCTGCACCAGAGATGCTTTGCTGTTGATTCCGTCACCAGAATTCTCCGTCATTCTTGGGAGCGTCCAGAGGCCATGTTTAGCTCACATGTTCACATTTTTGCTACCTGCTCACAGGGACAGGGCACGCATCAACCAATGTCCAGTGCAACGTGTTTTCCCTGTTTTTCACTGAAATTTAGAGAATGTAGGTAACTTCTGCGAAGTCACTGGCAAGTCAGTGATGAAGCCAGATGTGAGAATGGTCTGTTTGACTCATAGCCATTGCACTTTACCGCCACCATGTCTGTTTCTAGCCTTGTAAAAGCCACAGTTATGTTCTGGGCCATACTGAAATGGGAGGGACAGAGAGGATTAAAGGGTAAATGCGCACGGAGATCCTACAGATGTTTGGGACTCATTAATGGGGGGACATAACAGCCACACAACCAGCAGGGAGGAAGAAGTGTATTTGACATAGCCCTGTGTCCTCTCAGTTCTGTACTCTGGCTCAGTTTGACAAGTTTATTATCTCTGTGCCTCAGGAGTGTCCTTGAGGCTGAGCTGGTGCCGATCTAAACTCTTGCCTAGACCTTCTACTCCTAGAAATGAATCCAGAACACAGCTGTTCTGTGTCCCAGAACACAGCTTTGGTATTCAAAGTACAATTTTAATTCTTCCTCAACTTTCTTTATTCAGTTTTTATTTTTTAGTTAGAATTCTTGAGACACCCTTACTGATTGAAGTGTTCAGATAACACCTATGCAATGTAAGCTGTCTGGCTTATTGTCCTTTTGAAAGTGAAAGCCAAAGGTCAGGAATATAGAAAATGCCTGCAAAAGTAACAGTTTCTGGGGCTGGGGATTTAGCTCAGCGGCACAGCACCTGCCTGGCAAGTGCAAGGTCGTGAGTTCAATTCCCGGTACTGGAGAAAAACCAAAAAACAAAAAAAACACACAAAAAACAAATTTCTGTAACTCCTTGGTGACTAATAACAGCTGCTGCTTCTGTGAAGTTACAGCTACTAGTTGTTGTGTTGCTAATGGTCAGCTGGACGTAGGCGCAGTTTTCACGGTGGTGGCGTTCATGATCAAGTGAACGCTTCCTGAATACAGATCCGTGTTGAACCATTTGAGTTTGCTTTATGTATAAGCAGCACCATCTTAGTACATTTAGGAGAGACTGCTCATGTGGCACCGCAATCCATATCAGTGTGTAGAAGAAAGAAGGATTAACAGTAACCCGAGAATTCCAATCAGATTCTGTTACTCCGTCATTTTTAATAAAGCTTATATTTCACAGCCACTTTCCTCTTTGGATCTCACTGGTATCCAACCTGTCATTCCTACGCACTTCTCATCCGTCTATCGCAGGGCCTTTGTGGAGACTGTTGGTCCCTTTCTTTTCCTGTTTACCCTTCCGGTCCCATCTCAAACATCACTTCTAATCCCCTTAGGGAATTCTTCCCAGACTTCCTTAAGGCAGGCCAAGTTAGGACGCTCCTGGAGCACCAAATGCTTCTTCCCACAGTGTGGGGACAGTCACTGTGTTACATTCGTTTGAGGGACCATTTGATTATTTGTTAATTAGTGGTTACTTGATTAATGTCTTAGCTCAGTGTAAGCTCAGTGGGAACAGGATTCCGTCTTGTTTTGCATAATAGTCTCTATTTCTAGTTCCTGACTTAGTAAATGAAGGAACTCAAAATGTTGAATAGAATTAAACAGATGCTTTGTCATTTCTGCTATAGAGCTTACAATTACTCTTACATAGCATGGAGTAGTATATTTTTGTGAAATTAAATATAGCTTGAAGTTATTGACTGCTACAAACTTATAAGTAACTGACTGAAACTATTAAGCAAATAGATAAAGAATGAAATGTGAGTGGGATTAGAAGGACTTGTTTTTTGTCTTTTTGAGACAGGGTCTCTCTATGCAGTTCAGACTGGCCTGGAGCTCACTTTGTAGCCCAGGTTGTTCTTGAACTCGCAGCAATCCTCCTGCCTCAGCCTCCCAAATGCTGGGATTACAGTGGTGCGCCACCATGCCCGGCTTTAGAAGGATTTTCTGATAATTAAAAAGGAGACATCAAAAAGTGGTGCTCTCTCTGTGCAAATAATCCTTTAGGGGAAAAAATGCAAGTAGGGTCATGTACTTTGATTGACATTGTTTCTTAGAAAATAATGTGTGTCTGATGTGCAGCCCTACAAGGGCAAGGATCTCTGCTCATTTTCTTTCCTCAAGATGCTGTGCACTTAGATAGTGTTGGTTGAATTGACAGTGAATGGTATAAGGAGAAAATTACTGACGGATTTATTGGATTAGCGTCCGAAACAGAGTATTTCCTCAGCATTTACAACCCCGTATAAAATTATTGGCTTATTCACCTGGAAGAACAGCTTTTGTAGCTTTGAAATGTCATTTCTATATTTGCATTTTGTATTTATTTTGGGGCAGAATCAAGAGTACTTTCTTGCAGAACACAATGGAGAATTTATAGTGCTTCTGTTTTACAGGGCAGGTTGCTTTCTCTCCCCCTGCAGAAGGCTTAGTAACTCCAAGACATGGTTTTGTTTCGTTGCCATGTGATAGTTTGAAGACCTGAGCTGCCTGCAGCTATTTCATGTAGCAGAGGTGTGTGTATGAACACGTGCATGCAGTCTTCCTGTATGCCTCAGTGGCAAATCTAATGTGTGCTATGGTCTAAAATACCTTAACATGACTGGTTTGCTTCGTGAAGGAAAGCTGATGTGGGGATTTCTTTTATCTTGGCTTGGAACTATTTCACGCTTATGGTGTGCCCCCTCCCAAGGACTGTTATTTAATTTTAAGTGTAAGATGGTTCTATTTAAAGGTTTCCCCCCATCCTGTTGCTTTGTATGTTTGAGGAACAGATGGAACCTAAAGCATGGGATGCTCCAAGGCAAGATTGAGGGCTGCTAGCGATAGCAATGCATCTTCATGGGTTGAACAGGTGATAGCGTATTTGACTTCCAGCTGCCAAGTACGATAAGTGGTGCTGGTTCATTAAAGATGACCTGGTTTGCGTTCTAGATGATGCATTGTGAACAAAGGAAATCACAGCCACGCTGCTGGACAAACCTTTTCACTTTTCTGTCTGGGATGGCTCAAGGCACTTGTAGATGATACCTTCAGCTAGGGCTGAGGCGTAAGACCTAAGAGCACACAGGTACCAGGCACAATAGGCCAAGTGTCTGTTCTGAGAGAAGCTGTTTGAGGCCCATTTAGCGAAGAAGGATGTGTCTATCCATTAAAATGGTACAGTAGAGCCGTGTGGAGGCGGAGCTTCCGTGCGGACTCTAATGCAGATGTCTGACACAGAGGAGCTTACCTCAGCCCTCATTTGACTAGGCCATCTGAGGGTCAGGATCTTGGCCTAGGTCATGAAGGTGAACCTGTGGTGCTGGCACTTTGCTATAAATAAGTGGGTTTGGGGATGTAGTCTGGGCACTTGGTCTCTGAAAGTTTTGCCGTCTCCGGTCTAGGCAGGGAGTGCTGGAGGAAGATGGGTTCCCACCATCCAGTGTAGTTCACAGTGAGTCCTAGACTAAAGACATAGCAGCTGGGTTAACCTGAAAGAAGGCAGGGAGAAGTAAAGCATAGAGTAAGCTTTTATCTGTTTTTCTTTTAAGTATTGTTTGTGTGAATATCTTCTTACCAGTAGTGGTCAGTAGTGTTCTCCACAGGACAGCTAGTTTGCAATCACACTGTTCTATGGAGAAGAGTTAACAGTCGGAGAAGAGAGAGGTGCAAACCTTCCTCCTGCCACCACCAGGACCAGAAGCTGGAATACATTTCTCTGGGCCCTTAACACTAGTCCAAAAACTAGAGGTACAGTTGGTTTTTCAAGTTTCCTTTCGGTTGTTATTCTCTCAGTGGCCAGATCCATTTCATTTCTGGAGTCACCCTTCCAGCATTGAATTTTCCATTTGAGGCAACCATTGCGAGCCTTAAGGAAGTTGGAAAGATGTGTGTTGAGCTTTCAAAAAGAAATTAGTGTGCCGGGGCGGGGGTTCTCAATAGGAAACTGGGAAACCGATCCTAGATTCTGGTCAAGTACTTTGTTTCTATGTCTCAGGAGTCTTCATCTACAAAACAAAGCCATTGAGGGTGGTTATTCCTGAGTCCTCTTTCAGCTCTAAGTCCAGATGGGTAGCCTAGAAAAGAATTATTCCTCACCACCTTTATGACAGCAACAGCAGAGTATTTTGGGCCATGTGACAGTCATGACTGCAAAATTGCAGTGAGCACCTGTCCCCTGCTTCCCAGATCAGCATCCTATCACTTTACTCTATTTCAATACAAGCGCATGTGGTCTGTGAAGCCAAGGGAAAGCGATCAGAGCCTTCTAAATTAGCTAAATGCTACAACCACCATTGTGTTCTTGGAAAAAATAAAACAAGAGCAAAAACACAAACACAAAATCTCAAAGGTGACACTTCATGTCTCTCTCTCACCCCTTCAATTATTTTAGACCTCTGGACAATTGTGTTTATAATTTATTTCTGCTTGCCTTCTCTCCAGAGTCCATGACTGAATCATTAGGGGTGTTTGTTGTTTGGTTTTGCTAATGGTTTCATGGCATTTTTTTTTTTTTTTCTAAGAAGAGGAAGCAAATATCTGCCTAGATGCCTTCGTTGTTCACTACCTCTCTCATTTGGGGTCTGCAAGCCTTTCTACTGATACTCTGAAAGTAGTCACCATTAGAATTATGCCAACAGAATTTTCTGTTCACTCCACCCTCAAATGAACATGGGGTGCTCAAAGTTAGGGAGCAGATTGTGTGAGTGCTCTATATCCCCAGCACCTGGTTCCTAGTAGGCAGAAAATCAAGATGTATTAAGTTGAATTATCCTATCTGGAATTCTTTTTGATAGAAGTGTAAGGAAAGTTTTTCTATTGGCCATTAGATAGGACTCTTTTTAGAAGACTTTTAGGCCTTGTGTAATAAAACAGTGTCCTCAATCAGAGAAAGTACCGGAAGGTTGAAATAACAACTTATAGCCTAAAAGCTAAATAGTTTGCCTTGTTAAATTTCTTTTCCAATTTTGATTTAATATGGAAGTCACCTTTGTTTACTGCTGAAGCTTTTATCGAAAGTTATTTTGTGCTTTTAAACAGCTGCTGCTCTCCAGGAGGCCTGAGTTTATTTTATAAGAAACAGGTTTCCTGCACAGGCTGGCAAATGGCTAGAAATGGTCAAGATCTCCGAGCAAGCTGGGACAGGACAGGGCCATGCAATATATCTTTGAAGGTGATTCCTTTATATTGCATCTAGTTGTGAACCCCATTTGTACCTAAGACCAAGACTAGCGACAGTAGAAAGGAAATGTAGAAGGAGAAAAATAAAGCTTGTTAGAAAACTATATTGTTTACATTTTGTTTAAGGTATGATATCCTGTAGGTGTCTTAGTTACTTTTCTCATTGCTGAGACAAAATACCCAACACCCAAGATTAAAGGAGAAAAGGTTTATTTAGCTCAGTTTGTAGTGGCTTCATTTCAGAGTGGGCTAGCTCTAAGTCATGTGGCATGGAAGAGGGGCATCACAAAGGAGCATCACAGAGGAGAAAAAGGTCATGGTGGGCAAAAGCCAGCAAAGTAGGGAAGAAGCAGCAGCAGCAAGCAGCAAGCAACCCCAGGAACCTTCTCTCTGTCCCTTATATTATGTCCAGGGACGGCCTTCCCATTATCTACTCCCAGAACTATGCCAAACCAATCAGTGGATTAATTTAGTAATCACATATGCTTGATCCCAGTATCACACACTTAATCCCAGCCTCACACACTCTAGATCCAGCCACCACTGAAAAGCCCCATCTGTGAGTGCATGGGGCTTTGGGAGGACATCTAGACACCAGCTGTAACTAGGCATATTCATAACATCATTATTTATCATAGCAAAAGGCTGCGGCCTAAATGTCCAACAGTATGATCCTGGTGAAATGTAATACACCCACATCCACGTTCATATAAGTGGGAGTGAGGTAGGTGGGAGGGACTTGGGAGGGAGGCAGTGGCAGGAGGATTGCTGCAAGCTGAAGGCCAGCCCAGGCTACAAAGTGAGTTCACGACCAGCCCGAACTGCATAGTAAAACCCTGTCACAAAAAGACGACCCCCCCCAAAAAAAAGAGTGAGGTAGGTTTAGATGTGTAGTGATGTGGAATTATCTCTGTGACAAGGGGTTAGGGAGGCCAACGCAGTAAGAATATATATTTTCCATTTATTGCCCATAATAAGGAAAGTGACCAGCATATTAAATCAAAATTACAGGAGAAAGTTAAGGAAAAATAACAAGGACATGCTTTGTGCCCAGTACATAACCTTCCATTTATTTCCCCTAAGAAGAAAATGGACTGGCATGTGTGTCGTATATGGATGGATTTGCTCTAGAAGGATGTGTATAAAACCAGTACTAGTTCTTGTTTCTGGGCAGAGGGGCTGAGCAGCCAGCAGGCAAAGGATACTTAAATTTTATTGCATGCTCTTTGGTTAGTGAAAGAATGCACTATTATTTACCATATTTCTTTCTCAGAAAAACAAATCTGCAAAATATTGTTTGAAAGAAAGTTTAATGACTGAAATCTGACAGAAAGCGGAGATTTATTTTGTATTTCAGAAGCTTGTTTATTCCTTAGGTAGTCGCTGAGCTCCTACTTGCCACCAGGCCCAGAGGCAAGCTGTGGGATGCAGATGATTTTAGACAGCAACGAGTGTCCTGAAGAGCAGGAAAAAGTAGATTGAGGTGGAGAACAACTAGGATGGAAGGTGGGGGCTGTTTAGGGGAAATGACCTGAAGGAAATCCCTCTGAAAACATAACATTGCAGCTGACAACTGAATGATAGGAAGCCACTTACCTGGGGAAAATCAGGGTGGGAGCAGTCGAGGTACAGCAAGAGCCCAGCAAGGGAGAGATCATTCGGGAGAGCTTCCGCAAGGGGAAAAGCTTGTGACCCATGCATGGCCTGAGTGCAAACTACAGTGCAACACGCTAGCCTGGGGTGAAAACCCGAGCCTACCTGCAGGAGACACTAGAAGTGGGACTCGGTGGGACTAGGTTTGGGTCAGGAGGATGAGGCCAGAGTCCCAAGGGCCCTGAGTGCTGGGAGTCCTGCCAGACTCTCAGTTATCTGCGGGGGCCACACTCAGGGGATCTTGTAGGCATCATCTGCAGTCTATGTTTAGACTTCCATGGGTATTGCAGTGATTCTTTTCACTCTGCCCATATTAGAGGTGTGTGCTCTAAAACAGAATACAGAGCAAGGACAGGTAAGGCTTTTTCTTTCTGACTTGCAGAGAGGCTCATTACACGTTTAAAAAGGAAAGGGCAGCACAAACAGCCGTGCTGTGGTGTATAGCATGGGATGGAAATTTGAGTCCTGACTCAGTCCTACTGACTCTTCTCCCCGGTGCTGGGGGCTACCACGACCCCACAGTCTGCCACACGCAATCAAGTTGAAATTCATGTTACTTCCGTACAGTTCTGAGGTTCAACAGATGACAGAGATTAGTAGGAGTGATAGGTCAGAGGTTACGCCATTTGGTAAGCCATTAGGTAAACAGGAGTACATTTCTGCCAGACCTCAACAGAAATGAATTTGTGTCTCAGATTCCACTTCCTTGTAATGGGTACATGTGGCTTTTATTCTTGTTTGTCCATTTTAATGAAGAAAAAAGAAAATTAAGCTCATTAGTAGACATACTCTACTTCTTCCTTATGGTGACTGACAAATATGCAAAGGATGTGTTTCTTTTAAAACTACACTGAGGTACGCGCTCGTGTGATTTACAGGGTACTTTGTGAATTTTCATTTTAGATCTGCTTGCCAGTTCCTTTATGGTTTTACCACAGGCTTATTTTGGTTAAACAGATATTTTTTGCCTATATAATAGTCATATACTTTGGTTAGAGTTGTGTACATCCTAAGCTATCAACGTTATTACGCACTGATTTTCAGGTCTTTGAAACATGGTCTGTACAGCATAAAGTCACACCAGAATCTGATGGTTTTTGTTTTTTGTTTCTTTAATTTTAAATGACACGCAGTTAGCAGCTTCAGTTACTTGAGAAGAGAGAAAGTGTGCCTCAAAAGACAGGAGAAAGCCCCAGGATCTTCCAAAATCTCTATGTATTACTAGTTTAGGGGCTGGGGATTTAGTTGGGGTTGGGGATTTAGCTTAGGGCAAAAGCGCCTGCCTGGCAAGCACAAGGTCGTGAGTTTGGTTCCCGGTACCAGAGAAAAACCAAAAAAAAAAAAAAAAAAAAAAAATGCTAGTTTAGACAGAATTCTACCAAAATGAGTCAGTGTCTGTCTTAACTATAGGACAGGTGAAGCCTCACTTCCAATGCTTCAGAGAAGAGATGGGCGCTGGAAGAGGTCTAAGGAGGGCAGGAGAAACACACCCCAGAGCTCAGCACTAGCACCACCTTTGCCTGGATGCCTTAAACAGTACTCAGGAACATCCCTTCTTGGCCATATATGATACAAACTATACAATCCTGAGTAATCAGGGGGAAGTTCAGATTAGAGGAGTGCTGTGGGGTGAGGCAGTACTTCCATCCCAGAATGGATTTTGAAGTGTGTATTTTTGTTGTTTACATTAACACAAAACTCTCCTTTACCTAAAGGGATTATGTAGCTGATCCTCTCCCTCTGGGTTCCCAGACAAGAAAAGCATTGCAATCTTACCATGTTCAAAAACTTCACGTGGCAGAAACTAAAACTATCTTGTTCCCTAACAAGGCCCAGGTTGTAATTCTTAACTCAGAAGGTTGCATGCTGCTGTACACACCGACAGAGCATTTATTCCTCTTGGAAAAGCTTGCTCCTTATTGATCTCGGTTGGCTTTATTGATTTCACTCGGAGCTGTATTTAAAGTTACCACGCGCTAACCCCCAATTATTTTCCCTTCACTTTTCAGTATGTTTAGAAAGTAGCTAACATTTTTCTTCTCCGTTTGCTGTGGAAGCTAGCAGTTCCTGTTTAAAAAAATCTGGCTGTAGTAGTCTAAGGTCATAAGAAACATTTCATTCTTCAGAATAGCAGTGCAGTTTGAATTGCTTTTAAACGGCCTATGGCCATAAGTAAGAAAGAAAGGAAAATTATTGATTACCGAGATGGCTTTGTGGTACCATCCTTTCACTAGCCTGTAATTGATTGAGCCTTTTGACATCCGCCAGTGATTTTTTTTTTTTTGCCCCCTCTTTTGGAAATTCAGCTCCGTTTCCACCCCACACGATGCCTTACAGATTGCGACTTTTATTTGTGGTATCTGTATTTTGTTGTTGACATTAATGAGCTTACTGCACAATATCACAAGAGAAATGGTGTTGCTATTTGGAATGTTAATGAATTGCTTGCCTGGCCAATTGCCATTTGTTCCAGTGTGTGAATGTGTGTGTGTGTGTGTGTGTGTGTGTGTGTGTGTGTGTGTAGAAGAGAGACGAGTAGCAGGGGAGGGATTGGATTTTTTTTTTTTTTCCTCTTTGCAGCCAGTGACGTGAGCCGTGCTTGGAACGATCAGACTCGCTGCAAACAGGGTAGTTGAAGATGCTGGGGGAGGCAGCCTGGTGCTTCTGAAGCTAAGACAGATCACGGCACTCAGGAGCTGCTCAGGCACAACCCGGCAGACTTCCTCCAGCGTGAGAGCCTTGTGACGGGTGGAAAGTGCCTTTTTATTTCTCCAAACCCCTTCCCTAGTGGACCTGCAAAATGATTGGCGTGAATAGTGTGCAGAGTGCCAGCAAGGTACGGGTGAGGACTTCAGGTTCTGTGAAATACTCCCGGGAGGATTCTATCCGGCGGCAGTCCCACCGGTCAAAGTCTATGAAAATTTCCAACTCCTCGGAGTTTTCTGCTAAGGAGACCAAGGTAAAGAAATGCCACGTTAAACATTATTGACTATTGTATGGTGGGATCACAGAATTTGATAGTCTCTGCCAGGGTCTCTCTACTGTGCCGTGACAGACTGAGAAAGTAGCAGGGAGTATAAAATGGCTCTAGAGGACAGGTGAGCTTCAGTGAGAGGGATGGGACCTGAACTCCAGGTACAGAGGTGACTGTGGATGGGCCAGCCTTGCACAGAGCCGGTTTGTGGGAGAGAGGGGTCGAAGCAGTGTTCTAACTGAGGCGACTGTGGGAAACTGGTGGTTGGCACCTTGATCTCATTTTTAGCCTCAGAAATTGCTTTGACAAACGGGGTTTCAGTAGAGCATATTTTTAGAACATCGGGAATAGAGAGATGTTGTGTATGATTTTATCTTTCAGTGAGTTCCTGGCCATCCCTTTCCCAGTCTCCCTGTCCCTCAATATGTGGAACTGAGGTTCAGTTGTGACCTGGTCCTGTTATAGTGCTTTCTTGTCGGGTCTGGCCTGAGGCATGTGTAATTAGGAGAAATGTCTTCTTTCATGTTCTTCCCACACATATGTACTGGTGCCATGCTGCCATTAAGCCACTTGTGTTCTTGTGGCTGTCTTTGGGATAATAAAATCTATGTTCATATGCAATGCAAAGGGAGTGATTACGTAGTGAAGTGGGCATTTACTACATGCAACATATTCTTGAGATTCTTCCCACCGCCATCTGTGTGAGCAGGGTACTCAGAAACACTCCCACTCCACAGGTTTAAAAATGGAATAATGGAATCATAGGCTCACAGAACTCTAGGGCTGGAGATGTGGCTGATTATAACAGACTCAGAAGCTTAAAAATGTGCAGAACAAGCTTCAGGAGGTGGAGCTCAGGGTCCTTTCCACCTTCTCGTAGGCTCTGTCCAAACCCACAGAGTGACACCTGCCTTTAACCACCCCCCACACACACTTCCCACCGTGGCGCCTCTCCTGCCCCCTCCCAGGCTACTTCCTTCTGTGACATTACGTTCTGGAAAGACTTTGGTAATAACAGGTTCCCCTCAAAATGTGGTGGGGGAGGGGTTTAGAAACGTGTTGATTTTCCATCCATCCCCTTAGACTGTGATATAGTGAAGTCTCACCCCATGAAGCGTTAGCGAATTGTTTGCCTCCAGTAAGTTTTTAGACGTGGTTTTTTCCTCCTCAGTTTTTTTTTTTTTTAAACTGTAGTATTAGGAAGAAACATGTGTCTCTACAGTCTTCTAATGTGACCTGGATGGAGTGTACAGGTTCCTGGCTAACTATTGTGAGATCTCCTGTGATATAATGACTGTGGTCTCCTGCTGGGTTAGACTCAGAGGTTTATGACAGTGTCAGATAAATAAATATGTCTAGGCATGCGTGCGATTTGCAACGTGGCTATAAAATTGGCTCCTGCAAAGAGCATTAATTAGCATTCCTGGATTTTCTTTCATATACCTTAATATGTATTATACCCATAGCATACAGTCAAAAGCCATGAGAAATAAAAGGTCATTAACATATTATGTTCCCACCACCCATCCTGACGATAATTCAGACATTTTAATGTGAGTGCGTTTGGCCAAAATTAGGGTACATAGTGTCACGCTGAAGCTGGCCCAGATTTTCTGTGTCCTGTGTTTGTCACACTGTTCAGGCACTCCGGTTTGATACATATCTATGCAAGAGAAGGCCAAGCAGATTTTTAAAAACATAATGCAAACCTTGTAAGGAGTCAGTAGTGGAAAAGGCTCCTGGCAGACCCGTAGTCGAGATGCCATCACATGATACTTTGGAGGTTATAGTCCATTTAAAAAAATATATTTTGAGGCATAGGTAGAGTCTAAGTTCTGTGGTGTGTATTCAACAATATATCCAAGCTGCTACCTGCTCATAGTAGATGTTCTTCTAGGATTATGTAGTTTTTTAAATAAAATGTCAAAAGTAGTGGCCAGTTAGCTGGGCTGGTTAAAATGAATTACTAGAGACAGGTAATAGAAAAATCATCAGAAAAGAAAATTTCGTAGATTGAACTTAACCACTTACGAGCCATTTTTAGATTCTAAATGAATAACATATAGGTTTATGTCCTAAATTAGTGAATGGAACAATACTACAGATATGTGTAAATATGGGACAATCCATACTCTTACCCACAGTGTGCATATATTACCTCAAGTGTGAATAATCAGAATTCTCATTTGCCCTACTTATATCTAGTAGTACTTTTTTGGTATTTAAAGTCAGTGTTTCCTCCCATTTATCATATAAATAACACTTTTATTATCTGGTTCTTCACTGAAAAGTACAAGCTGTCTAATCTGATGATTAAAAGAAATTTTACTCCCTCTGCCCTCAGACTACCCACCCTTCCCCCCATTAAAAATGATAAGGCTCCATTAGTGCATGATATGCTTGTGGGATTTAATTCTCTATCTCTAGAACTCTGCATCTTTGTAGAACAGGTGTAATAATCATTTCTTCTTTTTTAGAACATTGGAATTATAGTATGTTATGTATTCCATGAAAACTTTTACTCTGATTTTTTTTCTTTATTTTGCTGGCCGTTAAACCCAAAATGTTTTATTTAAACATTGACTCATTTGTCCTCCCTTTTTATCTGGTTTCTTCATTTTTATTCTTCATTTGAAGTAAATGTTAAAGGACTCCTGAAAAGATTAGATATTCCTTGTCTTTAATTTTAGTGAAATATCTTAAAAGCTTTCTTCAATCTAATCACCGTAATGAAGAAAATTGAGTTTTCTAATTTTTTGTGCCCTATATTGACAGCCTGAAGAGTATTATTTAACCCACTAAGACCCAGCTTCTGTGTGATACTGTCTTTAAAATTTGCTTTTCCACATGACTCTTCTTTTTCCCTTTAAAGTAGTTTAACTCCTACTCTTTCCTTTGACGAGAGTGTGGCTTTGTCCTTTTCTAGATAACATTGCCCATTGCTTATATCCAATTCTGAAACAGATAAAATGCAAAGGACAAAAATATATTCATATATTTTGGAAGAGTATGCATTTTGTGGAGACTAATATTCATTATTAAAGTGCATTATTTCTAACTTTTGACTTCTACCATTTATCAGTTAGTATTTGGTATTGGAAGAGTTATCAGTGAGCCTCCTGGCCAGGAGGGGGCAGTGCAGATCTTCCTGCAGTCCAGCCCAGCGGGTTGCTCTGCCTCTGACAGAACTAACGTTTTGGCATCAATTTCTTAAAAGTAGGATACTCCAGAATTTAGGATGCATAGTATAAGAACTTGTTGACATTTTTTCTTTCTTTTTACTATGCTAAGGACCAAACCCAGTGCTTCACGTATACTAAGCAAGTGCTCTACCACTCAGCTACCTCCTCAGCCCAAAGCATGCTGATTTAAGCCTTAGTTCTGCCAAATATTTCTAAGTTTTTCTCTGAATTATATCTCAAAAAGTATTCTGGTATTATTTAGTTTTTAACTTCAGTAAGGCTTAAAACGCAAATCTGTAAAAATTCATGTGGGTACTGCCTTTCCTTTCCTTTTTTTTTTTCCCCCTTTCCCATATATTGCCAGGTACTTAGATGGGAAGAAATCTCAACCCAATGCTTCTGTTTCTTTCTATTAGGGTACAAATAACATGCCTGGTTGATCCTTGAGACGTCCTTTTGAGGAATAGTATAAGGCAAGAGATTAAATAATTATAACTTCTAGTTAATGATGCTGTGGATTCACATAAACCATTTAAAGCTGTTTAGTAATATACCAAATAAATCAGTTTCTTGAGTAGTGAAATATTAGAAACTTCAGTAAAGCTGTTGACACTTTACATAGTACATACATAGTGGGGACATTAGCTGTCTACTTTCTGGGCCACGATGCCCCTCAAGGCCGGCCTAGATTTTGCTTAAGTAGTAGAAATGTTCACCTAGGCAAGTTACTACTCCCTGAGACTCATGTGTAAATCACAGGAACTGAGAAAATGATCTTACTCCTGAGCAATTTTTTGTAATATTGGGAAGGTGAGTAGGGTATTTCCTCTATTAAAGAGAACTGAAGACCAAGTTAGAGTCAAGGAAAGTGACTTTTATATGGATTGAGAATAAACTCCTTGTACTAGATGTTAACCGCACACCTCAGAAAGAAAAATGGAAGTACTTTGCCAGAAAACACTGCGTTGGGAGCGCATAATTCATTGCTTTCTAAAACATGGTGCAATAATGTTGAAAGGCACCATCAACTCTATTCTTTCTATTCTGCAAAAGCTTTACTTGCTATTTCTTTAGCATTGTTAGGTAAATGCTAATCACTTTTCCCCTGTGAGTCAAATCAATACACAAAAGAACCTGAAGAAATCTTTACAATGCCCCTGTGCAACCTGAAGGTTTAGTGGGAGGTTTGCAGAATGATGTCACTCTTTCCTAGATCATTTTTGTTCTTCAGACTAAGTCTAGAGCTTAGGAAGGAAATTCCCATCAACTGGGTCATTCATATCCGCCTGTTTAAAAATGTATCACTCATGGAATATGGAGAAAATACTTTATCCTTTGAGCTTTTTCTTACAAATGCATTTATATATTTTTCAATTCTAAAATTGAAGTAGAACATCTTTTAGCCTCACAGATTCATCTGTTAGTGGAATCCTTTCAGAGGGACACTCTGGAAACTATTGGGCTAGCACATCAAGAATATCTCTGGACACTAGTTATATCCTGGCGTGAAGGAGAATCAGAGAGAAGATGTTGTTTACAAAGCAAGTCTGGTAGTGCAAAGAAAAAGACAAATTTACCTCTACTTTCCTAAATTGGCTCCACTGTCTTTACACCACACTTCTTGTGTTCCGGGAAGTTATGCTTTTCCTACTGCTATCATTGTGCCAGACTAACACATCCTGATATCTTAATGTGATTCTTACCCTGGGGAAGGGGGGAATCTTAAGAGGGATCTGGTTGCTTCTGAAAGCTAGTTCTTCAAACTGTCATTATCAATAGCTCTACATGACCCTTAAGACTTGAGTCAGACTTGGCCCAGAATAAAAGTTTTTCCTACCTTTGGGTTTAGGTTTCAATTGCCAAAGCTAGCAGAGTGTCTTGGTTTGTATTGTTGGCTTGCTTAAGCTCCCCCTTAATTCTTACACCTCCCCTCTCCCCAGGTTGTTTCTGTGAATTTATCATATTCTACACGTACTTTCATACAAGTGAGCACCACTTTTAAAAGGCTGTCCAAATGATTATTTAGGAGGGAATGTTGAACAGTCATGCTTCTGGTGGGGTGACATTTGTTGACCATTGAAGATAATTAACAGCAGATCTCCTCCATCACATCTCCTTTTCCCTTGAGTAAGGTATAAGGGGTACTGGGCTTGGTTGGAGTGTTTCTAAGATAACTACCAATGCTTACTCTGCTCCCCTTACTGTAAACTCTGCGCATGTTCTTTCTGTGAGGATGTCCAGAATTTCAATACAATATTTGAACGCTTAAAGAAAATGATGGTCCGGGCTCCCATGCCTGGTAAGCTGGTGTTAATACCCTTGTCAGAATCAAGAGAAAAGTAAAAGAAAAATCTAAGAAATATTCGTAGAAGTGAAGAGGCAAAAAATACTTGTTTTTAAAAGTCATTCTTGAAGATCAGGGAGAGAAGTAAGAAAACATATGATGATTATCTGCTTTGTGTTTTCCAGGATATGCCTTCATTTAATGCAACCTGTTGTTAGATTATGCCTGGTGTAAAACTGAGGGATTGTATTCATCTCAGGTTTTAATGGAAGCTTTTAGAAAAAGTTCCTTATATACTCATTCATAATGATACAGAAACCATGAGTAGCTGAGCAGAATGGCTTCCTCCTCGGTATTTTATCATGAGATTGCTGTTCCATTTTTAATGTTAATTAAGAGTTTGCAGTTTTGCCTTATCATCCAAGCAGATCCTGTTTCATTAATTTTTTAAAATCCAACTGATGAAAGTAAAATAATACTCCAGTGAACTGGAGCCCCCAAACACGTAGGAATAACTGTCTTATGTTCAGACACAGCAGACTCACGTCTAAAAGGATCGGCCACTGCGTACTAGTAAAGGAAACAATTTGACAGGAATGGGTAACAGTTGTAAATATCTAGGCCTTAAATATCAGTGCACCCAACTGCATAAAATAAACACCATTAGAGTGGAAATGACAGACAGGAACTAATGCAATCACATTGGGGGATTTCAGTACTTCACTGTTGCAATTAGACAGGTCAACCAGATAAAAAATAATTGATGAAAACATCAGTTAAACCACGCCACTGAACAATGGGTATAACAGATATCTATGAAGTGTTTCATCCAACAACAAAATGCACATTTTTCTCAACAGCAATTGGAACTTTTTCCAAAATAGACCGTGTGTTAGACCGAGTCGTGGCAAACCTAAGGCACACATGCCTCAGCAGGCTGCTCATTATCAGTGAAAACTCTAAGGGGCTGGGGATTTAGCTCAGCGGCAAAGCGCCTGCCTGGCAAGCACAAGGTCGTGAGTTCGGTTCCCGGTACCGGAGAAAAACCAAAAAAAAAAAAAAAAAAAACAACTCTAAAAAGGTTAGCCATTCCTATGGGCAGTAACACCTGCTTCAGTAAATACAAAAAATTCGAAATGGTCTCCTGAATGCTATCAAACCATAATGGAAAGAGGCTAGAAACCAACAGGAAAAAAAGCCACAGAAACTGCATGAACACGTGGAGAGTAAATAATACAATATTGAATAATCAGTGAATTACAGAAGAAATCAGGGAAGAAATTTTTTAAAAAATTCTTAGAATCAAATGACAATGGAAGCATAACGCATCCACTCTAAGGGATACAATGAAAGTATTTTTAAGAGGAAAATTTATAACCATAAATGAATACATAAAAAGAATAGAGTGACCCTAAATAAGTGGCCTAACAGTGCATCTCAAGGTCCTAGAAAGACAAGAACAATTCAAATTCAAAACTAATTGAAAGAAATTACAAAATCAGAGCAGAAATTAATGACATTGAGAGTAGGAAAGCAATGCAAAGAATCTATGAATCAAAGAGCTGCTTCTTGGAAAGGCTAGGGAGGGGTCTATGGGTGGAGAGAGATGGGAACAGAAGGGGATGTGACGTGTATATGTTCTGGATCCCCCATGATGACTGGATTTACTGTGTATCTGAACCATATACTAATAAAATAAATTAAGAATAAATTTAAAAACGTGTGCCACGTTCTGATGATGTAATGTTTACTATGCCTATTTACTATACCTGAAATTTGTTTCTCTGGGTAGATGCCATGGAATGTTTTATGTCAAAACTTTTATGAGGGGACTACAGGCTGAGTCCCTTTATTCCCAGCCTGGCTTTTCCCATGACATGCTATTGGTTGTAGCCTGCAGTGGATTCATTACTATCAGATTCAGATCTCATGAGCCCAGTGCTTGTTTGATGTCAGTAAGTCAAATGAGATTATATAACTATCCCGGACAAGCTAATATCCTTCTTGTATTCAGGTGCAATTTACTGGAATCAGCTTCAGCTCTACGACTGAGAAGTCCACTGTGAATGCCCTGGTATTTACAGTAAGCATTAAGACCTTCTCTAGGTCTTAAGAGCCCCAGCATTTTATGACAAGGAAATTTATTCCTATTGAGCTTTTTACTAGTTTTCTGCTAACATAAGATCTCCTAACATAAGTAAGCCTGAAGGGTTGGGGTCTTAGACTAGACTAACAGTGAAGCAAACATAGGAAGTATTTTGGAGAAGATCTTTTATATCACTGTGAGAAACAAAATACTGGCTAATTCATACTGATTTATGATACTTCTCTTCCTAGTACACTTTCTTAAAAACAGGTAAAATTCTGGAAAGGATTTCCAGAATACTCTTCTGACTGCACATTGTTTTGAGGGGCCTTTTGCATGCCTTACCAATTCCTCTTAGACCACGGTTAAATGGTATTCATGAATAGCAAATATTTACCTCTTAAAATGAGAGTTTAAGGAAACAATAAGCATTTATATGCTCTGTGCAAATAACGATTTTCAGAATGATAGTGGATCTTCAGGGACACAGCAAATAAGAGGATCCCCTCAAGATGTCAACAAAGCCAGGTGTGGTGGTGCATGCCTATAATCCCAGCACAAGGGAGGCTGAGGCAAGAGGATCTTTGCTAGTTCAAGATCAGCCTCGGCTGCAAAGTGAGCTCAAGGCCAGCCTGAACTGCACAGGGAGACCCTGTCTCAAAAAAAAAAAAAAGATGTCAGCAAAATTTGAAAGACGGAAATCAGATTGGCTTGTTAAGGATTATAGCATTGCAGAGAAAGCTGACAGGCAGGTGCCTGCGACCTAGACATCAAGCAAAGCAACAGACTGTTGGACCCCCACTGGAGCACAGGAAAGACCTGGCAATAGGAACTGGCTACTTCTGAGAGTGGGTCAGAGCAAGGGAATCCCTTCCAGGCCTCTAACATAGGGGGTAGGTAGATTAGGTAGGTGCCCTGCCCTACTTTGTGTGGCCCCATGTCAGTCCCCATCACTGCCATTTTCTACTCCTTTTTTATGTTAATTTAACCAGAGGCTTTGGGCTTAGAGATCAGGCTCAGTGAAGGCCTGCAGTGAGATCCCTGTGTTGAAAAAGGTAGGACTAAGTGAAAAAATGTGACCGTTTCCTGAAGGAAGACTCTTTTCTCTCCCCTCATAAACTTTTTTTCTCTGTTACTAGAAGAAGTAAAAGACCTGGTATCCAGCAAACAGGCAATTGTTTTTCTGGCTGTAACAGGATTTTATTTTATTTTTCATATTTGTTTTGTACTGGTACATGTTTGCAGTACATTCATCTTGGGGGATTTGTACACAGGCGTAACTAATCTTAATTCTTTTTTTTTTTTCTTGTCCCTTTCCCTTCCCCATTTACAAAAGCTCTCCTGCTATTATTTTTTTCCTTCAGTTCATCTATTTTTTTCTTTAAATCTCTTTTCTGTTCCTCCCCACCTTCTTCCCATTTCCCATTCCCTTTCCCATTTGAACAAGTTTTTCCTACTTCCGAATACCTGTCCTCCATTTTGCTCCTTATTTATACTTCAGGTCTCTCACACAAGAAAACCAATGTGATAATTAAACTTTTTGGATTTATTTCACTTCAGATTATTGTCTGGAGCTGCATCCACCCACCTAAAAATTTATCAAGTTTATCCTTCTTTGTGGCAGAGACACAGTGGGATTCCTCTAGATGCCAGGAACGGGAACAGAAAGTCCCCCCACTGCTGCTGTGCAAGAGACAGAAACCAGGCAGTTGAGATGGGAGTGGGAGAATGGAGGATTCCAAGATCACTCATGGAATACCAGTGTGGGGGGCTCTGGGGAGGGAAGATTCATAGTTGTGTGGGAGAGTGTGTAGGTGCATTAGAAATAGGTTCACAGAAAACTAGCTAAACAGCAAAATGATGTAATGATTAATTTTGAGGAATCTAGAGAGTTTACAAAAAAGGAAATGTTCCATAGTGCTCAGGTAACTCAGCCATCAGTTATACAGTCATCATAATGAAGGCCCTAAAAATTGATGAGCCTCTAGATTGTGATATAATTTTAACAGAAGTATTGGGAGAAAGGAGAATGACAGAGTAGATTAGGGGGTGTGTGTGCATGTATGTGTGTGTGTGTTGGGTGTGTTGTGTGTGTGTGAGAGAGAAATGTCCTTTTTTTCAGAGTTTTACAGTTGTAGATCAGTTGTTCAAATTAAAATTAGAAAAATCAAAATGGAATTGAAAGATGTTATCTTGGCCCGCAAGAATCAGAGGTGACATTTACAGATTATTTTCATTGAGTGCATTTTAGTAATTTTAATTATGTAAATGATATACAGAGTCCGCCAAAAAAATGGGTACACATTTCAGAGTTCACTGTACCCGTAAATGTCTGGAAGCTCATGGTCACCTCTTTGAGCACTTGTAATTATAGAGGTCAAAAATAACTTCTATTGATCTCATGATCTCAATAAATTTAGTATTAAAATATTTATGCAAGTGTTTCTTTTCCTCATGTATACATTTTTTAGAAGACTCTGTATATGTACTATCTGGAATATTTTTGAAATAAATAGGAAGAAGAATAAACAGAATGCAAAGGTACATATGTGAGTTGAATTTTCATTGACTGGAATAGTTTGTGCATTTTAATTAACTTTATGTTTAGCACAGCAGTTACTAGATACCTTTTGAAAATTAGAGATATATTTTTTCTAGGACTTTGTATGATAACAGTTTGGGGAACAGACTGTGTGCTGTTGCTAATTGCTGTCAGAGATTTTAACGTGTAGTGAAATGTTAGTGGAAGACTAGCCCTTTCCTGAGAAAGTTTTTTTTAAAATTCTGAGATTGCCTATACTATTTATTTTGATGGAATGATAAAAAATATAGTTTTTGTTCTTTTAAAAACATTTATTTCCTCCCAGCAAAACAGAAAACTGGCAATTCTGTGTAGTTCCCTAAAACGCCACTTGAAATTTTTCTTGTTTATAAAATGTGAAAGTCTAGTGTCCACTAGATTGATTTAATTTGGCTGTATTGATTGTTTGGGATAAAATCTATTTCCATTTGATTTGTCTTCATTGCTTTGCCTAATGCACGAAAATGACAGGGAACAAATGCCAGACCTGGTGTTCTTTCTAAATGTCAGAGTCCTGGGGACTTTTTTTTAACTATATCAGCCATTTATTAAAGAAGACCTGGCTTGTTATGCAGCAGGTAGTGTTTTGATTGTGCACATTAACTTTATCATCATTGTGTTCATAATCATTAAGTAATATTCACCATTTTTCTCAGGTATTTAAATGTCCTGCTTGTTACTTAAAAAGCCATTTGAAATTTATGTTTTCCTTATGTTCTCACATTCTAAAGTATTCTTTTTTCTGGCACCCATCTGCTACTTGTCCACAATTAAGTCTCATTAGGCAGACATGGTGGTGCACACCTGTAATTCCAGCACCTGGGAAGCTGAGGCAGGAGGATCACTGCAGATCACTACGAGTTCAAAGCCAGCCAGAGAGATACAATGAGACACTATCTCAAAAAAGAAAAGAAGTAGAAAACTAAAAAAAAAAAAAAAATAAATTTTATCAATGGAATGTTCTAACAGATTATTGCAAGTATAATCCATTGTCTTTGAAAATACAGGTTATGGTTATATTTTTCATTATGTGGATTAGCTATCCAAGTCTAGACAATTTTTAGCAAATCAGTAAGACTTGCAGAGGATCAGGGCATAAGAATTAAAAACAAAATCAGGAAATAACGCAATATATCTTGGTCTCACGGTCAGAGAATACACACACTAGAGAACAGTTAGACATGCTAAGAAGTGCTTTGGAAGGTAATCATTTAATCATTTAAGGATGGAGGTTTTCACTAAGAATATAACTGCATAAACCTTTTCCAAGTTCTCAGACTCTAAGGATTACACATATTGCCACACACTCAGTTTTTCCCCACCCAATGGAAAGATACTCTATGAATTGTTTTGCATCTTTCTTTCTTTATTCTATTTTATTTTATTTTATTTT